>NC_085048.1:30849281-31498968 GCF_963662255.1 Cinclus cinclus
GGGCATGGTTAGTGAGGCACTGTGTGATGCTTAGTTGCCAAGCGGGGTTAAATCCCAGCAGCATACATTTACACATTTTTTAGTATTCAGGGCACACACACAAAAAAAACCCCCAAAAAAACAAAAAAAACCAAAACAAAACAAAAAAAAAAAAAAACAAAAAAAACACCCACAAATTAATTATTAAAGTAAAGGTAAAAACCAAACACTTTCATCAGAAACTTGCAGCTTTTATTACTTCAAGACAACTTTCAAATAGCAGAGTACTCCTTAGCTTGGATTTCTTCAGAGAACATTTATTTAGCGCATTCAGTAAAACATCAGTGAAGCAAAACCCTTGAAATCAAAATGTGTTTGAAATCAAAACTGAAATCCAAATGTGTCTGAAGCATTTTGCCATTCTTAAAATTTTGCTTCTTTTCTTTTTACCTTGGAAAAGCGCAGTTAAGTTGTTTCCATCTCCTGTAGGATTCCTGAACTTTACATTTTTATCTGTCCACCAGGCAATGCCTTTTTTGATCAAAGTAATCGGAGTCCTTGTGTCATTATCAATGCGGTATAATTCCAGAGTATCTAAAGACAAAATCAAATTAGAAGACAAACTGCAGAAACTTCCATTAGACAGATGATCTTGATAAGCACTGAAACAACTGCCTCCAGGAGAAAACAAAACAAAAATAACAGGGCAAGGCATTTACTACCTGCCTGACACAATCACAAGTTGTTCTGTAAGAATCAGTGTATATGAGATAGTAGTTTAGTACCATATATGATATCTATGTTTCTAAACCACAGCAGTGGCAGATTCTCACAACAGGTATTTCCCTTCTTTGTATACTGTGAGATTAAATTAATACTCCTAGCAATTCTGAAACTAGTACAAGCAGTATACAGTATTTATTTTATTCTGAACAATGAAAATGTGTAATTCAAAACAAAATAGCTCACAGTATCTTTATTCAGAATAATGTGCAACACAACAGAAAACATACACTAGGTCACAGACCCCTATAAATGATAACTTTAAATTGTTACCATACCATTAAACATACTGTTGGCAATAGCTCCACAAGGAGCAATGGGTTTGTCCTCATTTGTGCGGTAAGGCTCACATTCCTTACTTGGATTCTGATAGTTAGAAAGAAAAAAGGCAAATGAGTCTGTGCTGGTTTATACAACCAACCTGCTTTTTACATGATCAATACGAATTTTAATACTTTACAGTTATTTTGAGTAAACAAAAAATAGATTCCTTACGGTTGCCTACTGTTATGCAAAAATTCTAGTACCTCATTATCATGAAACTAAATACTCTATGTGGTGATTTATGCAACAGTCAGAAATTAGTTACTCAATCACATCCAAGCATGAATACCTACAAGTAGTGAACTGTTGTCTCCATTTAGCTGGCTGTCATCTCGAGATTTCACGTAACGACGGTGGTTTTGATAGAAGTTGGAAAGTCCATAATACATGAATACATTACTCTACAAAAAGCAAGACGGGGAAAGAGGGATCTTCATTCACACAAACCTGCAAGGTTAAGCTCTGAAACTCTTAGGTTTATAGCAACATTCATAAAGAACCTCAATCCTCTCTTCATACTGAATACATAAAAGTATACTATCCTAACAAGGCTGAAGTCAAGCAATACAAACCTGCCACCAACAATGAGAATGATATTCACCAGCACTAATCCCAATACCTGTCTTGTCCAATGTAGAACACATAAGCCTCATTTTCCTCCAATCTGCCAGAAAGCACTTATATGGTATTTGCAATTCCTGTTGAACTGAGATTTTTTTAAATCATGCAGGAATAGCTCATCTACTCTCCAGCTATGTAACACATAGGGTAACTCTGAATGTGAAAAACACAAGCATTTCACTTAATGTTGTTCATTTCCAGATAAACAGAGACATTAAGAAACATCTCATCCCTGCTGATGAAAAAGGGAACACGAGAATCATATCCAAGTCCAAAGGAAAACTAAAAATAATCCTCTACAATAGAGAAAAAAAACAAACTTAAGTGACAAAATTTCATTTTCAATATGAAATACATCATATAAACCATTCTGACTTCACCCTGCACATAGGGCAGCATACCTCAAATGAATGTTCCAGTGTGAAATTGATGGTGCATGTACAAGGGCTGTCCCAGGACACATTTAAGCATTTGTTGCAGGGACTAGAAGGTTCTGTTCCCGTGTAGTCAATCTGTAACAGGAAAAACAGTCATCAATTTACAATGGGAGAATTAAGAAAAATTATTATTAAGCCAAAGAGTTGTTGTGGCATTTATTTTGCAGTCATATCTCAACACCAAGAGCACATTCAGGTCTATCTGACAATCTCAAGAATTCTCTTCCAACCTTAACCATTCTATGATTCCGTAGACCAGTTTTTGATTCTGAGTATATGCTTGATTTTAGATGCAAAAAAATTTAGCACTGAGGTGAAATTACTCCCAAAGAAATACCAAACAAAACCAACAAGCACCACCCCCCAACCCCACCTCAAATCAACCAACAAAAAAAAAAAAAAAAAAAAAAAAAAAAAACCACACCTAAACAAAACCAGCAGATACTCCAGGCAACATGATGTTTCCAAACACAGATACAATAAAAAGCAGATCTCAGCTTCAACAAGCTTTCCAGAGAGATTAAGGTTTTTAAAAGTATAGGTATTAAAAAAAAAAAAAGTTTGCATTAGAAAACTTGCTTTTTTGACCATTTTTAGCCACCTAATCAGAAGAAAAAATTTTAAAATCACTTAATGTCCAAAAATTGCCCTGAAACAGTGAAGTTTAATACACCAATACTGTTTTGTCAGGAATGGCAAAATAATCTGTATATGGACAAGAAAGATGATCAGTATGAATCTGGCTTATACAGTATGTTCTGTCTTGAATACTGTAGCCCATAAAAATGCATTTTTTAAAATCTGTACATTCAGCCTTGGCAGCCACAAGCTCACCCTACAATCCAAGCCAATTCAAGTAGCTTGACCACATTAGTTCTGTCTCATATGTAGCTCCAGCAAGTGTGGCAGGAGAAAGCTTCCATCAGCCTATAAAAGATGTATTTCTATACTTACCATGAAATACCTATTTTAGAGTTTAGACTCTGATTGGTGAAATATTTACCTCACAGCAAAAAAACTGTGCAGCAGCAGCATTTAAACTACAACATCTACAGTTATTTGAAAGGCTGCTGCAAGTGGTTTGTCCTGATTTATGTTTGTAGTGAAAGGCACAACTAATAACTACTGATTTATGACTGGTCCTAGTACCATGTTAAGGTCAGCTAAAACACACAAGGTGTGTTCAGGAAAGAACTGAAGCCTATTTTCCTCAGCATCTTTTTCAGGGTCTTTCTTCCTGCGATTTCTTCAGTATCTATTCAGCTGCAACCAGTTCCATCAGCAAGCACTTTTATTGATTGGCATTTGCTCTGCTGCCACATTTCTGACAGACAAAACCTACAGGCTAATGAGCCTAGCTGAAACAGCTTCAGAAGCTATTAGCTGGCAGACAGGGAGATTGAGAGAGGATTGCCATCTTTGCTCCTCAGCTGAGCAAGATATTAAGTTTATGCAGATCCAGAAATAGCACTGCTACAGCAGCCATGACAAGCTCTGTTTAGCTACAGCACAGACCCCACTGCTGCTTTCAATGAACAATGCATTTCATTAGTTGAAGGCTAATTCAGGGGTGTGTCCTGCTAAAGTGAACCTAAAGCAAGCATTTCCTTTAGAAAGAACTTGCCAGTGTGAGCAGTTTTAGATCAAGAGCCCACACCAAAGACCAAGGTTGCAGAAGACCTAGACTTCACTTTTAAAAACATAATTAACTAAGTTCTGTGGAGCATGAAATTGATGTATATTGAAGCAGGATCATGCTTTGATGCACTGTTATCAGCCTGCATACTATCAAAGAGCTTTCCTGTACAGTAACTGCTAACAAGTGGTTTTTTTCTGCATCCACATTTACAGATTACATGCATTAGTGATCTTATTTAAAAGGATGAAGGCATCTATCTTCAGCTCTTGTCAAAGGAACACTGACTGTGAGAGCTAAGGACTGACCATAGAGTCCACAGCAAGAACCTGCCTGACCCCACTGTTCTGTCCCCTGGGATTAGCCAACATCTGACAACCTGAAACAGTGAGCCCTTCCAAAAAACTGCAGATTTAAGGACATTGGATATATCCAAGTTATTTCACGCCAACAGCCCTTCAGGCTGTTGATATCAGTCAGCTGACATACACCTACAGAAATAACATAACTACTGCATACACATATTCTCCAAACTACTTGTGATTTTGAAGACTCCATACTTTGTCATGTATCCATCCTACTGTGCTTGACCATTTCTGTATAAAAGGCAATCCACAAACCTGGATCTCTCTACTGTTCCTCTTTGTAGGTTTTATTAACTTTTGCATCATTTATGACATGGGACTACAGGAACTGCACACAAGGTTGAAGATGCAGGCAACAGTAATGTATTTATTTTCAGTTCTCCATTCCTAGCCATGCCTTAAGTCCGTCTGGCTTTTAATCTACCATTATGCATTTCACGGCAGCAGTCACAGCACAAAGATCTCTTTTCTATACACTTAAGACTTCGTATATTCCTGTAAATTAATTTGTTCTATCAATGTTTCTTATTCACTCTGTATATAATAAAAAAAAAAAAAAAAAACAAAAACAAAACTCCAGGAAATAGAATTCTCTCACCCTTTAGTAACAGGCAAAAATACTTTTGCACAGCTGATTAATTTTCCACCCAAATTAACTATTTTCACAACAGACCAAAGATAAATGACTGATTAGACCCTTTTGAAACAAAGAAAAAATGCTAGTGAAAACACAACAAAAAACCAATAATTCTAGTACACTTAAAATGGTTGGAAATCTTCCAAGTTTGAATTCAAGACATCTTATAAAGGAAATCAATGGAAGAGGTACATTTTGCTGCTCAGTCCTTGCACCTGTAGAAGAACAGCGCAGTCCATAGAGATACTAATGGCTACCATTACCTTGTTTCAGGAAAGAGTGACTTCAACCTAAATCTGTATTTCAGGGTCACAAATTATACATCCCATTAAATTCCAATACACTAAGTTTACAGGCACATACACACATATTTGAGAGGTATGCTATTGTCTAGGAGGTATGTGCAAATAACCACCTGTGCTTCCTCCCCCGATTACATTCCTAAAAAAGCTTAGTCACTTGCATGTAGCTTCTGGATGTATTGTCTCCCACAGCTACTTGCAGCTGTTTGTGAATAACCTTTGGAGGTTATAACAAAAGCCATCATTCTAAGCAGGGACATATGTCATCTAAGCATATACATGATAGCAGTGTCTTAAACTGCACCCCTCAGTGGTGTTTAGAGTTTTGATTGGTAAAATGTTCTATCTGTGTTTTATGGCTGCAACCATAATGCCTTTTTTAATTTAAACTTGCTTTTTTTCAAAATTCAGCTGCCTTTAGCATGATAATCTCACTTGCAGAACATCAATGGATAAGCACATCATAAAACATGCACGAGGATCAGGCAACAGAACACAAGTTGCCCCTTCTGACTTACCACAGACTCCAGAGTCCCTCCTGTCCTCACAAAAGCCTAACAATCGGATTTTTGAGAATTTCAAAAGATGAAAGAGTAAATCCATACATCAAAACAAACAAATGAAACTCTTCCCAATCTTGAGTATCTTGAAATCAGAGAGGACTGAAGGCCTGTGCCTGCCAACTGGTCTCCAATACAAATGGTTACTGCTGCTGTATGAACACAACCTGTTTGTGTAGGGGAGAGCTGGTCATGTCCCCACTCACCTACAACTTTTGAGCCAAATGTCAGGTGGGAACAGATGATTTTTGGGTTCTACTAAAACTTACCAGGAATACCTGACTTAGCTGCTTAAGCAGCAACAGTATATAAAAATCCTGTATATGCATACAGGAGCAATACAGGCATAAGAAGTCACATACGTTTTTTGACTCATGAAACTGATGCATTTCTTATCCCCATAGATCAATGAAGATTCAGTCATAATGGAAAAAGGATATATTTGTCCAATTATAATGATCTAAAAATTTGTATAGGTTTACTATAGAAATGCTTCTTTTAAAAGCAGTTGTCAACAAAAATCAGAGTTATCAAGCATATTTTTCAATTTTTCTCCATGGAGTGTTGAAAACGTGCAATTGTATTTACCTTAAATATGCTAAAACATGACAACTTAAAAGTCTATGTGCCCGTGTTCTCTGAAGCACTTGTGCCAATCTTCAAATGTTCAGCATAACCCCAAAACTTGATATAAGAAGCAACTATTTTCTAAAAATTATGCTTACATACAAATTAGGATGCTGTACAATACATGTCTGCTTTTGGGTTTTTCCCTTCTGCTTTTCTCCTTGACTCTTAACTGTGATCTTAACACAAAAGTGGGTAAAACTGGTTTAGTTATAACCTTACTTCCATTTTAAGAGAAATATGGAAATACCATTCATTCCCTACTTCATGATTTCTTTAGCCAGTTGGGCTTCATTGACAACTTACTGCCACCAGCCAAGCTAATATCTTAAACACCACTTGTTTGAAAGTGACAGCTGAGTCCAGTAACTGGAGTGATTTGATCCACAAAAATTCATATTCTCCGATAAAACAACACAACACCCACGCACCTTCTTCTCTACAATCAATCTCAGCCATATTAGCTCATCGAAACTAATAATAGCTGTCAATTGCTTCTCAAGGCTGTCCGACCCCAAGCCCTGCGGGTTATTTCCTTACAACACAAACTGGTTCTGTTATCAAATGGATCCATCTGTGATACACAGTTCAGTTTTCAGCTAACGCTCAGCAACTTTTCACTTTTCACCGCAGTAGCATGGCTGATTATCAGATGTAAATGACTCGAGTCTTTTAAGTGTTAATTAGAAAAAGCCATACTCTTTGATCCTTGTTTCCAAGTTTACTCTGGACACCCCGGTCTCCCAGACAGCACTTGCAACATTAAGTCGTCGGTGCAGGTAAGAATTACAGCAATACATTCATCACAGAGCTTTGTCCTGAAAATATAATTGCTTTGGAACATTTGAAGATAAACAGTGGACTGTCACAGGCTATCCCACGGATGATGTGCATACTTTCTGTGCTGCTGAAGAATAAAACGTGCTGTGTCGATTAAATGTTGGCAGTAACTTCCCTGGAAGTTCCCTCGGGAGCACTGACAGAACTCACAGAAGGGCAACAGCCTATGCGGAGATGACTGTCAGCTCGGTGTCAGCTCAGGGTAATTAATGGGCGTTTTGCTGACGAGCACAGACTTTAGGCCGGATCGGAGCCTCCCGGGCGCCGCGTCCGCTCCGCACGGCACCCGCCTGGGTCCCCGCTGCGTCCCGGCAGGCCGGGAGGGGACCGCATTTCCCCGGACCCTCCGGGCAGGCGATCCCTGCTCGCTCGGCCCAGCCTCCCCGTGCTCCCAAACCCCCGGCCCGCGCACACCCGCCCCCGCACCTCGTACTCGCGGATGTTGTTGGAGGTGACGAAGATGCCGATGCCGATGGGGATGAAGATGAGGCCGATAATGAAGAAGGCCGGCAGCACCGTCCCCGCCGTCAAGATGGGCTGCCAAGCCGGCAGCCGCTGCTGCTTGAAAGCGGTGTTGTCAGGCTTGCGGGTCTTCACGGCGCCCCCGCCGCCCACCGCGCCGCCGCCCGGCACCCCGACGCCGCCCGAGGGGTGCCCGTCCGCCTCCTCCTTGGCGCTGTAGTTCACCGCCATGGCGCCGCCGCCGCCGCCGCCGCGCGACACGTGACCAGGGGCACCGCGCCTGCGCACTCGGCCGCGGCAGCTGCGGGAGGGGCACGGCGGGCGCGCGGGCGGTGACGCGCCACGTCCGCGCGCCTGCGCAGATCATGGAGTCGTGGAGTCCCGGGAGCGTCACGGTTGGAGGGAACCCGCAGGATCGTCCAGTGCGAGCGTCCACCCGGCACTGCCACCGTGACCCCTCAACCGCTCAACCACGCCACCCAGTGCCAGATATATCGCCTCTTTAACACCTCCAGGGATGGTGACTCTACCACCTTCACGGGCAACCTATTGCAATGCCTGACCGCCCTAACAGTGAATATTTGTTTCCTTATATCTAGCTTGAATCTCGCCTGTCTCAGCTGAGGCCTAACTTTCGTGAGGACAACTTTCGTGTTGTCCTCACTGCAGGCACGGCAGAACAGACCACTGCCCACCTTACCACAGCCTTTTCTCAGGGAGTTACAGAGAGAATGATGTCCCGCTCCAAAGCCTCCTTTTCTCCAGGCCGAGCAGCCCCAGGTTCCTCAGCTGCTCTCACAGGACATGTTCTGTGCACTATGGCAGGCTCTGCTCTGGTGCACTTTGGGCAGGGGTCACCACCTCGTGCCCAGGGCTGGGACAAGACCCAGGCCCACAGCCTTGTCAGTCCCTCTCAGTGCTCCAGGAGGGTCTCCCTGCCCTTCATCCTCCCTATTGGCATGAGGAGCAGTGCTGACCCAAGGCAGTGTCCATTGGGTCAAAAACGGAGAAGTCAGCTTCAGCTTCCTACCCTCCTGAATAGGATCAGTGTCACTGTAGAGATGTCACAATGCACGAGAGTTTTGAGAGCTTCTCTGAATGGAGCCCTGTGTGCCCACCACCACTTTTGGGAGCAGTTCTGCTCCGTACTCCTGTTCTGCTGTTAGGAGTGAATCACTGCAGTGAATACAGAATCACAAAGTGGGTAAGGCTGGAAGGGACCACAGTAGTTCATCTGGTCCAACCCCTCTGCTCAGGGTCATCCCAGAGCATGTGGCACAGGACTGCATCCAGATGGTTTTTTAGTATCTCCTGTCAGGGAGACACTACAGCCTCTCTGAGAAATCTGTTCTAGTGCTTAGTCACCCACACTCTAAAGTTCTTCCTTATATTCAGGTGGAACTTCCTGTGCATCAGTTTCTGCCTGCTGCCTCTTGTTCTGCACCACTGAGAAGAGTCTGGCTCCCTCTGACTCGACACCCACCCTTTAGATACTTACATATATGGATGTCGATGTTTTCCTCATAAGGAGCTCATCTGACTGCACTAAATAGAATCACAGAATCAATTAGGCTGGGAAAGACCTCTGAGGTCATTGAGTCCAACCTTTGACTGAACACACCATGCCAACCAACTACATCATGGCACTGGGTACCATTCACAGTATTTTCTTAAAAACCTTCAGCAACAGGGACTCTACCAACCCCCAGGGTCAGCATGTTCCAGTGGTTAAAACCCTCCCCATGGAGAAGCAGTCACCTTGTGGAACACAGGGTAGGAGTATGTACTTGTATCCCAGAATATCTGCTTTAGCAGGCATTGCTCAAGCTAATGCAACATTGAAAGTCCATGTTTCTCTCTTTATTGGCAGTTCTGCAATAGAGTCTATTTTGTGAGGACTCTCTAGTTCTTCCTATGCAGTCACTCTAGAGTGCTGCCAAAATCCACATTCAGCAAGTATGTATGCGTTTACTTAATTTCAAGGGAAAAAGTAATTAGAAATATTTAATTAAATAACTTTATAAGCATGTAGTGCAATCTGAAGACTTTTTAGCTGGCTGTGGAACAGTTTTCGTAAAATAAATGCCTTTAAGTTCTCTGGAACACCGAGAACATCAGTGAAGACCACTGGGGGGAGCCCCTGCCTTGTACAAATTCACTCTGGCGGCACAAAAGGCTTCTTTGACATAGACGGCATAGGAAATTCATATATATATGTATGTATATGAACATATAATATGTAAGTATTAATTCGGTGCCTATATAATTATATAGGGTACAAAAGTTAAGCATATCTATTGCGGCATCACAAAATAATCATATTCCTTGTGGCATCTGTGCTAAAACTATATTTAATTTCTAATTTATCTTTTCCACTATCTTGTGGACCCCAACTTTTGCTGGCAAGCCCTTTGTTGCTAGTACCACCCTTTCCTTTATTATCTTCTGTTTTCAATTATTACCTTCAGCTATAGTAACTTTTTTTCCCCACAGCCTCACAGAGAATCCAGGGAGATGCAGCCTGGGATCCCAAAGGAACAAGACTCCTTGTAAACCTGTGATGAAAGATGGCAAGAAATTTCTCTGGCAGCAGGATAACCAAGGGGCAATATTGGGAAGCTGGGACCTGATGCTCTCAAGTGTGAGAGGACTGGCAAAAGTGGGCATGTTAAAGTTATCCAATTATGTTTCACAAGACAAAAAGAAAACTCTAGAGAGTTTATCTACAGAAATCTGAGTATTTGAGATTTTTTTTCATAGATTGAAACTTCATATTTTATCATGATTATAATTATACTACACAGGTCTTTCAGTCCTCTTTAGACAGTAAGAGATCTCTAAGGGAAAAGTAGATCTTTCCCTGGTTTTCTACAGCTTAAAAGGTACTGGTATCTATAGCCTCTAGATTATCTTAGTGTGAAAGCACTTCCCAATTACCTTCTTTAAAATTTACAGTCCTTATAGAAATTAACGACATCCTTAGTCTATATTAACAGATTTCTTCCTGAGTATTATATGTATAAATACAGGCTAGTTATATGGCTAATGCACTTTTTTTACATATCTGTCTTAGATTCACATCCTACTTAGGTAATGTAAAAAAATTGACCAGGAACATAAATACAATATGAAATCACTGGTCTCCTACTCCAAAGTGTTGCAGTTCATCAAAAATATTTTAAAATCCAAATTATTTCAATATACCATGATTGTATGTGTGCTTTAAACAAAGCTTTGTTTTGGGAAGCTTAAAACCTTAATATAAGTGCAAAACCATAAATGTTTCTGTATTTGTTTATGAATCATAATCTTACATTCATACTGAATTGGCTTTATATTAAAATCTAGACAAGGAAAAATATGTTCCAACTTCAACTGGGACCTTTTAAATCTAGACTCAATTTTGGAATAAGATTTTACTTGTTTCCTACTCATATTTAAAAGATGAAGTTTATTTCAGGCATGTCACCATCATTTTCAAATAGCCAGGAATTTCAGTCCAGCTGAGCTCCCTGTAGATCTTAATGTAGATAAGTTTCAATTCCCAAGTAATGTTTTGAAAATAGAAGATCTGGGTCACTACAGTGCTCATTCTGCTGCACAGTAAACTGAAATGTGGCACACACTAAACTTTGTTCACCTCAACTGTATTACTCTCTAAAGGCTGGAATTCTTCTCAGCTTGCACTAAAATATGATCTACAGACACAGTTATGTTATTGGTGTACATTGTCTGCTGTAAAAAAAAACCAAAACACTCCTTACATGACATGGTGTACCAGCTAAGCATAAGCTACATTAACAAAATTACTCTTCTGCCAGGATAAGCAGCACTAATTTTGATTCCTCAGTATGGCTGTATTAGTAAACTCTTCACAATGGAGATCAACTCCAAGAAAGTTTATACAGGTCTCAGAATATCCTGCTTCTCTAGAGTGTCAGCACTTGCTGCAGAACTCATATGTAAAAGGAAAAACAGCTCCCGTGGCTCCCATAAAGACAAATTGACTATGGAGCAGTGTGATATTCCACCTTCAAAGATGGACCAACCTAACCATCCCAGTAGGATGCTGCATTGATGCTCTCTTTCTGGCATCTCACAGCACATCTCCTGCAAGCAAACACTGTTTTCCTTTCCAAAAACAAGTAATTTCTCCCAGTAGCTTCTGCAGTTAAAAATCTGCAGGGTTTTAAGCATGTGCCAATGACTTAGATTAAAAATCATTGGTTATGAAATGTAAAAGAAAGAAAGACCCTGCCTGAATTGCATGTAGCTTTATTTATCATTTATTCAAAAATCATCCTAAGTATAGGTACCACAAAACTCTCTGGATGCTATTTGAGAAGCTACAGCACCAGTGTAAAAGGGGCCCCTCAGTGTGTGGCAGAGTGCCTGGTGTCTAGTCCAGGTGCTAATCCAGGACTAAAGATTCTGAAGGTAGCAGTCAAACATCTCTGCCAGTGCTGTGAAAACACAAGGTTAGAAGCAATTAAGTCATTAAGGGCTCGGTGATTGATCCATCTCTGTATCTTAACTTCTGAACCTACAAGAAAGATGGAGAGATTTGCATGGGCATGTAGTGACAAGGACAAGGGAGAATGGTTTCAAACTGAAAGGCAGTAGGTTTAGATTAAATATCGGGAAGAAATTCTTCACTGTGAGGATGCAGAGACACTGGAACAAAATGCCCAGAGAAACTGCTGAACGGATTTCCTGGAAGTGTTCAAGTTGGATGGGGCTTTGAGAAACCTGATCTAGCAGAAGATGTCCCTGCCCATGGCAGGGGGATTGGAACTACATGATCTTGAAGGGCCTTCGAGCCCAAACCATTCTATGATGCTATGAATCAGTTTCAGCCTGTACATCACTGTGACACTGTATGAGACCAGTCAGAAAAAGGAACTTCCAAACCCATATTCCGCACCCATAAATAAATACATAGATGAGCACTGCCAACCTTAAGAAACTGGAGTTGAAATGCAAACACCTGATTACATTTGCATAGTTGTGAACATTTATTAGTTACAGTGTAATGAAAATCAACTTTTTTGGTACAGGCAGAAATAAAAACATACTTTATATAGAAAAAAAATCACAGCTTTAAAAACTTACATTATTTAAATTGAGTAAATCTGGTTGTACTTCAAGGCATTGGACTTTAATACTTAATTTTATGCCAAATCATCACACAGTGCAAGAAATATTCTGCAACAAATTCCATACAGCAGTCTTCAGAGTATTTAGTCTCACAGAATCTCATGGTGGCAAAAAATTGTACTGAATACTTCTCCATTTAAACAGAAAACATTGCTGAAGTTACATTTTTCTTTCTTTTCTTCACATACTCTCTATTACAAAAATATCAAATTGCAAATTTGACAGTGTATTCTACAAATAAATGCATCACAAGCAACAGGAATTGCAACTTTGGCACAGCTACTTTACAAAGTATTATAAAAATAAATTATATGGCAAATATCAAACAAAATCAAGCATGTGCCTTAGGCTTTGCAATTAGAAGTGAAATCCAGCTGGCAGAAAGACTGCTGCTCTCTCTCTCTGATTAGATACTTTTAAAATATCAGCAAGGCCATTCGTTTTTAAAGCTCTACATAGAAAAAAAAACCTAATGGAAGCACTAATGCTTCCACAAATAATCAGTAGCACAAGTGACTCTGGTGTTGATGGCAGAGAGCTTCTACAGTGATCCATCCACAGGCATGGAGGGTAGTGCACACAGAGAGCTCTAGCGGGCGGTAACTCATCTAGAGTTCACGCGTAACTGGTGAATGATGACACTCTCTAAAAGAAAAGAGAGCAAAACATTTGGGTTTATGAAACTACAAACGCATTGCAACTTACTTTAAAGAACAATTACAATGGCAGTGCAAGGCATTTTTCTAAAAGAGTCTCATAAACTTACTCTCACATCACTGCTTGATAAATTTGTCCTGGCTAATGCTACAAAGGGAAACTAAATTAGTACCTGTTGAGGGCTCAGAGGGCCTTAGCTTCCACTCCAATGTCAAGACCATCATTTGGTTGTCCATAAGGAAAAAGGAGTAATACAGTTGAATGGATTAAAGCAGAGGCACACCGAAGTTCCAGTTCCACACCCAAACTAGGTAGAGAAAGACTTGGGAGTTGGGTGTCTAGTATCTTGTCTAAGCAACTTCATCATAAATCTAGTTGTAATTCATAAAAAGGCATGAGGAAGAGGTATGGGGTCATTTCACATTTTTTTAATTTAAGCTTGGCTTAGAAACCTATGCTGTGTTTATTCAACAAGTCTTCTTGAATTTTGCTACTGACTTTAGTGGGGATAAATTTCAGCCATAGCATGCAGAACTATGTGTTGGCACTTTCTTTAAAAGGCTGGATTTAATTTTGTCCTGTATGTGATATCAGAGGCCCCTGACCCTGATTAATCCCAGGCTCTGTTGAAGTACTAACTGCCTGGACTTCTGTTCTTCTGCCTATATATACAGCTCTTACAGGCAACTTTTTTAATATAAGAATTTAACTGCCAATTAACATTTTTCTCTGAAGATTTTTTTTAAAATTACATTACTCAAGAAATTATACTATTGATACAGATTTTGTATTTTGTATTTTTATTGACTTCTTCCTTTATTTGCTTCCTAATATTTGCAAAGTGTTTCATGAGGTTACATTATAAGAAGAAGGAAAAATGAAAACATTTTCCATGTACTCTTACTGCCAGAACCTTGTCACTAGATGGCAGACCCCAGTGCTGCTTTTCCTATGTGGTGAAGCAAGAGCAGGGCTGAGACAACGTCCAATAAAACATGTTAAGGCAAATGAAATAATAGAATTACCCGAATTAAAGTATTTATTTTCCACAGAATTTATCAGTAACAAATGATTTTCAACAAGAAATGTACACCAGTTCTACCACATTGAGTAGTGAATGGAAAAAAAAAGAAATTATTTTATGATTTTACCTTACAGCCTGTGCTGTTCTAACTTGAAGCTCTTGCGGAATATGTTAAAAGCTACACTTAAATTATTTTCTTAATATTAAAAATAATATTTTAAAAGAAAAAATATTTTCTTAATATTCACTGTGCACATTTAATAATGAGTTTAGGCACAAAATTCTAAAAAATTGGGTAGCAGAAAAATATCACACTCCTTGTTAAGGCTCAGTCACTGAATGAACAGCAAAACTACCGTCAGTGTCTGAATCAGACACCTCTCTCCTACAGACCTAAACAGTAACTGTGCAGAAAAGAGTGGGGAAAAAAAATAATTAAAAAAATAATAATTATAATTTCCACTGATATTTATCTTTCATTCATTTCTCACAGACCTAGAGAACACACACTCTAGTTGCATTGTATTTGAAATGCTTATATATATGTATTAATACATATATTATGTGTACACACACACGTAGTTACTAAAAGAGGTGTCTGAACAGTTACTAAGATAAAATAGAGTAGGACGGATTTTGTCAGAGTCCTTTTGGGCCACCCTCTGTAGGAATATGATTATGTTTGAAGGATATAATTAAATAATTTTTTTCTAGTGTTCTAGATGGGAATGTTTCAAGGACCTATGTATTCACTTAAACAAAACAATTTATTTTCATGACAGAAAAAGAAAATTAAGTTAATGTAAAACAGCTAATTCTGCTTTCAGTCCTACTGATTTAAAGCAGAACTTCTTGAGGAAACACATCAGGATACCAGTTCACATAATGAAGCACATCAAATGACATTTTAACATAAAAAGTTTAATTTCTCCTTACAATATATACAAGTATCACCACATAATACAAAAATGAATGTACCACAGACAATGCACATCCAATCAACAGAAGAGAATAATACATTAATATTTCTATTTTTAAAATCCCAAGGAGAGGTGTTTTTTTTTTGTTTGTTTGGAGAACCATTCACACCTGAGTGTTTCATACTCAAGAGCTGATAGCTCGGCACCTGACAGTAGTTAAACCTGGTTACATTTTAAGGAGAAAAAAAAAAAAGCCAAGGTAAGAGCAATGTGTAGGGAGTAAGATTCAAAGTGAAGTTAATATCTATAATGAGAAATACTGCATTATCATTTTGCCCAAGAGAGCTCAAGCAAAATTAAGAGAAAGATGATAACTCACACTGACACAGGGGAGAGAACCATTCCCATAAATGAAAACAAGTTCAGAAGATGAGCTCACAAAACTCCTGCCAGCAAACTATGTGTTTCAAAGCATCTCAATGAAATTGGCCACTGATGTGTGATGGGAACATATAATCGGTCTGGAAATTGTCCTGACTGTTGTAGCTTATGCCAAGCACCTGAAACCCAGCAGGATAGTAGATTACTTTATTTAAAGACCTGCTCTTCCAGATCTGATCAGAATTACTGAATATTCATGTAAATATTGAGCATATTTTAGAATCTGTGTGGCATATTTCAAGCAAGGTCATATGACTTGGCATCCTGTTGGCACAGATCAACATATTAATGTGGCTTTAGAGATTGCTCCCATGGTGGTAATTACTATGTACTGTGAGTGGTTTGAGGCTTAAACACAGTGACATGTACTCTATGGGAATATTACAAAGAATCACAAAGTATTTGGTTTTTGAAAAATCACACTAACAGGTGTCACAAAAGGAAAAAAAGTGAGCAAAGTAAACCAGAATCTCTATTTTTTTTCTACCATTTGCTTAGGATGTTTATTAATCTGAGAGAAATCTCCCCAGGCATTACAGTTGGAAGTTCTGTGCTCCTTCTTTTTAAGTCACATTTATTCAAATGTATTGATGTATTAATGACCCTGTGTAGCAGTAAGTCTGGTGATGGGATCTAACTTAGGGAACACAGTAGAAGACTTGTTAGGAACTAGATTTAAAATCAGAGGGATCATCTGGAGAATTGAGGGTGCACCTTCTCAGTCTATGTGTGCTCTTCATGAATGGGCTGGCATTTTCTCTGCTCTCCCCATCTCCACCTTACTGCTGGTGCTAAGCCATGTTACTACTGCTGGGCTAGAGTTATCACAGCTGCTTATATGGCCGTGTCATCAGCCAAAACAGGGCTTCTCTCCAGCTTACATTGAATATGATTAAAAGTACAAAGATTGGTCAGTCATCTTTGTTCCTGACAAGGCATCATAACTATCATTATGATTCTGAGTGCATTATTTTGTTACTGAAATTGTTCCACTTCACCTTACAAAAAAATCTAAATAAAACCCAAACAAAATTACTGAGAAAAAAGGTGAGAGAAAGCATGAGGATGAGTGATCCCAGATGAACACTAAGGAAGGCTTAGTTTACACATTATAATCCAGTAATGTAGAATACATGGAAGCCCTGTAAATAAAGCCCTAATATTTTCCTTTGGATTGATGTGTCAGAGTTTGATTCTTTGGTGCCTAGTAAAATCTGAGGTCTGAACAAAGCTTGTCACTATGGCATTTCTGACATCACTCTTGTGTTCATTCTTTGATGCTGTATGAAGGTGAGCTCATGCCCTACTCTTCCACACAGTGAGGCACTGCTAAGGTCTTGCTCCTTCTCTCTGCCGTCCTTTTCATTAAACTGGAAAAACTTCTTATTCTGGACACCCCTATTGCTTTGTCAGGTTTGGATGAAACTGGTTGGTGTGTTCAGTGTTATTCATTAGGGAAGGAGAGATGGAAGGATGAATGAACATAGACACTTCATCTTATAAGCCTCCTTTTCAAAAGGGCCAGGCTCAAAGGCAGCCTTTGGAACAGGGACACAGATCTGGGGGAGGGGGGGCAGGGCTCTCTCTTAGTTCAAAACCCTCACCCCTCAACCACTCTCTTGTTTCTGCTCAGTGAATACTGAAGCATTCCATGCAGAACGGCGCAGCCTTTCCAGGAGGGAATGAGAATGCCACCTTCTTCTTCCTCAGCTGTCAGTGCCACTAGTGAACATGCCTGCAGCCGATGTGGGTTTGAGTTTCCTCAGATAGTGTTGAGAAGGGGAACCTGTCTGCTACCTTTGAAAAAAGGTTTCAATCAAAAGCTTTTGACAATAAGCAGCACTACCCCTGCTTTTCTGTGTAGTATTTGATCTACTAGAAGGCATTCATGATCCTACAGTCACTTTGTAACACCAACTGTTTTCCTACGCCCTCCTTCTTTCTTTCTCTGGCCTGTGAGCCTGGTACTAAGTTACGTTAAAGCCAACCTTTACGCTTTTTTGCCAGATTTAATTCAGATCAGTTCCCCAGTTAAGTTCAAACACTTGTTCCAGCTCAAAGGACAACCACATAGTCAGTGAGTACTTTCTTGGCTGGAGGTGACAAAGACAGGACTACAGCTTTTCAGTCCAGTGTGGAGTTATATCCTGACTTTAAGTGACCATGAAATTGTAGTTTGACTTAAAAGCCTTGGAGGAAATACAAGAATACCTGCATTAAGGATCTCAGTGAGGTACAGAGGCTGCAGTGCTACATTTATGTCATAAGAGAAACACTGACTAGACAAGTGCTGTGGAAGAATATCCAGAAAGTCTTCAGGATGCCTCTTGGGCTTAGACACTGTTTTTAGATTTGATTGTTTAAATTGCCTTTTGGAGCTGACCTACTGAATGTAGAATCTTACTGTAGTCACTAAATGCAACTGTCTTCAGATTCAGAGGAAATTTCAATGCAATACAAATAGTTAGACTTGAACTTTTAAGACTTCTGAACAATAGGCTTTCTTTTCCCTTCATTTTACCCCTCTTCTACCTTTAGGAAACAAGAATATTAGGTCAATTAAAACAGATGTCAAAAGTTTTGAGTGCAACTAAATACCTGTTTTTAGCTAACAGTATAAACAGCTGCCCCGATTCCAACTCTCTAGACTTCTGCTGCAGAGCAAAAGTCCATTTTTGTTGTGCAGCCCCTGGGGAAAAATATCAGGATCCTAAGTCTGACCTCTCTGGAATTTCTAAAGTCTGTCTCATCAAATCCTACTGACTCTACAGGAGCAGCTCCCAACCTGTGCCTGCAGTTCTGACTCTAGCTGTGACAGTGTGTGTGTCCTAGATTTCAGGTACTGTGAGCCTGGCTTGTTTCTTCAGGTGAATTAGTTTCTTAGACCTCAAACAAAAGCAAAATTTTCAACCACAGGCACACTTAGAACATTGAGTATGGCAGCAGTTAACTAAGGAACTAAATTTCTTTGATACAAAGTAGGCTTAAGGCAGCTGTATCAAACTGCATTAGCTTGGGGATCATGCTTGCAATATTATTTAATTGGTTTAACCTTACAACTTCCTTCAGTAACAGTACTTAAGAGTGACTATCCAGAGAAAAAAACCACATTTTTTCCCTTTAAATATCTGTTAAAATCTCTGTGTTACCATCAGAACAGTAAAATCTCAGCAACAATTTTTTTACAGGCTTTTAAGTGGTAAGGATTACTTGAGAGGATCTGATGTATTTCTGACATAGTAACTCACCGTGCTTACTAATTCCAGTTTCCAAGTTTTATCTGAAGTTGTTACACATGTAAATAAAAACAAAATCTACTTTTTTTTTTTAATGTGGCAAAGAAACAATGCCTTTCATGTGAATAATAAAATGCCAGCTTTACAGTGGGATAATTGTCGTATCTAGATCTGAAATTCTAGAGCAATACAAAGCAGACGGAAAACTAAACATTGCTTGGATTGAATATAATTCTGTTGACCTTTGGTGACAGTCTTCCATCAAATATCTTCTCCCAGGCCAAATTTCATATTTTAACCACTGGTGCATTTTCCTTTCTGTGAATGTTATTTATAATTTATTGGTGGTCTTCCCACCTTGCTTTCTGTTTTAACCACTGGGCCCTTCACAGCTTAGTGAGGTGGTTGAAGCATTATGCAACCTTAAACCCATCATTTATTGGTCTGCTCAGCTTCATTTCTATTGTTTGTGACTCTTCTGTGAAAATTGATCCCTAAATGGAAATGTGCTTTAATAATTCTACTGTTATTAAATAAACAGTAATAACATTCATCAGCATCCACACTATTTCCATGCTGGAAAAATTCCTTAAAACATGCTTAAAATGCAAACATACAGATGAGGAAATCACCAAGAGGGAAGGAAAAATGATGGATCACCATGGTATTTTAAGGCAGTCTGCATTTTAGGACAAAATTTTAAATAACTGAAAAATGAGAGTAATTTCCTTACCAGACCCTCTCTCTTTCACTGTCTGTACCTGAGCTGTGCCTTTAGATAGCAATTCCTGCCACCAGCAGTCTGTGCTGACTCACCCTCTAACATGAAGATGCTTGGCAAGTAAGGTTTAAATGTAAGACCCAACCAGGAAAACTGAAACCTAGTCAGTCAATGGAATGAGTTGCTTCTTAGCCTTTAGTGGTCTTTGGAGCAGGCACAAGTGGATTGTATTGATCTTTGCCAGATAGTGTTTCTCAAGCTTTTGCTGAAGACTAAACACCTTCTGGCTCACAAGCCTTCACCCGAGCCTGATCTCACAGTATCCCAGTGTGTGTAAGTCAGGGACCTGGTTCTAAGCTTTGTCTACAACTGTTAACTCTCTCTGGAAGAATTAAGTTGCTGCAAAACATTGCACAACATCCCTATGTCCTTGAATTTAGTAACTATCTTGAGACAGCAGCTCACCACTGAAAAAAGGTGATTTTGATGGGAAGCTCCTAGAGAGAAGGCTACATGGTCACATGGTGCCCATCCTTCTTTTCTTCCCCTCCCACACAGGAGGTACTGGCTTTCATTAAAACAGGACCTCAAGTGGCATTGGCAAGTCTTCTGGCACTGCTTCCCTAGGCCATGTGGCATTTCAATAATGTGATCAAGGCAGGAAGGAAAGGAGACCATGCAGCAGCAAAGGTGGAAAGTGATCCGTTAAGGTGGAAAACAATCCAGTAAAAGTGACCAAGCTTCCTTTGATCTACTAAAAAGTGACCAAGTCTACCATTACAAATTCCTGAACTAGATTAATAACCTAGTGCAGTTACACCATTCTCACGTCCTAGACTGAAAACCTTCCTGGTATAAATTTGCCTTTTTGACAGCTTTTTTCTTAATATATATACTTGAGTAAGAAAACAAAAGGATTTTGTTATTTAAGTAGTCAGTGCACACACTTATTAGTTTCTTGTTAAGTGACAGCTGCAGGACTTCATTAGTACAGGCAAACGTGAACAACTACACAGACAGGGGAGCTGACTTCCATGGCAGCAGTAAAACCTGCAGAACGTACCCCCTGAGCCACTGCCATCAGCCCTGACCCCCGCCCAGGGAGGCAGAGCTGCTGGCTGAAGATTTCTTCAGTTCTATTTTCATAGACTGAGTCTCAGCACGAGGCTCGAATTTTGTCACATTTCCTGCTCCTGCGGCTGCCACTACTGGCTTTCCTGCTTTCATACCTTTTGACACAGGAATGCGGGTGGGTGTAGGTCTCAGGGATGACCCATCTTGTCCTGTCTGCAAAACAAAGAGACAGAGAAAAATGCCATGAATTAAGGACTACTTCTCATTCACTTATACTCATCTTATACTTTTCTTTGGTTCTTGATTTACCTCTCAAAAAACAATATCCCAAATCATACCTATCAGCAAAGTAATATTCACACTTGAAATCTGACAATGGCACATATTGCTGAAGTAGGGCCAAAGGCACAGTTGGGATCAAATGAGTTTCCCAGAGCTGAGGTCCACTGTTTTGAATCAAGATGTCATAAGGATGGCAATCTGTGCAAATCTCCCATTCTACAGCATGACACAGTGCAGGATGCGCTTTGAGGCTACTCCCACACTGGCTTGGCTATCAAGACATGTACAATATTGTATAGACACTAGCACGGGCCCTCAGAACACCATAGTCAGGTGAGGCTAATGATGAACCCAGGGTAACTGCCAAATTTTAGGAGCTGAGGCATGATCACTCAGCATTATAAATAAAATTGAATTTTACTTCCCAAAGTATGCTGAGCTCATGGCTGAGGCCACTTATTTCTGCACTGGGAAGAGCAGGGGTCTGGGAGAGAAAAAGAAAAGATACAGATTTCCTTTTCCTGTGGTTGTGGCAGAAGGGATGTGGGAAAGGGCTCTCCCCGTCCAAGCCCTAATCACAACTTGAAAAACTCTGGTGAGGGTAAAGCTGCTAACCCAGATTTCCAAGAATACCTCAAGACAGTGTGGACATGGTCATTTTACTATCTCTGCCAGTCTTCTGCCCTGGACAACAGCCTAGCAAGCACATTTATCCTCAAGTTTGACTACTTCAGAATTAAAAAACAAAGAACAGCCTAAGCGGTTGACTTGGGGCTGGCAGACCCAACACAGCTCCTGTGTCCTTCTGGAGCTCCAGCCGGAGACCAGGTCAAAGCTATCCCATAGCTTTGAAACTGCAATCAGCATGTATGCTTAAGCAACCAAATCTCAATGTGTAAATGCACAAGGAGTACCTGGATAGGATAAAAAGACTCAAAAGGGCCAAATGCTATTTTCTGTCTTTCTTGGCCAGATAACAATACACATACTCTTCAAGGTCAAAACTGGAGCTACCCCATATAAACAATGGCTTACAGAAAATACTTATAAACATGACAATTCTGAAAAGAAAATGGGCTTATCTTCTGCAGCGTGCAACACAGACACAAATGGCAATGGTGACAACTTCAGTGTCTCGGCTGAATTTCATGTGACTGACATTTCTGTTCAGTGTATGGATAAAGACTTTCATCTCACAGGAGAGAACAATTCTCCTAAGATCCTAGAATCGTAGCTAGACCCACCTGCTAAATTACTAAACTCTGCAACTTTTGACATATAAGCAAAATAAAACTAAACTGCTGAACTAGACTGGACTGGGGGTTCATGTCAGCTTCAACATGCATTTATACATTTACAAATGTACAAAAAAATGCTCCATGAATGTTTTTCAGCCAGTGGCATCAGAGCTTTCTGTTTGTATCCTGAGCATCCAAAGGAAAACCATTCCTTAATCTTCGAGAACAGTTCAAAACCGCATGTGTACACTCAAAAAAAATCACAATTGGAAAACTTGAATGCTGTCTGCCTGACAGGAAGGAAGCCATTTTCAATAACTAAAAGCAACATTTACAATAGCAGTCTAGAGGCTAATATGGAACTCACATGTAGATGTCAAAACAAGTTAGGCCCATACAATTCTGTAGGGCAAAACATGCAAATGCATTCCATCAGCCTTGGAAAATATGTCAACATCCCAGGGAACTCAAATGACAAACATCTTGTACTCCCTGAAAGAGTTCCACAGTGTGTAAACATGAGGCAATCAAATGGAGTAGCTGGAATCCCAGGCATTTCTTCAGCTTTATTCACATGTAAATTATTAACTAAGGATTTGGGCGCTTTCAAGTTACTCATTTCAAGCCTAAATCACTCAAAAGCACTTTGAAAAGAACTCTAACTTGCTTTAAATTTTAGTTGCCTTTATTTCAGCATACTAACGTGTTGATCGAATGGAAGCTAATGCCTGCTTCCCAGGCAGCTGCAAAAGCATTTTGTGTTTGCCAAGTGAGATGGCACAAAGGTGCCTCCCCAGCCGGCTGTCCCCTTGGGCGCGGGAAGGGGCAGCAAGCAGAGAACACATCCATTCTGCATCTGCAGCATCTGTGGCAGAGAACCCACACAACTGCCTGTGTCTCCCTCGTTTCTTCCAAGAACTCAAAGTCATTCCTTCCAGTCCTGTTTGTCTATAGACTGCTGTCTTCTGGTTGATCCAGGAATGTGGCTCCAACCAGAAACCAACCAGCACGCAGCTGGAATGGAGTGCCCGAGATGCGGCCCCATCTGGACGCTGGGTGCTGCAAGCTGGGTCTGAGCTGGCAAGGCAAGACATGGTGCTGGAACAGGGACCCAGTGAGGTTACCACAAGAAATTACTGGGAGTGAGATGAGCACATGCAGCTGCTATGGTGCAGTCATAACCAGCTGTCTCTGCAGACACAGGTGTATTAACCTGTGAAGTTGCAATAAAGCTGGGCAGTCCCATTAAAGGAAAAAAAGCAAAGTGAACATACAGAACATGTAGCATGTTTGAGTAGTTTGTAACAGATCCTGCTTGGTGCATTTTATTGACACACAAAGATAATGCTTTCATGCACACACTGGCTTCTGGAATATTCTAATTACAAAAATGCTTTTTCAGCATTTGTTCTCAATCCGATCAGGCCCCAGCTTGCCCTGGACAGAAATGGTTCAGTTCAGTGACCAACAGACACCTTGAGCAATTTGACACGGCCTGCGTTTCTCAAGCAATATACACAGGGCTGGTAGACAAGACAGATGACCCAAGGAGACCTAAAACTTCTGATAAAGCAGCTGGAAAGTAGACTACTTGACAGCACTGAAAATGGTGCTAAAATAAAAAGTTTAGGCAACTTAATCCTGAATGGATGGGATTTGAGATTTAGTCAATATAGTCAGCAGAGCCAGTGGGCAATTCAGCTCACATAGAAGCTAGCCCTGTCTCAGGTGGATCACCCTGCAGTCACCACAGAGCCAGCACACAAGCCTCAGTGCTGACACAGGGACTGATGTCTACAGACTGACTCAGTTGCCCACATTGAGCTCAGCATCTCATGCCATCTGAGGTGTCCCCTCAGCTGCCACTGCAGAAAGGTACAGGTCTGTTATCCCTCCCAGCCTCACACACGTCTCACTTGCCACAGGCACACAGCCAGCACAACACTTCTGCACAGCCACCTCTGCCCCCTGCACCTGCAGGAGCTCTAGCAGCAGCTTAGAGCATACATGGGACACCTACAGAGAGCTACATTTAGATGCCCATCTCAAACTAAGCGTTGCCCAATTGCAAGTGGCCTTACAGCTGCATAAACACTTGTCCCATTGGCTCTGGCACCCAAAAGCTTCTCAGCAGGGCCCTCCTGCCACGGTCACAGGATGCTCTGCATCATGGTTGGTGCTGTGCCACCAGGCTGGCTCTGCTGCAGCCAGGATTCCCACTGCTCCCTGCCAATTTGCATGGCACTAGAGTCACTGTGTACCCAGGCAGCATAAACAGCTGGCACTCAATGCCAGGCTTGCAGGAAGCAGGGAACACAGGGATTAAGTGATTATAGGGCTGACACCCATCCTGGTAGCCAAAGAAGATCCACATTCACCAGCAAACCAGTAAGGCCTAAATCAAACAGGATGTAGGCACCACTGTTTTGGGGCTCATTCAAGAATAGTTGGGTTCATTCTGTGGGATTTTTTCTGAAAACTGTATGTCCTGGGAACAGAAATTTGGGCCATTGTGCTAATGGAAGACTAACAAGCAGGCTCATTTTGGTCTCCATATCCTCTGGTCTCTGTGGTCCATTCGCAATAAAAAATCATATCCTAGGTCTGCTAGGATATCATATCCTAGCAGACCTAGGATAGTCCAAGTATTTTCCTGGGAGTGAGTTTAATCAAGCTAAGGAGGACTAAACACCAGTTTTTCTGTTTCTATGGGAACTATCCAACTCCATAGGCTGCCATAGAAAAGGCATTAATACATTGTACAAAGCATCTTGTGTGAGGAGAGTTAAAACAAAAATTAAAACCAGTGAGCTAAGAAAGCAGCTGTGTATCAGTTAGTCTTCAGTTTTATTCACTTAAACCCTCAGAATTGTATCTGTTGGTTTCATCTAGGGTTACTGAGTAAATGATCACAGCTTGGGTTTTCTGACTAGGAGCAGGGAAGTGTGTTTGTAAAGTTGTCATTTGCAAAACAGATGGTGAATACACTTTTTTGTTTTCCAAGAGGCTGAGGAGGAAAAGACACATTTGAGCTTGTTCAAAGTTGCCTGCCCAGCTGGCTAGGGACATTAAAAAACAAAGGGAAGCATAAGATAAAGTAAATCTTATGGCTGAACTATTTTCCTTACATTCCAAATCAGGGAAGATAAAGTGAAGAAAGAAGCCAGTTTTTAGCCAGGAAAAAAAACAAAAAAAGTTTTGTCTGCCATGGTTCACTGCATCATCACAGTAGAGGACAGACATCTAGTTAAAAAGAAAAGTTTTTAAAACATTTTCCAGGCTTCTGAGAGACAAAGGGGTTTGTAAATTAATTCAAGACTTTAAAAAATGAACAGTTGTCTCTAAAATGTGGGGAAACACTGTGTAATAAAGTGTCTCCAGTACATTATATAGGTGGGAAGAGAGAGTGAGTACATGTGCAATCCCAAACAGATCTGTGTGATGAATGCAAGTTTGCTAAATTCAGAAGCCTTAAATGAGAATGGCAGCTTCTCTCCAAAAAGTGTGAAAGTGTATCTTAAATACACTACAGCATTTCAGCTTAGGAAGAGATGGCTGGCGAGGCATGTTGCAGGGGTCTGCTGACTCTGGAGCAGCATGGACAATGATCAGGGGATGACTATTCAGTATTTATCAAGATACAAGAAAAAGGCTGTAACCAATGAAGGTATTATATAAAAAGTATCAAACAAAAAAGCTTTTCCCAAAGCCCACAGCTGAATTCACTGCCCCCTGATGTTGTGGAAACAACAGTGTAAATGAGTTCAAAAGGCAATTAAAAGAATAAATAGAAGAAAACTCTGCCATGGTCTGTTAAAGACAAAGATGTGGCTACATGCTCTGGTTCAGAAAGAAATACCCACCTATTGCCAAAAGCTGGGAACAGACACTGAGGGAAACATTACTGTGTGTTTACCAACTCAAAATAATCTTTCCCTAAGCATCTGTTGCAGACTCTGTCTAGCTAAGAAAGTTTTTGGACTAATACAGTACTGCTGTTTTTTCTGTTTTGGTTAAATTCTTCTTTCCCAGGGTATTTCCAACTAAAGCAATAAAAATGTATGTCCAATAATAAACTGAGGGAGGACTATCAATAAATACTGCCCACTATGGCTAAAGACAGAGGCGAGAAGTCTTTCAGTATGAAAAACAAGGTGGGGTATCACCATAGTAGCCTGAAGAGAAAGCAAAAAAAAAAATGCTACAGGAAGCCCTATTGTAATACAGCACTTAGAGAAATTCAGAGGAACAGAAGGAGCTCCACTATTCACTGGCTAGAGGGGCTTGGAGCTGTAAGCAATGATAACATGACTGCTTATTAATTCCTTTAAAGTTCAGTAACAGAGAAGATATTAACTGAATTATATGGGGATCATGGGATTACATCAAAGAAATGCCAACCTGCATAATTAGCGTCTAAAGACCTGCCAGCTGGGCCAAAAAAATATGAGGTGCATTTTCAAAATTCAGAAATTGCACTCACCAAAACTAAAAATGCAGTTTCCTGCTCATTCATCCCCATCATTCTTTGTTCCTCTGTCTCTCACTTGTAAATTTAATGGGTTGCCACAATGAAAATAACTTTGAAAGGACTCCTCTGGAAGCCAACTGCTTTAGGAGATAATACCAAAAGTATACCACCATCTAACACTGCTACAAAAATACATGAATTGGACACATTCTTATTTTATGATTAAGCTTGAGCCTGGAAGAAATGTAGGGAAGACAAGAGTTTGTCCTCACCCCTCCCTTTTTTCCCTGCTGGTTTCTCAAACACAAGCTACGGTTTGTCCTTCTCCCTGCCATGAAGACCGCACCGTGAGACTATGCTGCTTACCACTGATTGTGTTCCTCGTGTGGAAGATGTTGTAACAGGCGTGATGGTGATAGTACTTGTCACCTTGCTGGCTGCAGGGCGCGGGGACAGGTTGTTCCGAGGTGATCGAAGGACAGTACCAGTCACCACCTCTTTCTCTGCCGCGATGTTCACCGGTCGGACTGTTATCACAGGGCTCGCACCATCAGGCGTGGCGTTGGGAGAACGCTTAAACTGGGAACCCAAGTGGATGTGGATTTTGTTGTCTTCTGTTGTAATAATGTTGGCATTGGCATTGTACTTGCGGATTGGAGTCGGGACAGTTTGCTTTTCTGGCGTGACTTTGAAGACAGCCCTTCCCATGGTCATATCTTGCGACTGTGGAGAGACGGAGATTTCTGCCGGCGCTGCAGACGTCGATACCGTCATGATCTGAATTGGCGATGCAGGTCTGTCAGCGAAGGGTGCTCTCCCTCCCTCTGGGGACTTTTCCCTGGAGAATGTTGTTATAGTGACTGGAGACATGGAACGATCTGAGGCCATGGGACTTTCACTGCCTTTTCCTTTTTGTGGCATAACATTTGGAGAGGGAATTATGGTTATTCGTGGCTTCTGATTTCCCAAAGTAGGAATGACAGTGGTACTCGAAAAAAATTCCTCTGCGGATGGACTGGTTATCTCCAAAGTTGCTGTACTGTTCTCATGGTCTGGTGTCACACGAATATGAAGGGGTTGACCCTGCTTTGGTGAAAGGACAACCTCCCCAGGATGTGCTGGACTACTGTGGGTTCGGGCTCCTTTATCAGGAGTTGTTTGAGCCCCAGCTTCCCTCTTTTTCATCCATGGTATCCAGGATTTCCTCATAGCAAGCTCATTTGCGGCTGGAGGGTATCTCTCAAGCACTGAAGAACGCTCCATGGGTTTTTTCAGACCTACCTGTCGCAGATTGCTCATGATATGATTCTCCTCCTGGAAGGATTTCCTTATAAACACTGCTGGAGTTTCTTCTTCTGCTGCTTCATTGCTTAGAGCATCTGTCTGCACGCCAGTGGATGTCACAGGAACATCAACCATTCTTCTCCCATTCATGCTGGGCCTCAGAGCGCGGCTGTAACGCTTAGAAAGCTCCAGCTCTCTGGTCAGGTTCAAAACTTCCTGCCCCATGCTCTTGTTTTTGTTTTCCTCTTCCATAAACCTTTGCTGTAGAACTGAATAATCGACTTGGAGCTGAGAAAGCTGGTCTTCTTTGTTCATGAGTTCATGGATTTTTTCCTTCAGTGCTTGAACTTCCGCTTTCAAATCTCTGCTTTTGGCCTCTTCCAGACGAAACCTGTGTCTTAGCTCTGCCTCCTGGCTCACTACTTCACCTTTTTCTATTGCTTTTGTTTTGGCAATCTGGAGTTTCATCTCCTCCAACTGTTGAGAAAGCAAATTAGCTTTATCCTGCTCAGTCCTGAATTTCTGCTCTAGCTGATCATACTCATCTTCAGTCTTCATCAAATCTCCTTCAACTACTTCCAGTTGTTTGAGACGTTTTTTCAGTCTTTCTATTTCAATGGTAAGTTCCTTAATCTTGTTGTCCTCATGACAACCATGCTCTGCTCCTTTCCTAGTTCGACCTCTTGTAATTTCTCTTTCTACTTCCTCCATACCATCAATTCTTTTCTTTAACAGGTCAACTCTACAGCTTAATTCAGATGATTTTTCTTCTTCACTTCTCAGTTTGCCAATTAACGCATCCCTTTCTTTTGTCAAACTAGATACTTTTTCCTCCATTTCAGATTTCAGTTTCAAAAATTTCTTACTTTCTTCTATCAATTTCTCTGTTACATCCATAACTTTCCCTTGTTCAACTTTAAAATTCTTGTTTAGGCCCTCAACCTTTTTTTCCTCCTGTTTTATTTTTTCCATCATATTCTTTCGCTCATCAACCAACATTACAGTAAATGACTTCAGCTTCGTAAGATCATCTTTTAAGCTTATTTCAGCCTTTTCCAACTTGCTTTCAGATGTCTCAAGGTCCTTCACTCGAGTCTTCACCACTTCCAATTCATTTATCAAATCCTTAGTCAAATTTTTTTCTTTCTCCAAGTTTAGGTGTAGCTGAGTGCATTCCGACTTACTTTTACTGAAAGCCTCTTCCAGCTTCTCCAATTCTGACATTCTTTTCTGCAGTTTTTCCACTTCAAGTTTCAACTCTTTGCTATGATGTTCTTCCTCTTGCAGTTTATTTTTCAGCTCTTTGCACTGGGATTCAGTTTTTGTGATCTCTTCATCTTTCCCCTCCATTTCAAGCACACGCTTGCGGAGGTTTTCCACTTCTGCCATTAAGCTAGAGTTCCCGCATTCCCCTTTCGCTATTTTATCTCTGAGTTCTTGAAGTTCCTCCTCAGCTTTTTGAAGGTTTTTGTTAGTTTCTTCTAGCTCCTCTATTCTGCGAGTCAACCCCGCTAGCTTGAGCCTTAGCTGTCTATTATGTGACTCTTGATTAGCCAGTTTAGCAGTCATCTCCTCATGTTCTTGACAAAATGATGATGTTTTGTGTTCGAGTTCTGCCTCTAATTTAATCAGTTTTTGTCCATCTTCTTTTGCTTTTGCACTAATAATCTTAAGCTTTTCTTCGTCTTCCTTTAGTTTTTGGGTTAAATCCTGTATTTTCTGGCTTTGTTGACCAAGTTGTTCAATATGCATTTGTCTTTCATCCACCAGCATGAGTGCAAATGATTTGAGCTTGACTAGTTCTTCTCTTAGTTTATTGATTCTCTTTGTATGCTCCTTCTCCTTCCGGGCTTGATAGATCTTTTCCTGCTCCAGAAGTTTCTTCAACCTGAAACAAGGTAGAAGAGATGCATTAGACTAAAAAAAAAATTATATATATATATATATCTGTGTGTGCAACACTCCGTTTCTAAAATCATCTTTGTTTTAGCTTATTTTTTATTATTAATGGTAGCCTTCAAGAAGTAACTACCTACTACAGTTATACTCCCAAACGAAGTAGTTTGAATTACAAGAGTTAAATGAAAAATACATAAAATCATCTAGAAATCTGAAACAAAAGAAAATTTTATACATGTATAGATAACAAATACATCAGGTTTTAATTTCTTCACATTTATTTCTCTGTTAGGATGTTGTTGGCAAAAGTGTATAATATACCAACAGGACAGGTATTATCTGCTCACTAATCCATTTACGCCAAATTTGTTTTACAAGGTGGATTCCTCTTGCATACAGACAAACATGTAAAATAAGGTAAAATATTTAATATTTATATTCAGCCACACATGAACAGACCAATCCTGGTTACAAATAAACCAGCAGAACAGAAGATTACAGTAGCACACAACTGATAACCATCTACGCACCACAGGCATATGACACTAGCAGGAAGATAAATTTTCCAGCACAGCAACTATTATGCTAAAAGGTTTCTTCCTCTGCATTTCCATTTAATAGACTGCATGAACCACAAGGATCAGACTAGTCAAACCTTTGGCTACAGCTGACCTCATCTGGGAAATGTTCTTCTCTGCATGGTCTCTATACTGTGTTTGCAGACAATATAAAAGTTTGGCATATATCCAAATTAGGTGTCTCCTCCGAAAGACAATAAAGACATACATCACCCAGTTTTACCCATGCAACATGGAGTAATGTAATTATTTTATACCTGTGATTTATATTCAGGATATGTTGACATCAACATAGGAAGTTTCTGCACATGTTCTAAGATTTATGATGATGGTGATCCTCAATGGACAAAGGATTACAGATAAAGGGATCTATCAGTGACCAATATAAGAGTAAAAACTGTAAAAAGCAGCAGTCTGACATAGACACAGGTATGCACTCTGAACTTACTGTGAAGTAATATTTCTTCCAAACAGCTGTCACAGCACCTACAATTCCCATATCCTTTATCAAGACATGAGATAATTCAAATCCACTTGCTTTGCTTACCCTAAGTCTGAAGCTTTTCAGCTTCCTTTTTATAACTGTGATGCACCTCCAGGTGGTAATAGCAATTAATGCCTGGTAATCAACTTGCAGTAACTGGAACATCCATATCTTGGCAAAGATCAACTTTCATCAATATTTTTATCTTACATGTTGGATTGTAGATCCAGTGGATCTACAAAGCAGTGGAACACAGATATACATTCCTGTCTGCTATTCCTGCAATGAAGTGGTGCCAAGGGCCCCAGGGCGCAATGTCACACACAAAGGATGTCTCCCAGAACCCTGAACTATACACTCCCAGCAAGAGCCAAATTAACTCGGTACTCAACAACTGTTAATGTTTCACTCCTTATTCCTGGGGGATCAGAACCAAAAGGAACTGGAAAGAAAAGCTGTAAGAAAAGAGAAGGAAGTCAGAAAGCAGAACACAGGATGCAGTAGGTAGGGAAGGAGAAGCCTGAAGAATGCATTTGAAAACAAGACTCAGATAGGACGTGGGAGTAAGAGAATAGTAGGAACCAGTGGTAGAGAGAAAAACAAACAAACATTGCAGCCAACCTTGCTGGGTCACAGATTATTCAAAAAAAAATAAAAGTCTCTTTATTTGTGGCAGCTCTTTGGAAAGGACTGAAAAGGAGTGCTGGTGGATGCCTCATTATTGGTCAAGTTAGAATGTCAAAAGGTAAAAAAAGACCCACTGTCACTCACAAAGCATGCACTTTTAACACTAAAGAAAGAACTTTATTAGCATGCAATATATTCTCTGGTTGCTCTATCACACTGCTTCATGCAAATGTTTCAGCTGAGAACTCTTCCTCATCTCCCCCAGGCTACATTTTTTAAGGAAGAGTATGTGCCCTTCCACAAAAATACTGTTTGCCATGACAGAACAGTGTAGCCAAACCTGGTGGTGCTCCAAATGACCCATCTTCCAAAGTCACAAACATAACAGAATGTTTCCAGGATCCCTTGTCCCACAGGAAAATATTAAGGTGACCCCTATAAATCAAAAAACCCACAGAAGACAGCTTTAAAAAAAAAATAAAATAAAAATCTTGACACCCAAAAGCCTAGAGATGCTTAGAAAACTGTCTATAATTTGTAATTCCCCGGCCTACACATGTGATTTTCACCCACCAGTTGCTCCAGGCAGTACACATCAGCCAGGCTGCTAAGCTGAGTACAAAATAATGCACTGGCCACACATGGCTCCAGGTGAGTTCCTGAGGGTCTGCTGAGGAATACTGCCGAGAAAGCCACTGAAAAAAACCCGCAAATACCTGTTAAACTAAAACAAAAATATGCCAGTCATGAGGCTGAGCAAGAGAAGAAAGCATGTTAGCCCTGTCACAGCCTTGCAGGAGTGCTGGCAGTGAGGAATAACCAGCTTGGCCCCGCTGGGAAAATAAAACAACATTCAGCATTTCATTCTGCCTCAGCTTTAGCACAAGGAAACGACATGTCTTAGATATGACAAACCAACTTTCCGAGAAAATACTTGACAATACCTCCGTTTTTCATGTCTACAAGAACTGCTTCTAAAATCTGGTTGTGTGGGGGAGGGGTGGGAAGGCAGCACACAAATATGTGTGTTAATTGCCAAAGTAATTAAAAATCTACACCTTTTCAGTGTTACTTCCAGACACTAAAACAAAGCTGAGTTTAAGCTGGCTCCTGCTATTCCATCTTTGTACAACTTTCATACCTCAGTGGTTAAACTGGAATTTCAGCAGGACTGCAAGGTGAGGTTGTCCCCTCTTGACCCTCACAGCAGGTTTGCTGCTATCAGGCTTCTCATCTGACTGCTGCTGCTAATGTTTGCTAAGTAACACTGACCTACACCACTCCTATGCAACACTAAAAGCCCTGCAGACTCCCAGCACCAGGTCTTCAATGTGTTAGCCAGAGTAACTGCATTTTGGATTGTCAAAGAGTCTGAAAGCACCTGCATTCAGGATAAAAATCAAAACAAAACAAAACATTTAATAATGAAACATTAGATAAAACCAAAACACTGACAATCCAATAATTTGGTACCCACCAGCCCGGTCCCCCACATGTGGTGTCTTGGTTTGGGTTTTTTTTTTTTTTAGAAATGGGGAAAAATGTTTGGATAAAACTGGATAACCTGCATTCATCAGTAAGAGTCTCAGGGGTTTGGCATCTAGACCACAGTAGGGAAGCATGCAGATGCGATCCAGCTCCCTGCCAAGACAGGGACCATACTGCCTGCCCCTCTCTGGACAGCACTGCTGCATCTGTGTGGCACCTCTTTTCCCCACGAGTTACCACAAGTACCAGGTCAAAGCATGCAGCCCAAGTCAGTCCCTGAATACATGGTCTTTTGCTGCCATGGGGGTCCTGGTGGTCTCTCCCTCTCCTTACTATGTGTCCTCTCCACAATATTTGAGGAACAGGCCCAGTACTCAAGACAGACACATTACCCCTTGCAGGACTGCATAAATAAGCAGCAAACCCTTAGATATGATGACTGTGTGCAAACTGTGAACTGCATCAGTTAAAAACAAACACCCCCAGAGGATGCTGCTCTGATTTTTTTCTATAGAGATGCCTGACTGGCATGGTGCAGGACGCTGGAGTACGGAAGCTACTGATGCAACCTGACATGGTCCCTGCAGCACAGGGAGCTGCCTCTCCTGGATCCCCACCAGCCTTAGCTGCTCACAGCCACACCAGGCAGCGCTAGGGCAGCAGGAGAGCTCTGTTGGCAACCGTGCTGGGGAGCCTGAAGACTTTCAACAACCAATTTCAGCTGCAGAGAAAGCAGACATCGGACTGGAGGAAGAGCAGCTATGGAATTAGTTTTAACAACTTTCATGAATGGTGTGCTGGAAGTAGCCAGCAAGGAGGAATGTAGAAGTGGATGGGCAACAACCAGGCTCTCCCTCTCCTCCTTCCTTTAGGCTTGATGCTGAAGTGTTTCACTGCACAGTCTTTCTGCTTCCCTCCCTCCTCTGAGCTATAAATTGATCAACAGAAGTGCAATGGCATGCTGATAGCTACAGCTCTATCCCTCCAGAAATGTGGCTTCATTTCTTTCATCATGGCTCCCCTAAAAAAAATAAATTTACTTCCAAGTCTTTAAAACAGAGCATGCAAAAGCAAATAGCCCCCCAAACATTTACTGAAAATTATACCAGTGTGTGTATATCTCCCTTTCTGTTTGTACTTCCATCAAGATGAGAAAACATCACAGGTACTCATACAACCTTATCCACCTCTAGCATAAAACTGGGCACTCACCTACATGGGGAAATCCTGGGAAGGCAGGGCAAGCCAGAGGATGCCCTGAAAGGCCATAAGCTGCTCCTGAGGTTTGCATACATGTCAACATTTCAGCACCATATTTCAGCTCTGTTGGCCTGTTTTAGCCCCCTGCTCTGCAAACACAAAAAGCCAAGCTTCCCAAGGTGTCTCCCAGTGCTCAATTAAGCATTCACAGGAGGAGTAATGTGAAGGGCAAACTGGAGAAGTGGAGAGATATTTCTCCTGCTATCAAAATTGGCAGCAGGAGGAAGAGCAATTAGAAGAAAGAGGATGGAAAGGAGGCAAGCAGATAAGGTCTCTAGAGAACCTTATTAATTGAGTTAATACACAGCCTGGAGATCCACACAGTTTCTCATTGCTGCTCTAGCACAAATCCATGTGACTTCTCAGTTCTGTAGTACCTTATTTTGCCATTTACATTCCAAAAAGTCTGTTGCTATGGGGTGTAATGACTTCTATCCCATTTCACGGATGGCCAGTAAGTGGGGGTTAAGGCAAATACATTAATGAGGACTTGGTCACTGTTAGGATCAGCTGACTTGAGGGCTGATAAAGGCTGCTTCCTCCTGAGGGGCCAACAGCATTTCTGTGCCACTCACACACCAATCCCAAAGGAACTTCCACTGGGAAAGCAAATGTCATCGCAAACTCATCTTTCCACTTCAAACCCAGTTTGCTACTGTACGTGCAGAGTTAGAGAGACTGGACAACTTCCTAGTGGTAGCCAGAAAGCTGCTGCCCATTAAGTGATGTGAGAGTCTGTAATCCCAGGACAATGAAAACCAGCAAGAGGTGGTTTAACTCAATAAAGGAGTTCCCTTTCGCCCCCCCCCCCCCCCCCCCCGGGTTTAATGTACAACAGCTGATTTTGAAGACTATTTCTACAGCCGCTGGGAAATCCTCCACATGTCAGGACTATTTCCCAGTGCTTCTGTGTTTGGGGCCAGGCTGAGATACCCAAAAGGCTGGATTTTACTAGTTCTGAGTACTTACAGCTTCAGCTGAAGTCAGAGACAGCCAAAAGATGGTCAGGCCCTCTAGGAAACAAAATAATGGGGCCTAAGACTTAAATTAGGCAATTAAGTCACACTTTGAAATCATCAGCTTTACTACTTCCCATATATTCATCTCAACTGGGGGAAGAAATATGTAAACGAGATCAGATCCCATGGCAAGCAAAAGAATAAAGAACATCTGTGTTTCTTTCTCCTTTCTATCCATTACATTTTAAAGGTAAGGAATGATAAAAACAATTGAATGACCTTACTACAGAACTTTCCAACTTCTTGTTCAGTTTATTACAGGGTCAACTCTGAAAACAAATACAAGCTTGTTAAAAAAAGTCATTGGTTCTAGTAAACCTAAAGACAATTTTTTGTGGCTGCCTAATATACAAACTCAAAGTGTAAAAACATGCATGTTCAACATTGCTGAATTAATTCTTGGAAAGTTATTGTATCAAACTACATAACAAGCAAATTAATATTTTTGCTAATTTTAAACTACATAATAGTTTCCAAAATGTACTGAAAGAAAAGGACTTGTTTTCTTCCTCAGGAGTACACGCTTGTAATCTATAATAGTTTATCTTCTGTTGCTTGACAAAATCAAGTAACATTAATATTGTAAAACTTAAAATCCAGTTTGCTGTAATAGTTCATTTGTGTTGAAAGTGTATAGTATTTTGGAATAAGAACACTTACTAGATTCAGTGTCCCCGCCACCTTTCCAGCACGTTGTTCACGTAAGAAAAACACCAAAGATCTTTAAGAACAAAACCCGACCGACAACCTTTCAGACTCCAAAACACAATCACCCACATTAATTCCGGAGGTTCGAGGAGGGGAAGGGGGATGCACAGAAAGCAGGCACACGGTATCTGAGGGCGAAGGCGAAGCAGCGTTCAGCTGAGAGATGAGAATTGCCAAACCTGTCTCCGGGCTGCGGTTATCCTTCCGTGACCCCTCGGTGCGCCGCTCGGGAGGGGAAGCCGCACAGCACAGCCCCACCAGGTGCACCTTCCAAGGCTGCAGCCCAACTCTACATCAGCCGGGGGCCGGGCCGGCCCCTCAGCGCTGTCCTGCTCCCTCCAGCCCGCCTGGAGCCGGGGCCGCCGAGCATCCCGGCGCGTCCGCTCCAGCCTCGCTCCGTCCCGCCCGCGCCTACGCCAGTGCCCGGTGCGCTCACTGAACCAGGGACTGCGCATGTACACAGCGATTAGCGGCGCTCAAATTAAAAATGCAATTACAAAAAAAAAAAAAAAAAAGAGAGAGAGAAAAAAATAAATTCCCTTACCTTATAACTAGACTTTTTTTTTTTCCTTTTGTTTGTTTTAAGCAACCAAGGAGGGCAGTGCTGGGGCCGGGGGGAAGCGCGCTGGCCCCGCCGCCAGGTGAGGCTGCGCTCTGCGTTGGACCGGGACCGGGACCGGGACCGGATCCAGACCGCCGGGGATCCGGCTGGGCCGCCGCTCGCCGCTCTCTGCCTTTCTCCCCCTTCCCTCTGCTCTGGGGTTTGTTATTGACAGCCCCCCCCGGGCTCTTTATAGGAACAGTTCATTGGTGAACGATTAAGAAATAATAATTTGATCGCACAGAACCGCTGGGAGTTGCTTTTGCTTAACTGGAATGGGATGCACGAAGCGCTGCTCCCCAGTCCCAGCTGCCTATTCATTCCGCTGGATCAACAAAAGTTCCTGTTGCTTTCCTCTTGTCTTCGCGGTGTTTGAAGTGGCAGTACCACTGTTGGTACGCGCTGGCTGATCTTAAGATCGGCTGATAAAGGCATGAATACATGAAGAAAATCTCCTGGGGATTTAGGATACGGGCGTGTTTGTTTTTGAAAATCCATGCATACTAGCAAGCCTAACCAACTCTGGTGAGGTCTGAAAAGCACCATTCTGCTAGCTCCCTGCTTTATAGAAGTCCGAAACCAGCCCTTTTGTTCCCAAAACAGCATAAAAGAATTTAGGGATTCCTTCTATTTCCCTAATAATTCCCTGGATTGCTCCCAGTCATTTTTTCAGATTTTGTGAGGGGAACTAGGAATTTCCCTTCCCTTTCCCTTTATTTTTTGCCTTTGCTTTCCACTTCCCCTTCCTATTCACCTTCCACTTTTCTTAGGAAGCTTTCAATAACCAAAAACACTGAAAGTATATAATTTCAAATATTATTATCCATTGAAAATGGAACCGATGTGAGTTTACATTTTTGAGAAACTGTCTAATTTCATGTTCTTTCATTATTTTTCCTTAGGACCTTCATTCAGGTCTGGACAGAGCTTATTTGAAAAGCAGGTGCTTAGAGACTGATTCTATGCTTCTTATTCAGAACGTTATTTACCTCACCCTCTTCAGACTCTGCTGAGAACAGAATTGTTAATTTCTGGGTGGGAAGTGGAAGTACAAAGGGACCAAGGTTTTGCTTGGGACACCTGCTCTGGGGTACATTAGATGTAGGTTTCAGAGTGCAGCAGGGCAGGTGGTGCATGCAGATCACAATCCCTGTGATTTTGCCTGTGCCCAGGAATGGATGCTCCAGACTCCTGCATGTCTGAGCCCAGATGCAATATGCTCTCCAAAATGAGAACAATTCTTAGAGTGAAAAACATTCACAATTCATGTAAATTAGCTTCACATGACTTAACTAGCACCATGTAGGAAATCCGTCACACCAACACAACAGCAGAGTCACATTTTCCAGGGAAATCTGTATTAGTCTTAATCATTCTCTCCCATTTCATATTCCTTTACCTCACTTACTAAATACTTTCCAAAGGATGAAGCTGGGGTCCTACAGAGAGATTGCTGCTTCCTGTGTGCAAAGCTGATGCGTCTTGCTATGTTTCTGTTTTTTCAGTGTCAGAGGAAAGGTTTCTGTACAAAATGTGTTTAATTGTGCAATTACAAATGATGACATGCATTGAGCCGACCAATGTTCTGCTTACTCTACTTACTGTGTCCTTTACAATCCCAGCAAATGTTTGGTAGATGTAAATATTCTTTAAAAAGAGGAAATTGCATACACAATGGCAAACACTAAGATACTGACTATTTAAATTTAATGATGTGGCATTATACGGGCACTCTAAGAGATCGTCAGAAGCATTTAGATCCTTTGCATGGCCTGCATAAAATTCTGTACTCTTAAGTTAACAAAATAATTTATAGCCATAGCAGGGTGTCAGCCTCGAGGCAGTTTGATACTAGAAAGGCATGGAGCACTTTGCAAGCAAGTCTCAAAACTATCTGCTGACAGATGGGTTTGGCTGTGATCAGCAGCCAGGAGCAAGGCTCTGTTCCACCCAGCACTGCTGGCTGTGCAGGAGGATATCTGGTCACACACCCTATCCCAGCTGGCTCTGGGTTTTGAGCTCATTGCACAGCTCATCCCAGTCCTGCTGCACCTGCTGCTGAGTCCCAGGCTCTCCTCACCTCTGCACTCCATTTCTAACTCCCACTTCTCCCAGATCAACAACCCTTCTAGGTGTCCTCTCTATTTGCTCTGGCTGTTCTTTTGTCTGTGTTGCCATGCTTGGGCCAGGCTGGACCTGCAAGCAATATATCTTCCCTCGTTTGTATTTTCATGGTTTCAGCTTGAGCAGGAAGTTCAGGGATGTCAAGAGGATGGTAGGGAAAGTGCAGTGTGGTAGTGGTAAGCCTACACACCTGCACTAGTTGAGATAAGTCTCTATGAGATTTCACAATTAGAATGTTCTCCCATCACCATTTCAGGTGCTCTGGGTATTCATCACTACACCCGTACCAGACCTTTAGGGGATATCAGGTAGGATGTCAGAGCTAAGGTCAAACAGGCCTTTAATATTTGCAGCTTTTCTTTTACTGCTTAGAAATCGCATGATGTGTCTATATAAAAATATAAAGGTACTCCATATGCTGTTATTTCTCAAGAGTACCTTCAACTTTAAGTCACTTCAAAGGCTGGGAAAATTTAATTCGCTCATGAGATTTTTTGTTCATGCTTTCATTGGGATGAAGTAGTTCAAGAAACACATTCCTGAATATGGCAGCCCTTGCAACATTGTGAGACCAGATAAGAAAAGCAAGAAGAAATAAAAGCAGCAGAGGGAATAGATAGGAATTCCCAAATTTCAACTCATCTCTGAAAGTCAGAAATGATACTTTGCATCACTGTCACAAATGCCTACTACAGAGGAGAGTAACTGGGAAGCAAAAGATGGAATTGGTTTAAAAATTTAATGATGTGCTAATGGACTACACATTTCTTTGATAAGCTGCTCTCTTAAAAAAATTCCTAACTATGCACAGCAATAGATTCCTCTTGTAGATCTTAGAGACTTGTAACAAATTATTGCCTGATTATAAAATTCTCTGTAAACAGAGCTTTGTAACTTTCCCAGTAGACTGCCCTGCTCTCTGTTGCCTCTTTACCTTCAGTGCAGAAACACATGTAACATTTATAGTGAAGGCAGAGAGCTTGGAACTCTCTCCAAGTTCTGAAACATATCACAAGAAGCCCAAATATTTCTGTTTGTGCAGAGTACAGCTTTTCCTAAATTTGTGTTTACTTACATATATGAAAAGGTATACTGTATGCTTGCCAGACTTTTTTTTTTTTTTTTTGTTAATAAAAGCTTCAAAGCAGTGAAAATCTTTCATCATTATTTTGTTTTTCTTTCCTTCCTTTCTCTTGGTTAAGTCAAGCTCATTTGGTAAGTCAGACCTGACCTCCACTCTCTGCTTACAGTTGTTTGCTCTGAGTGCAACAGATGCAAATTGATTCAGTGGCATAGAAATAGAACATTTTAGAACAAGAAAAATAAAATAGAACAAGAAAATTTTGAATATTTAGGGAGGGAGGAGGCTGATTTTAATTTGCTGCTGAAGATATAGTGAGCAGGGTGATCCACTGGGCCTTTTGGAGAGAGAGAAATAAATAATGAAGATAAATGCAGTAAATTCTTGAAACATGACTTTTTAGGAAAAGCCTGAGAAAAATACTTCAAATTGGACTCTGTGCTGTTGTATCTCAGGCAATACACTTTATATGGCATACGTCATACACATTAAAAAACTTCATTTGGTGAGCTGCCCTGACAACTGGCTTTGTTCACCTTTGTTCTTATTTAAAACAGGTTGTTCCATGCAGCTGTTAAAGAAACTGTGTGCACACACACGTTTGCACACGGGCTTTTTTTATTGCTCCTCAGATCTTTCAGAATAAGTCATGCTGCCTAGGTTTTAAATTATTTTTCTCTTTATTACAGCATGAAAATCACCGTACGCTGGGATCTGCTCCCTTTTGTGGAAGCATGATTCAAAAGTTTAACAAAAGCATTTCTGGCTTCGCTCCCCCCCCCCCCCTCCCCCCATTGCACTCTACCCCATTCCTTTTGGTTTTCTGCTTTCTTAGCACTTGTGTGTTATCCTTTCGGTAGCTGGAAAGCTCAACATCTCCAATACTGCTGGGATTCTTTTAAGTAAAAGTGATTACAGCTGAAGCAGGACCTGTCTATGTCACGGTTATTGTTTTATAGTATGATTTGGTCATATTTTGGGAATAAGCACCAGGAGTCTCATAGAAGCCTTTTGTGGCCCTTCAACAAGAGCATCTTGAGAGCCAAGACAAAGGTGTCCAGGAGTTTAGACAAGTGCACTTGGCAGGATGCCACTTGCTGCCCTCTGTGCACCCACCATTGTGAGTGCTGGCTGCTTCACCTACCTGAGCTCTACCAGAGCACCTCACTAATGCTGGCTGTCTACCTGCTCTGGGCTCCACCCTTGCTTTTCTAAATTACTCACTTTTCAGGTGCTAACTGTTCATGGGGAAATACTAGGTGGAAGACTGAGGTCCAGGCTTTAAAAGCAGGGAGAACCATGCCTATTCTCAGTTTGCCCAGAGAGAATTCATCTTTTGGGAGTGTCTTGGCCCCTTTTACTCCAGCTGGGTCTAGGATGTGAAGTTAATCCTGACTGATTTTCTCCTTTCTGTTGCTTTTGTTCTGTTGGCCTAAACCTGTCTCTTTGCTATTCCTCATTCTTTATGATCCAGGTCCATAAGTTCAGTTCTTGCCCCATTGCTCTTACTCCTGGTGACCTTTCCTGGACTTCCTTTTCTTTTGTGCTTCTTTTCACTGACCCTTCCTTCAAGCAAGGTAACCCAGTGACTGACTGGAATTGAAGCGCACATGAGTCCTACACCTAAAACTAAAGGTTGTCTGCCTCACTGCTCCCCATTTGATACACCACTGGAATATAGAATTTGACAGTGAGTAAAACTAGTAGGCAGGAAAATGAGAGAAAGCAGAATCCAAAGAATCCCTGCTTCATTTTAACATCAAACCATACAAGTGATGGTGTGTCTGGAGTCACCACGAGAGGGTCACAAACACTGGAAAGTGTACCAAAAAAAGAAATAAAAGAGTGACAAAGTTCAAAATTTGGATTTAGGAAATAGCATCATTAATATAATTGCACACAGTGGGCTAGCCAAGCATGGAGAAGCTCAAACAGCAATGAAGATTGAGAGCAAGTAACCATTCAAGTGGAGTCATCTCTGCCAAAGCGGGGTCTCAGACATTTTAGAAATACAGCCTTTGTGTGCATTTGTTCATATCATACTCAGCCACCTTGTCACAATGACATAGGAATAATACAATACACACCTATAAAAGCAGAGAAAAATAAATACTTTTACAAAGAATCCTTCTTGATTTTTAATTCCTTCCAGTGAGTGTCATATTATCAATAATTTAGCAAATAATGAATCCTAAGGAAAAATTTCAAATGCTGTAAAAGAGCAGCCAGCAGCTGCTTTTATGATCTAGAGAGGGACTGATAGATTTTAACATCAGCATTGAGTAATCCTGTCACAGCCCTGTGGCTGTCACACCACATCTTAATATGCCATGTCCCAGCTCTCAGTCTGAAAGGCTGTGAAGGTATTTCCATTATTTTTCATGCCAGGACCCTCAGCTCTTGCTCTGAACACAAACACAAACACAAACACACATGCTTGCCCACCACATCCATGCTACAGCCCCACCTTTGCTAGTGCTTTTTCCTGTGTTCTGGAGGTGTAGTTCTGGAGGGCACCTCTCCCCTCAAAAATACCAAAACAAAACAAAACAAAACAAAAAATCTACCCCAAAACCAAAACAAAATAAAAATCCTCACAACAACAAACCCATCACAACTGTGAAAAACCACCAAATAAACTCCCCTACACCTAAACAAAGCTTTTTGATTACCACATAGCTATTTACTACTGCTCATGCAATTCTAAGGTTTGCTGATTGCATTAGATTTGTGTCTATTGAGAGGCAATTAGAGAAGAGTCTGTCCCCACATCTCCCCTCCCCAGCCAACACACAGGGCCTAGACTCACCTGAGATTTGAGCCTGCTATTTTAACCTTTTACTTCTAGTTGCTTAGAGCGGAATCCAAAAAAACTCCCATAAATATCTGGAATGCAACCAATGAGTAATTTGAAAAGATATAAAGAAAACAAGCAAAAGCTAAACAAAACCCACCCAAACCAAAAATACCTAACCAGTACACATACAAATATGAATGTTCGCAGGCATCTGATTTTTGAGCAGATCTTTATTTTGGTTGCCCAGATTTGCTGTTGCACATCCTTGGTAGTCCCACATCTTGCCTGAACTGAACATCATTCTTCATCTGAGGTTATTTGGGCTTTATGAAATACATGCCTTTAAAAGCAAGGGCTTTGTTCTGAGGGCGAGAGAGACACGGGATGATGACCACAGCCACTGCACAAGAGCAGGAGCTGTCAGTGCTTCCATTCAAAGAAACACATACTTGCACCAGCCCCTGTTCATCCCTTGCCACAACAACAGCATGTGTGGTTTTATTTCTCTCCTCAGTTTGAAATAATTCTAGTTTGCACTACCCATTTCCAAGATCATGTCCTGACTGTAGCCTGTCAAGTATATGAATAACAAAAAAATAAAGGACAGGGAAAACTCAGGTTCCAAGATGGAGAGCAAGCAAGGAGAAACTGGACACCAGTTTCATACAGTAAGTGGGAATTAGAAGGTGCTGTGCTTGCCTGTCTTAAAATATCTTTCTTCCATGTCTGTATTGCCCTCTGAATAACTGCAGGGTTTATGCAATCTGGCCCTGTTGTTCTCTAATCAGGTATTCAGTCAACAGCTGTTGACCTCCACTTAGCATCCTCACAAATCAGTTATTTTTAAAAATCTTCTAGTGACATAAGGGCAAATGATGCCTCATGCACAAGGAGGCAAAAGCTTACAGCCTCCTTGGTAGAATCAACAGGCAATACTGACCAAAAAAAATCAAAGCACAAAGGCCTAATTTGGCTGTGGACATTATTTAAAAAAATTATAGCAATTAAAACTATTGCTATTATTATTGTTATTATTATTGTTGTTGTTGTTGTTGTTATTACTATTGTTATTATGATTACTATGATGAACCAAAATGCATATATAAGTCATTATAAAAATATTATTTTACAGGAAATATGTATTGCTGACAAGCTGATTTTCTGAAGAGCAGACTCCCATGCAGAAGCTACAATTCCACCCAAGAAACAGCTATATGTAATACATTTATATATGCATGTATAGACTTCTACAGGTACAATCATACATGCATTTCAGAATTCCTGCTCTGATTCTATTAATCCCATTAATCAAGAAGAGCTCTACCGACTTCAAAGGAATTGCAACAATGCCAGCTTTAAAACTCATAAAACCCAGCATCAGGATTAATTATTTCCTAAGACCTGAAGAAGATGGATGTAGAAAGCTTGGGTGTGCTAATGGCAGGCACAAGGAGATGGTGTTTGCCTCTGAAAGCAAGCTGGACCAACAGCACTTGTTCTGTCAGGTGAGGACACGAGGCAGTGAATCCAGGACAGGCTCTCCTCTGTTGCAGGATGAGCCATGCCCACATCACCTGAGCTGTCCTCCATGCTTTCCTTTTGCTGGGACAGACACTGCTCTGCCCCTGCTCTTCCTGGAAACCACGGCAGTAATCTTCAAAATGAAAAAATGTTGAAAGCTGTGCATCATTTTAAAACAAGTTAAGTCATCTAGGTAAAGCCTGACATTTAAATGATGAAAGAGAATTCATCTATCCCTTTCTGGTTCCTCTGAAAATGAGCTTTTTCAATGGAATTGTACAGGAACTTTCATTCTGTGATATATGCACTTGTCACCAAGATATGCTTTTTCAACTATGACATAATTGCTATCATCATAAAAGCACTGCTGTCATTCTGCTATAATTTAGCCTCATTTTCTGCTCATTTCTTTATCTTTCCTCATTAGGGCATTTCATATTCAGCTGCGTTACTATTAATCATTCCGTAACATAAGCAACTGCATAACAAAGATGTGCGAGTGATTGATTTTTCAGTTTCAGAGCTAAACCAAAAATTTTAAAAATATGTTTGAAAAAGCCTAATTTTTTTCTCTCATTCAAGTGTGAAAAGTGATTCATGTGGATTTCAGTGAAACATTTATTTTTTTATACCAGTAATTTCATTTCCATTTTTGTCATTTTAAGAAAAGCAGGGGATAGAAAGGACTGTATCTTGGCCAAATTCACCAAACAAACAAGTGAAAAATCCTCCCTTCTTCAGAAGTCAAATTATCTGCCTGCACCAGTGAATTCCTCTGCCTGGGAATTTTGAATACTCACACACTGACCTACAAGAAGATTTTCATCTCTTTGGTAAAAAGAGCCCAAAATTATGTAAGTGACTTGTAAAAATAGAACCATTTTCCCCAAGAAGAATGGGAACAGACACCCCAAGGAACCAGTGATGTGACCAGGAGGGCCTCCTCTGAGAGGTGGATTCAGGTCCCAACAAGTTGACAGAAGGATTAAAAGGCTTATTGTGGTCCAGGTGAGTGGCATAATCACAGGGTAATCTGATATGTTTTTTTGACTAGCTGGTCTTGTGAATTAGGTCACCAGATTTTCTTTGTTGACATTAATAATAGTCTTACATCCAAAATGGTATGTCTAAATGAGTTTTCAACACAATATGGTAATCAGGCACCTACTCAGGTACCTTACAAATATGTGGTGAATTATATATTTTTGCATTTCTCTGTCCTCACATTTGCACAGGCCTTGGCAAATCTCACAAGAACGCTTTGTCTGGATATTTGCACCCCCAGGATTTTTTTATTTCTGCATTAAGATTTCTTCACATGCAAGCCTTAAAAAGAAATGAAAACTGAAAAGATGCAAATGTAAAACTCATAATTTCTAGTCTCCATTGCTGCTGGAGATACTGCAGGAATGAGAAGAGATGCATGACTTAGCACCCTTTTGGGGAGAGAAGATAGAAATAGCATTACATCTGTTTAGGGTTAGGAAAGCTTCCATATAGGCTCACTGATTTAGAATAACCTCCCTAATCAGGTGATGTCTTGAGATTCTTCATACAACTTATGGAAGTGATCAGGCCATACAGAACAGGTCTTGGATATTAGTAGGGCACTGGGGCAGTAGGTCATATACTTTGCTAATTAGACTGTGCATCTCTGCACAGGTAAACTTTCATTTAAACATAAAGGAAATATCCAACACATTCAAGCTTGAGTACCTATTGTCATGTATTTATACTTGTAAATAAGTGGTATCTATTTAAATTTTGTAGAAATTCACTGAAACCTGGCATTTCAACTGAAACCTGTTTCTAATCTTTCTGAATGAGGAAGCAATTTTCCCTACATGACCCTGATTCAATTCTTGTTTTCTTTGCCTAAAAAAATGACAGCTTAAAAATATGGCCTCGGTAGAGCTGTGAACTGATATTTATTTCAGTAGTATAATAACTCTGAAACATGCCAAAGGCCTCTTAAATGTGAAAATTGTTACCTACTGCACCTTGGATAGAGTTTGAATTTGTGAATAGATTTTGAATGAAGTAATATTTTCCCCCTCTCTGACCCTGGGAGCATTTGAATTCATGATTTTAGCAAGCAAACTTGCTAGGAATAATGAAGTACATATAGTTTTGTATAATAATGCTCTCTCAAGGGCTATGAAGTTGATGCCTACTTAGAAAAAATTTTGGAAAAGTAGCTGAAACAACACATGATGCCATTTTATATAATCCCAGAAGTGACTGAAAGACTGGACGGTTTTGAGGACTATCCAAGTGTAAAGAGATGGATTTAGATTAGTCCCAGCTCACATTGTGTACGACTCTCAATATTTTTGTATTGTTTCTCCACAGTCAGATGTAACTGTTTGTTCTCTTGTTTTCAAATTACCTTTGGAACCATGTTGTTGGAAGTTGGGACCAGATTCATTAGTTAAAACATAAACTTTGAGTCGCCGCTGCCTTGCAGTCATCTAGAGCTGTAAAACAGGATCTGCAAAATGCATGACCTTCAGATTTACTTAACTGTGCAGAAATTGTATTTGTCATTGCCAGGTTTTTAAATTCATTTCTTTTAATAGGCTACCCCAGAATTTCTGATCTGTGACCCTGTGAATATATTATGTTGACAGAAAATAACCAGCTTTTCCAAGCCATATCCATAGCATGTCAGCCTGAAAAGAACAAAAATGCACTGCTGCCCTCATCTTCTTCATTATAAAATTAAAACTTTTAGAGATGCACTTACTAGACAGAGTGACTCAGTGCTCTAGTAAGGCCAGTAATGTGCAGTAAGATGAGTTACTGCTGCAGGCAATGGTGAAGTCCCATTGGGATGGCTTTTTCTTTTTTTATTTGGTCACAATTTGGAAACCAGGACACAGAAACAATCACCATATGAGAAAAAACAGCCAGAGTACAAATATGTTCTTGGGGGGGGGGGGGGGGGGGGTGAGGGAGGGGGAGGGAAGATAGCAAAAATATTTCTGTAAAGCAACTTAATTTCCAGACTTTAGAGGAATCACCAACAGATTACAGTTACAGGCCAAAATCTGTGCTATATGTTTGGACTTTATACCTCACCCCAACATTTCCGTATGGGCCTATTCCTACCACAGAATTTGGGTTATTTGGGAATTATGGTGGTAAATCACAGAAATTTATTAGTCCTGAACACTTCATAATTTTGGCTTGATTGTTCTTGAAAAAAGTAATTGACTGAGGGATACTCTGCCCTGCTGTCTCCTTGCTAGCTCCTTTATTTTACAGTCTTCATAAAAATTGAGGGAAAGCACAAACTGGAAAGGCAGCACACACAAAATCTCCAACCTATATCACACTCCAGCCTTTACACTTGCTTGAATCCATGAAATACAAGGAAACAAAAAGGCAAGCACTCCCCAGTGAAAGGCTTGGTGCTGCCGTCTCGTGGGAAAAGGGAGAAGGGAATCTTTGGTAATAAAAGCAGAAATGCAAAAAGGGGGAGAAAAGGGAGTTTGAAAACTTGTTAACATCAACACTCCCATTTTTGTTTCGAGGGGGCTGTGTGCTTTATTGCTCACAGATCAGTTTCCTTTGCAGGTGATGTGGGCCCAGAATTACATCACCAGCAGAGCAGCCAAGAGCATCTCGGTGCCAGCATGACTGAAATCAAGAGGAATGTATTATCACAGACCTCCGAGGGACTTGCCAGTGCATTCCTTGATGGGGGTGCTGTGGTGGGGGAGGCAAAGAGGAGACAATTTTACACGAAGACTGAAAGGGAACTTTGTGGAGGAAAGAGCTGGGGTCACAGTCTTGCTGTCTCCTCTAGGCAGATCTAATTATGGCCATGTACTTCAAAAAGAAGGTTTAACTAAAACCAGATTTAGCAGGGCAATGCTTAGGAAGTACAGACTAAATCCTCAGCCCTGCCTTTGGGTGAAATGCTTCAGTGCACCGAGAACACTTGCAGTGCTTGTAAAGAATAATTTGAAGCACTGAGGAAAGCAAGAAACAATACTAAATCCTCATCACTTTGGTGAAGTCTTACAATAAAACATACCTATCCTTTAGCACAAACAACACTGGGATACTGGCTGTAAATTTCCTGGTCACTGTGTGGTGGGGTGACAGAGTCTCAGCAGTCTCAGGGTTCATGCTGGAAATGATCAAATTACCCACAAAGCGGGATCACACGGATCCCCCATAGCAGAGCTCTAACAAAGCCTTTCTGCCACATCACACCCTCTGTCTGGCAACCCACATCTCATCCATATAAAAGAAATTCCCACCTCCTCCCATTTTTGCAGGCTTTCAGGCTACTTCTTCTATCCATCCTGGATGGCAGGGCTGGCTCAGTGGTCCTCACCTAAAGCCTCTTTCTGAACCATTAAAATCAATGGGAGCCTTCCAGTGTTTTTAATAGGAGCAAAATGTGCTGTCAACCAACAGGATTAAAAGGAGGGCACAAGAAAAATTTTTCAGATTAGCACCTCTAAAAATGTCAGCATTTTAAACCTCATCTCCTAGGTCAATCAAAACATTGGAGAAATGCTGACATTATCTCTATCTTTTTTCACCCCTTTTCAACCTTTTCCACCAGAGAAAAAAAGCCCTGCTGATCAAACAAAAAAGTTTATATTTGAAAAATTAAAGATTTTCCCGAGACCCTGCCCCCAGTTCCCTAATAGGGAAGACGAGAGGGCTGTGACTGGGCAGCACAGGGAACAGCCAAGTACCATTTAATGTTAAGCCTGCTTTACACAAGAATTTCTGGGGTCATGAAGTACCAATAGGTGGTTTAGCTGTGTCCAGCTCAGACCAAAGTCACGCCACCAGCTCCCTCCCCAAAGCACAGCTGAAGTTCATGAGGGTGCCTGTGCTGGGAAGACTAATTTTATCCCTGAGGCTGCTGATGCCTGGTCTGCTGCTCTCCAAGTGCCCACTGCAAGCCACAGCATTAATGCAGTTTGGACCAGACCCTTTATTCTCCACCTCTCAGACCAGAGACTCCTTACAGCATCATCTATTATCCACGTCTTTGAGGGGGCTTGGGGGCCTTCAGCTCTTCTCCATATTCCTCAACCTCCTCAGGAAGCTCCAGGAGGATGTCTGCTTCTACATTCCTCAGAATGGGAGATACCCAAGGACACCTTGAGATACCCAAGGACACCTTGATGTTAGAGGAATAGCAGCTGATGTGGGCAACTGTTGAAAAGGGAAATTTGATTGCAAAGAAAAATAGAAAATACTGTCCATAACTTTCAAAGATTAGATTCTATTGTAACATACTATAGGGAAATTTGCAAAACACTTCAGCCAGCATATCTGTAGAAGCACCTTCCACTACAAGTACCAGATTCCTTTCATCTCCACCTGGCAAATGGTCATCACTATTCTTTTCCTGTAACATGCCAGCCTTTTCCACAATCTTTCTTGAGGTCAGTTGCACTTGATCTTGCAGAGCCAACAGCAACAGCGAGGTCCTTCATTCAGCCTTCTCCATTTATCCCCACACGCCCAGCCGTCTGCATTTTAAATATCCCAGTACACAATTTTCTCTTTTTTATACCTTTCAAGCATTGTTATTTTTGAGAAATCATGTTTTCCTGTTACTTCCTTCCTGTATGGGGATGACCTAATAATTAGTCACTTGTAGGAACTGTTTGCTTTCATATCATGTTGTAGATGGATTAGAGATAATGTATGAAAGTGTATGTAAAAAAATATTCCAAAGTAAATACATTAAGAGAGTGTTAGACATACATTAGAACTGAGGCATATTTCTTTCTTAAAGAATTCCCTTTTAGCTTTATTCAAACTTTCACAGGACAGCAAAAGCAGATGTGACCTGTAAAAGTTGATGTAGACAAAAGTGGTTAGGAAAAATTGATAAAATACTGTGAGGAAAGAAATTACTGAAATTACTTAGATCCAGCATAGAAATTATGACTTCTCTCATTGCAGCAGACTGCTGTGAGATGGCCATCCTGCTGCACTGTTCTTCCTCTGGCTCACCCTGTCTCGTTAACATTATAACTGTGAGTGCAGCAGAGTGGCTGACGGGCAAAGTTCAACTCTGTGTCCCTTTTCGTTTTCATGGAGACTACAAGTCTGTTCAGCTCTTAATAAAATAACCCTCAAAGTACCACAGTAAAATGGATTATATGTACAATGGTACTTATAAAATAAGAATGCCTATGCAAGACCTTAAAAAATGCCTTTGGGCGGGTCAGTTCTCCGTCCCAATATGCAGACTGATTATGAGTTTCTTGTATACTTTAATCTTAATTTTTAATCTTTAAATCTTTAATTTTTCCACTTCAAACTCTTTCTTTCTGACAAAATCTATTGCCACGTTTGGGCTTTCCTAAGAAGTCATCCTATCACCCTCTCTTTCTTTGTGAATATAGGCCTCAAACAATACTACACCGAGTTTTTAATGCCCACAAAGATGTGGATAACCTTAGTTTCATGCGCACTCAGAAAACAAAGTTAAGAAATTGAGATCATTTAAGACTTTATGCTTAATGAGTAGTTTCCAGCCCATCGTGATTTTGCTAATCTGTGCTGTAAGTGGTCAGAGAGGAGGAACCTGTAGAGGGAGGTACATGCATCTTGTTTTTCTATGTTTAGCTACATGTCATGTTATGTCTGCTTGGTCACTACTATCTTGAAACAAGTTAGTGTCATAGACAAAGGAAGTGGATTAAATAGCAAACATCAGATTTCTGGTGAATCAAAAGGGCTTCAGCACTGCAATTGTTCCCCTGCAGCCACCAGTACAGAGGCACTGGTGATTAAAGCCAGTGGATTTAGTGCTCTTAAAGATCTGCTTTCAAGAGAAATTCAAATTCAAATTTTCCTTTTCATATTGCTCTTTTTCCAAAAATTGTAGAATGTAGAAATCTTGAAGTTTGAGAGAACAGGAAGGGTAAGAGAGAATGCCTGCAGGTATGGGACATGATATCTTAGCAGTGGTAAGACAAAAAGCTCTTTAATCACTTAATTAAATTAAATAAATTCAACTCAGCTCATGATAGTAGATTATTTAGTGGCCTTCACAAATCAAGAGGGAATAATAAGAAGGCAACAATTGTCAAATTAATGTGAATATTAAAATGTAAAGACAAATGTAAATGGTATTTTAATACCACTTTTGTAGCATTTTAGTGGCTGCATGTCCACACATGGATATTCAGCATAGAGACAAAATGTCTTCTATGAGAATCAGATGGGAAGTTGCTCCTTACTTGAAAATACAACATCTTTTATTTCTTAAAACATTTATTTTTACATTTTTCATTTTCTACCGTGAGAATCAATTTGCTAAGATGCAGAAGCATTTTTGTTCTTTAATGTTTAATTTTGTTCTTTAATGCCAATCAAACCAGGAAAGTAAAGGCAGAAGAAAACCAAAACCTATTAAACTAGGAAATATGGTCACTGTAGCTCATGTGCCACCTACTCAAAGTTGGCGCTGAACTGAGTTCAGGAAATACACTAAACAGTTTTGCTCCTGGCTTTTTGTAAATATCTGCCACAAGCCTGTGGTTTCCTCAAAAGCATTTCTTCTTTGAACTTGCCTTAAGTATTTTTCTTAGAGCCTTAAAAAAAAAAAAAAAAAAGAAAAAAAAAAGAAATACAGCATGGATCGATTTCAAGCAGTTTGGTATTAGCACAAAGTATTCATATTGAAAAACTGAAGCTGTTACTGAGTGCTCAGTCTTCAGCTAAGGTAAATGATCTTTCTTTTCTTAGAGACCCAGAGAACAAATTACTCATCCAACAAGCAGGATAAATACTCAAAAAAAAAAAAAAAAAAAGTGGGTTGTATGAGACTGTGAGATAATCACTGCAGATAGTCCACAACAGGCTGGGCACATTTTGTAATGCATGATAATATTTTCTTCCAGGGGAACAGATAACTTGCCTGAGGCATGCATCTTCAAAATACGAAAAAGAATGCAAATGGTTTGTGACTTCGCAAGCCTAAATGCAAAGGGCATGGCAGAGTCCCACCACCTGTGTGCCAGTATCCTAATGTGTCTTGTGGTTTTCCTTACCCTGCCCTCCTGCTGTGGCAACAGCGCTCTGTCCTTCACAAAACATAGTGCTTAGCTGAGCAAGCCAGTCCCAAACTTAACCAACATAAATAACATCTGATCAAAAGCTACCTGGAGGTGAGCCCAAAATGGGCATGACTAATTCAAAACAAATTTGTTTCTTAATTCAAGATCACACTAGAGGAACATTCAGTGGTGTCCCTCCAGCTCCAGACTTTCACAGTAACGCACTTACAAATTGTATGAGTGGACCAACATTTACAGATGTTTTACACAGTAGTTTAGTGTCATTTAAACACAGAAAATACCAGGCCATGTCACTACTGAGGGGACAAGCACTGGGACACTGGGGGTAATCTTTTACTGACCTCTCCCGCTCCTGTTCCAAGAGGTTGGTGAAGTCGTCGCTCTTGTTCATGTAATCTGTATGTTTATGTTTCTCATTTTCTAGCTCGTAAACGGTGCGACGGTGGCACTTTTCTGCTAACAGGAGCTGCTCCAGCATGCGCCGATACGTCTCCTTCTGCTTTTCTTCAAGTCTGTCCAGCTGGGTTGTGGGAAAGGAGAACAGACTGTTTTAAAGGTCTCCTTGCTTACTTCATCTGATTTATTAACCAACAGTGTTGTGTTTGGTAAATGCAAGTCCCGCAATTTTATGTCTTGGGTTTTACATAAACCAGTGACTAGAAATAACTGCCCTGTGAAAGTAATGATTTATTTGGATGACATATTAGCAATAAACATTTGCACAGTTTTCAGATACACAAAGGACAGAACTTCACTTAGCTTTAGGGCAACAAATAATATTGTTGCAATGCCGTATTTCCCCTGTGGTGAGGTGCTGTGCACGCTTTCTTCATTTCATGGGGAAAAAGCTGTAGCTCAGAACTCAGAGTCTGGGAGCCTGAATTCAAACACCTGTGTGGGGACTAGACACTTGCATGTGGAGCATAAAGTGTAGTCTGAAGGCTGAAATTTGAGTTACACATCTTTAACACACCTGTAAGTCTGCTGAGATAAAAGATTCAAATTACTGAGATTCTGTCCAGATTCAGTTTTACATTACCAATGCAATTAATTATAAGCCTTAGGAGTTTCCCCTCAACCTGTTTTGTGACAGAAATTATCTTTATTTATTCACAATCCTTTACCCTTTTTGTTTTCATTTTTCTATTAATTTAATATGCCAATTATTATTCAAACAAACATTAAAACCAGGGAGATGGGTCTAAAAAGTTGCCAGGGCACTCCAAATTCACCACATCTATTCATGTTGCTCCTTTTGCTGTTTCTTGGGTGCCGATGACCAACTCCAGCCTCCTCCCTGCCAAAGCAGCCCTCAGCCTTGGTACTTGTATATACTCATTGTCTGGTTGCCTGCCCCTGGCACAGTGGCTGGCAGAGCCTGCTCTGCCCACCCCCAACCCTTACCCAGTGAGAATCTCATCTTCCTCAGCCCCAGCTGCCCTGGGCTGCTGTTATTTCACAGGGTATCTCAGCAAACTGAGGGAAATAAGAGAGGAGGAATGCTCTTTTGCAATTTGCTCTCCAAAAGCTGACCATAGCACTCAAAGTGAAAAAGCCATTGCATTTTATAAAAGAGCCAGTTTGGGTTCAACTTTTCAGAGTAGATCTTTTGCACTTAACTTTTCTATTTCATTTCAACATAAGCCTTGTGAATCTGCACATGATGAAAGTTTTACACTGAGATCCTTGTCAAATTATCAGCTTCTTTGGAAAAAAACCTTGCCAGGCTCTTTTAATCTTGTTTGAGACTATTCTATGTATGCTCTCACATACTAAGATTTGATTTCCTTATTTACTATAATCCCAAAAATTCCAGGAGAAGCTTCAATGAGAATACACAGTACAAAGATATCCCATGGTAGACACAACTCCTGGTGAACAAATTAAGTATTTTAAGTGGATGAACTATGAAGATTTGGACAGGCACTACAGTATGTCATATTATACATCATTGCATTCTCCTTCCCCATGACCTGGACTGTTATGAAACTATGAACAGGAGCAATGGCTGTTTATTTTGGCATTCATACTGGCCTCAGACACTCTCAGGTCTACTTTAATTGTCAGGTCTACTTGACATTCATTTATTGCTTAAATTTTAAAGTGGGGAGTCCTATAAGTCTCCTTAGGGGCTGCACTGACTTTGCAGTCCTGGAGTTTAAGTGACGTAAAATGAATATGGATTTATGATCCCATAAATATGGTCAAAGTCAATCTCCAAAGGTCTTCTTTTCTTAAATACCCTCATGACAGTGTTCTAGTTAGTATGCCAAGAAAATCAAAGAGTAGTTATGAGTGCTGTGAGTAGTAGAGGTTGAAGCCTGTCACTGAAAGGAATTTAAAAACTAGAAGTTCAACATAAAAAAGATTTTGGTCCTGCTTAACAGCACCAGCCCTAGGAAGCATACAACCTTTTTATGGTTTGTGTTCAAATCCAGTGACATCGTTTACAAATTATTCTGCGTATGAGTGAACAAGATTTTGTTTTCAGCGTACAAATTCTGTGCTATCCTCTTGCATGTTTTACATACATCCAAAATATATGGAGTCTCACTTCTGGTTAGGCTTCCTCCTGCACAGACATAATGTTGTCAATCAATAAGTTGTTACCTCTGAAATTGGTTTCTCATAGACATCTTCCCCTACAGACTTTTCTTGGGCAAGGATGGCATCCCTGTGTAGCACTCGAAGCACATTCTCTGGAGTTGCAGACCCATAATGAGCTTCTAAAACTTCAGGTTTGGTTTTCTCTGTCTTCAGCATGTGGATCACATCCTCCCTTGCCTGCAATAATGCAAATCAGTACCATGAGTCAACCTATTAACCGACAGGGAACATGGGGAAAATAGGGGCACTTCATATGTACAGACTGCATGCATAGAAATAAAATAAATTAGAAAAATGACAGGCTGTCAATGCAAATATAAAAATGTTGGGAGATATAAGATTAAACATGATCTGTCCAATACAAATATTGTGCTTTAAGGGATGAATTATTCTGTTCCTGCGTGACATTACATTTGAATCCTATGAATTTTTATCTGAGTTGTAACTATAGCCAGGGAACATCATTATTTTTCACGTACTGGATCTTAGTTGTTGCCCATACTGTTCCCTGAAGGGATAAGGAAGTGAGTAGAACAAGCAGCACAAGTGAGCTGAACTAATATTTCTCAGACAGCTACTTCCAAGCACTCCCTAACTGAATTTGCAATTAAGCACTCCTTTCAAGTAACTTCTAAAATAAATTTTTCAAGGTGTTTTTCTTTAAACAAAACCCTAGGCATGTTGCAGACCCAACTAAGGAGACATGGAAAGTCTGAGCAAATCCTCCCAGCAGTGGAGGATGGCTGTACTGCTGGAGCTGGGGCTGGGAGCAGGGGTGCACCTGTGGCCAAGAGTAGCCTGGAGCTCCCTGCCCCAGGTGGAAGCCCCCAGTTTCAGGCAGCATGAGCAAACATCTGGGCATGACGAGACAGCTCTGCAAGGCCACCTGGCTACGAATAAGGAGCATTTTAGGGCTATGCTGTGGACTAACGCTTAAGCCAGGGCTCTGTTTCTAATGGTACTTGCCAATACCTGTTAAGCCATCTGTAAAATGGGGGCAGGGCACCTGCTTGTCTTTCAAGGCATGTTTATGAGTCTCTCCCCTAATCCAGGGAGGGACTGTAAAACCTACAGGTTTTTGGTGGGTGAAGGGTAGCTCCTGGATTTCCCTAGAGAACATCTTTCCCATAACTGCAAATGGATGGGGGAGCAGAAGAGTATGGGCATTTTTCTCTTGCCTGCCTTTCTGACAACCCATGTGAGTTTGGGAAATAAATTAAGCACTAAGGAAAGGTTCAGACATTTTAGGAAAAAAATCCTTTACAAATCCCACCCCTATGTAAGCAATGACTGTTTAAAGATTTATTAACTGACCCAGCTCTTCACACTTTTCCATGCTGTTCATAACAGCATTCAATTCATCCCTGTAGCAAATCTTAAATCTCTGTCCAGAACCATAGAGGCACCACAGCTCAACAAAACTACCTGATTTTAAAACGGGCAAGAAAATAATTTTGGGACACGGCAAAAACCCTTTAGTACTTTTTTTATTTAAAACAGTCTAACATAGAAATAACTAATGAACTTCAGGCAAAGATCATGCCATCTAATTAAGAATTAGCCCAATTACATTGTATAACATCTTGTAACCTTTAGTAAAATCTTTGCCCTTGTCTGCAAGATACAAAATGCAAATTGGAACGGCATTAATATTATTTCAAAATGAGAGAGGGAAAGGTTCATCACTCATGGTTGTTACAGCTAAGTGAATTATGTGAGCTAGTCCCGAAGAAAGGCAGAAGAGCATGTACGCCTCACTACATCACATCCTGAGACCGTGCCACTCTCAGTACAGGAAAAATGTTATTTTAGGCAAGTTCTAGACAGGTTTGCAAATGTATTGCTTTTCTCTATCCCTGTAGAAATAACAGATGCCTTAGTGTCTTCGTCACCATGAGGCCAATGCTTCTATATTGAAGAAAAAGCCTTTAAAAACTCCAGTAGGATAGCATGGAAGTATGGAGGGATTTCTAGATATCCAGATTTTATGATGTGCTGTCTTAAGCCGTTTTAGGAAGAGGAAGTTTTGAAGCCATACCTTCATCCTGTCCCAATGAACTAAGTTCATATCCTGCTGTCTGCCTCCAGCAGGGCCCCTGTGCCACAGGCATGCTCAGGGAGAGCGCTGTGCAAAGGGAACAGAACTCAGAGGGATGGGGATGAGGGAGCAGCTCCCTTCTACCCTCTGCACCAAGGGACACAGCCAATGATGTTGAAACGTCTTTTTGTTTTGATTCTGAGCACACAAAGCTTCAGCCCATTCCTCAGGGACAGGCACACCTCAGACCCTAAGCTGTTTGGGAGGGGAGGACGATGAGTTCTTTCTCTCAGGTTGTAGCTGTTGTGCCCTGGATGGCATAATTGAGCACTGGGCTGAGCAGAGCAGACAGACAGCTCGGGATTGGGGTTTTAACATAGTGAATAGGCAGAGCAAAAAGCTGGACTCGAGTCCCTGAAATGGTTCCAGAAATGGATCCAGAAATAGCTGGTGAAGGCAGGTGCTCTGCCCAGCAAGTGCCCCAGCCCCTGTTCAGCTGTGCACTGCCTGACTTTCCTTCAGGCCTCATTAGTCTGTCATCACTCACAATTAAAATGGAGCAACTTGAGCACAAGGGAGTAGGAATAAGAGTCCCTGAAAAAGTTAAGAATGTCCCTGGCTAACTAAGAAAGGCCTCTGGAGGTTTGGGTCCCCCACAAGCCAGAGGGAGCCAAGTCAGAGGAGTGGATGATGCTGAATGGAGGAACTGACACCCCAAGAAGGAAAAGAGGTGCCCAAGCTTAGCTGAGAACTTTGAAGAAAAAACCCCATTCATTGCTTCATCTTTAAAGGGAAGCAGTGACACACCTAGCTCCAAGGGAACAGGTAGGACAGTCAGCACTGAACACCTCTTGCTGTAGCCCATGGGGAGGGTACCTAGCCCAGAATAAGGCTGGGTGGCACCACCCTCAGCAGCACAGTCAGCTGCCCTCTCCTGTACCCCTTATTGGGTCCCCTACACTCTGTTGACCCTCTGGATTTGGATGGTGTTAGTGTGGCAAGCTGCCTTTTGCCTCTTCTTGGCTCAGCCATTTCTCCTTATCTTTTTGAGAGTATTGGTTCATTCACCAAGTACTTTGTTTCAGTTGTGATAACACTTAGTGAACAACAAATGACAAACAGACACACAAGTTGCTAGGAAGCATTGGACCAAAAGGGAACTAAATCTAATAATAAACCAGAGACAAATTTGCTTTTATTTGGTCAGAAACAAGCTCCATCATAGGAAGATTCTGAAGGGCAGCTAACTTAGGTCAGAGAGACATCCAGGCAACATCCCAACCTTCCATCAGCCTCAAGGTTTGTGAATTCCAGTTAGTCCCTCTGAAACTCCTCAGGATAATATAGAGGGAAGGAGCTGAAACAGCATGCCTTTGTATCTCGTGATTTCATGTTTTTCCAAATGACCAATTTTCCCCTGAAATGACTAGAAGAGAGGTCAGATAGAGATGCCTTTTTCCAATGTATAGTGATCTGCAGGAAACAGAACATTTTCAGAAAACAGGTCAGAATAATCTTGCAGAGGAATGCTGGGACTACTTCAAAATTCATACCAGTGAAGAGGCATGAGAGGATCAAAGTGGGGGGCCCTAGCAAAGAAGAGGGGACTTTGCTGGCAAGCTGTTTCTGCTGATGGACATCTTCTGCTGGTTCCTCCCTTGCCCCAAAGCAAAATGCTGTTTGGTGTAAATGGTAAACTAGGAGACAAACACAAGGAAGCTATCTCAAAATTGTAAACTTGCATATAAATCCCAGAGAGCAGGTTTTAGTTTTTTTGGTAGAAGGAACATGATGTTTGGCACAGGAAAATAATCTCTCAAGTCCTGTTTTTTTTTTTGTTTGTTTTTTTGTTTGTTTTGTTTTGTTGGTGCTGTGATGAGAAAGAGCATCCCGGCTTGAGAAGACCACATATTGCAACAGCTTGTAACACAATAAAACTTATTTGCAAAAGTCCAGAAGACTGCAATTAGTCAGAGAAGCTCTTTAAAGTCAAAATACGGAATTTAAAAAATTTGCTTTTATTAGTTTTTCATTACTTCAATTGTCCTACAGAAAACTCTGAGCTACCTTTCTATCTATACTGTTAAGATTGTGAGTTCTTGAAAATAAAGAGACTTTTCAGTTAATGAAGTGCCCCAAGTACCTGATTCTGTAAGCAGTAGGAGCAATAAAGACAGATTAAAGATGTACTAATTTAACTCTTTCAGTTGCTTCTGCTGATAGAGGAACTGCAAACTTGAACTATGTCTAAGCCTTGTTTTATGCTTACTGGAAGTGCCAAAATCTAATGGTTGTTGACCTCAGTTCTTGAGTACATCCATGGAGGGACTGAGCTGCTGTGGAGCGCTGCTGTCCCACAAAGTTTTGCCTGCTCTCCTTTCCCTCCCCTCTATTCCCCGTTCATGAGTCCATTTAAAGAAGAGGTGGGGTCTGCATTAGTTGCTACCTGGGAAATCCAAGACAATGCTCCCCTTCTCTCATGAGTGCAAACTACTTCCCCAGATGGAAGGCTGACATGAGTCCACTCCTCACAGGGCTACCCTGAAACATTCACTCTTTGGCAGAATAAAGTAGAAGGACTTTCTTTTGCTCACCGACTTGAGCAGAGAAGGGGGCTGTGTTCCGAACCTCACTTTACTACGTGCCTAGTAAAATATTTAAAAGATATAGAAAGGATGTAAAGAGGTTCCTGCATAAAATTGAAACCATTTAGGAAACAATAGCATGACTCTGCTGCTTGTAAAACGGGTCTGGCAGCCTAGCAACCAGATTTTTGGTCAATGGAAAGACTGTTACACAAGCCTGGCGTTCAGACGTGCTTCTTCCTCATGCCCTGCCCTTCCAATTTACTACAGCTCTCTCTCCCCATTCCCACAGTCTTTGGCCTCTCCCATGAGCCTGCTGACAAAACTCAGCACCCACTAAACAGGGAATTTTTGCCACAGGCCATTTGTCACCTGGGAAATGGGATTGAACTGATCAAACTCGTTTCATATAAGACATCTAGTAAATCAGGAAAAAATTCAGTTGTATTCAAGATGGGCTGAATGGAGTTGAAGTAATCACTGTCAGCTAGGAGTAAAACCCAACTCAAGATCATTTGCCAGTACATGTCCTAAACTCTTCTCCTGTTTTTTTTTTGTTTGCTTTTTTTTTTCCATAAGTAGCCTTTCTGCAAATTCCTAGTTTGTCTCTCTCAAAATCAGTTACTGGTAACTATCACCCTCATAGCTCCACATTTGGAGGCATCTAACTACTTTACACCTACTTTAGAGAAATCTCAATATTTCAGTAACATGACAACAATCCTCTTAATTAGATGAAAGAAGTTTTGAAAACTCAGGAGCAGGAGTAGTGTTTACAAGAAATGCAATTATGTAATATTTTGGCAATTTAATATTTCCAGCTTCTGATTATTTATCTTCTGGTTATGAAGACACTTTATTATACCTACACAAGGAAGTGCACCAAGTAGCAGATGTTCAATATTTATGAAGTTGTATTTTTCTTGCCAATGATTAATGGCAAAAAATAACTATGAAACCACAGACAGGAACCTTTACTTCTACTTGTGTTGTTGTTCCTTGCATTGCGCACAGTTCAGGTTATTTATAGCACAACAGCTGCTCTGTTCAGCATCCGAAACTAGATAAGGTCACAGGTTATCCATGTAATGTTGGGGGGCTTACCAGTGACTGATTTCCTAAATGCCAGTAGGCTTTACAAATATTTCACCTAGAGTTAATAAAAATCACACTCAAGGCATCCAGAGGGAGATCAGGAGAATGTTCTCACACTGCTTTCTGCATTGTCCAGGACATGATGTGTTGCCATCATGGCAGGAATAGCCTTATTTCTGAAAAGTTGCATTAGAGACCTCAGAAAGTGCATATCTATATAACTAGCTTTGTTAGTTAACTTTCATGAAAGAAAGCACCTTCAAGCAGGGGTACTCAAACACCTGTACCTAAAAACTTTCCTAACACTAATCCACTAGTCTCTGTTTAAGACCAGTAACTTCCCTTCTTTCTTATACTTAGTAGGAAACAAAAATATTAAAAGGAAAGAGTACTTTCTTAATTTTGTCTCATAATACTATAAATATGTATGCAGAACATAATAAAAACTACTCCTGACAGCTGGAATAACACTTTCATTAAAGCCCCGATTGCTCAGTCTAGCCCTTCATACTGCTAGACTGGGTAGCAATTTGTCTTCCAGAACAGTTATACTTATTGTAAAAAGCATGTTTCAAAACAGGAAGGTTTTATGCTCTACTGAATATTGCATCACACAAAGTTCTTTTTGCTAAAAACTCAATAATTGTTTTTTCTATACCAGAAATCTGAAGTAGCCTTGTTTGTATCACTCACTCAGTGATGCTAGCCATGCGAAATGCTGGCTAATTACATAAAATCATAGAATCATAGAAGTCCTGACTTGGAAGGGAGCCACAGACATCATCAAATCCAAATCCTGGCCCTGCACAGGACAGCCCTGAGAATCATATCATGTGCCCAACAGCATTTTCGAAATGCTTCCTGAACTCTGTCAGGTTGGTTCTATGATCATTTCCCTTGGAAGCCTGTTCCCAGTGCCCAGCCACCCTCTGGGACAAGAACTTTTTCCTGACATCCAGCCTAACCCTCCCCTGACACAGCTTCAGGCCATTCCCTCGGGTCCTGTGGCTGTCACCCCAGAGCAGAGATCAGTGCCTGCCCCTCCTCTTCCCCTCACAATGAAGTTGTCCCTGCAGTGAGGTCTTCCCTCAGTCTCCTCCAGATCAAATAAACCAAGAGTTCCAGCTGGTCTATGGTTTCCCCTCTAAACCCTTCACCATCTTCACAGCTGTCTTTTGGACATGGTCCAGTAGCTTTATATCTTTCTTATATTGTGGCACCAAAACTACACACTGCAGTCACAGTAAGGCTGCACCAGCAACATGAATACATAGTTTTTTTCTTGCAAGGAAGACTTTATGTACAGCAAAGGTTTTTTTTCTCACCTTTTATCTTAACTCAATTTCCTAATACTTGAAACTGTGGATTTCACTTGCATGAATTTCTTTTAAATTTTCTGTGTTCAAGTGTAGGTACATGATGCACTCTGGAGGTAAAGAGATCACTTCAGTGATGAAACGTGACTGTTGTTGATTGTTGATTTTGTACAAAAGGTAAGTGAAATGTATATCCAGAAATACAAATGATCCCTCACGACACTGAGGATATTAAACAGAACTGTCCTGTCTTCTCCGCATCGTGCAGAACTTTCTGTCCTTGTATGAAGCCTTTGGAACACTACACTGTATTTAATTTTATTGTGCACTATCTTTCAGTGATAACTTAGAAAGCTCTTCTAAAATCAATACTGGAGAGGAGGCACATGATAGACCAGCTCAGCCACTGTATAAATCTTCTGAAGTGGCTCCAGAAGAATTACATCAGAAATTAATTTGGCCTCTTGTGCTTGAAAAAGTCCCTGCTAAACATTGCAGAGTTGAGGAGAAGCAGCACTGAGCAATGTATTACTTCTTCCAGCAAGCTTTGAAACAGATCAAATGAGCACTAGAAGACATCTGTCTGTTATTTCCTGCCCACACAGCTTTGTTCTGCTTTATTGCCAGAGCGCTCCATGGATGATGTCACTTTTTTTTTTCTGAAGAAAACAGGCCACCAGAGCCTTTCACTGACATAATTAATTATCTGTAGTCTGGGCCACAGCCAGCAAAATTCCCATGGCAAGGCCCTGAGAAGTATTAACTCCACACTGCTTGATGTTTTCAGAATCTTTATGGTCTGGGATACCCTGTCTTGTCTTTTCACACTGAAAGAGTGCTTTGCTTGATATTATCAAGCCATGGGGCAGTTACTGCAGCATATGGAATTACAGTGTCATGATCCAGTCAGAAAAGAGACACAGGGGCAAGGGGTCACTGTCAAGTTATGTGCATGACTCTGCACGTTGGGATATGTTCTACATGCTCCAGCAATGCCTCACAATGGCTAAACCCACTGTTTTGGGTTTGATGTATCCAGTCATAGAGCTTTTGTCTCAGCCAACATTAACTGTATAATATTTTTCACGTGGCCTGAAGCCCAGCAGCAAGCAGAAACCACAGACTGATCCAACTAGCCATCAAGTTGCCATGTTCCTTTGGTAACCAGAACTTGTTTTGTGATCCATTAGAAGCTCTTTAGGAGGAAAAAAATGTGACTTGTGAAAGGGCAATAACAGGAAAAGCTTTTATTTTCTTCCTTCTTCTCTTATCATCTGGCCCTATTAGCAAGTCTGGACCAAGACACAGGAGACCCATGGATAATGGGCCTCTTTCTTTTCCTTCACACATAAAATTAACCCCACCATGCTCCAATTTCCACTCCATAAAGGAACTAATATTTCTCATGAATGAGATTTAATTCCCAAGTATATAGAAGATCTAGATACACTGTGAATGCTACAAAAAGTATGGCACTCTGACATCAATATAATTGTTTTCCTATTAATTTTTCCCCATTTGTTATATTCTTTTCTTTCCTCCAAGTTCATGTTCTTCTATGCTATCATCCAATCTGTTGAAGTCCATTAGAAACTAAAAAAGTATCTTCATTAGATGTGTAACTCATCTTGCTTAAATTGCACTTTGCAAATGCTACAGTGGCACTATAAGGAACAGAAGCATCTGAAATTGGGTGCTCTGACCTGAATTTCAGGGATGCACTTGAAGCTGCTGCTGTGAGTACCCTGTCTCCAAGAGGAACAAATCAGTCCAGGCATTTTTTTTCCAAGATCATGCTGTCTTCTGGCAGGAACAAGCACACAAGGAGCAGGATGGAGCAAGACAAGCTGGAGCCAGCAGAGCTGTAACTACCAGAAGGATGAAGTCAGAGGCAATCCTGCCTCCTCTGAGGAGAGAGGAGCATGTGGGACACTAACAGACTTAAGTCTGTGTACATGTGTAGTAAACTGTATACACAACTTTCTCTTGTCCAAGCACTTTGTTGGCTTCAACAAGATGTTTTTGAGTACTCTGTGCTGCACAATGTGCATCCAAGTTACTGGTGGCTGATGAATGGGCAAGAACAGTAGGACTGCATTGCAGCAAGCACTCACCAGCACAGCCAGTTATTTGAATGGAGGAATTCTCAGAGGAAATGAGGGAAGTGGCCAAACTCTTAGTGTGAAGGAACTAGGGAGGATGGGCAATGAAAGGCGCAGAGTGAGAGCTCCCAGCCATGCCCACAAAGCCCTCAGTTGTCTCCAAAATCCCCCTGATTCCCCCCAAAGTCTGTCCTTCCCTTTGCCCTCCCCAATCCCTCCACGGGGACATCCTCTCCCCTCTCTATCCTCCCACTGCATTTCCAGGAATGACTCTGAAGCCCTTCAAAATGCTATTTTACCTGAACTGCTGAGATTGCCGGAGCCAATACTGGAGAATTGGGGTTTCATTATAAAGCTGCCTCAATATTTTTGTTTCTGACTTGGTTAAACTTGAAGGCAACAAATGCCTGGAAGTTAGTATGCAACTGTATTTGAGTTAGTTCAGTTCCACTCATTTTTCTGGCATGGAAGAGTTGATGCTACTTTTTTGCAAAGAAAACCAATAATTTCCAGAATAACAAACCACTTGCAAAATCCAACCCCTTTCTGTCTCAGGAAAGGACTTCCTTTCATAGTGCCTCCCTCAGCAGTGCATCATTTTGGGTGCCACATCTGCACAGCCCTCGGAAATAAGTCCAAGTTCACTTTATTTTGGGCGTCATGCAAACACTCAAAGCAGCAATTTTGTAAGATGTGGCAAGGCACAGGATGTTCAGTAGGACCTGCAGTTTTCTACGTGAAAATGTTACATTTCTCTCACTTTAGTCAACCAATAGGTGGAGCCTTTAATCCTAGAAACAAGACGTTTTCTCAGCCAGATTATCACAATTATTATGTAAAGACTTATAATTGCATTTATTGAAACTTGTTTTGGATGAAAAATAATCTGTTTTGCTCTCAAGAGCTCATCTGATCCTCAGCTAGAGGACAACAGACAAAAACTTAATAAATACACAAATGGGGCAGCACACTTAATAAAAACAGGTTCATCTACCACTGCAATGTTAAATTAACAACTGGTGACTCAGAGCTGGACAGCATTATGACATATAAGACATATGCTCCTTGCAAGCTCTCCAAAGAATCCCAGACATTTTAAAGCCAGAGAGCTCATGCATTTAACATTGATTGTAAAATGATTGCCCATGTTCTCTCCCACAGAGTGAACCTTCTCTCAAGAAAAATGAGAAAAGAAACAAACTTCCTCATTACTGTTGCACTGAATATTTTAGTAAGTAAATGTAAAGAAAAATAAATAGTCAAATTATATCATTATTTAAAACTAATTTTTAAATGTTTGCAAGAGGGAATCAGTTTGGAACAAGACCAAAACTTAAAAAGCTGGATTTGGGCAATTCTGTTTTGTTTTGAACAGAAGACCAAGAATTTTTGGAAAAAAACCCTAAGCTGTGCATACTCTTCCTTCCACTCTAGATGAGATGTTCAATGGATCAGAGACACTTACCAGTTATTCCTCTCTCTTCTGATCCCTCAAGCCTAAGTAACACAACAGATATAGCTCTGTTAAGCACATCTCAGGCATTAATAGAGAAGGATGTTAAAACATTTTTGTGAAAGAGGTCTTCAGCCTACAGCTGTCCAGTGACAGTGACATTTTATTGAGGATCATTACTTTGAAAGGCATATAATTATAAAGCAATTTTAGTACCAAAGAGATGGATGGCTCTCATCCCTATGGTTGATAGAACCCCTACCCATTATTTCAGGGGGAGCAGGAAATTGTCTAAATAGAACAATTTAACTGTATTTCAGTATACTGTCTTACCTTTTTGCTTTTGTTTTTTTAAACACAAAACAGCTGGGTTCTATCTTAAGAGTTATGATTTTAGGACTTGCTAGACAAGTTCTTCTTACCTCCTATGGTATGTTCTGCACTTTACATAGAAGCAAATGTAAGATACAGAAAATAAAGCATACTATTCTGGACAAAATTAATCTCTGGTAATAAATTATTCAATAAAAATAGAGGAGAGCATCTGTGGTCTTAAGAGAGGAGAGAATTTTTTAATTCATTGTACTGATATGCCAGACATTTTTAGGGTTTGTTTTTAGGCTGTTATTTTGCTACACTGTGGATACCATCTTTCCTTTTATTGTGCCCACTTTCCATGTCTCTAGCTTGGCTCTGTTTATCTCCCTTGTATTCCCCTCTTGCTTACACTCTTTTTCTTCTATTGCCCAGCCTCCTTCCCCTCATTCCATTCTGCTTAAGTCACCTCTCCCTCCTCACATTAACCCTATCTTCTCTTTTTCCCTGTAGCTCTCTATTTGCCAAGTTTTTTCCCTTGGGTAATTTATATTTCATCTGTATGATATGCTCATAAATCCTGAACTATTTCAATTCGATCAACACGACTTCATAGATACCCTACATGCACTTTTCTCTGGCTTTACCTATTCTTTCTGCCTTGGCTCATCTGCAATTTGTTAATCTGTGCTATTTCACTGATGACCATTTGAAAACTCCTTCTATTCACTGCTTTCTCTGGCGCCAAGGCAACTTGTCCCAGCTTTCTCTTCTGATTTCAGTTCCTGCACAAGAAACACATCTGGTTTCTACCCACCTATTTATCCCATATTCCTCTCTTGAACGTTCAGGCAGATCCATGTTTATTAATATTAATGCAAGACTATAAAAAAAAAAGGCACTGAAGAAAAATATAGAAGTTTGTACAGTGTTTTTTACTAAATAACCACTAGGTGCCTCTCCCAGTGTTGCTACAATATCTTGGAAATCTCAATACAAAAGCAGTTTGAGGCATTACATGCAAGTTTACACATTGCAGCAAGAGGAAAAAGAGAAAAACATCACAACAGCCACAGATTCTCTTGCTTATACTAGTCAAACTGATGAGTGATGGGAAGGCAAGTGATGCCATGCCTTAAGAGAAAAGCAAATATGAAACCAAATGCACAAGGCACTAGGGAGCTCTCTCCTACAGCAAGCACCATGTGCAGTTCCAGCTACAGACACCATGAAAGGTGGACCCAGGGTGTCACTGCTGCTGGTCAAGGGCTGATGAAGACATGGAGAGCCTATTTTGCCAGAGGAAACTGAAAGGATGTGGTACAGCTAGCACAGCAAGAACAAAGGCTCAGAGGATGCAAGACTGCTGCCTACAAACACATCAGGCATTAAAGACAGGGGGGAGAGAGGTGGGCTTTCAAAGCAGAATCACTGTATAGCAGAATTTCATAAAGGTTTCACTAGACATAATTAAAATTGCATTAGAAATTAAAAGGGATACATCAGCTAAATATTAAAGCTTTTCAGTTCTGGGACTATTTTCCAATAGGAGTAGTAAACAACCCATCTAATCTTAAAGCACAGCTTACTAAGTTAACAACAAAGGTAAAATGAAGCATTTGCCTAAAAAATGAGATGCTGGGATTTGATATTCAGTAGATCCTACAATTTTATCTCCAGAATTCTCAGGTTAGTCAATGCATCTGCAGTACAAGGATGAGGAAAGTCTGAGTTGGGAAGTAACAAAACGCAAGAGTAATAAAAAAGGTCACAACTACAGAAATAAAGAATGGAAGAAAAGTGAACAGGGAAATGTAGATCTTAGGAAAAAGAAGAGAACAGAGTGATTATAGAATAAAATTTATTATATAATATGTAGCCCTACAAAAGGGAAAAGTAGAAAGTAGAAAGATGGAAACAATAAAGAATTCTCCTTTTCTTTACATTTACAACACATAGTTTTTGGCTAGAAAGACAGACAGAAAAATACTAAAATACCTTTTAAAGTGTTAAAATTAAATGGATAATTTATCACCTGTGCCCACAGGAGTTAATTGACATTGTTAAGAGAGAGGATTTTCCTCATGGCAGGATGTGCAGCCTCTGATATCCAAGTGCTCCATAAGGACCTTGCCAGAGAGAACAAAACACAGAGTCCTCTGCTCACCTTTCTCTGATCCATCCAGGTTAAGAAGAAAGTCTTGCAGCCCACCTGTCTCTGTTGGATGAGAGCTCCTTCCCCCAGGACTCTTGTTTCAGCCATCAGCAACCAACCTCCCATACCTGCCCTTCAACAAGTTATTGCTCTGGCACCTTGAGTAAGCATTCAAATTAACCATTAAATGCAGTCATGAATAAATACGTATAAGGAAGGGACTTCTCTGACAGCAGAGTGATTTGGTCTCTCCCTTTTGAACAAGGGATGCCATAGAAATAGGTTTACCTCTGAATATCTGCTGCATAGTGTTTCCCTTCAGACATCAAACCAAACCAAACCCAGTGTAACACTGGACCATTTTGAAGTCTGAGGACTTGTCAGAAATCGTGTGTTGTGATTAATTCATATATCACTTGTATATTACACACACAGTTCCTCAAGACATCACATTTCACATATTGCCCATCTGCACCCTCAGGTCTGCAACAGAGGAAATGTGCAGCTGACAGCTTCACATGTATGTCCTTTACATCCCATGGCTGCATGGCTTTGAGGAGTTCTGTTCTTCAGCAGTACCAGGCTGTCAGGAAATATTTCCCTCAGCCCTAAAGCATGCAAAGGACCTCCACAGAAATGGGGGGCCTGAGCTGCAGGGGATGAATGCCACGTTGGCACTGGAGAAATACAGTAAAACATGGACTATAATATAGGCCTCAAATGAAAAAGTTGCTCCTATTTAAATTGGTGTGAAATACAGGAAATTTTCTCGCAAGCTCAAATTGTCCTCCAGCAACAGGCACAAAATCTGGATAAAAAAAAAATATTTTTCTTGAAAAACTTAATGATTTGTAGTGGGATGCTGTCTTTATAAATATAATTTTATTATTGTGGGGTTTTTTTCCTCAAACATGCAGTAAGAGTGAGTTGTAAACATGCAGGAATACTGTTCCTCATTTCCTTTTGGGCCCCCAATCAGGAAATGTTGAAAAACAGTCTTGGTATTGCTGAAGATTAATGGCTTCTGCTCAGAAACCATACAGAAAGGGAATATATTCCTGCCAGGACAAATACATAGGCCATTGGACAAAGATCTGTGAACCACAGATAGTATTATATCATTATTGTAAAGATCCACACTGCCTGTCTTGCTCTGTAATTAATAATATTCACATGTGGGTTTGACTGAAATCACTGTAACAACCAGGCAAATTAATACCATGCCTTCATGGTCTAATTTAGTCTCCTGGTATTTGAAGTTTTCTTTTCAAATCAGCTTTACAGTATTTTAAAAAATAGATTTTTTTTTCCAGGTATAGGAAGCAATCCTTCATGGATTTTTTTGCCACTGTATGTTCAACATGGGTTTAAAAACCATGTAATCACTACTTTTTTATATGAGCAGTTAGATCTCACAAGAGAAAATACATTCCACTGAGCTATAGGGCCATTAAAATAAATCCCTGTCATCAATTCATTTGCTTCCCACTCTCCTTCAGAGAAGCTGTACTTAAGAGCTCTCCTGCCATGTATATTGGGACACACTCTCATCACCACAGCTTCTGTAAACTTTTTCTTCCCTTTTGTTTTCTTAGAAAATAAGGCATAGGCTATGGTGACCTCAGATCTTTATGAAAATCTTTTCTTCTCTATATTCAGTAAACGCACAGGATCCAGCCAGGAAACATGAAGACAGGCAGAGCTGAGTCCAACTTGGTCCTAGAAGCTAAAGCACAAGCAAGCTACATAAGGGTATTATAATTTTAAAAACCAATCAAGGCAAAAATAAGGGCATAAACATCATTGCCAGGGCACCTCTCCATGGTTTTCTGGCACATTTGGCTTCAAAATAGGGGCTGGGGTATCAAGTTGTGAAGTGCTCAATACTGATACCAATATCAATGTGGTTTAAGTCTATGTCATCAGATGATGTGAGTAGTGAACTAAGCATACGATGCATGTGAATATATTACCAATTTACCCTGCTAACCCCACAGTTGTCATGACCAGGTTAACTCCTATGGCTTAGCTCACTGTTTGAGGGTTCCAAGGCAGTGTCACCCTGGTGGTACAGGTAGGGGATGCCCCCCGGTCATGGCTGAGTAAACAATCATGGGTATTTTATCCCATTTTTTTTTTTAATTCAGAAAATAATGCATCTCCCTACAGGTACAGCCTGATGTTATTCTCAAAACAAAATCTTCATACATATACTTAGATCCTGTTTGCTTTGCCAGTACTGAAATGGCTTCAAAGTAAGCCTGCAGTGTGATTTGTCAGTCCAACATAATGCCAGCCAGCCACCAGAGATGTCTGAACAGATCTGAAAATAAAAAGCCATGAAATGACTCAGTGCATTAGGTCACAGTGACAGCTAGGAGGTAATACCAGAGTATTTACTTTGGCTGGAGTCTTCCTTGGCTCATCTTCATTTGTAGTGTTAAAGCCAGGCTCTCATCTCAAGCCAAAGTGCTGTAGCTTGCCCACTTCAGAAATGGGTCAACACAGGTACCAGGGAAATAATAAAATGGGGGATTGACATGAAATTAAAAACCTCTGGATTAAAAATAATTACTCTCTTCCTTGCCTGGCTGCAAGGAGCAGAAGAACAGATGCACTCTACGGCTACCAGAGTGACTGTCCCCATACCCTCCTGTCATGCCAGGAAGCTTCAGCAGTGCCTAACATCTCTTTGGGGTCTGTATGTATGAAAACCCCTGAAAGCATTGTCCAGGATCTATTCCCATAGGGATAATGAGAGCATGGGCAGTCCTTCAAAGGTTGCGTAACTACCCCACAATGTAAAAGACTATGGTGAAGAACAGGAGAATTACTCAAATAATAAAGACCACATTTATTGCCACACAGGAAACATTAGTGACTTTCTTCACCTCCCCTTTCCAGACCACAAAGGTGACTTCAGGGTAAATCTTTCTGAATAGCACAAGAATGAGACATTTCTGTTGAAGTTTGGCTCTGTTCACCACATAAGCTGCACGCTAGCTCCATCTCTAAGGAAATTATATATACACTAGTTTTTGAATAAAGTAAAATGAAGCGCAATAAAAATGATCACTTCTCTGTAATGATAATTTATTTTTTCCTCTGCGAATTTTCTCTCAACAGATTTTTCTTCCTCTCTTTTGCCCTGCAGTTTTTCATTGTAAAATGACCATTCTCTGACAAAATTTTTTATTTTGAATGCATACTTCTTGTAACTTGAGAGTAGTTTCTGACAAACTAGAGGTGAATTATGTGCAGAAGAAGTGATACTTAATGACTGATGTACTCATTAAGATACTTAGTGAGATATCATCTCAGAGCTGTGGTAATGGCATCTCATGCACCAAAGAAATTAACAGAACAATTGCTTCTTGCAATCAGGTAAGACGGTAACAATTTCAACATTAAAGTAATAGTGTTATGTATGTGGGTCTCAGGGGAAAAGTAAAGCCTTCCACGAAAAGCTAAACGGTAATGGTTAATTGGAGTAAAGGAATTAAGACAAAATGTTTTCACACAGGTCAGGTGGCTTTTTTCTGCTAGTCCATAGCTTCAGTGAAAATGGTCACTAAAATATAACCAAAAGAATGTATGAATTTGACAAGCAGTCCTACCACAAAAGGGGATAAGTTTTGAAAGCCACAAGTCTTCATATTGACTTTTTGAAATAGCATGTTTTGGCTTCTTATTTTGAAATTCTCTGAAGGCTCACACGACATACACAGAGTTCAGTGATTTATTAGCATTAGAGAATCTCAAAACTGGATGTACATTTGAGGATAAGTTAAGTGCAAAATCAGGTTGACTGCCATCAAGGACTTACTACTGGTCTGAATTAACATGCAAACCAGGACAACTGAGAAAGCTTTCTAGCAAGCACTACTCCAAGAAATAAAACTAATGGATCTTTGAAAGGCAAGGAATGTGCAAAGCACCATTCTCCAGAAATCAGACAGGACAGAAGGGCTTTGGCTGAGCCCTCAGTAACATCAAACTATGCAGAAGTTTCAGGGGACATCCTAAGTCCATTTTCAGTATTTCTGACTTGCATATTTGCCTCTTGAATATTTTCAGCAATTATTGTAATTACATTCCCTATATTTACTTGTCTTTCCCCCTCCCTTCTTCCCACCCACCACTGATTCCCCTGTGGATGTTTTCAGCCTCACCTGCAGATCCCCATTTATTTGTCAGGTGTTTCTTCCACAGGTGTTTATAGTTCATTTGCTTTGGTAGCTGCAGTGGTAAATAAAGCATAATTTAAAACTATGACTGTTAACCACCAACTACTATTGCTCTCTCCTTGTGGTCCTTTGCCTTAAATATGCATCTTCCCGTTATTTGGACAACTTAAAAATAGATAGGCACATAGAAAATATGGTTTCAACAATGTTTAATTTACCTGCAATTCTCCTTCCATTATACTGAGTAGTTTTATCAAGTCTTCTTTAGAAAGCTCTATGGACTTCTTGTTCTTTCGCTCGCTAGGACCAGGTGATTTTGAGTGCCGTTTGACAGTTGCTGAAACCATGACCTCATCTTCCTTCCGATGAGGTTTGTTCTTTTTCTTGGCATCCTCCTGAAGTTTTTCATTCTCTGCATGGCTGATGACAGGCTTGGAACTGGAAAAGTGCCCGTTAGACGAGCTTTCTCCACCTTGGTTTCGGGATCTCATCCCTGCCTAGAAAGAAACAAGCATAAAGATGCATTTGTAAACAAAACTACTTACAAAAAAAAGAAAGGTACAGTGGAACTACTGCCTTTGGTAAGAACACAGTCTTCTAAAGACTGAAGAATACTTTCATGCTCAATAGACTGTGGTAGAAAGCTCAACCATTTCAACAGCTCTGTGTGTGGCAGAAAAAAAGTCCTGAGGTAAGGTTAGCCATGTTTTTCAGCAAGCCAGATGCTGATAGGAGTTTAAATGTATGGAACTTAATAGTATGGGATAACATGTTCCAGTGTTTCTTTTTCTTCAGTTGACACTTTGATCATTCATAATTCAACACTACAAAACAAAGCAGGTTGTCAAGTGGAACTTACTTTAACATGTGGCTTACTTGAGAAACAGAAATGCAATTAAAATTTCAAAACACGTATTGCTGGAGTATAAATTCTCTATGAGAGGGGAGTGCCAATGCATGACAAATGTCAGTCTACTGTTTCTCTGAAATAATTCTCTCTAATTTCAGACAATAATATTATCTGAAAAATAGATACTGCAAATTGATGCAATAAATACTTTTATCGCAGGTAACCAAGAAAAATGGGGAATGCTGAGTAAATCAGGTGGCAAATACTGCACAGAATTATTAGACAATAAGTTCCATAAAGGAAAGATGAAAAGAAGTTTGAAAAATGAGCACAAAGGGTATGAAATCACTAGCAGGTAAACGGTCAAGATCAACACACTTTTTCCAGAAGATTCAGGGTTTCTCCAAAATGTCAGGTCATGGTTATTCAATGTTCACATTTCTGTCTTCTTAAGCACCTACACTGAGTCTTAGACTATGACAGCAAACATTTCTCAGCTCTGTCACTTGACCTACTGTATTGCTAAATTTTTATAGCAATAAATCTAATGAAAAATATTCCACTGCTTCCAAGTATTTCCTCTCATTTAAATTAATCTCTGATGTTAGTCTGCAGTTTGCCCATTATTCAAACAGATGCTTTTCAACATCAATAACATCACACACTCTTCTGAGGTGTTCAGAGCAGCAGTTCACTAGTGATGGAGCAAAACCTAAAATACATTAACTAATCAGCTTTGCTAAGTTACTCTGGGTCTGCAATGGCTTGCCTACATACTTGACTCAGGCCAGCATGATAAATCTCTTGCCACAATTAGCCTTGCATTTTTGTAGTTTCACACTCAGCATGAAGATTGTCTTTTTATTATGACTGGTTACTCATGTCTTCGCTAATTCAGTGGAATTCATCCAGCAGAATAAATAGGGTGAGAATTAGACCCTATATTTTAGAGTGAGGGAGTTTCACAAAGAGATTCCTTGCATTGTAGATCTGCTCTTATCCAAACAATATGTGATACAGGTATACAATGGCCTTTAGCTTCCTGAATGCTTGTGCAGGGTGTTTTTCATCAAACAGTTTGGATTAAATACATGAATTACACTTTCTATAAACAGATCTCCATTATATGCATGAACAATACCTGAGAAACTCAGGAAATCTTTTAGGTTTCAGATTTATAATGGAAAAATAAACATAGGACTATGTTTCCTCTCAGATAGGGCTTTTCAATTTGTTTAACTTTAATGGGTTTGAAACTTTCCAACCACACTTCCTCTCAGGAGAGAGCACTTGGGATTCAATCTGTCTCTATTTTGTAAGTGTTTCCTTCTGAGTCCCTGTGGGTCATAGCCTCCAGCCACTTTCATCTCTAAACCAAACCTATTTTTTATGGCTTAGAGTGAATAGCTTCATGGCTCCAGGGCATCCTACATGTTTTAAGAACAAATATTTGAAGACTGTCTTGTGTATGTTTTTCAGTGGAAAACAGATTATTATATTACAGTATATTCTGCCTAGTAACATGCCACGTTAGGGATTTCTCTGTAGTAAGATGACTCAACTTATAGACCTGAAGGTGCACAATTAATGTTAAATTTAATTTATGACTAGTTGAGACACATCATCAACCTGAAACATTGCATAATCAACCAGGTGCACTCAGCTGAGTATGTTAGACTTCATGAAAGGTGGGGTGTCACCCAGTCACTCCATAACTCAAGACAGCCACTTTGATCCATCTGTCCTTACAGGAGCTGAAATAACAATTCATAAAGCCATGTAAAGACTGAGCAGTTGACTACAGACTTATCAACCTGTTAACAGAGAAATTAGGAATGCATATTTCAAGTGTGCTTATGCTCAGTGTAAATCCATAGAGGCCCACAAAGGACAAGCGCAAAGTTATGTTTTCTCAAAATTCATTAAAACAGCAACAGAGAGACTTAACCAATTGACCTGGTGCTTCATATTATGTGGCTAATTAACATATGATTGCTATTAAAGGAGATCAAACTTAGCCTCTTTGAAAATTTCTTTTAACCTTGTAGATTTATTTTGCAGCAAGCCTTACCTGACAGTAAGTGTGGCAGAAACTCTGCCCCACTCAGGGACACTGCCCCTAACAGCCTTTCATAGTGTGAAAGCCTGCCAAAATCAGAGTAATGCTAACACTTACTCTGTCTTCCCTTACGAAGTTGACACTTTCTCACCACGTTACCCAAATGCAAAGGTGTCATGTGCTGAAGCCAGAGATGCAGGTGACAGAAGCTTAAATGGTGACAGAAAGGGCCAAGGTTTTGCTATGCACACAGCAATTACTCCTTACTTTTTAAGTAAGGCTTTACTTTTTACTTTTTAAGGGCCAAAATCAACGGCACGATCCAGCTGTTGTGCAGTGCTCTAGGAATATAAAGCAGCTGTAAGGATGACTGGGTTTTCATTAGAGCAGCATGAAGTAGCCAGAACATACCAGTGATGTTGGCTGAAACACTGTGTGCTGGAAAGGAGTGCTCAGTATTGTCCTTCTGTGTAGCCATCTGCATTTCTGATGGCACCACAATAAAGAAAAGTTTGAGTACTTGCATGACATTATTTCAGTATTCAAATATCCAAATCCCAAAACTTTGCTTATCTGTTGCTTCACCAGAGTTCCAAAACTGATTCTGGGGACACTGCCAGTCTTACACTGGTAACAAATGATCTTCTGCTGGTCACATCTATGCTGGTTACAGCATTCCTGATCTGCTGAAGGGATCATGTTCCCTAAAGAAATACCTCATATGATTTATAACAGCTTTAGCATTTAACTCTACTTTTTTTTTTCCCACTCCTTATCATTTTGCATATTAAACTGGAAACCTCTCCTAACGGTTTCCAGTCAAACAAGAAGACTCTATGTCATCTGTCAGCTTGATTTTAACATTTATTGGCTACTCATTTCAATATGTGCTCACAGCATTGGTACTCAGCATGGGAACTCTTCAGCCCCCTCCTCTGGTTCAGTCATTTGTTAAGCTTTATGCACAAAGGACAAATGTTATGATTATTTATTTCAGCCTGTATTGTTGTTCTGAGCATGGATCCTTCCATTTTCACAAGTTAGAATCCACACAAGATTTTATGAAATAACCTTTATGTCAGTTTTACTGACATCAGGAGGAAATCTGTGAGGAATTTGCTGAGTAGGATGTCAGGAGAGGACAGGCTGCATGCTATTCCAAGTCTTTCCCCTGCTGATGGCAATTTGTTCTCCCTAAAGTTCTTGAAATGGCAGGTTAGATTAGGCTCTGTTACTAGTGCTGTTAGAACCAGATAATGCAAAGGGGTTCTTTGAACTTCATGTGTAGACCCTCTTCCCAATTGGATATGATGATTTTGGCTCCATAGTACTTTCCCTTAAAATGGTAATAATAATGTTATAATACACAGACACACAAAAGTTGATTTAAAGCCATGATATGGTTGTTGCCATTGGCAATAAATTTGTAGTCTGGATTTCAGTTGCAGATCTAACTGATTAGAATATGACATGAAAATGGTGGGTTTCCAACAGGCTAACAAAGTACTGTTGGGACAGTGCAATTGGGTTAGTGAAACAAAACTGGAATTTGTTTCTCTGCTGTGGCTTTGGGAATTCTATCTTTCAGGGGCTCTGCTGTGCAGGAGTTTGTAGTGGAGCAAAGTGATGTGCAGAAATGTCTGGTACACAGGGTTGATTGTGGAGAACTCAAGCAATGAGCAAGACAAATTTCTGCCTAGTGATTACAGATCAATATATAGCACTAGGACTGAAAAATAATTTAAATATACTCAAACTGGAGACCAAATAATATTAAACCTCCACCACATCTGAAACAACCCACAAGGAGAGCTAGTAATATTTTAAATAGTGTCAGTCTGTATCTGAAAGTAGTAAATACCAATTTTAAAAAATCAAAGACGAGACAAGACGAGACAAGACGAGACAAGGGGAGGGGAGGGGAGGGGAGGGGAGGGGAGGGGAGGGGAGGGGAGGGGAGGGGAGGGGAGGGGAGGGGAGGGGAGGAAAGGGAAGGGAAGGGAAGGGAAGGGAAGGGAAGGGAAGGGAAGGGAAGGGAAGGGAAGGGAAGGGAAGGGAAGGGAAGGGAAGGGAAGGGAAGGGAAGGGAAGGGAAGGGAAGGGAAGGGAAGGGAAGGGAAGGGAAGGGAAGGGAAGGGAAGGGAAGGGAAGGGAAGGGAAGGGAAGGGAAGGGAAGGGAAGGGAAGGGAAGGGAAGGGAAGGGAAGGGAAGGTTTCTCAAATGTCAGAAGGAGAGGAGGATGGGGTCATCAAATTGATCTTGTTGGCTTAGAAGTCCTCAGCAAAGACCATCCCACATTGGAATGGATGGCTTTAGCCCCAAAGGATCGAGATAGCCACAACAAAGTTTGCCTGACTTTCACAGGAAAAACATGTAGAGATACAACTCTTCATGCCATCTCAGAAGCTGATTAAAATTAATAATTTTCATATTGGTTATTCCAGGTAATTTTCTTGGTCTCTGCAGATGTTTATTATTATTATTATTATTATTATTAATAATAATAATAATAATAATAATAATAATAATAATAATAATAATAATATTTTGTCCAACTTGAAGAAATGAAAAGTAATCACATTCCCAGGAGGTTGTGATAGAGCAGGTAGGAGCTGTGGCTGCGCTGAAAGAACAATGCTGTGTGGTTGGACTATAATGCTGTGTGAAGAAGACTCTGTATGTGACAGACTCTGTATCTGACTCTGGATTGTGTCAGACTGGATTGTGAATGAACTAGGCCAAGGGAATGCAGACCTCATTCTTGGTTTTGCTTTTGCTGATGACTCCCATCATCTGCAAAATTTGTTTCCGTCATGATGGCCAGAGGAGAGCGATAAACCTAATGACTAATACAATGAAGAACATAAAAAATATCTGACCTTAGTAATCCTGGAGTTTCCTAAATTTCTAAATTTTCAAGCCTAAAGCAGTTATCCATTGTGCTGTCTAACCCCAGTCTCCTGTCCTCGCATGCATCATGATTTGAACAAAGAAGAAAAGGTCTTTGTTCCTTTTGACAGTCTTATACTTTGCCAATGTGCTTTTGTGAGACCATGTTTGCTGCTTGCCCTTCTTGTTGGACTCGTGGCACAGAGCTATGGATACTCTTTGAATCAGGACAATTGTCTACTCAGTGAACAGCTTGAATAACCAAACCGCAGGGCTGTAATTCCTGTACAGACTAGGAGAGGACCTGTGACTAGTCCAGCTATGTAAACCACTGCTGCCTTCATCCTTCCACCTGGTCTGCTTGCTGCCCTGGAAAAGTGTTTGTCATACAGGTGTTAGGAGGAGCAGCATCCCAGTGCTGAGCCTCATGCACTGAAGAATAAATATTTGTTTCATCCTGTGGACACTGCTGCCATAGTGGGGTTTGCTGTTTACAAGTAGTATAGGAAAGTAGCAAAGTTACAGCAGACGTACTTGGTGAGGTACAGCATGAGAATCAGCAAAGCCTTTTTGCTTTATCAAAGACTTATTTTTTGCTTTTAAAATTGATTATTGTAACAGTGGCACATAGTAACACATGGACTGTGTTCACCAAGGACTGTATCAACAATAATTCCTTTGTTTGGAATATAAAAGAGGAATAAGCATAAATGTGCTCCCAGGAAGAAAATAGATTTCTGAAAATTCCATATCCAGGTGTCCTTCTAAATAAGTATAATCTGCATGAAAGCAGAAAAGGATTTCACAAAATTAAAAGAGGAAACACAGTCATCACTAAGGCAGATTTATACCACTTTAACTCCATTTTCTTAATTCCAAGGTAAACTCTTCTCTAGCTAAATTATGACACAGATTTACAAAGAACAGAGTTTATGCTGGTGTAGTTCCATTAATTTTGTCATTTTCAGGAAAACTTGTGGTTTCATCTGGAATACTTTTATGTGAGTAATGCATGCTGACCAACTAAGGAGTAACATAGACTTGTTTCACAAAGATTCATGTTTCCCAGGCTTCATCTGGAAAAACATCTTGGATGCATGAGGCATGAGGAATGATAAGCTATTAGATCATCATTGAGTCAAAAAAATAAACTTTTATATATCACCCTACCCATGTTTTGATTACTGTGCTTCCCAGCTGCCAGAAAGTACAAACAGGAGTCACAGAGGAGACAGTTCAAGTGGCTGACACCACTAGACAAACATGCCACAGGGTCTGATGAGGGCTGAGACATTTATTCTCTGGAGTGGCCATGTGGCTGAAAGGGACTAGCCAGGTTCAAGGAGGGTGGCAGCAGTGCCAGCTGCCTGCAGGGCAGCCTTTCTAGCCCATTTCAGCTGGGAGATGTGGACAAATCATCCCTCTTCCCAGCCCACTGGGGTGTGCCATGCCTAGGAATACCTCTGATTTGAAGGAAAATGAATCTTTGGAGGAGAGTAATGCTGCTGATTTCTGGGGTCTTGCACCCAGCAGATGAAGCCTGTCTTGAGACACAACCACGCTCAGAGGGCTGGATTGAGCACTGTGCCCTATCATAGTTCCTCACATACTGTTTTACAGTTTTCTGCTCTTTTGAGTTAACCCATTTCAAATCAAACTGTGAACTTCACATGAACACAACACTAGCAGTGTCACCATTAGTTCCAGTCCAAACCTCCAAAGCATTTGTTTTATCACCTGACAGCCAGAACGTGCCTGGAAAATGGTATGAGAGGTGATGCAGATTAGCTGACCTACCAAAGATTTTTCACTCCTGCAGTTGGGAAATCACTGGTGTTAGGTAAGCATTGGTCATTTCTTTTTGTTGGCAGCATAGAGCCAAGCTGATAAGCCTCAAGGTGAAATACACCGTGGACATAAGAAGAACACTCTAGTATCTCTAGTAAGTAGTTTCTAAGGACCACTGCTCCTATAACAATGCACTGGCTCCTGCCAAGAAGGTGGAAAACTGCTGAAAGCATCAGTGCACTGGAGCAGGTTGAAAATCATCACAGGTCTTGCTTTGTTTGTATTCTTACTACTCTTACTTACCAACCAAAACACCTAAAAATGATATATCACTGAGGGAATACAGCACGGAAACTGAAGTAATTAATTGAGCCTGCTTTAACCTAGGAATGAGCCACGAGGCAAATAGCAAATACAATTAGCAAATGAGGAAGCCCTTAGCTTTCTACAAAATAAGCTTCAACTTTTCCCTTAAAATTTACTTTTTATTTCAAAATTAACTTGTATTGTTAACAAGTATGAGATGAGACAAAAAGATTAGTGTCCCAAAAGCAAGCTCTAAGCTTTGGGTAGAGGTAAACATTTTGCTGTCTCTTTCTGACCTGAATCTGAATCTGTCTTCTTTTCAAAAGCCATAATTTGTACATCTCTGATTTTGCTGAAACCAGTAAACTATAGCTACATTTTACACGTGACTAATTTATCTTTCTTTTTATTTAAAAAAATACAAAAAATTGTCACAACATAGATACCCTTACAGATTTTACAGTAAAGGGAAAAAAATATTAGACAGAGGACCTGTATCTTCTACAAATATAGTCTCCAAGAGACAACAGTGTTTTAAAAAAAGCCATCTGCAGCATCTCAAATTTCAACTGCCAACCAAAGCAGGGAGCAAGTTCCAAATCTCTGTCAGTGACTCCTTTGTAGGAAGTTTCAGTTGTTGATAGACACAGAGTACCAGCTTGCACGTGAATGCCTTGTCATCTGGTGAGATGTGAATTTAACCCGCTCCATTAGACTGGGCTGCCTTCCACCTCCCAAAAGCTTCCTCCTCTGTGAAGTTTAATCAGTTTCAAAGCAAGGAGTTAAAAATAATTTCTGATACTAAACCTGCCCTTGGGTTTCACTATCAGTTTTGGTGGTTTTACAATAATATTTTTCCCATTGGGAAAAAAACAGAAAAAGAATTCTCTGGCTACATGTATACTGGAGATTAACCATACCCAGGACTCCTCTCTGTGAGGCCAGCTGTCCTGGAAAATACTTCAGGCCTTTAAGCCCTCTTAGCATCCATAACATGTTGGCTGCATCCACACTGCCCACTGGGAATTGCTCCTAGCCCATGCTGACTCCTGAAACATGCTCTCAGATGGGCTGGGAGGGTGTTAAGTGGCCTGGCCAGAAGTGTGCCAAGGACCACTCCAAGGGTTTAGCTTCAGCGCAGAGGTTCACCTTCCAGTATCTGTGCTCATGCCCTGTCACTGTTTAATTTACAACCTTTCCATTCCACAGCCTTTACAAACAAAGGAAATGGAAAACTAATCAGCCATGCTGAGGAAAAGTGCAGTTCACCATAAATACACAGTCTGGAGAGAGAAAATAACCAGTGGGTGGTGGGAAAACAGAAAAAAACCCACATTTTTCAAGTTAGGTCAAGGCACGTAGAACTGTAGTACTTATTCTAGAGGCATATTTTTAAGTTGCTACTGAGGGGTATTTTGGTGATAGAGAGGTTCAGCAGGAGTCAGGAAGAGACAGAGAAGCTGAAGCACAGAGAGAGGTTGTACATCCCCACTTCACATCAGGCTTATCCTGGCTTCTGCTGGGCTTGGTGGTACAAACTTCCAGCTTTTCTGATTCCTGTCACTGATAAGGGGACAGAGGCTCAGAGTGGCCCTTGCATCATTCAAAGCCCTGGTCTTCACTTGTCATTACTGTTTGCAAAGAGGTAAAAGGAAAGGAGAGTCTTACTTCATTCCTGGCAGTGCCAGCCCAGTGACTGTCATCATTTCCCTGTAATCCTGCAGGCTTTCCACTGACTTCAGAACTTGTGGCAAAGAAAGTAAAGAAGTAAATGTCAGCCTAAATGATTTAAATAATACCAGTGTCTCATGCTGACAGGGAGCAACACAAAAACCTGCAGATACCTCACCAGGGCATTGAAAATGGCCTCAGCCACTTTAATAGCTTTTATTTTTAGAAACGGAATTTGCATGCCTCTTCTAGTGTTATGGTTTCAAAATCCCAAGACAACAATTTCTTCACTTGAAAAGAATGAAGTTAAAGAGTTATGCTGCATGTACAGGTTGAGCTGGCGTTGATGGAGTTTTTTGCAGCCTTTTAATGTTAATCTGCTTAAATCTTCACCTGGCTTTTAAATTCAGAGCAAAAATTCAGGCTAAGCTGAAAATACAGCATAGTTACTTCGAGTAAGGAAAGAAAGGAGAAGGAAGAAGCAAATAAATATTTCTGCATGGGCTTGGTCTTGCATTAGCATTACTAAAATTACCTGTTGCCACATTCTTTAGTGCCTGTGACATCTTAAAATCTAATTTCAGCAGAGATAAAAAATAAGTTAATTGTCTTGTTGCAACTAGCCAAACACCCCACTTTTCTTAACTTAATTAAAAGGGTTTAATTTTCCTTGTTTTCCACTAGAATAGAGAAAAACTTTCTCAGCTGCTTTTCTTAAAAAGTAATTTCAGTTCAGAGCCATTGAAAGACATTAAAAAGAGATCCAACAAGTGGCGTGGGTGTTTTACAAACCTACATGACGTTAAAGTTTTCTGCACTGGTATAAATTCACACTGCTCAGCTTTAAGTATTTCACTTGTGTGACTGAGGCAGAAGTTTATGTTTAATCCGTATCTGCAGTGTCTCTGAAATGAAGTCTGAGCACTCTGAGACTGTGTTAGGACTCCAGGTTTGTCTTCCTTTTCAATCATGTAGTTCCAGTGACACTGCTAAAGCCCAGCATGGCTCCGATTTATCAGGGAGAGCATCCCCTGATTATCTTCTCATGGTAAAAGGTGCTGGGTAGAGGGTGGTGGTGCTCCAGTCTCCCTGTGAGAGGACATGGCTGGAGGTCTCAGTTTTGCCCCTCTGAGTCAGCCCTAATCCCTCTAAAGACGTTGCACCCTTAATTTGGGCACCCTTAATTTGGGCACTTCAGTGAACTGACTGATTAACTGGGGCTGGACCCAGAAATGCATCATCACAAAGGCCGCTTTTGCTGATGGGGGGGAGAGACAGTACCAGAAATTTGGCACCTCGTTATCAGCATCTGACACGGTGCCACACTTGGTGGCAAATGTTAGGACATGACAGAGGCTGTGGGACTGCATCTGCCCCTCACAGCCCCTGCTAAAACCAGCCCTGCCAACTTCGTATTTGTGAAGTGGCAAACTGAAGTTGGGATGGATTTTCTACAAGGCATCAGACCTCTGCTGTAGGCACACTTCTGCCTGAGAGGGGCAAAGAACACAGTATTTCTGACAAGCACTGAAAAGAGTCCATAGGTGACCCTTACTGAGCTCCCTAACTTGGAAATGAGCTAATTTGATACTCCAGCTACAATCTCTCATGCTAAACTCTTTTTTTCTTGGGAGAAAGAGTGGGGAGAATTTATCTGTAATTGTACAAAACAACTAATTTAAGAAAGAGTGATAAAAATGGATCTTTGTTAACTTTGTTTTAGTTAGGGAAAGTGAAACTAGAAACTAATTTTTATTAATGAAAAATCTGAAAAAAATAAATTATAGAATTTTCAAGTTCCTATTTCATATGAAGAGCTGTATGACAGAAAAGCAGTGGGGAGCTCTGTTGCTGAAGGGAATTGGTGGGACGTCTCTTAATATTAAGGCATCACTGGGTCATGGAACGCAAATTTAAAAGAGTGATTTGACATTTCACAATAAAGCCAAATTTTTGGTCACCATCCAAAAGAAAAAAAATAAAAGGAGAGATGTGCATATACAGATGGCATATTTTTGGTAGATCAGGTAAGAAAGCAGTATATAAGTACCTTACTAGTTTTCTTTATTTAGTGAAAAGCCGTCTGACCGTGCTAGTACTACCCATAACTGTTAGTTATGTAGTGTCTCAGAATTCCTTATTTGGTTCCTTAAGTATTTTTCATCTGCCTTCAAGGAAATTTAGGCAACTGAGAAATTACTTTGAGCTGCTTCTCCTGTTTGGTGGACCCAAGGCCTTGGCAAGGACCTGGTGTTGTTGCTGCTGGCAGCTCTATCATGTCTCAGCTCTGCTGGGACCAAGCTGAGATTAGAAAAAGGGAGATAAGCCAGTTTTCCTCCTTTGAGGAAGCAAATCCACCTCTTGTCACATTAAAGTTGCTATACTTACTTATCTTAAGAAACAATATTTCATTTACTGTTTTACATTCCACATTTAATTTACTGTTTTACTCCCAGTGAGAATAGACCTCACTCAGGTTTATATGCCTAGTGAAAGTGTCTAAGTGAGCTTTCACTACCCCTGCTTGCTGTGGTACTATTCACTAGAGACCACAGATGAGAGCTTTTCCTTATCTCCATTTGTCCACATCCAGACTCCGTGAATTTCAGAGGTAAGAGAGTTTTTTCAGACCTGCCCAGATGAAAGTTAAAGGGCAGCTCTCCAGAGCATCCAACAGCCAACTGGTAAGCACAGCTGTCCCAAAAGAGCAAGCTCAAACTGAACAGCTGAGCCTCCACTGTATATATACTAAAAATACTTCCCAAGGCTTTCAGAAAAGTCAGAACAAAGTCCTCATGTTGAATAAATATTCCTTACTTTTACTAATTAAGGATATTTTATATCTTTAAGCCTGAGTCTGCTAAATGAAATAAAATTTGAGGAATACATACACCCTATGCCTCTATATTAAAATGTACAAGTCGTTTAATCAAAGTAAATTCAAAAGCATGGTATCCTACTAAATCTTTTAAATTCTTCCTGTGCAACACCATTGACTGCAAAAAACAACCCCAAACATAAATTTAAAAATTAAAAAAAATCACTCAGCAGTTTGTTAGTGAGTTCCAGGCCTGCAAAACCACCCTGCTATGAAATGGCCAGAGAATTTAGAGAAACTCTGTACAGCTGGCAGATGACCACGAGCTCAACCTAAGGCAGCTGTCATGTTTGCAAAAAAAATCTTTATTCTCACTGTACTTACTGGCACTGTTATTTCTTTTTTGCCATCAAGAAAAACCAAAAGCCTGCATGGAAAAGTGCTCAACAGCACATCCCAGTGCTGTAGGGTTACTTAGCTGCAGCACTAGATTTCCAGGCACTAGAATTCACCCAGCCATACCCAGTAGAAGCAGCAAACACCAAGGATTCAACAAACCTCAGACTTGTTCAAATAAGCATACATGTGAAAGGCAAAGGATTACAATCAAAGGCATAGGAAAGCCTAGAAAATAAAAATGGTGGCAGAACACGACACTTAGGGTTATGGTACAAAAGTCATGAACTAGTGTAGCAAGCCCCTGTCGTCTGCTCAGCCAGGGTGAGACACAACGTCTCACAAAGGATTTCTGCAGGTAGCCAAACACATGACATTACTATTTAAGTGAGCAAGAGCAAGGCTGGGGAGTTCTGTATAAATATTTGTCACTGATCTCTTATGCCTTGAAGCTGCATTACTAGAAAGGAAAAAAAAAAAGAAAATTGTTCTTCTCATTGTATATTCAAAGAGGCTGAGAAGTGCTATTATATTAGTCTTTCTTAAACCTCAGAGAAACTTTTCCAAATGTCTATACAGGCAAATATTAAATAAATGGCTTGCTAAAATAATGGAACACTTGTTAGACTTCATAACACATGCATACTTTTTAAAAGAAAGAAAGAAAATACTGGGGGGGGGGGTAATTTATTTTCTATTAATTGTTTTGAAGTCCTTAACTAGAAACACATAATTGCCAGTTTGTACTCACATCAACTTAATTTCAGAAAAAAAACCAAAGTTTTGTTTGTACAACATTGTTAGATAAAACAGTAACTATATAAATTTAAGAAAGCAAATCATTCATGCCAAGTTAATGTCAATTAGCATTATGGATGACACTTTAAGGAGGATTATATGATGTATTGCAGGTTTGAAACAACTAAAAATAGAAAAGCTATACAAGCCATAAAAATTGCACAATGTACAATTTTCAGTTCCAAGAAGACTGTGTTTGCAATCCTTGACTACAAATGGAGTTGCTCTCTGACTGTTGGGATAGATCTTCAGGGGCCATAATTAATACAGACAGTCCCGAGCTTTCCAAATGACTCAGACATTTAAAAACATGATATATTTGACTAAAAGTTGTGAATTTTTTATAAAATCATTTAGTGTTAGCCTTCCAGTTTCTGAGCTGTGTTCACAGTTTCAAAGTATGTTCTAGCATCTTGAGGAACTTTAAAACTGGAAGTAAAGAATGCTGTATAACCAATGTGATACTAGCAACGGGGCTTTTAAAAGAGGAAAAATCCAATATTAATATTGTAAGACATGTAATATGGTCACAGGATTCCAGGGTGCCTGCTGCAGAGTTCCTCATTACATTAAGTCCTTAACTCAGGATACTTATTTTTAACTCATTATGTTAAAAAAAATCAGAGAAAATAATGTGCATTGAGGATGTCCTTGGGAATTGTCAACAGTCCCCGAGGGCTTTAACATCTCTGCAATTCAGATGAGCCTTTGAAAAACTCTTGGTTTCCACGTTCTCATATTCTTGTTTTGAAATAAGTCATTTTGGTTACCTCCTGGAGCTGACATCTGCAGAAAGCTCAGGTATTGCTTTCCAGCCGTGCTATTGCAACAGCATCTCCCGAATGTTCTTTATTTAGGGGTGTGGCTCCACCCGGGAGCTGTGTCAGCAGAGCAGCCCCTGGTGTGCAGCAATACCTGTGTCGAGGGATGCTCCCAGGGCAGGGGCTTCACTAGAATCTACGTCCAGAGTGGGGAGGAGGGAGTCGAGGGTAGAGGTGTCCCTGTGCCATCGCTCTGCTGCTCCCACCTGAGGCTGACTGGGGTCCCTGCTGCTCCCTGGAGAAGAAACAAGGCTCAGGGGTCGCATGCCAGGACAAAGAGAGAAGCAGCGTCCTCTGCTTGTCTGCCAGCCAGCCAGCAGGCCAGCTAGAAAACACAGGCTTCCAGAATTAAAGTGGCTTCAAAATGCTTAAACTTTTCATTTAGAGACTCGTGTTGACTTTATCCATGTGTTTCCAAAGCCATGACAGTGCACAGTGGCCTGAAGAACCCAGAATACACGAGGCGAGGCATTTGCAGGTACGATACAGTACAGCAACCAGGTAGTGAAACCTCACGCTGCCTTTGCCTCCCAAGAGCTCCAAGGGACCACAAGTCACAGCTTCCTGCTGTAATTTGGCAATCAACATCAAGAAACCCCTCCAACTTGAAAAAAGGAGTGTAGGAATGAAGGAAGGAAAAAGCTGGTAGGTGATGTGCTGGGCTCCTCGTTGAGTAGAGCAGTTCTGCAGAATATATGCAGTGCAGTGGCACAACGTGGTGGTGACACGACAGCAGAGTTTTAGTGGCACTGCAGCAGTCTGCAGAGCCCTGCCTGCCCAGTGGGAGCACAGGACTCCCGTGGCTGGCTGAGCTGGCCAACCTGCAGCACAGCAAGACATGCAGACAGGTTTCTCTCACAGCCCACAAACCAGCAAAGGAAGGCTGGGGACTTGGTGACAACTCCAAATCCTGTGGAGGTATAGAAGGCATGCAGGGAACTTTGCTCCAGGAGAGCTGGGGATGTTGCTGTGCATACAGGGATCAGAGCCATGGCACTGGACAAGGGCAGGGTCTCATGCTGATAAAAGCTCATCCATGAGTTTGATCAGGTTGCATAAACAGAATTGTGGATTCCCTGAATTCTGCCCTGACCCTCTTGACTGAGCAGCCATGGTTATGGCATAAACAAAGTTTTTCAGGTTGAATGCACTCAGACACAGCTGGCATGGAAACTCCAGAACCAGTGGGTCTGAGCAATGCTGCGTCCAGGCAGGCTCAGTTGCAGGACTGAGGGGGTCACAGAGATTCTGAGGGCTGGGAGACCATGGAGGTCTTTCCTTGGCAAGGAAAACATGGTGTTCTGGGAAGCTGTGATCTTTTTAAATAAAACAGTAACAATTTTGTTCAACTCTACAAAATAAGTGTTATTTAAATAATTTATGCAGTTCTAATAACAGTATAGTCATAGATGGGACATTACCATTCAAGGAGCAAAGCAGGACTGCTGCAGTGTCTGAATCAGTGGCACTCAGAGCAGGGTATGACCCATTTGCCTGTTATTTCTTAACAAACCGTATGTGAATTCTTGCAAAACAGTAAGTATCAACTTGGTATTTGTATATTTTTTCCTTGCTCTGAGTGGAAGGAGCAAGATCTATTGGATTATGAACAATATAAGGAGAGATACGGTAATGAAATCTCAACCAGCTGTAATTGGTGCATACATACTAAGGAAAACTTAGTTTCACATGAAGGTTGTTTTACTGATAAGTATTTTCATTATCTAGAAAATTTGCTTAGAGAACTTCAATCTTGAGCAGCTATTTCTTGGAAAAGATTGGGCAATTACCCATCTATTTATTTATTTATGAATAGCAGAAAACATTTTCTACATGTGCAAGAATTCAGGTTATCACACTGTTATACCCACAAGCCCTGAATCACAGTTCTCATGACAATTTACAAGAAGCAGAATAGAGATAACTTGTATTGAGGCACATGAGATTTACAGCAATTAATTCTTTGGCCTATGAATGGTTTGTCCTTCAAAAAACTTCAGTGAGAGTTTTTATCATTAATTTGGATGGGGGAAGGATCAAGGCTACTGTCTTTAAAAGTTAATATGCAGCTATCTAGACCTAAAAAAACAAAATTAGTCACATTTCTGCAGTGAAGAGCTGAATTTTCAGTGCAATTCACACAATGTAAGAAACAAAGAAGAGTTTGCTGTCAACAAGCACATACTAATTATCAAGATAAAAAAAGGATGGACCAAGGCTTAGCAGGTCACATTCTGACCGTATTTCCCTTTACTCTTCTGAATTTAAAGATGTTACTCTGGACTTTCATCAGCCTAAATGAGATTGAAGTCTGATGTTCTGAAAGCAAATAAAAGTGGCATCATTCATGATTTGCAGAAACCTTGTTCACAGAAGATTTTGTTTAAAAACAGGCCCTTAATGGTACTTTCCTTCCACTGTTTACTGTTTTAAAGTCATTTCACAAGTGTAGTAACTACACCTACATCTTCCCAAGAAGAGACATCCTGGAACACAAATAGGACTTAAGTAATTTCCATCCTCAGATACTTGACCAAGAAGGATAAGGTAGACACTTTGGAAAAGCTTTTTCTTCACTAAGCATTAAAATATCTGAAGTTAATATTTATGCCTATACATGCCTTCTTCATTTTAATTAAGTGATGACACAGTAAATATAGTGATCCAAAGAGTCAAGGTGAATATTATTGTAGTAGTTAAAATATTGCCCATTATACAGCACTGTGTTGTATTAAAATCCCATGGGATTTTGCTGCTGAGTTGAGTACAGCTGGTATTTCACTCACAGACATCTCACAGGTGCATCAAAATGCTCCTAAACCCGTGTTAGGCTAATGAAAGACAAAGCTTTGGTTGCAGACTTTCCCTCAGCAACTTAAACCTAGCAGGGATGTGATAACATCACAGCCCTTTGCACAGCAGGATGCTTCTTGGGCTGCCTTTTCCCTCCCAGCTATTGAGAGTTTTGTCATGTCCACTAAACAGAATCATTTTTGTTTGTGACTCTCAGCAGAGTTATAAGAAGCTATTGATTCTCTGTAGATTTGTTTTGGAGAAAGCCTCTCATCTCTCCCCATTTGCATACACATGCTCCCTCTCCCCCATTGAAATATGGATCAGGAAACCAAATCTAGCAGAAAGCTGAAGTTTTCTTTGGCAGGTTTGCCAAGAAGCCCTAATGAAAGGGGTCAGTGAAAGTCCCCCTATTCCCACTGATCTACAAGCTTTTCAAAGGATAAGCCAGGGAAAGCAAAGAGCTCTCAAGGCTGCTTTTCACTCCAAGCTCCAAGCCCCCGCAGCCACACTGGGGGTAGTAAAACAAAGGGCAAGTCCTGGACAGAGTCTGGTGGGCTGCTGTGAAGGTCTGGCTGTGCACAGCTAGTCAGATGGGACACAAAATGAAGCTGATTTTGTCAAGCACCCTACACCCCACCAGCATGACTGGACAAGGGTTTGGGATGGATGAAGGGACACCTCCTTCCTATGACCCACAGGCCACCACAGGGACACGAGGTGTGTGACACCTTTCACTATCAAATCAACTCTTTGACCATTACTGTTATCATCAGAAGTGTTTGTTAGAATTACAGTTCCATTTAATTTATTATCAGTGCCCAAGAACCCAGGACCCCAAATCAGCCCCTCTGGGGCTCCAGCCCTAGCCCCAGGATTACCACAGCAGGGCTGGTCTCCAGCTCCACACAGCCCAGCCCAGCCCTGCCCATCTGTGGAGGCCACCAAGCTGGGCCCACAGCCCATCCTGGGCTCCTCCTATCTCCAGGAATGTGCCTGGGGCTGTCCCCAGCTGTGTCCCCCAGGTCTCTGTTCCCCACGGGGATTGCCACCCCCAGTCCTCAGAAAGCATCCCTGACATGTATTTCCTTAATTGTCTACTTAACTGCTTGTATTCACACTTGGGAATTCCCCTTTGCTCTTGTTCAAGTATTTAAGAGCTTTTCAATTTCATTGATCTTCTTATGTGCATGCAGTAGCTTAAAATTGTGCTTTCTTTTTCCTACAGGATATTACAGAAGCTCTTTTTGCCTTCTGCCACAAGGCAGAGAAATGCTAAAAAGGAAATCAGCCTGTTTATTCCTGAGAAAATGAGGACTTGTAGAAAAACAAATGCTCCCCCAGTATCTCTCCTTTACACTTACAGAGACATCCTGCTCTCCAGTAATCTTGGTCCCAAGCACTGGGACATCAGGCTCAGCACGATTAGAAAGAAGTTTCTCTCTGAAGCTCCCCTTGAAACTTGATTAAACTATCAGCTCAGTAAGGGTTAGAAGTAAAACAGCCAAAAAAAAAGGATTGATGTCACAGTTAACAGCTGGCAGACAGGAGTGTCCTGGAGTTTTCCAAGAAGCTATGGCACAAGAGACCAGGGGATACTGGATTTGACAAAACATCCATCCTTTTCTCTGTGGTTCTGGGAGGTGGTGGGATCAGTTGTACCCACGTTCTCTTCTGCTTTCCAACATTCTTCAGAGGTAATTCCAGGGAACCAACCCTTCAAACTCTCTAACTGAAATTTCTTAAGGGCATCATGTGAATGCATTTATGCATTCCCCAGGAAAGGTTCATCATATATTATACAGTGTTCATAGGAATTTTCCCAGTCAGTAATTGTCAAACATTGTCAAACAAACTTTCAAATTGTCAGACCCATTTCTTCAATGATTATTGTCACAAATCTAATGAACTGCATACAACAGAGGCTGAAAGTCTCAACCAAATAAAAATTTTCATTGATTTCCCAGCTTTTGATTGAAACCCTAAAAACTTTCATACTGCAATTTCAATCAACAACTTGGTGGGGGAAACCCACATTATTTCTAATGGAGAGCCCTCAGAAGATTAAAAACCTTTTACTCAACCTCCTAAATATTTGGCACAGCACATCCTTGCAAGCTTGAAATTATTACTCTGTTTGCTATGGTTTCTTTTATTGTGCTATTATACAAGACTGTTGTACTTTGTCATTTGTAGCACATTACCTCACATTTGTTCAGGTACAAAGATGGACTTCTGGGATGATCAGGGAAATGGAGAGCCTATCATATGAGAAGACAGAATGAAGAGCTTGGCTTGTTTAACTTGGCAAAATAAAGGCTGTTAAGGGATCCAGTTGCTGTATATAAATATATCACAAGGAAAAACATCAGGGAGATGTGAGAGCCATTTCAGTTAAATGACTGTGTTGGCAATGGAACCCAATGGCATAGATGGGCCAGAATTTAACCTATGTTAGAAACCAAAACCAGGTTCTCACATGGGGCAATGAGATTTAGGAAAAACTTCCCTGTTTTGCAATTTTCCATGAAAAACAGCATCAAAATTCCTAAGTGTACTCACAGTGAAACTTGATAAGTGTATGAAGGGGACTATAAAATATGATTCTTGCAATACTATAACAATAAATTTGATGACCCATTAGACCCTTTCCAGTCTTTTGTTCCCATATAAAGCTATAATATATCATGCAGATTCTAAACACTTCAACCATGCATTCTTCAAAACAAGATACACCAGCATACTTTATATGCTTCAAGCTATTTAAAAACAAAACAAAACAAAACAAAACAAAACAAAACAACAACTCTAACCAAATAGTTCAGTTTAGTAAGTGTATTTGTTCAGAATAGGGGTAAAATTTAAATCATTTTCTCTCCCACAACAACAAAGAATTAAATAGAACCCAAATATATTACAAAATAAACATCTTTTATATTCAGTTGTCCACCACCAAAATTCCTAAGATTATTGATAATTAGTTCTACTTGTCATCTAGAACTGTTTAAGGTTTATTACAATTTTTTATAAAAAATTTTATCCACGGATTTAAAATCTTTGCAGCTGAAGTTCAACTGTTATTTATGGTATCCTGCTCTAAGCTATAAATTAATTAAGTACAAGAACATTTTTGTGCTAATGCATTTTATGTTGGAGGTTATCCAAAAGATATAGCCAAGGGAATAGAATTATTATTGTTTCTAATTTGTGTTGGTCATAGCATGGGTTGAACACATGAGAGGGAAGACTTCTTTTAAAAACAAAGTCGTCTGGTTTTGGAGATACTTCATTTTTTTCCATGCTTAAAAGGTTTCTTATGCTGAACTTGAGGTAAAAACCCATGAACTTCTACAAAGCGGAAAATTTCATAGGTTTTAAAAAAAAGTTTATAAAAATCTACTTCCACCAAAAGCAGTAAAATGGTCACATAAAAATTAATCATTTCTGAAAAGTTCTTCTTGCTAAATGCAAACCCACACACATAGACACAGAGAGCCCCTGTGCATGGGACCAAACTATAGTCATGAGAGTACTACATATATTTTAACTTTCCTGTAGCTCCTACTTGAAATTATGATGAAAATACCTGTATGCTGTCTTCACATGAAGTGTACTAGATCAGTGAAGGCAAATTCTACTATGAAGATGTCCCAACAATTCTTTAATATCACATCTTACAGTAATTAATAATATCAAATTCTGATTTGATACTCTACTCTCAACTAAGATGGCTTCATATACCTAGCTTGGGATCTCCTGGTTTTATTAGCAGTCCACTGTTTTAGCCAGCATTAAAAATCCATTTAAAATCTTTCTTGTGAGCAATGCTGAATTCAGCTCTCAAGATTCAACATTATGTACTCAGGAAAAATGGATCCAGAAGAATGGAAAACATGTTTCCATTGTCATCAGTTAATGGATGGCTTAGGACCTGAATTACTGACTTCTAAGATCTTTTCCTATCTTATATAAAAATTCTTCTGAAAGCATTCTAAGTTTCTGACTTTATTCAAAGACCATGAAAATTTATTAACATGTGTCTACATAACTTTGCATGCATTTCTTCATTTTATTTTTTTTATCATATGCATATTCACTTGTATTGTGAAGCAACATCCACCCATCCATCTTCTCTAGCCTCTTGTTATTCAACATCATTCTTCCATGCCTCTTTACACCTTTTTCTCTCAAGTAAACAATCACAGTTTTGCTTTTGACTCTGACATTGCTGGTGATTTTCATGATGGCCTCTGTTCCTATTCCCATTTGTGCTGGTTTTGGCTGGGATAGAGGTAATCACAATAGCTGGTATGGGGCTGTATTTTGGGTTTGTGCTGGAAACAGGGCTGAAAGCACAGAGGGGTTTTCCTTACTGCTGAACAGAACTTGGACAGAGTCAAAGCCTTTTCTGCTCCTCACCCCACCCCACCAGTGAGGAGGCTGGGGGTGCACAAGGGCTCGGGAGGGGACACAACCAGACCCCAGCTGACTAAAGGAGCATCCCAAACCATATGGTGTCACATTCAGTATATAAAGCTGGGGGAGGAAGAAGGAAAGGGAGGGCATTTGGTGTGATGGTGTTTGTCTTCTCAAATGACTGATACCCATGATGGGGCCCTGCTCTCCTGGGGATGTCTGAACACCTGCCTGCCCATGGGAAGTGGTGAATGAATTTGTGGTTTTGCTTTGTTTGCATGTGCAGCTTTCACCTTACCTGTTAAACTGTCTCTATTTCAACACACAAATTTCCTCACTATCACTCTTCTGATTCTCTCCCCAGTCCCACTGGGGGGAGGATTGAGTGGCTGTGTGGGGTTGAGTTGCCAGTTGGGATTAAACCATGACACTGTTATATATGATTAAGGATTTAATCAGAAGAGATATGCATTTTTCAAGTTCCTGATTTGCCTCAGCAGTCCACATGACAGGTATATATCAAAACAGTTGTGTTTCCTCCTTAAAACGCTACTTTTGTCTCAAGCAAAATTAGTTCTTGATTTGAACAGAAACTGTCCACATGCTTTGAACTCTTTCAGAAACAAACTGAATAAATAAAGACTGATCAATTTTCAGAAGACTTATGATCTGAAATATTTTCTCTTACAGGGGGAAAATGTCCTTGCAAATTTTAAGGGATAACTCGATCCATATTCAAAACAAACAGTTATATACTGTCTGACACTAGATTCTGGATTTACACATTATTAATTCTCAGAAATTCTAATGCAATCCTCATGGACCACATTGTTTTGTTCATGTTTTGTTGTCAGAAACAAGAGAGAGCTTCACTGAGAAATCTCCAGTCCCTGTTGTGACTGGACAAAGTATAGTAGAGCCTCTGTAAGAACTGCTAGTTTTTCTGCTCCTCGGAAATGTGAGAAATGGTGTAAGGATGGTCAGAAAGTGTATGGTAGAAACTCTAGGTTTCTGGTCAGCAATTTCATGTGCTTTTTGATTTTTTCATTTCCTGTGGAAGACAAATCAGTTCTTAAGTATCTCTCAGTTATCAGATTATTTCTGTGCATCACAGCAGACAGAGAGCATTTGCCTTTGGCTTTCCTTGTTCATCCACAGCTCAGGGATCTGTGCTCTGCAGATCCCTGAGCACTGACTGCCTTCCATCCTGGTTGTGTCCGGCAAGAGAGCCAGAAAGGTGAGTGATGCTGACATCTTTCAAACCCATAGAGTTCTAGTAGAAAACTAGTCTATGCTCCTATCATATTCTAGTACCTGCTCTCTTTTGCTTATTAATTGTTGCTTTGCATGGGTTTTGAAGCAGTCTCCAACAACAAACAGAATGAGATGGTTCTTCACACACACTACAGAATGCCTTCTCCCCAAATGCAGAAGTTAACGTGACTTGGGAGATGTTCTTGGCAGAAATACTCACTTATGGTTGCTACCCAGATAAACCACAACAGGTTAGGGCAATGTCTTGAATAGAAAATAGCTGGAGACAGAAAGAGTGCTCAGGGGAAGTTTCAAATGCTTGCCATGCACTTGCTTTCCCCTGCTGGCAGTTTCCAGCCACTGGTTTGTGCATTGGTTGGTTTGTTTGCTTGCCCAGAGTGGAGCACAAATTCAATCCCCAGCTGCCACTAATTATGCTGCAGAGTTCCTTGCAGCTGATTGAATTTCAGGGGTTCGCACAGAGAAGCCTTGAACCTCACTCTGGGAAAACCAGTGGTGGCTTACTACTAATTCAGTAAAATTCCCTCTCTTCATCTGATTGCTTATGACAAGACATGGAAGTAAAACTGAAGGACTTGATGCTTAGCTATTTTAAATCACTGTGGCTTGGCTGGTACCCTTGAAAGCAGGCTTCTTTGTCCCACTGTAGTTCTGACATGAAAAACATACTTTTATCTCAGCAAGCATGGTTTATTGAACTGTTTTGTTCAAATACAAAAGACTTCTATTTTTAGAAGCAAAACTGTAATTCGTACCCTGCAACAACAAAAGCCAACTGTATCCTGAGCTGAGGTTCACAAAAAAATATCATACCTCCTGGCAGGTATCTGGACCTGACTTATGTTAGCCTTAAACCACAAATATTTATTGCCATTACTAAGAAGTTCAAATGTGAAAACTATTCTTGCAAAACAGTAACTAATGGGCCTGCAAATAAGAACAGAGCAGCAGGGAACTGCAAAACGTTATCTCAAAAGTACTTGCCTCACCCTGAAATGAAATCCAAAAGCAACTCTTCCCATGGACAGAAAAGAAGGCAGAGCACGTTGCTTGTTGCTGAGCATGTGAACAAATTGAATGCCATAGCTCAGATGTCACAGCACTTTTTCAATAAAGTTTTTAAGCTTTTGCTAATGCCTCAAGCACTTAAAATTAAAGGTGAAATATCTTGGATAGGAAGAATCTTAATCTTACATATATTTAGTTATTTATATTTACTGATGTAACAGTTGTTCCACAGAAACTGTTCTGTTGAATTAATGCCAAAGATGCAAGCTTTAAACAATTTGTATCCAAATTTTTGTAAAGCTAAAATGACTATTTAAGATAAAAGTACTGGAAACATAAATTATGTCTTCAGAGCTACAATTTTAAAATATTGAGTTGTTTCTTAACTGCAGCACAATCTTATATCTGAACTCATTAGCAAGGTTCATGGTGCATGTCACAACTAAAATTCCATTTAAACATAATTTAAAAATTATTTCTTCTGTCACTTAGCCATTTTGTTCAAGAATTCTTTTCTCATGGATGGGTTGGTAAAATATGCATCACTCAAAGCTTTGTAAAGAATGCAACCTCTGCTCTGCTTTATGTCAGAACATTTCATCAGCTCCTGGAGGAGGATTTAAAAGGCATGTTGGGAGATTAAAATCTCTTGGTTTGCTCTAACACTGTGATTTTCAAATTTTAACAAAACATGCATTGAACACAGGGAGTTGAAAACTTATGGAAGAAAATGGGTGGTCATTTTTACTTCACACTATCATTTCAGGATGGAGTTTCCTCTGCTCACTTACAGGACTGAGCACCTCCTGGGCCTCTAAGGCACCACCACAGTCCTTTCACAGGAGAGGAAGGCCAAGGAATTCATCTAGTCAGTCCTCAGGAGCTGTAAATTCCAATGCTCTGCTTCTGCATGGACCAGTGTAGAAGGCCCTGCAAGGCCTGATATTCCCACAACATAAAAGTTGTGTGCTCTATTCTACTGAAGACAAGTGAAGACAAGGGCTCAAAGTGATTCTTTGAGTTCCTGGTTGGTTTGTTGGCTGTTTACAGTTTAGTTGTTGATATATCAAGAAATTTTGTTGTTTTTTTCTGATGGAGCTTAAAATTGCCTGTATGCGTTTTTTTTTTTTTTTTTTTTTGTTACTCATTGAACTGCTGTTCAATAAAAAAACCACATATGGTTAAAACCTCCAAAACCACATATGGTTAAAATTACCTTTTTTTTACTGGCATTTTTTTTCTTGCTTACATGTTGCCTTTTGAAAAGGAGATAGTCCTGTGAAATCATGTGCCCAATTGTTCTTGTAGCTTTAAGCACTTCTTGCCCATAAGGAACTAAGAAGACCCAATGAGGTGTTATTAGCTTTGACTCATCTGACTGAAGTATCATCTGCTGTGCTCATTAATGAAAGTAGTTCAGGTGGAAACACGAATCCCTGAGCTTTGTTAAAATTGTCCGTGTTGTTTTCACTCATCTAATGAAAAGAGAAAAGGGAAAGTAGATAGTAAAAAAATATGATGCACACAGAGGATATATATTAAAATAATGCCTAAGGAACTAACTCAAAAAATCAGTTTAAATACATGTAACAAAATTTTTTGCAATGCTAGAAATTTCCAGTGTTAGAAGCTCAAAATATGCTTGGAAAACAATCACTCTAGCTGTAATCTTTGAGAAGTCTGGCTCAATAATAATAAAGTATAACTTTATAATGCAGAAATGTTTTATGTGATTGTTCAGATGATTCCAGGCTTGGTGTGCTCAGATGAGTATGACATGAGGATTACATCTAAACTAGGAAGTTAAGCAGTGCCAGGGCTTGGTCGAAATTTTGGCATGGACTAGCCAGGGGTTTTCCTAGAATGGCTCAGGAGTTAGCCCTACCTGGAAGTTAGCCTAGCCAGAGTTTGGCAGCCTGAACACAGTCAACCTGTTTTGAAGTCTACATTTAGTAATGCAGGTATGACCAGCCAGTGACAACAGGACTGAGGGTCAGAGAACTCCACATAATTTTTAACTGTTTCTGTGCGGCTTTCAAACTGTGAGAAGTGGAAACACAGATTGTTGCTTTACAGAACTGCAAAGCCCTGGCTTTGGAGAGGAGGGCAAGCGAGAAACACTGAGACAGATGGCACAGTCAGATGGAATGAATTCCTGGGGGGGAGTGCAGCAGGGAGAAGAGGAACAGTGAGCATAGTAAAAATATGGGAACAGCAGCTGCCATAGCTGCTTCTTGTTTTACAAGAGTAAAGCAGGTTGAGCAAATTGCCTTAGGAGCCTGCCCTATGCCCAAACCCAAAGGGAAGAACTAAGAAGAGAGCTTTGCAGGGAAGCGTGGTACTATGCAGACGGGTAAAGTTGGGGAGTTGCAGCTATTAGAGAGGGACTGGAGACTGACCTATATACTTCCAAAGCTCACAGCTGGAAGACAAGCTGAGTTGGATGCTGGGACCCAGAGAGAAGTCCAACATGCTTGTTGGGCAACGGTGAATTCCAAACAGTGCAATGGCAGAAATCTCACTCCATAGAAAGACACAGACTGAGACGATTCTGAGTCCAAATGTGAATCAGCTGAAGATTGAGATAAATTGCTAACAAAAGCATATTTACACTGGCAACGTGTCAGTGTGATTCTCTGCCTTCCCAAGAGCAACAGTTCCATTCCCTAGCAAAGGTGATGGCCAACATTTATTAGTGGCAAAGAAATCCTGACAGGTACAAAGGTATCACAGAGGGTTTGTCACTATGATATTCCTCACCAGTGACCCTCCCTAGCAGCAAGAGCAATCATGTTATCCGTGCATCTCCTGCCACCATGGCATGGGCTCTGCTCAAGAAGTATTGTTGAAACAGAAAAAAACAAGGCCTTTAATCTCACGTTGTTCTGTGCTGTAAGATGAAGCACCAGATGAAGGAGTAACTGTGGGAAGTGTTACTTAACCCAGTAACTGAGGTGGAGGTGCCCTCTGGGAATGGCATGTGACTAAGACAGCTGCAATAGGTGAGATGTGAGGGACTGGGATAGCTTTCAGCCTATGTACACTATTCTGAGAAGTTAGCTACAAATCTCTACCCGGTATCTTTTCACAAAATATCCTTGGTGAAATGTTTTGTTCAGTGGTTCGTAGCCCGGCATAATTTTCATAGGAATGGCAAAAGTCAATTCGCTGCCACAGAGCAGTTTCCTGGCTAAATTTCAGTAGGTCACTCTGGAACACAGAGACATTAAAGTTCTTCAGCAAAATGGTTATGGGATTGTTTTCACATGGGCAAACAATAATTTTCTCTCAACTAATTCTTGGAAATGCTCAAAGCATTCTAGCTGAAACTTCCAAAAACAATTCAGACTCAGCCAGACATCCAGCCTGAACAACTGAAGTTTGGCAAAGCTGTAAACAACTGTGCTTCATACAAGACTAGATTTTTTAATGAAAAGTGTCAGGCAAACTTAGATAGGTCTTTGTTATCAGCTTGCTCTGCAATATGTGTTCTCTTCTATATCCCAGCCTAACATTTCATTTGTAAATCAATTGTCATGCCTGTTATACTATAGTGTTTTGATATAGCATTTTGTATCTGTTCACATTTATACTTCAAATTTTCATCTCTTGTGAATTACCAGTTGATTAGATATCTTCTACCAATAGTAAAGTAAACCTTCAAACTAAGAGAAATCCATAAAAAATGAGCATTAAGAGAGCTTCAGGTTATTGTCTAGTTAAGAGAAATCTGTCAGATTCATAAAAGTATCTCATGGAACACTTTGATTTTTACCAGTTTTTTCTTGACTTTAAGGAAGGACTTGCAAAGAAAATTTAAGAGAAAGCTACTGAAGAGACTCAAAGTATACCTAATGTTGATAAGACTGTTTATCAACAAATCCATTCCTTCCCTTCCATTTTCTAAAAGAAGTATTTTAAAAGATGCTAAAAATAAAACCAGAGGTTTCATTAAATAAATTAATATATTTTCGTTTGTAATTAAAACATCAGAAGGGGTGTCTGTTCTGACTTTTGCTATCTTATGATTGGTGGATTTTGTGGTTTCTTAGAAAATACACATGAAAAAAGGACATGATTATGATCTGTGAGCTGACATGCACAGCACATTCTCAGAATGCTCTAAGAAATTTCTCAACATTCCTCATTATTATTTCAGCCAAACTTGCTAAGTTTTTTTCTGTATTTGATCTGCAAGTGATGCCTATTTTGGCAGCACTCAAAAATATGTAAAAATAATATAACATCTGTAATTTGTGTTTTCCTGCCTGCAATGCTCTGTGACAGCATTTTTAGGATGAACCAGTCTGACACTGCCAGACTTTTGTGCAACGTCCTTGGGAATTTTGACCTATTAACTACAGCAGATTTTTAATGCAAGCTGTTTCAGGCAGGCTCGTTTCCATAAAGAAAGTGTTTTGATTTGAGGGGTCACACAGATGAAATGCCACACATCAGAGTTAGAAACCAGATGATTCCACTGAACTGCAGGACAGAATTGAGAAGTTTTGCCTTCCTTGAGAAACCTGCAGGAGGGGAGTTGCACCAAAGAAGAGAAAATAGATCCAGTATAACACAACAGTACCTACACTAGGTATTTCTTGAACTGCCAAAGACTACATGATCTAATGTCATCACCTGACACAGAAAACTGAGATTCACGTTTCTTCAGAGTACAGTGACACTGTATTATTTCTCTGTATTGGTAGGTATGTTTTTCAATAGTGGCTTTGTGCTTGCTTAGGTTCTCTTTCTGCAGAGAAATGGGAATATGAGGTTAATACCAATATTCTTCAGCCATAAATTGGGGTACATGGGCCCTAGAGAAGGGCTAAGACTCCTTCACACTACCTCTAAAGGCTCAAGGATGTGCTTTTCTCAGCTCCTGGTGTTACAGCTGTGCAACCATCCTGCTGCTTGCCCCTTGTGGATTCCCACCACAGGGAAACTGGAAGCAATGCCTGCCTGATTAGAGACTGCAGCTGAAATTGTGCTAGGCAATTTCTTCTAGTAAACAAATCATTCTGCCTAAAAGAATGGGTTCGAGTACTTTGAAGCAGATTTGGGTCAAATTCAGCATAAAGTTGAGAAGAAACAAGAAATTAAATGGAATACATGAACTGCAGAAACAGATCCTTTTCTTATTTCTGATATTTTCCCCCACATTTTCTGACAAGAACTCAGAGGTACTATGGGAGGGAAGTTGAACAATGTTAAGAAACTTATTTTTCTGCTTTCTTTTACCAAATGTCCTAATTTTCTGTCAAATCCCAGTAGTATCTTAAGTTCTTACAATACAGAAACTGTTTGTCTGCAGGAGTCAAAAATGGGTATTTGAACAAAAATGTGCAAATTTTGGATCACAGGCAGTCAACCAACTATCACTTTGCATGTAGCTTTGGGTCTTCTCAAGTGTTAGTTCTTGCTTCAATGAATATTTAAATATTTCACACAAAGCCAGCTTTTTTTCTGCAAACTGAAACAGTCTAAAATATTTTCCTGAGAGATGTTTTAATGTCTATACTGCAGTAAAAAGGTACTGTAACCTTTGCCTTCCTGGGTTGTTTTGGTTGTTTTATTTCCCTGGTTCCAAACTCCCACTTGTCTTCCTGTTCTTTCAGTTTTGATAGATGAGCCCCATAATAAAAGCAGTATTTTGAAGTCTAGTAAAATATTAAATCCAAAGGAAAGCTAATGGATCTCACTGCAAATCAAAAAAAAAAAAAACCCCAAAAAAACCAAAACCAAAAAACCCCAGAAAACCTAGCAAAGCTTTCATTTGTTTTTCTTTTTTTAAATTCAGTCATCAATCAAAAATTACAGTTATATCATATTTAATTTTCCTGACAATTTCTCTGAAGGACTAATTGAGCAATGCCTCCTCACATTTCTGTGTCTCTCTCTCTTACATGTTGACTGCTTACCTGTCCTTCAGCTTCTTTCTAACAGATATGGATGTTCAAGGACAGAGCACTGTAAATGTTCTTGTTTTTCTCTTATTTTTTTTTTCAGAGAGGAAAACAGTCATGCATTTGTGAAAAGTTCCTTTTGTGGGTGGATCACCACAGTTTCTGAGTGCTTGATTATGATCTGAAAACTCTTATGAACCAAGAAATCAAAGTCTGTTTTCTAGGGAATTATACATTAAGATGGACAAAATAACTTTTATATTGTCTATGGTAACAAATATAACTAAAATAAAAATATAAGGTGATAATTAATGTAAAATGTAAAATATCAGCTGACCTACTGCAGAGCTGTATATATATGCAAAATTATTTTTATTCCCAGGCTCAGGTGCCTGTTTTCTTAGGATGTGGGAGAAGGAATGAAGAGAAAGAAGAGGGGCTGTTGCTGCAGCATTCACAGATGAGAGATGACTGATGTGCTGCCCTAGCACACGAGCTGACTGCAGCCCTGTGTCTGCTGCTCCATTACAAGTGGCCAGTGGATAATTACACACTTGCAGAGTTGCACTGTGATGCAGGAAAAGCCACAGGGAAGGCAGCATTCTCAGCCTAAGGGAGCCTTGAGACACAGTTGATGTTGGGGTGAACTGAAATGTTATCTGTCAGCTGTAGCTGTCAGCAAAAATATTAGAGGAATAGCAGCTGCATCATGCCACAAGCAGGGGAGTGGAGCAGCCTTAGATCCAAAATAGATTTTAGATTCAGACAAGAGTTTTCTTTTAATGAACTCCAGTACTAGTCAAGGACCATTTATGTTCTAAGCTGCTTTGAGCCAATTGATAATGCTACTGCTTTTAAAATGTTATAAACAAATGCTTAAATGCAAGTTAACATATAGTGCAAGTAAAGAAGAGTTATTTAGAATAGGATGTATTGAAAGGTATGTTACTAAACCTTTAAAATGTAATTTTCCCTACTAATTGTTTTATACTTCTCTAGCTTTAAATTTGGCCTCATCATTTTATTCTGTAAGTTCTGATACAGCAATAAAACTGATAAGTCAATAAAAAAATCATAAGCATGTTTCTCAGCTGGAAGAAAAATTATTAGCTTAATACAGCTTCTGTAGGATTCATTCTTCCTTTTCAGTTAATTTAATTAGCAAGACGCAAAATCATCCTGAAGGTATTTATTAAAGAATAGCATCTTCATTCTCTTTGGATTGTCATTAAAGAAAACAATAATAATAAGCAATGGTCTCTTCAGGATCTTGAATTCCAAGATAAATGTTATAAAGTTTGTGGCAGTTTGTTATTGCTTACTGCTTGGAAAAACTTATGCAACAGCAGAATATTGCTCCTGATTTTTGAGCTGCTACTAATGAAGTACAACCAGACAGGGTACAGTTGCCAGGAGTCAGGAAATGTGGATGTTCCTGGACAGAGGCCAGTGGGGCTCAGATACACAGAGATGAGATGTCTGTGCATCCTTTGGAGGAAACACACTAAGTTGTTTTGAAGCAACTCAAGCTGCCTGATCCAAGAAGCAACCAAATGATCACCCTGAAAAGAGGTTATTACCTCTTGGTTTCTCCCTTGTTTTTATATCAGGAAAACAGCAATGAAGTAGGCTGTCCAGGGAAGCTTAGAGATCGCATTTTAGGTTCAGCCATGAGACAGTAGGTTCAAAACCCTGAGGGATAAACTTTGTTCTTTCACTATGAAAAGAGAAAAAACAATCCCACAAAACCCCCACCAATCCCATACCCCTAAACAAAAAATAAAAAAATCCAAACAACCCAACAACAGCAACAGCAGAAAAATGCCAACCAACCAACCAACAGCTAACCAAATAAAGCCCCCTGATGTGCTACAATTTTCTGTGAGACTTTAAATAAACCTTTTGAACTCATATTCTGCTATAGTATGGTATGAGCTTTTGGCAAGAGAATGGTTGTTACCACTGTACACAGAAGTTCCACTCTCCACAACAATGAAGCTTTTGCTGAAATGCTGCTACATTTCAGTACATGGTATATATGCAACTTCCTTTCCTTCTTCTGAGCATTCCAAACATCATCACTGTGGGTCACTATTTTTTAAGTGAAGTTAACTAGGATCATTTAAAAGAAACTACTGGTTTCTTTTCTTTCCCACACCTCTTTCTTGCTTCTGAATATAACTGCTCCAGACTGCAGATTTTTTCATTCTTTTGGTAGGTGTCTTTTTCTCATCTTCCCTCAACCCCTCCCTGGGTCATTCCCCAGAAGGGGACTACAACTTTCACCCTTCTCCCACCAGAGCAGAACATGCAGAGCATTCTTCTGTGCTGGTAAACCCAGGAATATGGGTGGCTGCTTGGACTTCCATGTAGGAGAATAGTTTGTAAGGATAGTGCAGGAGGCAATCTTTCCCAATGAATTACAGCTGTACTGATTGCTGAGGACTGAAAACAGCCTTGCCTGCCAGATGAGGTCGGGTGCTATAAAAGAGTGGCTAGCTGGCTGGAGGTTTGGAGTCTCTTGGCTGTGCTGAGGAAGGGACATGTAGTTGTGCAAGGATCAGGCAAGGTAAGAAGCTGTTTTATGAGGGCTGGGTAAAGGATGGGTTTGGGTTTAGCCTGTCATGAAGAAGGAAGCAGGAAACTTGCAGAGAGGAGAGAAAGAGCCAGAGCTGTGTGGAGCTGCCTGAGAGAAGTCCACTGAAAGAAGGCATTAAAGGCTTTTAATAAAGGACTGGTGATGATGCCAGTCCATCTTGATATAAAAACTACACTTCCACATTTCACACCATTTTTTTTCAGGGGAGCCCTCACAATAAAGACCTGGGCTCCCATTCATGAAATGCAAGGAAGGGTCATTTGTTACCCCATCCTCTCCGGAGTCTGAGAGGCTCACAATTAAGCTAAGGAATTATTTCCAGACCTCCTACTTTGATCTGGGCTAGTTTTGAGGCCAGCTGTGTAGTTGTCACTGCTGTTCCACCATGGCAGGGTGCAGTGTGGCAGAGCCATGCTGCCCTTGGCTCTGTTTCACTAGCTGTAGCATCTTCTGAGCAGTGGTACACACATAAGGGTGAGGCTCTGCCCTGCTCCCAACCTCACCACCCCTTCTGCCCAGTGGCATTGCCAACCACACAGATTCAAAATCTTGATGGAAAACTTCCATATTTGTTTTTTCAGTACACTTTAAAGCATCACAGCACCAGGTCATCTAGTGAGCAGAGATTTCAACTTCCTTCAAGATATCAGAACTGTATTTTTTTCTAAAAAATTGTTTTATTAAAGCTGAACATCATGTAATGACAATTTAATTCCTTGGTAAGTCCTTATGAAAAATCTCAATTGGCAGGAGTCACTTGAGCTGCCACCATTGCTTTAAAAAGGCAGGCATGACTGGAGACAGTGGTTGCCTGCTGATCTTGCAAGAGACAGGCAGCACCACAGGATACTTCTGTTTTCCAGAAATGTTCCCTCTTCTTCCCTCCCCATAGTGGCTCTAGAGCTGCCAAACTCCAGATAATTTGGGCAGCCACATTCAGCTCACCCCTTCTCTCAAAGGTTCTTTTCCCTTCAGGATTATTTTTTTCTCAGCAGTCTCCTCCTTGTACTAGAGACGTTGTCCTGAGCACTCCCAAAATAACAAGCTCACAAGCTGGCAGCACCCTCTTTGCCCTGTGAATTACTTCTGGTACACCTGAACCTGAGGGAATGGATTTGATTTTCCTGAAACACCTTAGTATAGAAATTGGCTTCTATTCTGGTATGGTTTTGTTCTTGAACCTTTCTGGTCACATCTGTGGTCCTTCTCCTTCCTGTTTTTTGTTTTTTTTTGCTGTGCTTTATGAGTATGGCTGACTTATTGTGACCTGCAACTCAGGGCACAGCTAAGTTTCCCTCTGAGGAGCTCCTCTAAAAATACATATTCTTGTCATGCAGTCTAATTCAACTTCTATTCCTACCTCTCCCTGCAGAATCTGGTTTCCAAGGAGGGCTATTTAAGTCTTCTTAGTCAAAGCTGCTGACGTGATGTTCAATACTGCTACATCTCAGATTGTCAAAGTCACTACTGTGTTTATTCTTGTAACATTGCAGGTTGTTATTAAAAGTGGAGAAGTAACTTGCTGGGAGTCACACAGAGAGTCACTGATGTGAAAGCAATTTAACCAGCATTCCTCCTCCCTGGTATGACAACTATCACCTCACATTTTAAGGTTAACATTAATTTAAACAACAAAATTCAAATGCTAAATTAATATTTTGGAGAGGGAATCTGAATTTAGCAGTGTTTCTGGTGAATAAGGAATCTGAGATGTCCTGCCACTCTTACAGCCTTGCAGTTCAGTTATACTCTCACAGTATGATTTAGACTTTGTTTACACAACTAGTGCTGGTGGTAACTAAATTAACCCTCCTTGTGTGCAATTGTGCTTGCCTTATTTCTAGACACTCACTGCTGTGCTGGAGGGATTTTTGCAGCTCATGCCAACAGCCTGTAGAACTGTTCCAATTCTACTTATTCTTTAACAATGTTGTTTTATGTTGATGGTATTACCTGAGCACTTCTGTAGATTATTTAGTTTATTTCTTATTTTCCTAGGCTTCTTTTGTGCTAAGCTAAGGAGAAACTCACTGCACTGTCTACAGCTTGCACATATTTCTCTAGCACTCCATTAGTTCTCAGAGACCTGTAGTGATGAAGGTTATGTGGCTGGTAGTGATGCTGAACAGAGGCTAGAGACTTCTATCACTGCAGGGAATTTATTTTCTTGGAATGAGGCAGCTGTGTCGCTATCATGGAGAGGGCTCTGAACAGCTCCTCCTGGGCCCCTGAGTATCACAGCAGTACAATCCTGTTGTGTAAGCTCTGTAAATTTTCATTAGCAAATAGATAAAATTCTGTACCAAAGATACTTACATTGCACCCCTTCTTTCTAATAAGTTGTTCTAAAACTCCAAATTATTATGGAACATTCTCTGAAAGCAAAGGAAAATAGATCTAGTCTTTTTTTTCTTCCCCTCCAGCCTGCTAGCTACTTTCAAAACTTCTGCCCATATGGATACAAGGTAGGCTAGTTTAAGATCTTTACCTGGAAATTCATGGTTAAGAGGTTGAGAGTTCAGTTTCAAAGCACTGAGTTTCCTGGCCCCCTGCTATAGCACTTCTTGTGTGTCATAGCCTGTTCTGGTATCTTCCAAAGTATGAACTCTTATTCCTACATCTCATGAACCTAACCCCACTGAAGCTTATGGCAGTTTTTTTTTTTGTTTGTTTGTTTTTTTTAATAAATAAGGCTGCAAGGGTGTATGTGTGTGTGCAAGACAAACCTCCAGCTCCTCCAGTTGCTCTCTGTAGTAAGTGCTGAGTTTGCTCAAGACAAGTACAATGGGTTCTGAGACCTCTGTACACCACCAGCAATGAGAATTGCCTCTCCTTTTTCCCTCCATATGCGCAGATGATGACAATATTCTAGTTAAAGTTCCAGTTTTAGGAACATCATTTGTCTAAAGAGGTTACCCGTCTTCAGTGGTTGTTCCTAACAGGTATAAGAAATTCTGTTTGGGAAGACTGATTGCCACAAGGTCTCTGCTTTGTCCTTGTTTCATGCTACAATAGTCACTAACAGGTAAATTTAGATTTTTCTACAAGTTGGGCTCTTTAAAACCAGCCTAAGGTAGTCTCAGGTTAACCAGAACACCACCTAGGAATCCTGTTTGCCATATGTGCATCATGCTCTGCTCCTGATTAGGATACAATTGGAAAGAGATGTTTAGTGAGAAAAGAGAACTCAGCAGTGGGAACAGCCTCCTGAGTTTCCTTCCTCAAAAGCAGCATCTCTGTTATCCTTCCTTATGTACTTGTTTTCTTATTACTTAGATTCTCATTGCAAGCCTTGCAGCTTATTGGACTACCTGGATAGAATATACTCCACATTTTTCAGAATTGTCTTTGCAGAAAGATAGCACCTCAGTGGTGCCTAATTCTAAATGTTTGGCTTTCAAAGAGAATGTAGCAGGCAGAAGGAAGAGGGTGTGTACTCTGAAAGCTGGAGTAAACTAAGATAAAATATTACATACGAGAATTTTTGTCCTTATTATTCCTATTTTAGGATGCAACACATCAAACATAATGAAATCAAATAACCAAAAGACACTGCAGGTGGGTTTGTTGTGTTTGTGTTTTTGTTTTTTTTTTTTTGCAATTTTGAAAGTGCCAAAGACCTGTGATTTGTTACTATGAACTAAATACTGAGTTGTCTCTTATTCAATGTATTATGTATTTTTATGGTCATTTCTTGCAAAATACTCCATAACCAGCCTTGTCAGAAACTTTGTGGTCCAAAGATCACAAAGATGATAAACCTTAGAATATTTATAAATTAAAAATACTCAAGATATATGAAAATAATAAAAGCTCTGAGCAACCTGATCAAACTCTGGAGACAGTCCCACTTGGAGAGAGGCTGGATGATTTCTGCCAGCTCCTTCCACCTGAATTATGGTTCTGTAAAAAAGTGGCACCCCTTCTGCCAAGGATATGCTGCTGTTACCCTGCCTTTTACTACTTGCATTCTGATGCCTTTTGTGCCTCGGATTCCAGCCTCTGTCTCGTGCCACTTGAAGCAGCAGTGGCTCCCAAGTTCTCAGCTGCCTCAGAACACGAGGCTCCCCTGGCACTCAGGAGCCCTGCTGCCATGTGTGTCCCTCTGAGCACAGGGACATCTTGTTCTGCACTATGTTTGACATGCTTGAGGACATCCAGCACAGCATCATTCCCTTCCTGCCAGCTCCTGCCCAGAGTCAAAAACTGGAATGTATTGTTTTCGCTAAAGAATGTTATAAAATGTATGCTTCTTTTCATTACAGAAATTCTTGTTGAAAAATAAGAGCAATAACACACTATAGAAGAACTGCTGTAAGCCTTCACCTTAAATGTTAGATCCAAGAGGCTTTGCAATTATAGAGGGTGAGACAAGTGAGATTTTTGGGATAAGTTTGAATGACAGACACAGGAATTGAAAGACTTCAGCATGAGAAATATATGCTAATTAAATTTCAGCCCAACATTAAACTAGTCATTGTTAACCCCATGTCCATTCCCACCTTTTTTTTAATGCCCTTGCTTATGGCTTTTAAAGGGTTAATTTCTTGAACAATCTGGATTATATATATTAAAAGTACGAATGCTATTTGAGACACATAATGAGATAGTAGAAAGGGTATTCATAAAATCTCACACTATGTTCACCAGTTTGAACTTGAGGATAAATGGTGCATGTTTTTTTCAGTGTATATTTGTTGTCACAGTAACTGCAGTTTTCCCAGTAAATGGAAATTGCATCGTTTCCTTAGCATTCAGGTTATTGCACTGGAATAGCACCATGAACTCACCATTACTTCTCCCTTCCTGTTGTCAAGTCAGGTCTCATGTAGTTACAGGAGCAGGCACTAAAACAGGTTAGTTTAGATTTGTGTGCATTAGAAAGCTGCAGCAAGTCTGCTTAGCTGCAGTACATCCTATGACTCATGCCTGTGTGGGAAAGACCTTATTTTCACAGAGATCTCTTAGATAAACAAGGCAAGTTGGCAGCAGTTTGATCACACTGATGCAAGTAGTCTGCTTTCTGTTGCATTCATTTGCTTTATATTTTCTGAAAAACGCAAGCAGGCTGATAAACTCTAGTGAGAATTCCTCTACCAATGACACATTCTAATAATAGGACCAGCCTTAAAACCAGTTTCTAAAAAAAAAGCCTCTTCTGTTACTGCAATGAAATCCATTGTCTATCAGTTGGGTTATTTTAAAGTTTGTTAATAAAGCTCTAGCTCTTGCTGTTGACAACCATAGCACAGTTATTGTTAATAATCAGTTAGACTTCCTTCAAACATACAAGCCTCTTAATACTGCGGACTTCAGCTAGAAAATGGATTTAGATTCCAAAATACCACTTGTACATATGCACTGGAACAGTCTTTTGAACAGCATAAATCACAAAACATTACACTCTGTGACCATTTCCCCAGAAAGGAAAAGTGAAGAAAGTAACCATTACTGTATTACAGAGCTCCAAAATGTGTAAATGAAACTGGATGAATTTAGTCTAAATTCGTTGAGGTTTCTGCTCTTGTTTTGAAACCCCACCGGTTTATATCAGAATGACTTTAGCTACATCTTGGGTAATAAATATTTTAATTGTCATTTTATCAGCTCTGAAATGAAACTCACTTGGCCAAAGTGCAGCGATCTTTTAGATTCACACCCCCCTTTGCTCTGTCAGCACACAGCAAGCAGGCGGGTTGTCCATTTAAGGGAAAAAGTACAAGCTCCAGCCTATTTCCCTGTGCTTTGGATGTGTTTGTCCCAGTCCTTCAGCAAAGTATTCTGTTGTGCCAAAAAGCATTTCCTTCCTTACAAAAGTCATGCGCGCGTGCACAAGTACTCCCATTTCTGATGAAGGTTTAATTAAGCTTTTAATTGTATTTTCTCTATATTTCTGAGTGTGTAAAACATTGTGAAGGATGCCACAATCTGTGTAATCTTACAGATTACCTTTTTTGCATGCTTTACTTGTGGAAAAGGTTTAGAGAGATGGTCCAGACAAAGCAGAATGAGAATTACAAGGCGAAGCCCTCTTGAATTAAAAAAAAAAGCACAGCTGTCCTAATTCAGGAAGACTTTCTTTTTGCACTTGTATTAGTACTTATTTTACTATGATGCTGACAATAAAAAGTAATATAGAAAGTACAGATTATCTGCAGAAGCAGGAGGAGTAGGTGCAAAGACCCCAAATAAAATGGAAAATTTAATCAAGTGTCCTGAAATGCTGGATTTTCACAAATACATGAGACACCACACATTTTCAACATGATCAGAGACTCTCACTCCCTCTCCTGAACAGGACACAGGCACAATTGTTTCTGCCCTTCATCTTAAAGCATAACTACAGGACTGCATTGCAAGTTCTAGTGTCACTAGCTTGGTACAAATACTGGCTACTAAGTAGAAAGAGAGAGGTTAAAAAAGTCTTAATATTTTATGAATTGATTGTTTTCTCAGTTATCCAATATGCTGCAAAATGAAGAAAAGCTTGTCATCCCCAAATAATAACCAATATTCTGTATAAAATTAGGAAACAACTTTCTGTAGAAAACAGTGAGAGAAAGGAAAACAGAAAAGGCTAAAAATGAAAACTACCACAATAAGATGAGGAAGCTGAAAAGTTTAGACATTTGGGCTTCTTGTAAAGAAGTATTTAAACATTTCTATACAATAGAATATCCTTATTTATCTTTCTAGCTTTCAGTTCTTACCCTAGGTTTTATATACTAAACATTTTTGGTGAAATAGGACGTATGAATAGATGGAGTTCCTTCTCATTTATAATGTTGTTTCATCTGGCTTCTTCACAAATATTCACTTTATTTCTCCAATTGTCATTTTAGATATGTAGAAGGACAAACCCCTGCCCCAAATTCTGTTTATACATTTAAATAACATGGCAACCTGCACGACAGACCTTGAGAAAGGAAGGGAAGAAACAGGAAATTGGAAGAAAAGTAAAATGTCTCTTAGAAAAAAAATATATCTGAACAGGAATAGAGACTATCCATTTTGTTAAATGATGTTGAGGGGACTGGAAATTTAACTGCTAATTCCTGAATACTAAAACCTGATCTTATTAAATTCAAAGGAAACTTCACTCTGAATTCAGGGGCATAAACCTGACCTTTGACTGGCAGAGTTCTGAGGCACATTCTTAATTTCTGCCTGGGGGTACCTGAACGGAGTTAGATAAGATTACCAAAAGCCTTAAATTAAGCATGTGTGGAATCTCTGCCAACAGAAAGGTCGTGTATCAGGAGGAGTTTCACTGATACATCTCTATCAGTAAGAAGCTTTTATTATGGAAATGGCTATAGTGGTGAAATTGTAACACAGAGAAGCAAGCAGGGCATGGCAGCAAAAGAGATTTCCTATATACTGGTGCTTAGTCTGCTTCCAGGAAGCACGTCCATTTCTTCAGGAATGTTACTTTGGCTGACATAGGCCTGTTAGTATTAATGTTTACTCTTTCCATTTGTGTCAGGTGTGACAGCAAGTGGCACTATAGGAAACTCAGATGTCATGAGGTCAACATCAAGCTCACTGCAGCCAGGAGCAGAAAGGATGCACCAGTAAACACCAGAGCCAAAGGTCAACAGTCGACCAGATATGAGCAGGAGGACTTCAAGAAAATCAAGGTGTCTGTAAGCAGGGACAGAACTGTGCTGAGCTTTGAAAAGATGGATTTCAAGTCTTTGAATTTGGTGTTAAAAACAATCAGATACTCTATAAAGACATTGAATGACTGAGGTGACAAAAACAGTTAAGATGGTGACTTGAGCTGGCGCTAGATCAGCTAAAATTGCAACAAAATTAATATAATAATTTAATAATTCATAATAACCACAACTATGAAAATATTATAATAAAATCAAAAAAGCCACTGACAGAGTCTGGAAATGGATTCAGATTGGAAGGAGTCTTTAGCACCATGAAAGGCACCATTCATTCTACAGTTATGTAAATATAAACAAAATCAAAGTTATGCATAAGGGGGGAAAATAAATGAGTATCTTATGTCTACTTGTCTTCCACAAAAATCACTAAAATGGAGTGTATCACCAAGACATAAATGACTTTTCAATTTTATATAAAATTGACCTTGGTTTCACTGTAGTCATTAGAAGAATTGGCTATCTTTCAAATATGAAACCATCTGTTGAATAACCACATTATATATTCCACAGATTTGATTGGAAAATCCCAGAGCCTCTTTGTGGACACCTGTTGAAAAGAGTAATTTCAGCCTCCTCCTCCTCCATTTTGAAGTGGAAAGGAAGACAGATGTGTGTAAAAACACTACTTCATGTGTTAGAGTTTGAAGTTGCTATCAGACTGTTCAAATATTACTTCATTTGACAGTTATCAGGCTAATAATTTGCCTTTTGATTTCAAAAACTTTGATAAAAGTAAATGGTGCAACCAAAAGGTAAGTTGTATGACCACACATTACACTGAGCAACCAAACTAAAACCAAAAAGGAGTCAATATTACCAGAGCATTTTCACAGATTTTGCCATCCTCATATTTGCGGAAGGTCAAATTTGTAATTTCTCCACAGTTTAATTTGACAGATATTTCATTAAAGAGAAGAAACAGTAATTTGCATTCTAATGTCAAGATGACAAAGACTGTACAAATCATATTGTCTCATATTCATTTCTGACTGTGTAGCCTTCTTATGAAAAAATAACTTTCTCAGGATATGTCCTTATTAAAAAGTAGTTCCAAAGTTTACTTTTGAGACTTAGATTTGAGATACCATAATGTTTTAATAATTCCACAATAATGATTATCACATTAAATGATAGTTGCCAGAAAGCGTTTCTGTTTTGTGTGCCCCTTTCCAAGTAAATAAAATGCACACTGTGTTACTTTTTGCTTTTAAAAATTTTCTTCTATCCTAATACTTAACTTATTTTATCATTTCACAGGCAGTTACATTCTCGGTCACCAAGTACAAGTTGCTTCAGAGTATTTTAATTCCATCCAAACCATCCACGACTAAGATGTGGTATTGATGTCATTTATGTAGTATGCAGGGATGCAACTAGAATTATTTAACTAAAGCAAGACATTCTCATCTCCCTGAGGCAGTCCCAGAGTCCACAGACTAAGTGTCAAACACCACAGACAGTCAGCACAGACTCAGTTAGTTCATTCCTTCTTTAGGACAAATATTTTTCATCTGAGACAATTCTACATAAATCTGTGAACAGGGTTTCAGCACAGAGTAAGTGCATTCTTTAAATCTGTGCCTTCATAACTGAATTCATATTGCATGTGAACTTATAATCAGTATGTCTCTTATGTTTCTTCATGAGTACTAGATTTTCTTTTGTTTGCAGAAAACAGCTTTTAAAAAAGTGGCAGAGAGAACTGGAATTCATTCTCCAGTTGATCAAACAGCTTTTGTCAGTTAAGACAAAGTAAATCATGCTAAGCAGTTCCTCCCCTAAATTACACGACCACTATGGGGCAATATGCATTTCCAACAACAAATAGGCTTCCATCCTGCTGTCAGGGTAAAACATCTGAGAACTGGTTTCTCATTTATTTTACTAAAAGAAACATACACTTTAACAACCATGACCCAGCTCAAGCACACTTAGGTACAAGGAACATAAGGTCAGTCCTTAGGATGGTGGCATTATGCTGCTAATCAAAGCAGCAGAGATTAATATTCATTCTATGTAAATAATCACAAGAGAAAGAACCAAGATCAGTAGTCACAAAGGTAGCATGAAAGGCACCAGGTGTGTCCTAAAAGTTATCAAGGAAATGAAAAGAATAAATGCGCTGGGCCACGAACTATTTGGTTACTTCTGTTACTGAATGGTTGTTTCCTTCTATTTATCACACAGGTTTTGACTGTTTGTAATAGCTGCTAGACTGTCACTGGTCAGAGATGACACATATTCCATTATTAAATGTTGATTTGTCTTCTGTCTGCATGTAAACAGATATAAACAAGATACACATCAAAATCTATGCACATTTTTTTCATGTTACTAATAGCTACTTCATTATGCTTGTTCTCAGAACTGCAAAAGTTATTTAAGCAATGCTTTTATATCCTGAAAACATAAAAAACCCTCTAATACTTTAATTCCAGCTTTCATCTATTGACATTTTCAAATACTTCAGAAGATTGTTCATTAGACAATTAGACATTAGGAAAAAAAATGTAAAAAAGACACTAGAAAATAAAAGTTCTTGTAAAATATAAAAAAAAAGATGGAGTGGTTAACTCAGTCTTACCTGTCAGCAACACGGACCTAGGAATATATCCTTTACACTCCCAAGATCACAGCAGCCTGTCCCACAGCACTACCACAGCAGTAGAATGATCCAGCTCAGGAGAGTACAAATATAGAAACTTTCCCCACTTTTCTAGGTCTACCAGCAGTTGAAGTAATGAAGGAAACAAGGTAGAGAACAGAACCGGAGCTGCTTCTCGCAGAAATCCCAGGCAGGAGAAGTAGGAGGTATGCTCTGTCTGTGTCTCACCCAGACTTTTGTTTAAAAGTTTTTTCAACTGTTGCTAGGTGGTGTTAGGCTTTGGCAGTTTAGTTCTCAGATTGTATTTCCCCTCTTCTGGTCTCTTCACACAAGTGTTACAGCAATGACTTTGTTGAGCTCAGCTCGCTTGTGCTATATTTAACCAGTGTTCTCAGCAAGTCAAGCCTGTCAACAGCTGAGAAGTTTGGAGCAGGCTTTGCTGAGTTCCTCAGCTGCTGAATTATCAGTGGATGTTGCACTGCACAGCCCAGCTACTACATGCACTGAAAGATTGTGGGGAAACTGTCAAACCCTTTTAAGGGCTTCCAGTGACTTCAGAGGAGTAATTACTATTTAAAGCACTAAGTACAAGATGTGTGTTTAAACATATATTTTAGACTGCTAGAGAAAGAATACTTGTGTTCGCTGCAGATGAGTTCAATTATTTATACAGTGAGAATTTTCCTAGGACAAGTAGGAAGTTTATAATTTGAAAGGTATGCACTTCACTTGAGGAAAAATTACACGTGGGAAGAACTTTTTGCCGCATAATTTCTTACAGAGTTTAAATATACTAAGATGACATGGAGAAATTAATGAAAGGCTTAGGGCGGAAAGTTTTCACTGTGATATTTATTCCAAAGACAACCTTTTTCTCCCAGACCAAAGACTTCCTTCAGTAATACCTACACTGTGTCTCCCTGAAGAAAAGGAAAGCCACACAAATCAGAATTGGTTTGATAGGAGTGTTAGGAACACTTTACTCCAGGGCTGTATGAATTCTGATGTATACACACTTGCTCCTGGAACTAATTATTGCTCCTAATTCTAAGCCATAAGTCTCTTAATCAACAGACCAGCAGTAACACCAGACAGCTTTAAGCCCACAAACTGTCATGATATCAAGACTCAAAGATGTTGCAGATCTCAGACTCTAGAACAAGGTTCTACCATCACATGGCAGAACAGCCTCTGCAAATGTCTCTGGAAAGGAAAATCCCCTAACCCCACAATTCTGTTCTCATCTGAGCAGTACTTCAGAGTTAAATGCAGAAAGAGCTTCCTTTGAAAAGCTTTTCTCTAGGGATGATTTGTGGTATTGATCTAGGGTTGGATGAAGAGGCAGGGAAGAAAGAAGACAGGAAAGAAGAAAAGTAAAACAATGCTAAAGAATTTGCTTGTTGATATTTATATATGAGGACAAGGACACACCAACCTTTCAGAGCAAAAAAAAATAATTAAAATTCAAACAGGTCATAACAGTACCCTGCAGTGATGCTGGATCTCTGTGCAAGCACTAGGATGGGAAGTGAAAAGGTATCACAGTGTGGCAATTTCAACATGCAGGAACATAATTGGCCACAAGGATATGAGATACCAGAGGGTGCCCTTACTGGAAGCAGCTGTGGGATTAGCTGTAGCCTGGTGCTCTAACCCTCTCTCTGGAATGACTTCTGCTTGATCTGTGTCATTATCTAAACAAGCAAGGAACAAAGAAAACATATTTTCATTCCCACGTTGCTCATAAAGAGAAAATGAAGTAAATATTAGGTATTACATCAAGTAACAGATATTTAGACATTGATGACATATTTATGAAAGCCCCAAATGCTTCCATCGTGTCAAATATATTTTGTTTTGGAGACCAAGTAATAATCACTAATTTCCATTTGCATTTCAATATTTGACTTGGACAGAATAGTTAGAATATATAAAAAATAGGAAAACTTCTGTTTTTCAGAAATGGTTACATGGAAAATTATTTTAGAGACACAAAATATATTGGCATAAAGTTTGCTGGTGTATGCTTCCACTTTGAACTGAAGTGAGATACAGATATCCACATTCTTAAAAGAATCTCTAACTTCATTCCCTAATATAAAATTTAGGTGCTCCAACAAGATGAGTAACTTCTTGACTTTATTCTGGCTTTAACTTCCTGCTCAAAGTGCAGTATTAACAGTACGTTATTCATTCAAGTATAATAAATCAGGCAAACAAAACAATTAACTTGGCTTATAGATCTCAGAAAAAAACCAAACAACTCTCAACATTTCTCTCCCATTAGTTACTGGCACATTCACTGAGTGGAAAACAATACAACTTCTTAGGAGGCATTCTCTCCTGCCAGCCCTTGTGGGTGGGTTTCAATAGCGACCTGCTGGGGCAAGTCTGCTTATTCTTGTACACTTGCAAACTCATTCCCCAGCTGTGCACCACAGATATAATCCTCTAACACGAGGGGAATCTCAGAAAAAAAATTTAGGCAAAATAGAATAGATTAGGTTCTGCAAGTGAGTTGGAGAAAATACAAAGACTGTATGGGAAAGGGTGTAATTAATCAGCAAAACTGGAAGTATAGTTTTTAACTTTGTGCAGCATGAAAATGGTTCTCATCTAAGTTTTTCCCCTACTCAATGATGGAAAAAAAATAATTATAAATAGAGAGGTTGTGGAGGGTGGGGAATAAAAGGAAGAGCAAAACAATGAAAGAGACTTTTTAGTTTGACATCCTACGTTAGGTCCTGATGTCAACAAAGAGCATCATCCAAAGTCTTAGCACCATCCTCCAGCTAAGTCTAAAAAGCAACTTCCTCATAATTTCTGGTAATTATGTTACCTCTTAGTCAAGCAACCAAGATAGTGGAGTCCAAAGTAAATAATTTTAAAATTTGTAATGCAATTCAAATATCTCAGTATTATTTCAATCAAACCACCAAAGGCCAGAGCAAAGCAAAAAAGGGAACAAAATGTGGCTCTAGAGAGAGAAAAAGAGCAGCAGCCATTTTCAAAGATAATCACAAATACAGATGAGAGACTGTCACTGTTCACACAGTCATATTTCTTTGTACTTACATTGCTAGAAAATTAAAGAAAATTTTTTATGGTATGAGCTGTTCTAGAGAAATTCCAGGCTTGAGGCAGAAATTACTAGCAGAGAATCTATGGCTTTTATAGAGAAGATCAAAACAGATGTCTTCTTCTGACCTTACTGGTTTCCCTTGACCTTAAAATGTATGCCCATAAATAAGATTTTTCTGGAACACATACCATAGTATTACTATGTAATTTTTATCTCAGCCATCCATAATGTGGGTGTACAAATATATCTCATTCTGTTGGTCACTAAAGCATTCAGAGTACAGCCTACTACCTTTGTCCTTTTCAAATCTTTTACATCAGCCTTGACTGGACCAATATACTGGAAACAAATCTATGTGAATAGACTTAGAGCTTCTTAACTGCATGTCCCAAAGGGCTCTCATATGTGTGTAATTCTGTGTGGGCAACCACTTTGAGTTCTTCATTACACTGCTCCTTAAAATGCATTGAAGTAAGTAATCAATATTTTAGTTTCTAAAAAATTATTTTTTCATTTGCTTGAGAGGTAATGCACCACAGTTTTGTGATAACCTTCTTTCATAATTATCGCTCACTTCTATAAATCTCTATTATTTTAGACTATGCTACTGTTTTTAGCTTTGTTTTGGCTTTACAGCATAATTTGTGCTTCCTTACAGTTTGTTGGAAGGGAGGATGTTGAATCTTATTTTGATTAATAAGATCTTGGCTGCACCCCCTCTAATCTGTATTTTGGTAGGAACAGGTATTGATTTTTAAAATTTTCCAGATACTATTGTCATCTGATAAAAACTGATGCTGCTTTTTAGATGTTAGGTCTGCTATATTTTCACCTCGGCACCTGATTTTTATAGCCAAAGAAAGAAACATATTTCTTCATTTAGTTCATGAATTCAGTTTAGTTGTCTTTCAGTTTAGTTGATTTTATAATCCTGCCAAAAGACCCCCATCACAATCACAAACCTCCAGGAACACTTGGAATGTTATAGTATTTTCTGTAGTAGTTTTGCATGCTTTATCAGTGAAATAAAATCAGTGTGTCTTTTATTTCAATTCTTCATATGCTGTCTTGATCTATATATTGTCTTCAATAAACATTTTTTGCTTTTTTAAAAGTTTTAATCGTAATGAAAGAAATATATTAAAAGGCATTTCCATTTCAGTTATTTTATATCTATTTTTACACTGTACAAAGAAAAATACTGACATCCCATAAGGTGTCTTCAGGTGAAGCGAGGTGCACATAAAATATGGGGCAGTTAGATATGCAGCCACATCCAGAACATCAGACGGCCCCTTGGGCTTAGACACAACCCTGTCTACAAAAAGTGACAGAAAAAATAGTGATAACTTTAGAGTCATGTCTGAACACTTCTGCATCCAAAGCCCCAGAACCTGGCTCTCACTACACTTGGGTCAAATGGAGACAGTAGGAAGCACCAATCTGTAGGAAATTGTCAGATCAGATCTCTGGAAATGGAGTAAATCATCTTATTAGCTTCACTGCCACACCCCAGGAGTGGTATACAATTTGCTCAAAAATGAAGATAAAAATTAGCTGAAAATTGATTATTTGCTTTTAAGGCCAGAATAAACTATTTTCATAATCTAATACAGCCTCCTACACAGGAAAGATTGTGGTATTTTTCTCACGCAAAACAGCAAGTTGCAGTGAATTAAAGTATATCTTTGAGAAAGATTACATAAATCAAACATGGATAATTTGCCATAACAATGTATAACATAGTCCAAGAGTCAATTACGCTTCCTGTTGCTAGGAATCCCAACCTTTGCAATCTATTTCTAGTTTGACGTTGGCTGTCTAGAGCTCCTAGACCATGATGGTTAGTCAATGGCCCTCAACCTCTCTCAATTTGTTCAATTCTAAATAAGTTCTTGTGGTTATTAACAACCCTGAAGAGGAAGTCTCTTTACCAGGCACTACCCTGCCCCACACAAATTAATAATTTTCAATTGAAATGAAGCACTCTGAGGTGAAACACAGCAGTGTATGTAAACTAAGAACATTATACAGTAAACACGTAAACCAGGAGCAAAGACTATTTTCTCCAAAGGAAACAAATCATCTGAATTCATTATTAAAGCTGTGACACCTAAGGGCTGGCCCCCCAAGGAGGGTAGCTCTGTCCTTGAAAGCAGCGCGGAGCAGCACTGGATGTGAAGCTCTGGTCAGCCATCCCCAGGAACACAGTGCCACCTATCTCTGCATCAGGGTTAACTCATCGTGGGCGCTGGGAAAGGATGGCTACAGGGACTTCTAGTCTTTTCACCCGGTTCTGCACCATCCCTGGCTTCCTTGCTTGGTTTTCTGTGGGCTGGGGGGAGGATTCTTCCATTGCACATCCCCAGATTACAGTTGCATTTCCTATAAGACACTGGCTTCTGTCATCCACTCAGCACCATTTACATGGTTTTGATGCCTTGGGTTTTAGCTTCTATATTTTTCAAAATCTCTGCTGCTTAGTGTGTCTGAAACTTCATATTAGGTGTTAGTAAATTCTCTTCACAGGGTAGTTAGACAAAACAATTCCTTTCTAGCTAAAAAATCAAGGACAACTGGTACCCAAAAGGCATAAACAATGCTAAAGGAACGGGGGCAAACCAGGGCGGCTGAGACTTCATAGCCTGGGGCTGTGATTGAATAATTGACCCCAACATGTAGATGAACCAAAACTCATAAAAGTGTAAAGACTCGTAACTGGATCCATCTTGGATTTGATTTGGGTGTAGCCCTAGATGGGCACTTGCACTGCCCAAGGTATATCCTTTTAATAAATACCTATTTTATTCCTTTTGCTCTGTCTTGTCTCTGCTCCAGGTCAGCCTTTCCAGGCAACAGATCAATATAAGTTCAAACTGGTTACATCCTACTGGTTACACCATTACTGCTTCCCCAGATTTCAGTGACAGGAACCTAAACTCATTGTTGCCTTATCTGTGGATCAGTAGGACTTGAATTGCTCTGGAGAAAGAAGTGGCTAAAACATACACAAGCACCCAAACAGTTTAAAAATAGGTACCTGCCCAGAGTCCTCTCTCTAGGAACAACTAGGCTAGGAAGAAATGGTCTTTCCCAGTTTTGTCTCCCTGGAAGCCTCAAGAAAAATGCCCCAGAGATAAACCATATATGTATTCCAGATGTAAATAAATGAGGAGATGTTTCCAGTCCCATGACCAAACTGTACACAAACACGTCTCAGAGACAGTCACAGCATTGGAATTAATAATTTGTGTGCAACTGAGCAGGAGAACAAGAGGGAAGGGATAACGTGTTTAGATTCAGGCACAAATTTGTGTTTGAGGAATATTTCTGCAAGGGGTCAGAGACACAGTTTTGAAATTCAAGATTTTGATCTCCATGAAGTATCAAATACATGACATTTTCAATGCAAAGGAAAAGAAGATGCATGCAAAACAGCTTCTTCGACATAATTTACATTTTCTGGTTGTACTTTTTTTACAGACGTGGGGAAGAAGGATCTGCTTTCTACTTTCTGTTATTTAAAATGTGGTGAACAATGATGAAGAGGACTCAGTTAAATCGGTGTTCCAGTAAATTGTGTATGAAAACACATTGTTTGCCAGTGATAGACAAAAATTACTTGGTTTTAAGCAGCGCTGTTTAGAAGAGTTCCCTAAGCACAGAGTTTACTGGGGAACATTAGGAGAGATTAATTTTGCCTTTTTATTGACTATTGAAATGGCTGGACAATATACATAACAAAATATTAATCGCAACATGTGCAGGTGGAAATAGGAAATTTGGGGGAAAAGAAGGTTTTATTGCTTTAGTTTTATTGTTTTAGTTTTGCCCATACTAGCGTAAAAAGTTTCTGTATATTTTGGCACTAAAACTATAAAAATACTTTTGTTTTGGTTTGATTTTGGAAACAGCAGATGGATTTCTATTTTTAAATCATATCTGTTGGAAAACATCCTCTGTGAAAAAATCCCCAAATGATACTCCTATTATTACCAGTAAGTCAGCAGTTGGAATTACTGAAAAAGTTTGAAGTGTAACATGTTTGGACTGAATATAAAATCTGCCACCTTCATTCTGACTATGAAGCACTATGCTGGAACATCACACATCATATGTGACTTACTTAAACCACATGTTCACAGTGCAAAGAGCAAACTAACAACTCTAAAGCCCTTTCTTTCATAGTGGAGTTTATGCAGCTGCTTGGGAAATCTATCTAGACCAAAACCTGCAATGAATGTCTGATAATCTCAGTACAGACTGGCATCCAGTACATCTCTACTAGCACAAATTACATAGATGAAAATCCCTATAAGTTAGAAGAAACTACCTGAGACCCCCTTAGTCCTTGAATTATATCTAGAATTCAATTTTTTAGAGAAACAAAAATGGTGATAGGAGATGAGATGGAGAATCCATAGGCAATGGGGAAATGTTTTACTGCACAATGCAGAACTCAAGAGAAGGGAAACAGAGGAAGGCTTCCTCATAAGGCATCTCTTCCTAAAAAAAGGAAAGGGAAACAAACCAAGTACCTTAAACACTCCTCATCCTCAATACTACTGCCTTGCAGGGTATGAGACACCTCAACAGAACAAGGCACTTACTGAGTCAAAAGTAAGCATCAATCACCACTGACAGCCAGGTTAAATTTCCTTCTTTTTCATTACCTGACTAATTTAAGCAGACCTATATTCAGAAAAGAGTTTTGATTCAGAAGAACCTCTGGAGCTCATCTCATCCAATTCTTCTGCTCAAACAAGGTGACCTAGAGCAGGCTGCCGAGTAGCATGCCCAGACACCTTCTGAGCCTCTCCAAAGATGGAGTCAGCACAGTGAACAAACAGCCCCTCACAGCAGACTTGTCTTCCCTAAATCAGCCATGAATCAGGTAATCAGTCTGAGCTGCTTCGTTGTCCTTCCTCTGTAGTAAATCAAAATCACTCACTGAGAGGAGATGACTGAACACTAATTTTAGGACAGTAAAAGTAATCTGATAAGAATCTAGTCTGCAGCACAATTTCACATTTTATATTTTTCGCAGAGTAATGATTTGGGTTTTTTCATTAATGCGTTTAATAGCATTTCTCATGTTTTATTTTATGTAATGCATTTTTAAGAAGTAAATAAAATTTAGGCTTCACAAGAAAGTGAAATAGCCAGACAATTCTTTGGGGTCTTTCCCAGAAATTTCAGAAGTTTAACTTCAGAAGCCAGAGTTTAACTACCTAAGAAAAGTCAAAAGAATCTCTTCAACTACACATTTCAGTGATACTGTGAAAACATACAATTCAATTCATATTCAGAGCTGATGCACTTTATGCTACTTCTCTTGTATTATCCCTAGGATCCACATTAAGTCTCGGATTTCTTTAACCAAAACCAGATCTGTTTTTGGCAGATATTACCCCCACATTCCTCCTTTACAGAATGTGGGAGGCAAAGATTTTTGAGTATTTTGTGCTTCCCTCCCACATATATAATGCTAAAAATTGAGGCTTACTTTATTTTGCCATGTTTTCCCCACAACTCTTTCATATTAAGCAGATTTTCTTTCTCCCTCAGGTCTAAGTACATCCTTCTAGAAACTCAAGAATACACTTCGGAAAATCAGACTATTCTTCTGTATATCTGTTAGAAGGATGGCCTCCAGATATCCACTAAGTGCTTCTGCATCTATGATAGGTTGGGGTATAAAAAAATTTGCAGCAAATAACAAATCTCCAAGGCATCATAGTTAAGACTCTTTTAGGGACAGTTTACCCTTCAGAAAACAACTAGAAAAAGAACCTGCTAGTCTCCAGACCATAGTGACATAGTTGGGAATTAAACAGAATAGAACAACATGACCATTTTAGCTAAAACCAAGACAAATCAGTAAAACACTGCAAAACAATTAAAATAAATCATTCTCAACAGAAGGTAAAAAAATGTACTGAAGCAAAACCTGAGCACCTGAAGAAAATATTAATTGTGCTGTAGCTGAAAGATATGGCTGGTTTGTCACATATTGTTGTACTGCTCTAAAGACAAAAAAAAAAAAAAAAAAAAAGTCCAGAATTGCTTACTAGTCAAAGGAGCAGCAAAATTTGATGAAGAGTTTTGTATCCTTTACTGTAAATATTAGTAGGAATTGCAACCTCTCTACTAAGCAATAGGCTGACAAATAAGAAAAAAAAAAGCTCTTCAAATACAGACAAATAAATAATTTAACCAGGACAGAGAAGAAAAGACAAAAATGTCCTGATGCAAATAAGAAAAGAAAGCAGTGAAAACATGGGAAGGGCAGTTTAGTGCACCCAATGTATTTCAGCAGGAGTGCAGAAGTTTCAGTGATGAGGGCAGTCTAAGATCCTAAATAGACTTAAACAACTGATTTGTGCAATCAGTTTGGCTTACACTGCCAGCTGGCACACACTATGAAACATAAGTCTCTTCAAATCCAATATTAACAAACACTTTTTATAGGAATATGAGTTTCAAACCTTTAACAGCATTGAGGTTTACTTCTACCATTCATAAAAAAAAAATAGGAGGCATCACACAGAGCAAGAGGTGGCCACCAAGATAGAATTTGAGCTGCAAGCAAGGGGATTTGTTATTTTTTTCATATATATATGTAAAGATAACAGAACATAACAAAGCAATTTGCCTTCAAACATTTAAATAAACTTCAACAATCATTAAAGCATTATTTGGATTATTATTAGCATATAAAGGATTACTGTAATGTCAGAAGAGAAATACGATGAGAAATAATAAAGCAAATTAGTAAGGGATTTTAACTAGCTTCCTGTACTGATAATAGAAGTCAGTTAACCATTACATTTTAGGAAGTAGCTGCCTCTGAACACTGATTACTATAAAGACCTTATGTTTCCTCAGGCCTGAGGGAAAGATTTTAACTCAAGAAGCTGAAATGCATCTGAAGGCACCATTTATCTTGAACAGGCCAAAATATTGTACAAATATTTTGACATGGAAACTTTTTTTTTTTTTTTTTTTGGAAGCAAGCAACAGAAAGGAATGGGCAACCTGTCTCTATGCACAGTAAAGGTGAAGGATAGCCAGAGTTCTTGCTTTCCATCTGATTCAACACATACAACCACTCTACATCTTGCCACTCATAGGATCACTGTGCTCAAACCACAAAGGAAATATTCTCTACATTCCTTCAGGAACTACATAAAAATAGAGGAAAAAATGCAGAAAATAACCATTTTGCATTTGCTCATCATCATTTTTAGGGTAGGTCTTAGGGATAATGGAGTTCACCAGGCAGCAGCACAGAGTCATTGTAGTGGTGAGTGGGTACAGCAGCACATCACAGGTCCTTCACACCCTGGGAAAACCTAAAACTGATGGGACAAAGCAAAGTGGACAAACACTGCACTTGAATGTAGTTGGTAATCTATGCAGCACCCTTGGGCAATCAGATTACTGATCTCAAATCATCAGGATGCCACAAGTGGAACTGAGATGGATGTAGAATGAGATTTACATATCACATGAGAAGTTTTATTAGGATGGTGGGAAAGGATTCAGCTCCCCACCAGCTCATCACTACACATTTTTCCTCCTGAATATAAGGGGGTTACCAGTAGTTGATTATAGTAAACTAGAAAGGCAAGTCAAAGGATGGCCAGAGTTTGAAGTTACAGAGAGACAGCCTCTACTGTGCTGGCAAGGACATAGGCAAGACTATTCATCCCTAGGAAAACACTGCATCCTAAAGAAAAAGGGATTCACTTCCCAGTGGAGAGCAGTATCCCCCTACTTTAAGATCTCTCTCCATCAAAATCAGTAAAACATTTATTTACAGAGGCACAGTGGGAAGAAGTTCTTTCACTACTGCCTTCAGGTCATGGACAGAAGTTGGAGGGTCTTTCAAGAATACTATCTGACTGTTTAGTCACTCTTTTTTTTTTTTTGTTCTCACTGATTACCTGTGTTTTTATTTAATGCCAGCTAGTGCATGTCCTTTTATTTTATCCTGTATTTTTTTCCTGGATACAGGACAAAAATGCATGGAAAAATAGGAATTCCACAAATACTATGATCTGTACTTTTGAGAGATTCAACAAATGACAAAATCTAGTCAAAAAATATGTGGTTCATATAAACTCCATGCCCATTTAGAGAACTGAATATCAATATCTCTCTATTCTTCTATGTAAATTTTCTGAGATCCCAGATCTCTCCTCAGGTTTATTCAATGAATAAATAAGTTCAAGAGAAGGCAGCAGAATAAGTTTGACATATTTAAATAATTCTTCAACATCTTTATCTTCACAAATTAGAATTTTATAAATATTATGAAATTTCCTCGTAAGAACAACATAAGCACAAGTATAGCAAACTATATTTATGAAGAACTTCAGAAACAAATTTTTGTCTTCTATACTGTTTGAATAAAATAAAAATAGATGAGATTAAGCATATAGAAGGAAAAGAAGGAGCACTGAAACGTTGCCTAGAAAGATCACTAATGAACAACCATCCCCCAAAATTCCTCTTCTTTGACTTCACTCCAATCATGACATTAATTCCTGTGGAACGTAAACAGGTTTGTCTTCTATTACCACCTACCAACAAAATGAGGTCAGACTTTGCAAAAAAAAGAATCTCAGAGATACACAATCCCCAGGACCGCCCACAGCTTCTAAAGATGCTGATTCTTTCTGTGGTACACATCATATTAACGTAGCAACGCACTATTTGTTAAAAAAAAACAGCATGACACTTCCTTGGTTAACTTTTGTTACTTGTCTAGTTCCACCAATTTAACAAACCTCATATTGCAACTTTTCAGTGTATTGTAATATGAAAATGTTGCTTAAACTTTATCCCACAGCTCTGAGACTACTTCACGAGGCTCATAGTGGTTACACAGAAACACTTAATTTTAATACCTTCAGAAAAAGAAAACCCCCTTCATACAAGGAGTGCATCCATGATAAATCTGATTAGATATTCTTGTCTAACAAAACTTTAGGGGACTGTTTGTGACTTTGGTCTCAGCCAATGAACTTTACATTAAATGGAAGGAAAACAAAATCATAATGAGCTTGAGATAACTATATATTAAATGGTATGTAGAGAGATGTCAATAAAGCAGCTAAAACCTCCCTGATTGATTGACTTATTTATATATTTGGTACCAAACACCTAACAGTTTTTAAAAGTTTGGCAAGTAAAGCTTGGGAAATTTCTACAGGAAGCAGGGCTAAGGAGGCTTTTTCCCTCACACTTTGATTTGAGTTGCACGTGATAGCCCTCATCATTCTATTATGATAACTATAACACAGGTCATGTACACTATAGTCACTTTAGGATTCAGCAGTACTAATATGCTTTTGAGTTATTTACCCAGCTCCCTGCGCTATCAAGAGAAACAAGCACTTCCAAAGCAGAGCTCCTCTCCTGCTAATACAGTTGGTGAAATCACTCCCTAGAAGTGTTTCTCTCCACTGATCATAAGATGCTGAGTTTAAATCAGGTGCTCATGACATCTAAAAATAGGTTACATGATTCTCACCCTTTCCAACTTAACTTGTTGCTCTGGGATCCCAGGTATCTGTCTCCTTTCTCCAGGTATCTGCAACTCCTTCACAGATATGAAGCTTTCATTCAAAAGCTATTTTAGCTAATTTTCTGTTCTCTATTTTTATTATGTTATGCAGCCTTATGTTTTCCATTTTTAATTCAGCTTTTCTGTCTAGCCAGAAATCATGCCACAGTGAAGACTACTGAGACCTACTGATAGACCAACAGAGATATGTACTTAGCTGAGCTGATAAATGTTTTTCTCAAAGTTTCAACCCAAATTTCTATATTGAACTTAAGCCTAATGTAAACAATCTCTGTAGTCATTTTTATATCAGCTGAAACCAGTATAAACAAGAAAGGGTATAGCACAAAATACCAAAACCTTCTGGAAGCAGCCTCATTATCTCAGGAAAGTTTAATGAATCTGATTCAGGTCTTACTTATATTGGACCTTATAAAGAATGCTGCATCATACTCAGTGTATTTAAAAAAAAAAAAAAGAGCTCCAAACAAACCAACCAACCCACAGGGAAGGGAAGGGAAGGGAAGGGAAGGGAAGGGAAGGGAAGGGAAGGGAAGGGAAGGGAAGGGAAGGGAAGGGAAGGGAAGGGAAGGGAAGGGAAGGGAAGGGAAGGGAAGGGAAGGGAAGGGAAGGGAAGGGAAGGGAAGGGAAGGGAAGGGAAGGGAAGGGAAGGGAAGGGAAGGGAAGGGAAGGGAAGGGAAGGGAAGGGAAGGGAAGGGAAGGGAAGGGAAGGGAAGGGAAGGGAAGGGAAGGGAAGGGAAGGGAGACCTAAGTTGGTAGCAGACAGACTTACCTATGAAGGCCATGTTAAATACACTTGTCCCAGTACATTATATAATATATTAAGCTTATTCTAATATACTATACATTGTAGAGGGTGTGAGTATGACTGGTGATATAAGAAACTACATTTATTACATCATAATTTGAATAAAAATTTATTAGATTAATTCTTAAAATAATTAAGCTCAAAATTATACGTATTTCTATATCTTCTACTCAGATGTTCTAATGAAAAATATTGAAAGCATACAGGATATAAAATTTTTCTTTTAGTGATCCTATGGGTTTCTTTTAGTGATCTTTTTCTTTTTCTTTTAGTGCTCTTATGGGTTTGACTACTCAGGCATTCACTAAAAACCTGCCCACAAACTTTGACAGCCTCTTGAATCTGGAAGATATTAGTGCCACAAATTGAGGTTTTCCACCATGACCAGATTTGAAGACCCTCCACACCCTGCTGGCACCATTACCATCAGGAAATTTAATGAAAGTAGGAAACAAGAATTTTTAATGAGCTTTAATTAAAATCATGTCTAAACAAGACTCACAGATAAGTGAAATTCGAATTTTTATAAAAATTCATGAGAGAAATTAGAAAACTAAATTTGCTTTAATTTACAAAGGTGAATCAGCAAAAGCTCTATGCCTGTAGAGAAGTGGTCAGAACCGGGGCCATTACTGACAAGACAAGCCTTTGGGCTACAGGTGGTGTCTATAGAACTGAAGCACTGGAAAAGTAGGTTCTCATGGATATTTTATCTCATTACAAAGCCATCATAAGCAAAGAGAAAATTCAATAGGCTTTGTCAAAAAAAGTCCCAGGGGCTGCAGTACTCTTGGTAGAGATACACTGAGGCAGCAAATTTTGTATCTGAGACTAGACTTCAAGAACAGTAAAAGTTATGAATAATTGGTCCCAGGAGTTAGTCTCATTATAAACACAGGGAACATTTGCAAAATTCCTAACTGGAAATGAGTGTTGAACGTCATCAGACTTTGGAGTTATTAATCTCTAGGGTTTTAAGTGAAACCCATCTGTAGCAGTAAATCAAGATTGGATACAAATGGTGGCTCTGCAGAAGAAACCTTAGAGAGTATGACTGCACTGCACTCACAGTGCCTTTGTCATCTGTCCCCATTTTTAATATTATTAAATATCGTAGAGATTATTTTAAGTGTGTATGAACTGCTAGTCCGAGTTAATAAACAAGCAGTTACTGTCATGCTGTTACAAAAACATTATGCAAATGTATCTTATGTCCTGGACTTACACTGGTATATTTAAAAGCTGTATGAGATGTTCTTATTACTACTTCTAACAAAAAATATTTGTTGCAGTGCACCCATTTTCAATTTTCTACCGATTTTCAGGTAACCTGTATGGGTTATTAGTGGTCTGTTCCTGTCTATACATCCTCAATGACTACAGGATGACATCTAGTGGTACTAGAGGGCTTCAGGCTTTGTTTACTTTAAACTGCTAAATTTCTATTAAACACACCTTACAGTTTCCAGGATGAGGAACATATAGCAACCATAATTCAGAATATGAAAATAGTTCTTGAGAAAGAGGAAAAAGCCAAAACAAAATCAAATAAACTCAATTCAAATGCCAATTCAAATTCAGTTGTGTGCTCTATGCCTTCTTGAAGAAATGTATTATCTCTTGCCACAAAATCTGTGAAACAGTGATAAAAATATCTTCCTAAAAATCAGAAGTGAAATAATTTTTTCTAACGGCAATGTATTTACTAAATATCTTACTACCATGCACCTTACATATATGCATATGTATATATGAGTATATTGTCAAAATATCCAAGTCAAACAACATAGCCTTTGACAACATAACAAATTACATCAGGTCTTCTTTTATAATGTGTTTGATACGAGGTCAATATTTGAAAATGTATTAATAAATAGATTCTATTTTTCTACTGAATTAAGATTCAGAATTATTTTTCCAATATTTCAATTCTATAAATATTGTAATATAAACCAGAATTTAAAAAAAAAAAAAACAACACTTCCTTACCATCACCTTTGTCACTGTTTTCCAAAAGTTTCTGGTCATTCTACTTTGTTACTAAAAGCAAAATCAAAGAGAAAAGATCATATACACATCCTAAATTACGTTTTAAAATGCATAAGAAGTAAAAAGTCCATTCACATCCAGAAAGATTTCAAAAGGCACACTGAAATTTGCAAACACAGTGCGCTGAATATTTGTCATCTGCTCTGTATCTCCAGTAAGATTCTAGAAAATGTCTTAAAGAGGACTTTGATTCTGTTTTAGTGTGGGATGTACTGTCCACAACAACATTATGCATATTTTTCCTTTATGTAATGTCCTGGACACAATGAATACGGTCAGTACACACCAGATATACAAGTAGGAGTAATAGCAGCATGGAATAAATATTTGGCATAATAAACACATTTCTCTTTCTCTCATTAACTATTACTATGAGGCTCTTAAAAATACAAGAAGTATATATAACAATTATGGAAATGTAAATGAGGCTTAAGAAGAAAAAGTCAAAGACAAGTTGGCATCTCGCTCTTTTAAAAATAAAGTACAAATTTGAACAACAAGGCTTTGTAATGCCTTTCACTTGATCTTAGAACAATAACCACTCTGTACTTCATCCCACATACATACGACCTGCAGATTGAGAAAAGAGATCTAAGGCATTTGCTCATTTGTACCAATTCCAGACATTTGAGAATGTGTATTTATACCTATGAAGATACATATAATCCCATTTGAAAAAATTGTGTTTGAATTTGTTATCAGAATTTAATGTCGCATATTTTAATCAAATGCCATTTCCTTTGACAGTTTTTATCACTACATCTATATATTTTACAGATACACGCATACATACAAATACACATACACATACACATACACATACACATACACATACACATACACATACACATACACATATACATATACATATACATATACATATACATGATGTGAAATTACCAGCTAGATTCTATTTCCTATACTTTCTCTTACCTTAAACATCTGAGCTGATGTTTTCTACTTGTGATCTCAGTTTCAGGCTCAGGTTATTTTTTATCTGTTTTTAGATGTTTTATTTCAGAAAAAAGATAATCTTGCCATCCACTTGCCACTCCACTAAAAATAAGGTTTTTTTGGTTTTTTTGGGTTTTTTTTATCTTGTCTTACACAGGAGACCTGATATTTCTGAAGATGGGTTGCTTTCACAGTGTAAAGCCCCTATTGTTATCAAACTGTAACCTTCTGAATTATCTCATTTTGCACATGCTTAAGAGGCAAGTGCTTAAAACTGTACCTGCTTTTTAAGACTTTTGCAGATAGAAGAGTCTATCTGTATAGACCAACCTCACATACTATGGGAAGACAGAGTTTTTTGGTGAAATTCATCCCTGAGGTGCATTTAGATGTACTTTGATTCATTATCTCTTGTCTATTTTCTTTTCAGCAGGTGTCACTAGCAACGACTCTGTTACATGTGGTTAGAAGTGGAATTCCATGGAACTATTACTGGTTTTCTAGGGTACACATAGCAAATTTTTGTTGCTTATCTTCTAGGTCAAAATAGATCCTTTAACAGCTCGTTTGACTTAGACACGGACATGTACTAAATATTTAAGGTCTTGAGCACAGACTTATATTGAAAAATCTATAAGCTGAAGCATTATTCCTTTTTCAGTAATGTGTAACATAGTCAAGTCTAATTGTAACATAAATAATTTTGAATGTTCTTACTTTTTCCATAACAAGGTTAAAAGAGACAATAAAGATAGGTCTTTTTTAAGAAAGACGTTTATTTATGGAACTATATTTCTACTTGTTTCATTTACCTTCATAAATAAATTTTATTTTTAAAGGGTACTGCATAGTGTTACCATGTGATTACCAGAAACTGTGAGTTTGAAGCTTCAAAAACAAGCTTTAATTAATTCTTTGCCACTTGCCTTTTTAAGTTATAAAGATATAAAAGTGGCATTAGCTAATAATTTGCAGTGGTCGACTGATCACTGTGTGAGTAGTGAGTAGAATGGAAAATCCATGACAGTATATTGTTTAATTTCATCTCTTGCATTAAAACGTTACAAATACAGTCCCCCAGAACAAGCATTTATTTTGTGACTGAAATATTTAAATAAATCCCTTATCAATCAGTATTGATAAAGAAATCAAACTGTAGACAGTGATGTATTTTAAGAATTCCCAAGAGACAGTCTGAACATTCTCATGCAGTTGCTGACTGGTACTGCTGACTGCTGGGGGAGAAGAAGTCGCAGAGTTCAGTGGCACTAATCTGCCCCCTTGTGCAGACTAGCAGAAATTGCTGGATTAATAAAATCTGGAGTCCTCCCACTAAAAAAATTAATAAAGCGTTCAGTGGGTAAAACTCGAATCAAAGTTATCTGGCTATATCAAAGCTTCTTCATACTATTGTTGAAATTTAAAATACTAAAAGTCACCAGAGCTACACCTCCTGATACCTTATACCAAATTAGCTACTTTTATCCTAATACTGTGGTCCCATGTATCACAGAATTTACAGATATGAGAGGGTATTTTACAAGATTTGTAAATTCTTCTGAAGAGTGAAATGTTCATATATACTTTCATGGTTAGTTTCACCTTTTTTTAAGATAAATACTGTCAAGATCGGGGGTTTTTTTTCTATGTTAATGGCACAATCTGGACAAAACTGTCTTCATAAAAAAGAAATATTTTCAGCTAGAATTAATCTGCCTAAAACTATAGTTTTAAAAGCATGATTTTAAAATATGACAAAGAAATTTTTAAGGAGCTTTGCTTTTTCATTATTGTACATATGTAGTTTAGAAAGCCAAGACTGTCTAACTATTGACATACTCAGGAACTGTTCCTCAGGTCACTAATTAGAATGCTTTCTCAAAAACTTGAAGGGTCATTCTTCAGTTTCAATTGTACAAGGGAATGAAAAATCAAATTAATGTAATCCTGTAATTTATTTTGTAAACATCTTGTGGAATGGCGACCTTCCAATTTACTCTGAAGCACAGGCAAGTAGACTATAAATTTTTATGTTTCCTTAAAATTTTGTATTTATATTCTTCAAATGCATAGGTCAGCATTATAAAATATTGCCATAACAAAATTTTCATGAGTTGAAAAATTTTCATTCGAGAGATGACAAAAGAGAGAAATCTTAACAAAAATTGATTAAAGGTGCTGCTTCCACAAGTAAAATGATATCTATATGAGGCAGGGTAAGAAAGAATTTGATCTAAATACCCTGTTCTCAGGAGATAACAATTAAGGGAAAATGTCATATAGCTGTTTCTGCAGTAAGTGATGAAGCTAATAAAAAAGGAGAATGATTCTGTGGATGAAATGATTATAGACGCAGACTGAATGAGGTGTCACTTGAAATTCCTGAGGAGATTAACACATCATTTTAGCAAAAGCCAACTCAGTGGAGAATTTCAGTTTTATTATACTCCAATGACTGTACATAATTTCCTTTGCCCACTTTAGGACATATTCTAATCTTAATTAGTCTGATTGCAAGTTTAAAAATAGCTTGTTAGATCCTTGTTACTCACACCAAACATATAAGACCAACATGTAACACCAAATTTTGATTCTTCCTGTCTAGAAAACTGGGCACTCTTCTTTAGAGTTGTATATTCAATCAAAATTCAAATTTAATAGCTTTAAAAATTCACCAATTCCGAGGCATTGTTCCACCTTTTCTATTTTACGTACATGCAATGACCTACCCTATTACACAGTAATAATCCTAATCAGGTGAACATCATACTGTGCAGCTGCTCTGCAAAAAACCAGAAGTGTCCTGCAGCATTGCCAACATGGTTATTTTGGATGGGCCCCTCTGCCTATGTTCTGTGCTGATCAAGACACGTGTGAGTGCAGTAAAGGTCGTGCCATGCCAGGGCTAAGCAGGCTGCTCAGTGGCACAGTTATTTTTCAAGCCAGGCCCTGCACTCAGGCACTCTCAGCTGGCTCAGAACACTTGTGGTAAAAGGTTGAATCAGCTTTCAGCACTGGCACAGAAAGACTCTGTCTAATCACACCCTGATGTTCAGGCTTATTCTGAACATTAATCAGGGTCCAAAAGCCTAAGGAGACAACCTGTTGTTGCATTATGAATACAGAAATATGGCAGAAAATTAGCCCCCTTTCTTTCCAGCTAGGCCTGGAAGACTGAAGATGTTTGGGTGTAGCTAAGCTTAATTTACTATAATAATTAAGACTGCTGGTAACAGATTCATTAGATCTAAAAACTATAAGGGTATTGTGTTCTGTACAAGTGCTCAGGAATATACTCCCACACAGTCAGAGGTGCAAATTTATACAAAGAGGCATCGCTGCTTTGGGGAAGACTGAGGAGCAAGCCCATCAATTTGTCTGCGAGGTGATCGTATTTTCATCCTCTGGCATGGAGGATTTCAAATGCCAATTTACACTTTTGGGAGAAGTGGAGGTGAGTCTGTACTCAAATATCCTGTCACTGCCATCATAGATGGGAAGGGAGGGGAAGACTATTTATCTATAAAATAGTTGCAAAAAGATGTGATAAATGCTGTGAGCTTTGCCCAAGAGTGTATCTGTGACAAGGCAGTATCAGTCTCTCTTCCATTGCAGTGATAAAGGTCACTAGGTCTCAGCCTGATTACCTATCAACCCTTCAGAAAGCCATCATGCCCACGGTAATCCCTTCATATATCCCATTATGTATTTCATGGCAGTATGCCTCATTCCTACAGCTGCCCAGAAAAATCAGTGAGGAAAGGAATAAAAATTTAAATTAATCTTGAGAGAATTGCAGAGGGCACAGAAATCTAACATTATCCAGTGTTTCCTTCTTTAAGAGTAGGGATTTATGTCTGATTTGGGAACACAGATAGCCAGGCTTTATTTTCTCCTAACTTTGTCAGGATACAATCCGTCTATTCAAACAGGGACTCCTACACTACAGAAATCTACATCTGAGCTAGACACCTAGATACCCTTTATAGTAAATGAAAAGAAACAGGAGATTTAAGGAAGCAATTAATCTCATTCTAAAGTAGACAGCTAAATGTATCTCAAATGAGTCATACCTTAGAAGTGCTTGTTTCTCTCCATTATGTATTAAATTCCATAAAAGAATGACAGAGCTCCTGCTTAGATGTAATCTACAGTTCTGCATTCATCTAAAAACATGAAAGACAAATCCCATCGGTGTTTATGTTTCTTTAAGTGAGTGTAACTCTTTTTCTTAATTTTTAGGATAATTTTAAGTCATTAAAAGCTGTCAATAGTTCAAAGACTGACTCCTCAGAGGCCAGCTAGCTATGACACTTATTTCTATAATGGAAATAATAGGAGAATTCTTACTTCTAAGGAAAAATATTTTGAGATTACATAGATGTGAGATATTTTTTCTTAATAATACCTGGCTTCACCCACACATTTTACAAACATCAGTCAGTATTATCTGTATTATTGTCTTGGGTTGCAATGCAGCATGTAACAAAAAGTATGTATTCTATCACCATCTGTTGAAACCAGCTGGGTCATTGTTCTTTATCTTTTCCACAACCCATCCTTCCTCCAGGGAGATATCCTCTATTAATGGGCCATTGAGTCCCACTGCATGACTGATAAAATTACATCATCCCATTGTGAGATGCTCCACCCAGGGGGAGGAGCCAAACATTTCCTACCTAGATAAAAACTGAGATTTGGAACACCAAAGCAGCCTTGATCCACTGGATGCCAGAAGAAAACCTGACCTTTCCACATAATCACTGGACCTTTAGAGGGAAACTGCACCTTTCTATAGGACCACTGCTTCAACAAAACCACATCTGTCACTCCAGGAGGATGCAGCCACCATTTAATGGGACTGCTACCAACACCCTGACTGATGGGGTGTCAGGTTGTATTCTGACTCCAGTGTTTTGGGTTTTTTTTGTATAACTGCTTTTTTTTTTTTTAATTTTCCTAGTAAAGAACTGTTATTCCTATTCTCATCTTTGCCTGAGAGTTCCTTAATTTCAAAATTATAACCATTTGGAGAAAGGGGGTTTACACGTTTCATTTCAAGAGAGGCTCCTGCCTTTCTAAGAAGACACTTTTCTTTCAAACCAAGACAATTATGCAGCTGTCTTGTAAAAAAAAATACCAAGTACTAATTTTCTGACTTCATCTTTAAATGCCCAAATAAATTCTCCAGTTCTCCAAAATATTCACTAACTGATCCTGATGAAGGACTTAAAAGCTTTATTTGGACCTCTTGGACCTCTGTCATTCTTGTCATCTTTCCCATCCCAGTTCGGGAACTACTGACTCCTTGCTCCTGCTATTGCTCCATTCAACTGCTTCCATCTGAAACTTGAACGAATGACCTCTGCCAACTTCTTTCAAGATTTGTTACTAGCGATCAATTTAAAATTAAGCTAAACTGGATTTTCCTCTCCCCTGCTGACTGCTGGTTCTTAGTAATAGTATTCTAAGGGTTAATTTATCTCACGGTGCCAGGTCAATTTACTTTACGGCACTGATAACTCATTGCTGATCTTTGGTGTTTTGATCTATGAGAAAACAACTTATTTAATAGTTACACCATTGTTACAAACAGAATAGCAATTATTGCACCAGAAGGTCCAGTTAGGAAGTAGGCATGCCATCGACAGTCACTGATGGTAGATCTAGAGCAAACTAATCCTAACCTCTGCTGAAGAAAGGCATCCACAGACTTTTACCTCCAAAACATAAATTTCCAGTTTCTGACTTCTTCTAAGGAGAAGGAGTGATTACTACTTAAACCAAAGAGATCTGTATCAGAAAACCACTGCATTACATTATGGCTTGCTAATGTCCTGCAGATGGTAGACCCAGAGTGTAAAAGCATCAAGAACATCATCAAGGGCCTAAGACAGGCAAATGATGACAATAAAGCTTACTATCTCTTTGCACTTACCCTTGGTGGTACATTTTCTTACAGGTGCATATAAATTATGGGTAATTTATAATACCCTTCGCTACAGTTTTTGTTTATGGATTACTGCTGTTTTCTAGAAATTGAAATACTGCATTTGTTGTTTGCAATACTAGTTTCATATATATATCTCAACCTAAGTGTTGGGTGGTTAATATATTTATCTATAGTAATCTAAGGGCTGTGACCAACATGCTTACAAATATCCTACAAAATGAATAATGGTAGGAAAATGTTGATGCTTATGAAGTTCATAATAATAAATAGCTTGAGCAAAATAAGAACACTTTGACCAGCTGCCTAAAAAAACAATGCTTATGTTCACTAGATTTGCAAACTGCTCTCTTCAAGTAACATGGCAACCAGTAACAGTGTCTATATTTAACCACAGCAGTAACCTCAGGTTTCATTTGATGGTAGCAAATACAATTTTGCACTTGGCCAAGATCTTTCCATCTTTCCTCCCCCGTTACCACCAACGAGGAGCAGCCAGAGCAGAGCAATGCCAGAGCCCTTCTTTGAGGGCTGGCCCCACTTTCCAACATTTACAGGAGGGGAGGAAGGCAGTGCTGTGCCCACTCAGGGCTCTCGTGCCCCTTGAGCTGGCAAGCACCAAGGCAGCAGTTGAGGTGACATTGGGCAGCTGCCAAGAGTGAACATGACCCGGAGTTGCTCCACAAAATCCCACCAGAAGACTCTCCAAACAGGTGATTTTCATAAGATGTTTCCTTGTCCTGTTTCAAAATCTGCTTTGTCCAGGCAGTTGCTATGAGCCTGTAAGTGTGTGCGAGGAAATTAAAAAATAAAATCAGCCTAAAACCCCCTAAGAAAACAATGCTTTTTGATGTGGACCCTCAGGGCTACTGAGGTTCTTCATCCAGGATAGAGCTGGCTCATGAGCATGGCGTTCCTCACACACCAGCAGAGACTGATGGGGGTGCTCTCCTTCCCAGTGAGGAGCTGTAGTTACTCCTGTCTTAGAAGATGAAAAAATATGCTGTTGGCTGTGGACTTTGTCATGCAGGTTATCACTAGATGGAATGTTTTGATCTGCTTCAACCAGGAGGACAAACTGGTTAGGAGGTCAAATATGCCTGTTGGTTTTGCAATTTTACCTAAGAGAATTTGCAAGACTGTACTTCCCAGTGTATATGAAGATTTAGACAATTTACCCTGTTCATAGCATCAGATACCATTTCACCCTGCTCTCCAACATAAAAGGCTTGACTTCTAATAGCAGTCACACACTTGAACACTTGCTTTTTTCCCCATTATGTTTCTATTTGTTGTGTTTCCATCTGAGCTATTTCCTCACCTTGCCCTACCAAACTGTGTGTAGATGAAAGCTTCTCATTCTGGGCATTCAGATCCCTAGGATCTCATGCATTTGCTTTTTTGTCTGGATGAAAAAAAAAATTAACTTTCTCTAAATACTATCTTCAATGAAGATTTTACAATTACATGCACTACTTCCTACAAAGTTTAATCCAGCAGAGCACAGTGGGATTACTGCTTTGGAACATTCCTGTAAGAAAGAGGATATTACTTGCATAGTTACTCATTACTATATCTATGGGGAACTATATTCAATATAGTTGAATAGTCTGAAATATTTAATATCTCAGACTGCTACTCATCTTTATTTGGACACATTGTCTCATTGTTGCCTATATATTATTACAGGAAATCAGATACTTCAGAGATTTGCCAGTTATCTAATTCCTAAGTGTCAGATTTCTTCAGAGCTAACAGTGGTTAAATGCCAGCAGTATCCACCCACTTTGCTTCTAACAACCTTCAAAACATTAACTAGGTCTTCTTTGAAGGTTTTTTTTAATAAGAAACTGAATATGGAAAGATGTCTTTTGCAGCCAAACGGATGAAATGGATGGCATTTCTCTCTTTTGTGTTGGTAGTGTTTTTCTCCTTTGTACTGTCCTTGTTTTAAAAACTTTTCCAACTTACCGGACTGCCATCTGGTTTGCCACAGTTTTATATCAATGCCACATAGAACATTTCCAATTCCAACATACATTTCAAGGGTACAGAAAAATCACCAGAGATCTCAACTTTTTACCTTCATCTAGATCCAACAAAAACTTGGGGTTTGATTGCCTTTGAGCAGCAGCAGTTCCTGACCCAGCATGCAGAGTAGAAATCAAAAGTCATGAGTTGAGTGCTGAGGAACCTCATCCAATGCCTGTAAAAATATATTTCTATGTTCTCTGAGACAGTCTGGTACCAAAATCGTCAGAGTTGAAGAATGTAAAGTGTGGAATCAATGTTAACTCTCTCTGCTGGTTCAAATACACACAAAAACGAAGTTTTCTTCCAAGTCTTTATATATAAATCAGGTATTATTGTCTGCATCACTTCAATACTAGGTCAAATAAAGTAAAATTTGTCTTTCAGCAGCCAGTGTAAACCCTGAATAATCAAAGTACTATTTTGTATGTGCTCTGAAGAGGTGGTCTCCTATCTAAGAGGTGTTGTCCTATCTAATCCAGAACATTTCTGTATTGTCAAGTGAATGTGAAATCACTGGTTAGACACTGGCATCAGTGCAGTCTGGGGAGTATCCTGGATCTAACCCATAAGACACATTAAATACTCAGAATTATCCGAAAATCTCACTCCTTTTTGTTGGATAACACAGCTTGGATTTATCCTATTTGAAGCAACAAATCAGGCAAGGAAGGAATCTTGACTGGTTTCTCTGGGCCTGCTGTATAATCAGTAAAGTGAGATAGGTAGAGGGTACATCACATCTCAGGAGGACTGAATCATTGTTTGGAGACACTCTTCCACCTCCCTAAACTGTAGAGAAATTGTGAGGTGTACATATACCTTTGGCCCCATTTTTAAAGTGCTTACAGTTAAATGCAATTATTTCAGGCCATGAAGTCTGCCCCTTTTGAATTTCCACATGCTTCTATGTAGCTGCCTACCCTGAAATATAATTACTTATAATTGACGAGTCTCCTTGTATTATTTTTCAAGAAATACCAACAATTTTCTTCCCATAATTACTCAGCCATTATATACAGGCAAATAGATAACTGGGAAACTAAAAACATGCCAAAAATGCACTTGCGGGCAGGATTTATGTTAATGATGTTTTAACATGTTGCAGCTCACATAAATTTTTTTCTAGATTTTATATATGTACAGTAGCTCTACAAGCAACAAGGATATAACTTCCTTTGAAGACACAGAATTTGACAAAACCTTGTGCAGTTAACTCACCTATTAAATTGATGTTCTATTTATGGAATAATACAGCCCATTCTCTAGCAATATGTGGTCATGTAAAAAAAAGACCCTATCACACAGACACAGGAGGAGACAGAATAAGGTTGCTATGGGAACCTTAGCTCTAAATGGTCTGGCTTTTGTTGGCTTAAAATCTCAAACATTGTGTTGCATTAATTATGTTTTGGTTGAGCTTCTTTGCACTGAGTATGAAATTTGTTTTGCATGCTATTTCAGTCTTACATGTACGTATGCAACATTTTAAAAAACAGAATTACACGTGTTAGCTAATACATAAGAGAAGAATGTGTTTTATTACCAAACTGAGTCATGACATTGTGGAAAATATTCTCAAGAAATAAGGGCAAGATTTTCTTTTTACTCATCTATAGACAGATAATGCTATACTCCATTACTGAATATGGATCATGGATCCTAACAAATATAGCAGAAGCAGCAGTGGGAGGGAACCACAACAAAAGGCAAGACTGAGGTGGCAACTGTGGGACAAAAACGATTGGAGAAGTCTCTGTTGAAAGCATGTGAGGGATTTTGGTATGGAGAGATTAGGTGGAAAGAAGATGAAAACAGAAACTGAATGAAAGGAAAGAGTCAGAGGAAAGGATTTTAGGGGAGACTGAGGGAAAGGAAGAATGAGTAATGACAGAAGTTGAAGGATTGCATTTAGTGCAGGAGCCACAGGGAGGAATGTGGATAAAGAGATTCTGAAAACAAGGTTGAGTCAGTGTGCTGGGGAGGAGAAAATGGTAGCTGACAGGTTGCTGTAAAATAAACTAATTAGGATAGTACTATAACTCAACATATCCCCAAATTATGAAAATATTGTTGATCAGTCCTACAAATGAGGATAACATATATATTGTTCTAAGGCATCTTAAAATCTTCTGCTGTAAGAAAACAACAAAATTTCATGCATTCTACAAACTAGAAACATTCTACAACACTGAATTTCTCACAGGACATTTCAAGTGTCATGATGATGATTTCAATGACGATTTTCCTCTTGTAAAAATAGTTGTGGGTCATGAATAAGATTTAGTCTTCTTTATATTATCTATTCTTAAGAAGATTGGATTTAACTTGCTGAATTTTCCCTAAAATGATTACAGTCTTTATTCATCTTTATGGGTGGTACAGAGTCTGGAATTTTTATGATGAAAACTGATACAGCACTTTAAAACTTTTCTATGCTGAAAACCAATACATTTAATTTCTATACTATCAAGCAGCAAACAGGATAGACATTAATAACAGGTCAGTTCCACTTTAATGTCCTCATATGGTAACCACAATTTATACAGTCTGGTAAAAGTTTCACATTGTTTTAGCAACCATAGACCCTAGGTCAAAGTACATATATCTTCAAACTGATGGAAACTGTTTCATTTTCCTATCTTTATTTTGTTTGAAAATAAAGAAAACAGTGCTTGTGATCTAGATTATTTACATACAAATTTACAGAGTTCCACGTGTTAAAGACAGCAAATTTAATCACAAGTTACAGGGTTTTCTCAAAAATAACTAGAGATTAACGTCTTCGTAATATTAAAAGGAACATTATCTTTCTTCTGAGCACTAAACAATCTGAGTAATATGTTTACATATGTTCACAATATGTCTGCAAGCTGATGTGGACCTAAGGCTCCTAGAAAAGACAAATAACTACTCAAGCGACTCTCAAGAATTTTTAGCATAAAATGGATAATAACACCAAACACAGCATAAACCACTCCTGTAAAAGTCTGCAAGCCAGATACATAACAGCTATGCTTGTAGTAGTTAAGTTCCCCTCAGCTTTTGATGAAACCAACAGCAGTACTACTGATATTTAATGTGAATGACTGTGTTACTATAGGGGGCTCCAACAATTTGTGACAAGACTCACCGTGGTAGCAGCCATTCCCTGACCCCAACTATGTCTCAGCTTCTTGGCTTCCGACTTTTAACAGCTATGTCTCCTTGAAGAAGAACATGACCTAATGGTACCCATTAGGAATAACACACCAATGACACCCAGATTCATCCTGTTTTTATACAGGCAGCTAATGGTAAGGATTATACAAGCCTGGAATGAATCAAAGACAGACACTTAATGACTGACATGGTTATTTATCAAAGAGCATAAAGACTTGGAGAATCTTTAAAGTTAAAACAAATGCTTATGATAGGCCACTTGACAAACTGGTACAGCTTCTTAACAAATACCACAGATCTTAAAAGTCACTGTGAGTTAGAACAGCCTCTCCCACTAAGATGTCCTTATACAGTATAACTTTGGGCTAACAAGGGTAACTCTTAATTTCTTTAACCTCCTCTGTCTCAGGGCTCATATTGTTTACATCAATCAAGGTTTTCTACAGACTGCATCAGGGCCACACTCTACACCACGAATATTTCTTACATCTTATTTCATATGGTTTATACAGGGGCTAATTGAGTTATAATTCTGGAGAAAACTTCATCTTGTCTGAGCCTTCCAAGCACACCTTCTGGCATTTGACAGTGCATGTATAACAGTATTTCATGTGGACTGGTGCTGTTAAGATATAACTTCATTAAAGAATGCAAATGACATCTTCAAAAACAGCAGTGGATATCCACATCCTTCTAACAGAAGGAAATAATGTCTCAGAAGGCCATTCTCATCCTGAAGTAAAACACTGAGAAGCTCAAAGCACTCTGGACTTCTACACAGATGTGAATGCCTCCTTAAAGATCTCTGGGACTTGTATTCCAGACTCCTGAGAATCACTGAAAAGCCCTGATGTCATGCTACAGCTCTGTCCATCTTCACTGGAATAGCTGGCACATAAGAGTAATAGGGAGAGAAAGCAGGTGACACTGACTCCAGTAAGGTATTAACCACTGTATGACTTCCTAAAACTGAACCAGGAAATAGGCTGGAAAAATGTGCTTTCAGTGTGCCTCCCTAACAGTCTGGGAGAGGCACCTGATGCTGCACAGGCTTATCCTACAGAGGTTTTTCCCAGCTGTAATTCTATTATTTTCACTGCCAGACCACAAGTGCTGCAAACACCTAACAAGGGGTTAAGGACAGAATTAGACTCAAAAGAAATTACTTAAAACAGCAAGATGACATGCAGCAAAGAAATGTAGAAAATCAGACACTTTAGATGGAGAAATCAAATTAAATAATACAAATTGAGATACAGCTGCTAGGGAACAACAATACAGAAAAGGACGGAGGATTTATACTGGATTACAGATTGACCATGATCTGTGGTTCCATTGAAAAATATTTTAGGACATATTGAAAGAATTATAGCATGTCAGAAGAAGACAGTCATTCCGCTCTATTCAGTTTTGGAGAAAGCTACATTAGTACTGCAATCTGTTTTGAATGTCCCACCTTTAAATACAGATGAGTTAAAAAGACTCCAGGGAGATTGAAAATAATAGATGAAAAAAAGACTGAAGGATCCGTAGAAAAGGCTGAAATACATAACAGTATCCACAATCTCACAATACAGAGAGGTTACTAAAAAAGTACACAGTGAATTCTAACTGAAAAAGAAGAAGACGAAACCTGTTTCTAGAAAATATTGTTTAGGTTAATATGGACACCCCCAACTCCTCCCATTCTAGTATACTACCTGTGGAGACTGAAGATCAGTCTTAAACTGAGACTTTTAAGGGCATACATTAATGACATTTTAAGTCATAACTCTAGGCAGAAGGACAAATGAAATTATCCCTTTACCTCTTTCAAATCCTATATTATGTGGATTCTATTATTTGCAGTATGGTTATTGTTCTGTATGCTCTAACTGGGCCCAATTCCCAGATGAGACAGCCACTACAGTAGTGCACTGACAGGAGCACATCCATCTCCCCAGCCCAGACCTCTGGTCTCCTATGTATATTATGAAAGAGGTTTCAGGAATTCTTCTGATTAGAAGGTGAATTTGCAAGGAAGAAACTTGGTGTCTTCACCAGCAGCATGAGCAGTAGGAGAGTAAGTCATGCAAATTGAGGACAGGGAGGACGCTGTGATTTTTTTACCTCTGCTTTCATTATGATTGCTACAACCCTATGGGTCATGTTCACAGGTACAGAAATTTGATCTTTTTCTTTGCTTTGGGATGTATTTTTGCTTGTATGTATACTGGTTAATATTTGCCATTTCATAAGCCCTTGGTTTAGTTTATTTTTAGAAACATGATTCCAGTATATTCAAAAGTGTTCAATTTGAAACACATAACAACCTTTCCTAAAAGATTGCCTTAATTGCTTTGAAGCACAGGCATTCTTAAAGCTCTAGACACATCTAATGAAACAGGCAGGGCAAAGATGATCCTCCTCTAAGAGGTGTATGATGCTGTATCAATCAGATATTTTCTATTTATTTTATTTGTTTGTTTAAATAAGCCATCACCAGTAACAAAGTTCTTAAAGCTAATGGTTATTGACAAAGAACCTCCAATGATATCAGCTAAAAAACAGTTTATCTTTCTAATGGTGAGACCATTTTAAAGGAAGGCCATCTGCAAGTTCTGCTAGCTGGCAAGTAAGAATGTGTATTTCTCTCCACGTGCGATTGTGAGAAAGACTTCTGTATAGCTTCATACAAAAGAAGTTTCAGTATCTATTAAATGTGTTTAAACATACTTTGGAAGTTGACTTAAGACATATTTCCCATTGATTTGAAAAGCAAGAGATTAGACAGACAGGATCTGACCCTGTGCATAAATGCAGAGTATGTTTTGTATGCTGGATGGTTTTGGATGCCTGACATACCTTAAGTAACAGTCTGAGTCTTGCTGTGCTTTTAATATTAATGCTTAACCTTTACTGGAGTAAAAATTTCTATTATTTTATTTTCTTCATTACATAGTCTTTGATTTTAGCATTTTGTGCTGTAGATACATTTTAATTTTTTTTGTTAGTTGATGAAAGACTATTGTGGTTATGCCATACTATTTATGATTACAAAAGAAACATTTTCTATTTTACCTTCTTTAAATCTGTTAGAACTTCTCTTACCAGTAAAATAATACAAGAGTTACAATGAAAGACAAAGAAAAAATGTAGGCTTTTGCCTAATCTTAAAGTTGAAATACAATCAATAAATGTATTTCATCAGTCTGTGAACAAAACTATATTTCCCTTAGACCATCACCATAAAAATATTAGAAAGAAATAAAAGGGTTTTTTTCCAATTAACAACACTGTTGCTACAGGAAACTTAAGAGAAAATAGGATAAAGTAAGTTAGACATTTTGAATATACACTGGAAAGTAGATTCTATGTATCTTAAATCTAATGAATTCTTCATGAGCCTTTTATATACTCCCCTTTTAACACTTAGAAGCTATCAACATTTTAGTCTTTTGATAGTTAAAGATCAATCTTTGCATCAAAGATTTAATGTACATTTACCCTATGTACATCACAAGGAAATAATTAAAATATGTGAGAATGTCCCCTATTTTTCCAATAAAATATTTCATATTTGATTTATAACTGGCTATTTCTTCTATAGCATCATTTCATGCATGTATTCGAAATAATTTTCTTCTATATTGTTTTATTTTTCATAATTGATCATAATTATTTTTCTATTTAAGGGATGCAAATGATGTACAGGTTCTGGACTGTGCAACAAAAAGGTTTTTTTCTCTATAAAAAATGACCTCCCAATTGTAGTCCAATCCTGCAAAAAGAAATTATAATTTCCGAAAGTAATATTTAATGCTATATTGCAGATGACAATGTTGACATATCCCTCAATCACTCTTTCATACCTATAAAACTCACTTTGATGTTTAATTAATCATCGTGGTTTTTAGCTCAACACAGTTGCTTTATCTCACTGTCCAGTAGGAGAACGTGTAGATCCAAAGGAAAACTGTAGCTCTTTGAATAGTTCCAATGCAGTAATGACCAAATGCAAAAGACACTTAAATGAATAATGGCTATTTTAAATTTCAAAATGCTTATAACAGTAGCAGAAAACCTGAAAGGTATTTGTTTATTATGGCTGCTTTCCAACAGCACAATGTTGAGTTTTGAGGAAAGTTGGTAAGATTCAAAAAAACAGGTCTCCTTCAAGGAAGGAATTAAGAAAATAGTTTAGACAAAATCCCTCTGATCTTAAGTAGCTCTTAGTTATTTACTACCTACTTGAAAATCTATCTTTGATACCACAGTTAAACAAAAAACCCTTTCCACATCCTGATATATCATTTTAAGTCCTAGCACACATACAAATAATACTCTTTGGGAACATCCCTGGAGAGCTACCTACAGTATGCCATTTATTCTGGAATAATATGAGAAAACCCGTAAAATTAAAGCAATAACTTTAATAACAAGAACAAGATATTTCAGTGCAAGAAAGAAATCTGATTTTGCTTTGAAAATGCAAAGGAAAAAAACTAGGCAGCAGGTCATGAGGACAGCAACAAAACAGTTACTTTTTTAAAACTGAGAACACAGACTGTGTTTCATTAATATGTCCAAGAAACAGTTCTAAGAACAATAATGGAAAACAGTGAAAACTATCTTCACCCCAGAACACTTACTTCCTGAAAGATGGTACTATTAAATAAACATTATGTATAGTCTATAGAGCAGGTTCATGCATTGTAAATAACAAAGAAAGTATTCAAGGCGCCTATAAATTCCCTTAAATGTCTATATGTAATATATACCAGCACAGAAAATTAAGTAATGTACATTACCACAACACAAGCAGCAAAACCGCAATCCCAATTCAATTTCATTCCTTAAGTAAGGAACTAGTATTTCTAGGGAATACCTACCCCCATCTTCTTGGCTAACCTTACAAAAACATAGAGGAAAAAAGAAGTAACTGGAAAGAATCAGAAACAGAAAGAAAGAAAAAAAAATATTTTTCAGTTTCTGTAATTTTCAGTACTGAGTCATCTAAGCCACATTCATTAATAATAACTTTTTCATTGTGAGAAGAAAAGGAAAAAAATAGAGTTCTAAGGTGAGACAAAAATTCTTCATCACTGCCTAATGAAGTAATCAGCTTTCCACCCTACACAGAGCTGTGCCAACAGAGCTGCACACAGGAAAGTGTTTGTAAATTCTGGATCCTACGCTGTCCTGTGACTGCCAACTGCTCACAGTAGGACTGGGCAACTTCTAGGGGACGCTAAAGGCCAGAAGCAATGACCTGATGCATGCCATCCCTAGGCTCTTGTTCTGTGAACACAACTGAATTTTTCCTCTAGAGAGAAAGAACTCACTGAATTCTGTAGGATTTCCCTCTGCAGTATGGAGAATACTAATTTTCTGTTTCTCATTGTTCATTCTGTTACTCCTTATACATGAAGAAAATCCTCTGGTTCCAAGCAAAGTTAAGAGGATCTGAAAAGATTTTGTAAGACTTGAGTGCTCTCAGTATTGCATTCCCTCACAAATACTTCTCAAATGAAAAAAACAGACCTAAGGCTGAGAATAGACTACTAATAAAAGTCCAATTAATAAGAGGTTTGACTACATTCTACCTCTTGCATCCTTAAAGAGCTTCAAAACAAAGGAAAAAAGAACAGTGTAATGAGATATAATTTTGGGCAGCTCTTTTCTATTAAGAAGTGTATACTAAATTATCAATCAAAAAGTCCAAAATCAACCATGCATCTAGATTAAGACTAATAGCTTATTCCCTTATCCTTTCTACTTTATAAGGGTATTCTAATCTATACTGTACCTCAGTTCAGTAAAACTCGAAGCTGTATTTGATAACTTAATCAATAAGTCTACTACTGTGCATCCAACATTTATTCAAATAATTAATAAACATATTTCATAATACTTAGTTTTCAAAAAATTCTGCAAAACTGTGTAGATCTGGATCAGTCTAGTTTCAACTGTCAATAAGAATTTGGTTTTGTGGATTAACGCTGGAACCTCAGCAGTAAACCCTCTAACTGGACAATGCCCCTCTGAGATACTACAGGGTATTTTTGAAAATTAGATTCTAAATTTCTTTTTAACTATTAGGTTTCAACTGAAGACATGTTTTTCTGGTTTCCCAATAATTATCTGGGACCAATTTCTCCTAATTTTTTCCTGTTAATCTCATTACTAATGAAAGAAGGATATTTTGTGATCTCTCTTTCAGGAAGCCTTTCTTTTCTAAGGATATTTTGAAGACTGAGATATGTAGATTTGCCAGCAGCGTTACAGTTTTTGGGATTCTTTCTAAGTACTGGCTAGCTCTGGTGCTTCGACGTAGCACTTGGGGAGCAGTCTGACATCTCCTGTGGCCCTCCAGACCGCTTTTTGCCTCTCGATTACATAAAACCTGAGCACTCTCAAAAGTATTTTAAACATGCTAGGTGCATTCAGGAACCAAAATAACAAATTTAGAACACTTAAATGAAAACAACAATTTTCCTCTTTCTAGCCTTTAATCCTCATATGCACTAGGTGCTTTAATTTACCTAATTTAGGACTTCAGTCTACAAACGCTTGAGCGCAAGCATTTTTGGAAGCTCACTTTTCAGTGATTAGAAATGTTAGGAAGCAGGTACCTTAGACATTAGAATTCCCCAAATCTGCAGTGAAGTGGGGGTAAGGGGAAGTCAATAGAATCCTAGATTAAAGAACCTGTCGAAGAAAGGAGTACCTGGTTTTCCCTAGTGACAAACGGGCACGAGCTATCTTTTAGTTTTTAAAGAACGCGTGGGCTTTTTTTTTTTGTATTTAGGCTTCACGAGAAAGCTTTTTAAAACGTAAAATCATACACGCCAGAAGTCAAATGTACCTGAGGCCATGACTTGCAATTTCACTTTAGTTGGCGTGGCAACGCTATGCATTTTGTAAAATCCAACTTCTGGATTTGAATATGATCAGGCCACAGAATATTTTAAAATTTATAAGAACGTTTGAATCTTGCGAAGACCTTTTCCCCGAGCTTGAGCAAGGTGAGAGGCCCAGCGCTCCGCCATGGACTCCCGCACTCCTCTAACTCCATTCATTTTATCCGAGCCACCTCCTCGTCTCCCGAAAGCCGCAGCCTCCAGGCTGATCGAGGAGGGAGCAGGAGAGCCCGAGGTACTGCGGGGCGCAGCGTTGCTGCGGCCATTTTATCGTCCCGGGGCCGGGAGCGCCGGCGGTCCCCGCGGCGGGCGAGCCGCAGCTCGGGCAGGACAGCGCCGTTCCCGGGGCAGAGGGGCGGCGGCGCGGCGCGCTCCTGGCCTCGCCCTTTCGCGCTCTCGGGGCCGCTTGCGGCGGAGTCCCGGCCCGGCCCGGCCCGCCTGCCCCGACGGGCGCCAACGGGCCCGGCTGCAGCCGCTCGGGGTGCCGGCGGCGGGCGCGCTGAGGGAGGAGCGGCCGAGCTGCCGCCGCTTCCTCCTGCGTGGGGGCCGGAAGGCAGCGCGGCCCGGCAGCGGGAGAGGGCCGGGCCTCGGCGGTGGTGCTGCCGTTGCGGGTCAGCCACCCAGCCTTCCGCAGTGGGGGCGGGCAGGCCGGGGGAAGGGCCGGGCCCCGCCGCCGCGCTGGGCGATGGAGTGAGGGAGCGCTGCGCGGCAGCGGGAAGATGGCCGGTGGCGGCGGCGGCGGCGGTTGCAGAGACAGCTTGTTTCTGGAAGGTGCGTGTGGGGCTGCGAGGAGGGAAACGCGGCCCGCGAGCCGCGTTTCCCTTCTGGAGAGCAGTAAAGGGGCACGGCACAAACTGGGGAATGGGGGAGGCGGGCGTGTGAGTTCATGTGGGGTGGGGGGTGGGGGTTATGGGTCCCTTTTGGGTGCGACGACAATGAGAGGTGGCTTCGTGGTGGGGGAAGGGTGGCTGCCGTGGCTGGGTCTGGTGAAAAGAGACCTGCTTTTGGGGGGGCGGGGGGGGGGGGGGGGGGGGGAGGTTAGCGAGGGCGATTTGGTTCATTTTTCTTTTTTCCTTCTTTCTTTCTTTCTTTTACTGTTCCGAGACGCTGGGAGTGCGGTGTTGCTTTCCTTTGTCGGGGCAGCACCGAGAGCAGCCCGGGGTTGGTGCAGCGGCAGGACTGAGTCGTGGCTCGGCGGGCGGTGGGGCTGGGGGCGCCGGGCAGGGTGAGCGCTGGGTGAGAGGGGAGGCCGGGGCTGCCCTGCCCTGCCCTGCCCTTAGTCCGCTCCCAGGCCCCGGCCTAGCCCGTATTCTTTGGCCCCACCATAAAATGTGTCTTCGCCCGCTCTTAAAAGGCTCTTGTAAAGGTTTGGGACTGAGTTGGGAGAGGGGCAACGCTTATTGTGATACTAAGGGGATGATGAACCTTAGTACCTGCATTTCAAAGAAACCTTTTGCATTTGTAAAGCTCTGACTTTGTTTTTTCTTTTTGTTGTTGTTTGGGGTTTATTTTTTGGGGGGGGATTTGTGATTTTTTGTTTGTTTGTTTGTGTGTATGTGTGTGTGTGTGTGTGTGTGTGTGTGTGTGTGTGTGTGTGTTTTACATTATTTTGGTGTCTTGAGGGTTTTGTGTTTCTGTGTTTTTCTTTTTTTTTTTTTATTTGTCACTATAAAGCTCTCAATCATAATCCAAAAAGCCTCCTGAAATTGGAATACTTTTAACAGTTGCATCTTTACAGTTTCATTGATACATCAAAGAACATACTACTGTAGTCTTGCAAAATTGCTGTAAGCACATGTCCTGATGGCATAGACCAGTAGTCTGGTAAATTCTGCCAATTACCATGATGATAACAAAAAGTAATGAAATTAAGTACTCCTCATAAGCAGAGTTTTTCGAGTCAGGAATAAGTTTAGCATTGGAGATTTGCAGTACCTGTATTGCACAGAACATAACGTCTTGCAGTTTTTCTCTTGCTGCAGGATGTTGAATATTGGCTTTTTATTGTAAGATGTTCTGGAATAGATGTACTGTGCAAACAAAATACTGCTTGTTGTTTCGAATAATTAATCTGGAATTCTAATGTTCAGGAACTTTGGTTGTAATAACAGCTGCCATGTTACCTCCCTTATACCTTTAAATGATTTGGTTGCGAAATGCAGTCACTCCATTTTTTTCCCTGAAGTCTCCACAGACTATAGTGAGGTTGTGCAGAGCAGACAGCTAAAAGTGTCAAGGTGATGACTAGTCACTGTCTTCTATGTGCACTTAGAGTACTTGCTGGCTGGACAGGTGGCTCAGAGAAGATGGATTTCATATGCAGTATCCACACTTTTTTTGCTTACAAATTCTCTTTCCAACAGCAGAAGCAACACAACACTGGATAGCATCTCCATTTGAAGCTTCAGTGTTCCACGATGGGTGAACTGAGTTGTCAGCTGGTTTTGTGTTTCCCCATTGTTTGGGGACACATTCATTTTAGGGCTGATGATGTGATAGAAGCCCTAAGAGTGCAGCCACATGTGAAGAAAATCTAGTGTAGATGGTGGTGACAAAAAATTTATGGGAGTGGCCCAAGTCCAAATGGGACAGTCATACTTGGGCAGATTTAGTAAGAGCTGGTAAAATCTGTACTGATTTGAAGCAAAGGGAAAAGGTTTTCAGATGTTATTTGATAGGTACTTATTAGAGATATTTATAGAAAAAGTACAGGCATAGAATATCTATAAATATGTATATGTATGTGAGTTTTTTGGCAATCTGCAGTCTGGAAAGGTAGTATATGTGATCAAGCTAATGATACTAGAAGCACCATTATCCAAAGGCTAGACAAGCAGGAGAGTGCCAGATCTGTGAGACTGGTATAACAGGGACACAAAAGGGAATGAAAGTGTGCAGAATAGGAAATGTGGCAACTTATATTGCCAGATGATGGTTATTAATACAGGAGCCTGGAGCTGTATCTATAACTTACTCTGAATGTGTATATTTCATGGAGTCCTTCGAAGGCTGTGTAAACAACAACCAAAAATTGTTTACTTAATGTTTTTGGAAGTGTTCTCTCGAGGACTGGCAAAGGAGAGGGGCAGGACTCCTCTGTCCATCCCTGCCTTAAATGTGTACAATAAAAGAAATCTGGGTAAAATGGATGTTAGCTCTATCACTAGTTAAACTCAGTCTAAGGGACACTGTGCTGGTTAAATACTTAACTTCATATGTCTTTATATACATATTTACACAGACTATCAGGCTTAGGATAAATATACATTTCGGTGAAATAACTAACTTGTCAAATGTGACAGTTGTTCAGAATTTTGGTTTTGATTCCACATGTCCGATGTGATACGGCTTTTATTTCATTTAGTGTAACAGATGCTACTGTGAAGGAATATGTCTGTCATTCTACTGTAAAAGTGTTTCCTCTTAATATTTTTATTATTTTATTCTCCAGTAGAAACAAAATGGAAGGGTGTTCCTTGAATGATTGATTTGTTGCATTTCTGGTAATACCATTCTTGAACATAGTCATTCATACCAGTACTTGTTTTTTGTCCAGTTCTGTATATCTGGTGTGCATAATTTTTTATGCTGTATTGTATGGACTGTTTAATGGAAATGTGAAAAGGACTGTATATATTACTATAATGGACTATTTTTAAAGCTGCATTTTATTACCATTCTGAAGCAGTGATAATAGTTGATCACATATATGTGGATATACAGGGCCTGCATGATTACTTCACCTGAAGTGTCAAGACTGTTAGGAGTGTGAAGTACTCTATTTTTGTTGTTTAATCTAGATAAAAGTGGAATCAATAAAACTGTGTTGAATTTGCTTTTTTACAGTTGTGTTTCAAAGTTATGGGCTGAATATGCAGAAATTCACACTAACAAAGTATTTCTCTTATATGGGAATTCTTTCCAGATGTGGAGGAGGAGAAGTTTAGTGATTAGAAATTTGTGTCTGTAGCAGTTCATGTGTTTTTACTTGAGAGTTGTATTTAAAATACAAAGAATTATATACAAATTCACTTAAATTTAAGGTAGGAGGCATGTTAAACATGTGGGAATGGAGAGTACTGTTGATCATTACCTTGGAGAAAAATTGTGGAAACTCTTTGTTTTCAGCCTCCTTCACTATCACTGAATTGCAAGGAAATTGTAATTTCTCTTTCCCAACATGAAACTTAAAGTTTACCTATGTTTATGCAGTAGATAATAGGTGAACTTTAAAATATTTTCCAGAAGAAGGGAGAAATGTATTATTCTTTCCTATTTTCTTATTTCAGTCTCCTGGTGATTACAGTAATGATGCCAAGAACCAGTACTGGATTTTCTTTTGGAGGATCGCCTTTCTAAGGGATGTTGCCAGTCCCTAGCTTTAGAGCTGATGAGATATTTCAGTGCAGTCTTGGCAGGAATTTGCTCAATTTTGATTCCTATTTCTTGGCTACAGGTTACTTAATAACAGTAAAGAAAACTGTGGTCTACCTGTTAGCAGCAGTAGTATAAACTTCACACTTGTCTGCAGAAGATTCCAGAAGACTGCTTTGTTCTTCTTTTGGTTCACATGTAAAGAATTGTCTTCACCGAAGCAGAAGTTGTAGACTTATGTATTTTCTTAAAGGTAGATGAGATTCTGGGGTGGTACAGAAGCATGCAGCTTTTGTGTATTAGTGTAAAGTTACAGGCCTACGTTTTGAAGAGGTGGTCAGTCCCTCCTCTCTTTTTTTGTTTCTGTTTTTAATCATACTGAGAAATCTCTGACTGGAATAATACAAATTAGGAGGGTAGAGTGGAGTTTGTATTCAGGTAGAACACTTGAAACATTTCTACCTGCCAGACTTTTCTACCTGCAAGACTCTTCTCTTTATTTTTCACTTAACAGTGAAATTTAATTTTTAATCGTTGTAATTATCTCTAATCAGTCTCTGGTGCTTTGTTTGTGATCTAATGGAGATTGTGATTAGCTTGAAGAGTTGTTTCAGGTACCATTGATCTTCTGTATCTATCTGAACTCCTGCTTTATCCTGTAAAATTCTCTGGTTTGCATCTGTCCCATCAATGTTGAAAGAGGTTCTGTTTCTTCTGTTTTTCTTGAGAGGTTTTTTTTTTTTTTAATGAGAAAGTGTGAAGTTTGATTTCCATGGCTTGTTTATATATCTCAGTCCTTTGACCCATTCAGGACTTTTTTGCAGCACTGCACATGGATCTTCTTAGACACTAAGAATGATGAGCTGTCCTGTCCAGTGGTTTTGAGAATAGGAAACCTCCTGACTTGACTAACAGGTTATTTTCGATGAATGAAACTCACTTGTTGAGAACTAGTTCTCAACAAAGTCAAATTGAAAACATTTTTTAACTTGGGTGATAGGTGGCATGAAATATTGAGGACAGGGTGCTTCTTGAAGTATGTAGAAAGGTACTAAAAATAAATCTAGTCTAGCTATTACTGCTCCATAACATATGTTGCAGTATGCTGGGGAGCACATTTTAAGGAGAAGCCTCTGCTCCAGTCCTCTACCACACATCACCTTCTGAATTTTGAGATAGGATTCCAGGAGCCCAGGCTTGTCCTGAGCTTTCTGAAATCTGTGTGCAATTTTCTGGTTTTCATTGTGCAGGCATTTATTATTTGGTAGTTTTTCCTAAGTAACTGCTGCTCTATTAAGTTTTCTCAAAGTGGGACGTAGAAGCTTCTGGTATAAGAGTAACTGTCTTGTTTGGGATGCCTCATCCACTATTTTCTGGCTCTCAGATTTGGTTGTAAAGCACTACTTTTTCTTCAGAAAAAGTACTGAATTTCTAGTTGGTTTTAGTGGCAAAAAAAAAAAAAGTTAAATGAGAATGTTCCTTAAAGAGGTCTTTACACTCTTCTTTATGCAAGTGTAAGTAAAAATAATAGTAATAACAAAAGTAGTAACTTTAATATTTGGTTGGAAAACAAACATTAAACCAACAGTTAACAGATGTCATAATTGCACAGATATGAGCCTGTTTATATATTTCAGTCTTTTCCTTCTCGTTTTATGTACAAGGATAAAACAAAATAGATTATTTATTTTAATGGTTTCAACAGCAACTTTCGGTTTTATTACTGTTGCTTCTGGAAGACTGTACATGGATTTTGGATACAGTAGCAGACTTCACCTAGTATATAGTTTTAGCTTTGTCTTGTAATTGAGGATCGTCAAGGTGTTTTGTGTTGTAGCAGATCCTATAATGTGAGACTGACCACCAGACTTGCCGCTTTTAAATCTTACTTTGTAAGAATATGAAAGATTTTTGAGTCACCTCATAATTTTGCCTCCTTCCTTCCCAGTAATCACTTATTTCCAACCCTCCTGCCATAGGCAGGGACATCTTCCAGATCAGATTGCTCAAGGGCCCATCTAACGTGGCCTTGAACACTTCCAGAATTGGTGCATCCGCAACCTCCTTGGACAGCCTTTGCAAGTCCCTTACCACCCTCAGTGTCCTTGGCTAGTGCTTTATTATAAGTAGCAAACATAGTAGCAAAACTTCTATTTTTCCAAATCTTAAACCCTTCTATTTTCAGAGGTGAAAAGGTCTTACGGATGAAAATACAGAAGTTCAGTGAGGCTTGCTCACTCCATTAAGAAGAGAAGTCAAAATTAGTGTCCCTGAAGTGAAGGTTTCGGTGTTGCCTGAGCCTGGTTCAGTTTGCTGCTCACTGGTGTTAGTTCCTTCAGTGGCTGAGCAGTCAAGGGGCAGGGAAGCGAGAGGACTTGGGGCACAGGACAGCATATGCCTTAATCTGTGTGTGTTGCAAAGAAAGGAGTGGAAGAATGTGCAGGATAGCTTAAGATGCTGCAGGAGGCTGAAAAACTAAATTGAAATGGAGCTGTTGTGGTGGAGGATTCTGTAGGAACAAATCTGGTTTTGGGAAAAAAGGATAAATACAGTTCTTAACTTTGCTGTTCTAAAAGGCACTCTCATTCGGGGTGAGGGGAGTACATTTGTTAAGTTCCTTTCTTTTGGCCCATGTTTTGGCACTTACTTGGTTTCAGTTTGGAGGTTTTTTTGAGGTAGCAGTATTTTTACATAAGTTAAAATCTGTCTAATGCTCTGTACTTACCTTCTATGAAAAAATTAAAGCATTAGTAAAATACTTCTGTTCTTACTATATAGAATTAAATTTGTTGGCAGCTTTATCTTACACAGTTAGATTTAAAATGTGTTTCTGACTTCCTCTTTCTGTGTTCATTAGCCTAGGATGCCTAATATTTTCAGGTTAAGTTGACTATAAGCTGTAATAAAGTCAAAATTGGTGTCTGAATGTCACGTTAGTGGGTGCGACTCCATTTTGGAAGCAGAGCTGCATATACTCTCCACCAGCCTGGAGACTTAACCACTTTCTTGCCAAAGAAATTGAACTTGCTCTGTTCTGTCTTGCCAGGTTGGCACTTTGCCAGACTTCTGTTGAGTTTGCTCATTGAGGGGTAACCGGTAGATGCAGCACAATGGCTCGGACTGGGGAGAGAGGCTGTAGCCTCTCTACATGTGAGAAGAATTTCACATGTGAGGACATTTCCTGTTCCATCTCTGCCTGGTGATCTGTTAAGTCAGACTAAGGTGTAATACACAGCTTAAACTTTGTAATAGGTATTTTAGTGTAAGAGCAGCTTTATTCTGCCCAAGGAAACACAATTATTTTAAGTAGTAGGTTATCTTCTGTGAAGAACAAGGTTATAGTGAAGGCTGGAGACTGGAGGGAATAAATTAACAGGCTGTGGTTATTTCTTCCCAGGTTGGTCAGCAGGCCTTTAAAAGGTTTTTGTTAACAGACAAAGGCTGTAAGTACTGCATGATGCAGGAAACATTTTCTGCATGTGTGTCCCAGAAATTCTTATGAAAGAAGAATTTGGAGTGAAAGACTTTGGGGTATCTTTCTCTGAGTGATTATAGATAAAGAGCAGTGATGATTCAAAACTCTGTGTTAAGCCCTCCTGGCTTTTTGTTTATTTTCAGACCGTAGGAGCTCTCATAAAGTTTCCCTGCTCATATCTCCCTGAGATTTTGTTTGCTTGTTTATTTTTATTGTAGACTTGCCACAACAATGTTATAGGAATGAAAAATACCAATAATATTCTGCTGGTGTGGTAAAACGTATTACTATATGACATGATTAATAATGTGTAATCTTAGAAATGTCTGTAAGAAACAGCTGCAAAGTATTTATTTTATGAGTGTGTTTTTATTCAATGTCATACAATTGTCTCATTTGTACTAAAATTCATTCTACTGATGTATTTTTATTAATGTCATAGGATATAATGTTGTATTTGTTTGACATGTCCAATTTTTATGGCTCATTTAGCAAAATATGAATATCCTGTTGATGACAGAATTTAATACAACAGTCTAACAGAAAGATTATTCAAGAGCCCATTAGATGAGAATTTGAACTATGCAGTAGATGTTAGGTTTCATATTTACAATTGCCTTTGTAATTTCTGAGGCTCGCTTCTAAAAACATTTAGTAGCATTTACTGTAATTTTATTTCTACCAAGGCTTACTGCTTAGGAGACAATTTAAGGAACCTTCAGAATTAGGAGTAAACTTTCAGAAGTGAACTTCAGAACAACTCTGGCCCAGGGACAGTAAAACTTCAATGGAAATTTAATAGTTTTGCCATAAGGCAAATATATTATAGCTGAATGTTTCCTTGATAAATACCACAAAAAGCTAGCTGTCATTGATAAAAAGTAAAGAGTTCTTTGTCTTGTAGCAAAGCCTATGTTAGATGGAAAAGGCACTGCTTATTAGGTGAAAGAAAGACTCTGTGCCCTGCAGTGGAAAGAACTTAGAGATCAAGGTAAGCAGTGGTTTCATGATTGAATGGAAGCAGTGAAACTGGTTGCAGGATGGTCACTTAACAAGTTTGATGTTTTGCTTTAGCTGACTTTTGGTTGCTGTTTCTTGTAAAGTACTTTTATAACTAGGGTCAATTAGCAATCTGGCATATGTAATTTTTTAAAAAATTAGTTGATCAATAGCACTTTCTCATTTTTGTTGCTTTTATTAGTAATTACTGAGAAAACATTTGTTTTTTATGGGATGTTAAAGTGATTTTTTAGCTTTTGAAAAGAATAAAACCTGCTTAGTGGATGTTAGTATACTGTGACATAGTTAGCAGCTGTCGGTGTTCCTTAAACTCATTGCTGTTAGGTCTGGAGAATTTTGGTAGTTCCATTACAAAGATTTCGGTGCTCTTAATGCAGTACTGTAGTTGCATTATTTCACACCTTGCTCTATTGATGATTGCTAATTGCAAAGGGAGTTAAAGTATATAGTGTATCTAGTCTGAGCAGAAGGCTGTTGCCTATACTTGTGTTTAATTTCTCTGATTTTTTTTCTTTAAGAGATATAATGTACATGGATCTTAACTGTATGTGGTTTTGCAAAGCCCTAGCAAGACCCAGTGTGTGGGGCCATACTATATAACCATGCAAGGAATTGTGCCTGCAGTTGACACCCCAGCCAGGCCCACTGCTGGGTGCTGCTCGGAGGGACAGATTGCTGCCCCTCCCAGAGACAGTGTGCTCCAGCTGTGCTGCAGTCAACACTGCCACTTCACTGCTTTCATGGCGGGTTGGCTAAAGGAACTGAGTTGACAGGAAGGTAGTCCTTCGGGGTGGGGGAAGTATTGGTGGAGCTAGTCTATTCCTTTTCAGCCATATCAGAAATCCAGCTCAGCTGACTGCTGCCTTGTATGGGTATGAAAGCTTACCAGTGTCTCTAAGAATTGGAGAAAACTCCAGGTATATAGCCTTTACGGAAAGGCAAATGCAAATATTTTTCTTGCCACGCAGTTTAGCTAACTCTTTCATCATCCTTTCCCTAGTCAAGTTTTTTCTGAAACCTGCTTTTTTCATGTGACCAAATTTTTGAGGTTTTTTAATTGAGGTTGTTGAGCATTTTATTTATATGCTTTCTTTGCTGTCCACTTAATGTGAATTTTGAACAATTGATAGCATCAAAGAGGTGTCTTGCTCTTTTTTTTCCTGCTTTAATTGCATGTAGAGTTTCTTCTTAGGGAAGAAACATTTCTTGTGGAAGTGCTCAGGGCTAAGCTGGATGGGGCTCTGAGCAGCCTGGTCTAGTTGAATGTCTCCCTCCCAATCATGGCAGCAGGGCTGTAAATAGATGATCTTTAAGGCCCTTCCAGCTGAAACCATTCTGTGAGTCTATGATTCTTCTGTCCTGCATGTGCAAGTTAAGGTCTTGCAGAGATTGTGGAACCTTTCTGGACTTCTAATTTCTGTATGTTTTTAAAAAGGGGATAGTATCTCTCTGACATCATCTATGAAACCTTACATAATAAAACCAGAAGTATTAAGTAGTACAAATTCTTTTTTTCTTCTTCCTCTCAGTATGTAGATACAGTGCTTTATTTCAACCTGATGTTCCAATTACTGCAGCAAATGTGGAAACCTTCTCCAAGTGTCAGTTGCCTAATTTCCAGGTAGTTTGGTTAGGTTATTTATCTTACTCTGTCTGTAACTGCCTTTCAGCACTTTCTAAAAATAGATCAGTTTGTTTAGTGCTGCTGTATTCTCGGTTGCTTAGATTTTATGTGAAGATGGATCCCATGGTGCATAATGAAGTGTGCAAATCACATGCATGATATCCTATATGGTTTCCTGCTGTGTTTTGCTCATCTTCTAAAACTATTCCAGTGTTCAGAGTTTGAGATCATATGTGATTAATGTCATATAATGTCATGATTTGCCGCAGAAATTGTATTCTGGAATTCATGTTCAACTGTCATCTTCCCTTGAAATGGCTTGTTAGCTTTATATATTTTTTCACATTCTGAGAGTGAATTTGAAGTTCAGAAATTGTTCTTTTGCTAATCTCACCTTTTATCCTCTTTTAATCTATAAAATAGGAAGATACCTCTCTTAGACTTAGCTTTCCTATAAAAACAACAGAACTTTCTTCCTAATTTCTGACTTTTTGGTGTATCTCCAAAGGTCTTAGAGATCTTAGGTAAGTAAATAACTCATAGTGCTAGAGATAAAAAAATACTTATTTGTTTCTCCTTTTTTCCCTATTTATTGTTGGTTCCTGCTTTTGATGTTATTCAGATTATTTTACTTATTTGGAAAGTTTGAGTGGGAGTCAGACTTACTCAGGGAGGGAAAAGAAGAAAAGTGACTGAGGTACTCCTGTTTGGAAGTTTTTGTGATGGGGATGCAGTTGCTTTAGAGGATGTTTTGTACCTATGAGTAGTCACTAGTTTTACTTGACAGCTGGTGGGATTCAGATGGGTTGGAGCATCTTGCTCATGCCAGACCCAGTTAGAGGAGGTTGCTCAGGGTTTTGTCCAGTTTCTGTTGCCTCTCAGGTCAGTGTGGTCCACTCTTGAGCACACACACGGTAAAGAATAAGTTCTGGCTTTTGCAGAGTAGCCTGTAACTCACCACATCATCCTTGTTGCCCTTCTTGAAGGACAGTGATGTTTTTCCAGTCTTTGGGTACAACTGGCTTAAGTGTTCCTTAATCACATCTTCCTTGAAAAATGGGTGATACTGCTTTCCCACAGATTCTGCTGATACAGTTGAGGAACTGTGAGGCCAGAAGACAGGATTTAATGAAATTTGGGATGACAAAAAAAAAAAAAAAAAAAAAAAAAAAGAGATCAAGTTCTTTTTTTTTCCCCATGTCTTTTGTCACTAGGTTTCTTCACTAGGTTTCATTGAGCAGAAAATGAAGGTGAAGAAGCATTAGTTGTCCATTGTGTGGTTATCACTGCTGTCTTACCAGAAAAACTTTCAAAGGCTTCACAAAGAAAATGTTTAACATACTTCAAAGCTCTGTCCTTTTATCCTCTTCTGTTACTCCTTGTTAAAACTTTAAAAATGTTAAACAGTTCAGCTAATGATCAAACTTAGGCAGTTCTGTGTTCTTCATTCCTGTCATCAGTGCAATATCCTGCAATGTAAGTGGCCCAATGTGCATGCAGGCCCTGAAAAAACCCAGTCATTTGCCAGAATATGCAGGTGATTTCCATCTTTGAAGTACAGAACTTTCATAAATGCTTCCACCTTTCAGGAGCATGAACACTTTTGTCCAGGAGTGAATGCTCTGTATTCACTGGTTTTCTGTAGACATCAGGTTCTTGTAAGGGTGTGGGTGTTTTTGTTAGCCAGCTGAGAAATTGAATTCTTTTCACGTGCTAAGGAATGTCTGTGCTTGACATCCATTACACTGGTATCATAGAACTTCACTATTGAACTCTCTGCTTCACATAGTTAGTTTCTCAGCTACTATCAGGTTATGATTACTGCCTGCTACTGGAGGTGCTTTTGACTGTTTTTTTTGCCTCTGCAGCTAATTTAGGGAGTGGAAAGTTCAAGCGTCTTTTAAGCACTAGATCTTTAAATCTATACCTATAAATGTAGATTAGGCTACAATTCCATGGAAGTTTCCTCGGTAGTACTTATAATAGTTTCAGTTCCCGGAGGGACCTTACCTCTGCTGTGCTGTCACGACTGCACTGTGCTAGTGTGGTTGAACAGGAGGAGGTAACTGATATGGTTGAAAAATAACTTTTCCCCTCCCCTGCTGCTTGAGGGGTTCTTTTCAGATTTAGTTTCCTTCCCCAGCTTTTCTGTCAGTGCTGACATACACAGGGTGCAGGACAGCAGCAAGACTCTGCAGGAATCTTAGGAAGGGTGAGGAGCCTGTAAAACTGTTCATGTGGTGCTGCTTCCAAATGTGAAAATGCAACCTCACTGTGGTTACACAGTTTATATAGTGGAGCTGATGGTATCAAAGCTGCAAGATAAAAAGCTGTTTTGCATAGAAGCCTGTCTGGAAGAATTATGAAGCAATGAGGAAAGTAAACCAAAAAATATTTCTGTGTCAGAGTTTTATGAGTACTTGTATCCTCTTAACAATATATCTGATGACTCTAAATGAGCAACAGATTAGAAAGCTTAGAAGCATTCTTTTTCATTTATTTAAATATGAGTCTGGATGAAGGCAATGATTCTGAGTACATTTAAATTAATTTACATTTTCTGTGTGAGCACTGCAGTATCTGATAAGTTGGTTGCAGTTGTGATGGTGTAAGCATTTATAAGATGAGGCTTGCAGTGTTTCTTCACCAGCATCTAGGGAAAAAGAACGTAAACTTGAAGACTTCCTGAAAAAGCATCTGGGTCCTGAACCAAACCTTTATTTGTTCTGGATTGTGTGTTTAGGACGGTTCTTGTACACACAGTAATAGATGAGATCTCTGCACATGAAAGACTTAAGAGTTTCTATGTGTGCAATAGAAACTTTGAAGTCTCTGCTGTTGTATTCCAGGGGGTGGTAGGGAGTTACTTTGGCAAACCAGGGATACATATGGAAAGGTTACTTTCCTAGAAAAGTTGATTTTAGTGAGTGTGGACAGTAAATGCATCTGGCTTCTTTGGTGAGTTGATCTTAGAGAATCATAAAACAGTTAGGTGTGAAAGTGATCTTAAAGAGCATCTAGTTCCAGCACCCTTTCTGTGGACAGGGATACTGTTCACTAGATCAGGTTGCTCAGGGCCCCATCCAGCCTGGCCTTGAACTCTTCTGGGGTGGGGCATCCACAGCCTCTCTGGGCACACTGTGCCGGTGCCTCACCACCCTCCCAGCAAAGTATTTCTTTGTAGTACATCTAATCCAAACCTGCCCTCTTCAGGTTTAAAACCATTGCCCCTTGTCCCCTCACAGTCTGTTCATATAAATTCTCTTTCCCTCCTTTTTATAAGACACTTCAGGTACTGCAAGACTGCAGTAAGGTCTTTTCAAAGCCTTCTCTTTTTTTCTTTTTCTTTTCTCTCTTTTCTCCCCTCTCTCTCTCTCTCTCTCTCCCCTCTCTCTCTCTCTCCCCTCTCTCTCTCTCTCCCCTCTCTCTCTCTCTCCCCTCTCTCTCTCTCTCCCCTCTCTCTCTCTCTCCCCCTCTCTCTCTCTCTCCCCTCTCTCTCTCTCTCCCCTCTCTCTCTCTGTCCCCCTCTCTCTCTCTCTCTCTCTCTCCTCTCTCTCTCTCTCTCTCTCCCCTCTCTCTCTCTCTCTCCCCTCTCTCTCTCCTCTCCCCTCTCTCTCTCTCTCCCCTCTCTCTCTCTCTCTCCCCTCTCTCTCTCTCTCCCCTCTCTCTCTCTCTCCCCTCTCTCTCTCTCTCCCCTCTCTCTCTCTCTCCCCTCTCTCTCTCTCTCCCCTCTCTCTCTCTCTCCCCTCTCTCTCTCTCCCCTCTCTCTCTCTCCCCTCTCTCTCTCTCCCCTCTCTCTCTCTCCCCTCTCTCTCTCTCCCCTCTCTCTCTCTCTCCCCTCTCTCTCTCTCCCCTCTCTCTCTCTCCCCTCTCTCTCTCTCCCCTCTCTCTCTCTCCCCCTCTCTCTCCCCTCTCTCAGCCTGTCTTTGTAGGAGAGATGCTCTCACCCTCTGATCATCTTTGTGGTCCTCCTCTGGACCCACTCCAGCAGATCCATGTCTTTCTTCTGTTGAGGACCTCAGCTCAGAGCAGGATGCAGCACTCCAGCTGGGGTCACATGAGGCCAGAGTAGAGGAGCAGAGTCAGCTCTCTTGACTTACTGGCTGCTCAGCTTTTTAGGCAGCCCAGGATATAATTGGCCTTCTGGGCTACCAGTGGGCACTGTTGGCTTATATGTAGCTTTTCATCCATGAGAATGCCCAAGTATTCTCCAGAGGGCTTATCTCAGTGACTTCTTTTCCCAGTCTGTACTCATATCTGGGATTGCCCCAACTCAGGTGCAGCACCTTGCTCTTGGACTTGTTGAATTTCAAGGGAAAGCCCACTTCTCACATTTGTCCAGGTCCCCCTGGATGGCATCATGTCCTTCCATTGTGTCAGCTGCACCACTCAGCTTTGGTGTCATCTACCAGCTTGCTGAGGGTGCACTTGATCTCAGCATGTCATTGATGAAGACCTAGGAGAGCACCAGTCCCAAGAGTCAGGAGAGACCTGAGGGACACCACTCATCACCAGCTGCCACTTGGACATGAAGACATTGGCTGTAATTTGCTGGCTGCATCCATCCAGCCAGTTCCTTACCCACTTAATAGTCCATCCATGTCTTTCCAATTTGGAGGTATGGACATCATGTGGAGCCATACTAAAGACCTTACAGAAGTGGAGGTAGATGGCATCTGTCAGTCTTCCCTTGTTGACCATTGCTGTCATTCCATCATACAAGGCCACCAGATTGGTCAGGCATAATTTACCCTTAGTTAAGCTACGCTGACTGCCTTGGGTTATCTTCTTATGTTGTATGTGCCTTGACCTATCTTCTAGGAGGATCTGCTCCATGATGTTCCCAGGCACAGAGGTGAGGCCCTCTGATCCCCTGCATCTCCCCACTACTACCAAAATCTTGCCACACAAAACCAACAGAGCATCACATACAAAATAAAGTAATAGGGATGTTTTTCTAATGAGTTGTAGTATAGATTAGTATGGAACTATTTGCCTTAGAGCATGAGGTGCAAGACATGGAAAAAACAAGTCTTCCAACATGATGTCTTTTGCTGGACACTGACACTTTAGTAAATACTGTGTATGCCACTTCTCATTTAGTGTTTTAGGTGGAATTTTAAAGGATTTTGATTTTTTTTTTTTTTAACTGCAAAATTTTGCTCTTATTTCATGGATATTCGCTATGAACTTTTTTTTCCTTCCATTTAGGAATTGCTTAGCAGCACTGTTGAATGACAGTAACTCTTGCTGAAGGAGTTACAAAAAACCAGTGTCCACGCAGAGTTATTTGAAGGTGTTGATCTGCTTCATGACATTCTCCTGCAAGCATATTTTGCTTTCTAATTCAAAATGTGATAATTGTGTTTTACACAGAAAAAGACTGTATGGGGATTTTAAAAAGTCTGGCTTCAGGGTGTCATTAATAATGACATAAATCTACTAATAAAACACATTATTTTTTCAGGAATTGTTTTATTGGCTAGTTAGAGATTACATGTAACTGTTGTTTAAAAAACAGTAGTTGTTTAAATGAGCAGTGAAATGCGTCAGCTACACCTGTGTCACTTGTCTAGTTAAATTTCAGGTATTTACTTGGTTTCAGAACTGATATCTCCCTTGGTGCGAGAGCACCAAAGGGAATTAGTAGTGGGAGGAAAAATGAGAGTGAAATCTGCTCCGGCATGCTGCCTGTCTTGGACAGAGGTACAGCAATTACTTTCTCTTGACGCAACACCTCAGGGATCACTCTGCATTTTTGAATATTTTTACCTCTGGGTATGGATGTGCCTTGTTGATTAAGGAGACCTTGAATAGTGTACATTGTGAAAATGCATCATATGGGTTCCAAATTTAAATTTTAGTACAAAAGAATCAGCAGCTTAGCCTGTGTAACAGATTACTTGTTATCACCTTAAACAAATAAAAAATCCTGTATGGAATCAGATACCAAGTGGCTGTTCAGATCTAGTAACTCAGGTTATCTAGAACACTCTGGAGAACATGATGATAAACTTCTAGATTTACATTTTTGTTAGGACCAAGAGTGCTAGAGAGAGTGAAAATTGATCCAGAGTTGAATGAGCAGAACTGGGATAAGACATTTTCCATGGATGGCTGCACTGATCAGCAGCAGTGGATGAACTGTCCAATACAGAAATGCTTAATTTAAAAAGGAATTACAGAAAATGCTAAGAAACTTTTTGAAAAAGAAAGAAAAGATGCAGCTGGAGTGTAAAATACTTGTAGCTAGCTTGGGAGGTATTTAAAGATATAGGAGGCTTACAAGCATGCATGCTATTGTTTAAGTAGATTTCAAAAGGCTCCCCAAATGCTGGCCTGGCTAAACAGCAGAGTAAGACATAATATCTGAAATAAAACATCATAGTTCTTGAATTAGATCTTTTATCTCAGTAATGAAAATAGAGAACAATAAAAAAGCTGGTGGATTTAACCTGTAATTATAATGAGGTGAGGAAAAATTGATTAACTCCCAACAGGCATAAAAATATTGTTAAGTATTTCTTCAAACTCAGCAGGAAAGTTTGAGGAGTGTCTGGAGGATCAACCCAGACAACCCAGTTGTAAAAGGTGGCTTTGGAGTATATAAGGTCATAGCTGAATAATGGAATTGCTTGCACTCACTTTGGCAACACTTAGAGAGCTCTTTATGCCAGAATGTTTCTTAATAAGGAATGTGACAGCGTGTACAACTCAAAATGAAGCATCAGTGGAAGAAATTGCAGTACATTGAGCAAACTGTGAACAAGACAGCATGATCAAATGGCATTCATCCAAGTGTTGTAAGAGGAACTGGGGGATGAAGGAGCTAATGACTGCAGTGTGTTGCTTGTGGTTAGCATCATATTTCTGCTACAGGTAAGGAGGGTAGCTAGCATATCATCAGCAGTTTAAAAAGGCAGTGAAGGTATTTGAGGAAATTTACATCAGTGAGCTTTGTGATCATGCAACCTGAATTCATGGAGATTATAATGGAGACCAGAATTGATTTCATTGTTCCTTCTGTAAAGTCATTTATCAAAGGCTTTGGGAGAGGCTAAATTACCTCTGAATAAAATGGAAAATTTTGTACAATTGGGAAGCGTTAGAAAGAGAGGGCAAAAAAGGTTTGTTTTGTTATTAGGAGCAATTGAATTGCACAAGGATCTATAACACTGGTGCACAGTTATAAGAAAAAGGGTGTGCTAGCTAAGTGACTAAATTTGTAGATCTTCAAACTATACTTGGGTTACTATAGCGGCTAGCTATTTAAAGAAAGTTGTAAATGCTCAGGTTTTGAATTATATGGGTTGAAATCATACATGAAATTCTGTGTAGCTAAGTTTCAAGCAATCTAAATGAATGAAAAGTGAAAAAGAGGATTTTTGTAGTTAACAATTGGCACTGAAGTGCTTCTTAACCAATCATGAGTGAAAGATGGCATTATCGAGTACCTAAAGATCAATGCAGTTCTTCTTAGCAATGAAAATAGCAAATCCAGTGTAAAGATTTACTAGGAAAGGAACAAAGAACAGAAACGACATTGTGCCTCTGTAGAAATTCATGGGGTGTATGCATCTTGAGTATTCCTCGTAGTGTGTATCCTCATCTCAGAAGGGGTACAGTAGACTGTAAGAGGTTCAAAGAGATGATAGCATCAAGAGGGATTTAATGGCATGAAACAGCTTTCATGGGAGGAAGAATTAACCTGACTCAGTTTTTTTCTTGTTCTGTCTGGGAAAGGAAGATCATGAAAGAACACAACAGGAATCTATGCAATCATGAGAGAATAGGGAAGGGTTACTTATTACTGTCTTCCAGAGTACATGGACTGGAAAAGTAGAGTACTAGGAGCAAAAGGTGCCAGATTGAATCAGAATCAACAGAAGGAGATACTCCTGTAATTAAGCTGAGGTACTTTTCTGCTGCAAGATAGTGTTGATTCTATAAAGCAGGCTTGATTAAAAAGCAAGCAGGGAGAATAAAAAGGTAGGAAAAGCTGTTAAACACAAAAATATTCATTGATGGCTCAGGAAGACTGCAATAGGTGCAAGTAGTTGGAAGCAGAGACTGAATATGCAATAAATATTTCTGTGTGCATTGTTTATACTTTGTCCTAGACATATGTTGTTGGTTGTGATTTTCTTCCTCTTTTCTATCACAGTATAACAGTTTCATTCAATATTTCTAAATGCATTTCCAACAATGTAAAAAATATGTAATAAGCAAAAACACACTTAAACCAAAACCAAAGCAGCTGTATAATTTGTCATACAGAATTTGTGTGAGACAGCTCTTAACTGCAGTATTTAGGGCCCAGGGGGGACAGTGCCTTGCTTTAATGAGTGCTGTCTCCATGCTTTGGAACACCTTCACTTAAGAATACCCCATGCTGTGATAACATATGAAAATCTCCATGAGGGTGGATATTGTAGTAGAGAGATCTGAAATTTTATGTAGTATGACAGAAAGTTTTTACTTAGCTGATGCTAACACTGAAATTTCAACTTGCATTGTATGTTAGTTCAGGTCAGCGTCAGATGTTGAATTAAAAATCCAGCATGTTATGTTGGAATTGTACCTGGAACAGTTACAGTTCAGAACTGTTGCTTTTATATGGAAAAATTCAATATATGTTTGGTTATTGGTCATGTTAATAGTACATTTTAGGGCTTTCTATGTGGGGCATATAGTTCATATCAGAGAAACTACCCTTAAAACAGTTGAAAACCGTTATTACATGACCTCAGGTTATAATTTTTAATAGCTTGCTAACTTACTGGTAATAAGATGTTGACATATACTTTTATTTATTTAGGGGAATAGTAATCACCACTGCATGGATGGACTTAATGACCAAATGGTAGTTAAACACTGTCATCAATAAAATAAATACTGGGGGAAAATATGCGCATCTGGTTTACTCCTCTAGTTTGTGTTGATTAATAACTCAGCTTGAAATCAAGACTTATCTTAACTTGTTCTCATTTCAGCTTTGGATAGATCACAGTCCAAGAGAGATGGAGGTTTTAAAAGTAATTGGAGCTTTGATCATGCAGAAGAAAGTGAAGGAGATGCAGAGAAAGAGTAAGGATGCATTTATCTAGGCTATTGAAAGTATAAATGTGTATTTATAATTAAATACTTACTTTTTGAAGTTCTAAGTAAGAAACAATATATAATATCTTGAACTTTCAGTGATTAAGAAAAATTATTTCAAATAAGTGATTATTTTAAGTAGTATTGCCAAATAGGTGTTCATTATAATGTAAGCTTTATTGTGAAGATGGGGCTTACAACACAGTGCACAGTGCATTTCACAAGAGCTGCAGTTGTCCTTGCAGCTTCTGTGTAAGTCTAAGGAGCACAGACAAGCAATATGTGAACTTGCAGAATAAGGAAGTTGGTAGGTAGGGTATCCAACCAGCTTCAGCTTTTCTTTCCTTCAGTGATGCTACTCAGTACTTGACAGTTATGGTTAAAGTACTTCAGTAGCTTTAGGTCTTCATCAAGTTAAACCAAGCTTAAAGATTCTATTTTTCTTTTTCTTTTGTGTTTATTTCACTGAATAGAGTTACGGCTGGGGTTTTTTCCTTGTAATTTAATAATTTACTTGGTATGTTTGGATTTTGGATAAAACTTAAGTCCTGTGTGTATAGTTTGAATGCATACTTTGTCTCCTTGTGACATTTTACTGTTACTAATGTGTTTTCTCAATATTAATGTATTTATTTCCAAAATGACTAATGAATTGTTAAAAGAACAAGTGTCATACACAAAGAATTCATGTCAGTTTATTTGTTGTTTGTAGATATTCGGAGAGTAGGACTTGCAAATTGAAAAGGTATGCTGTAATTCTGTAGTAAGAAGTCACTGAATCCTGTGCTTAGGTACAAAAATAATTTATATATGAATTTGTATCATCTGTTATTCTGCCAAATACTATATGTTGGAAGGGAGGTAGGAAAGTAGATGTAACCACATAGGCTGCAACATCAGGCTATGCTGCAATCTTAATAAAAGATTAGGAAATGTGAAGTTTTAGTAATTAAAAAATGAGTGCAGGAGTTCATTTAAGTGTGAGGTAAGCATTAAGAGCTGTTGTCAAAACAGAAATGTACTGGAAGTTAAAAGCACTTTTTAAAGGGTTCACAAACTTAAGGGCATTTCAATTTTATAAAATCAAGGTCGTGTTGTTATTAGCAGCTTCACATCCATTCGTAGTGCACACAAATATGCTTTAACTATAAGGGCAGTACATTCCATGCAGTTACTATTTCCGTCTTAGTTGCCTTCAGAAGTAAGTGACATTTGAAAACATAACAGCTTTTTTTATTAGTAGTAATTTACTGCTGTTTTCCTATAGTCTCCAGCTGATGTTGACTTAACAACATAGAATGAAAAATGTAGAGAGTAATGATGGGAAAAAAAGTTAGAAAAATTATTATGAAACATAATCTTTATGTAATTGTATCTGATTTTAAGATTGTATGTCTGGGTGATTTTTCATTCCTGTAAAACATTTAGTACAATAAGCAGTTTTCCCATAGTTAGAATTGAATTTTTATTGCCTACTTAGATAATTTTTGATTTGCTTTTATATCTGTGAATTATGCCGAATCTTATTCTGAAGTATAGATAGAAGAGTAGTTGAAAATTGATTTAAACCAGTGATCTTGTCTTATTTACTTACCCATTCTCTGACACCATTTGAGGCAATTTCTTATTCCCTCCAAACAGCCACATTTTAAGCTGCCCACGTATTTACTTTGGTAACACCTGTGTTTGTTTATGTTAGAGACATAGCAAGCTTTTAGCATTTTGAAATTATTTGTGTTTTTTGCTTTTCTGATGCATTTTTATTTCATATAGCAAAACATTGACAGAACGGAATTTTTAGATAACAAATGACAGTAAATATTCCTTCTTTTCTCCAAATTTCCTTTACCCTTAGTAGAACATTTCAAAGATTAGCAGCTTTAATTAATATATTTGTTGCAGCATAAAGCTTTGTGTCCCTCCAAGTATTTTGAGTCTATTCTGCAGTAAGTAGGTATTTGCAGTGGTGTGCTGATACTATGATGTTTAACTTTTACATGGTTTCTTTGTGGGGAGAGCTGAGTCTGAAGCAAGCAGCTGGATGCATTTCGTGCTGGTTGTGGAGGCACTGGTGTTACAGTGCCTGATTTTATCACAGCTTTTTGCCCTCTTAATGGCAGACACACAATTTTTGTGGCATACACACAAGGTTTGTTTTGAACTAGCCTAAGAATAATATCTCAGCACTTAAAGGAGTGGCTGTATTCTTGTATTACGCCATGAGACCTGTGCTAATATTGTTGGTCAGCACTGGATGCCTTCTTGGATGATAATTTCTTCAGTGAGATGAGCACAAAGTATGTGTTAATGACCTACCACAGCTATTTTTAGAATAGGTAGATTGTTTTAAAAGAAGAATGTCATTTAACTTATTTGCAAGTAGGTGAGGTGAGTCATAATGGTTAAGATACCAGATAATGAACACAAGAAGACTAAAGAATATTTGTAAACTGAAGAAAGTTTGAAAAATAATGATGACCCAACACTGTATCAATTTAAACTGATTCTACAGTTGATACTCAGCATGGGAAATTAAGAATGGTAATTACGAGTATCTTATCCAAAAGGAAACGCTTGCAGATAATACTCAGTCCACTTGAAAGAGTAGAAGTAACATATTTGATGTTCTAAAACATTTGATCTACTCAGGATGGTAGCAAGTGGTGTGAGACTTCCATTGCTTTGTAATGGGAGATCCCATAAGAGATCTATTTTTATGTAGAACAATTGAAAAAAAAAAGATGAGTTGGTGAGCTGAGCACACTGAAACCTGTGTAGTCCTCCACAGAATGGTGGAAATTATCTTGTGTTGTGGAAAATATGAAAGGGGGGCAGACTTGAGTAAACATGGCTATAATAATATATTCAAGTGATTCCTGAAATTAAGATGTTATCAGCTGTTTTCTGGTGTTACAGATGATTCTCCTGAAGTGTCTTGGATAATTTATATTTATTTCCTTTGTAATATCTGTGTTAATGTTTTTGAAATATATTGGTATGCTCCATGGTGGTTTTGTAAATGGATGGGCCCAGATTTCTCTTGGCTGTCATACTGTTTTCTTAATAGTCTAGACTTCTGGCTTCCACTGAGATAACAGTAGCCTTATCAAAAACAAGGAATACGAATAAATGGGTCCAGTTTATTTGCACTACAGTGTCTTTACTTAACTACCATTTTCTTTCAAAAGGCTTTATTTTTTGCCCCTTCCATTTAGGGCAATAAACCCTTGTTCTCCATGTATTGACAAATGGAAAAGCGTTGTACTGTGTTATATATTTACATTGAGCTTTTTTCTACTGCTTATAAAATTTGTATTACTTTGTCAAAAAACTCTCCCATAGTTGTATAGATGACTTATACTTCTTTTTGAGCCTGTTAGTAGATCACTGTAGCCTTTAAATTGATGAAAACTTTTTAAATTAAGGCTATTTTTAATGGAATGGCACTGTAAATGAGTTAATAATACTACTACTTCTCTTGAGCCTCTGATAGTGTGACTTTTTAGTGTGCTGCCTACCACTGTGTTATTTAAAACACAGAATATACACAGTGTGCTGTGAGGGCAAATACATCAACCTACTGGTTTTATATAATAGTTTTCAGAAAGAAATTCCAATTATGTTTGAAATGTGACTGGATCAGTTGGTAGTTGATAGAAATATGCTTGCAGCATGCTAGAGTGTAACCTCAATGGTCAGCAGAGGTTTAAAGTTTGGGTTGCTTACAGGTAGTAGTGGAAACATAACCTGTTAATCTCAGCTGTCTGACTAGCTATTGCATAGTTCTTAGTGTTTTAAAGCACCAAACAAATGCCAAGTGATTAGAGGAAAGTAAACAGAAACTTTTGTTTTCTTGTTCAGTGCCTAAATTTAAATGTGTAATTATGAACTCCCCTTAAGAGCTCTGTTTAGGTAAATTGCTTCTGTTTTTTCCCTTAATATTAATAAAGAATAAACATTAATTTGTTATAAAATTTTAAGGAATGTACTGAAAAGTTAGAAGTTATGTTCTAGTGTGAAAATAGCCAGGAAACTCATGGTTCCTGATTAAAAGTGATAGAGTGTGGAGACATCCTCCCAGCAAGACAACTGAGTTTTCTTTTAAATGGGATGTTAAATATATTACTGACTGGTACGTTGGGGGAGTGGTATAGTGTTTATTTTGGGTTGGTTTTGGTTTTTTCCTGTCTGTATAAATTGCATCATTGAAGCAGGCAACGGGAAGCATGTGATACATGAGCAAATAGACATTGCTGGGTTGCTATGTACTCTGCTCTCTGAAAAAACAACCTCTGGTTCTGGTGCATATGCTTTGCATTCCTCAATATCTAAAAGTATTGCTTCATTTAAAACTTCCAATTTGTTAATATTGCTCTGGTCATATTGTGTGATAAAAGTTATTCTTGTTCATTTTGATTTAAGCCTTGGCTCAGTATTCTGGTCATTTGCAGTGTGTTAACCTTCTCTTACCTCCCCCCTGAATTATGCTTTGTTAAAATGGTTGCAGTATTGAAGCACGTTGAAATCCTAAAAGTATCACCACAGTACAAAGGTGTTTTGAAAATAGTCATCATTTCTGTATGAAATGAAGCTAAAGAGCAAAAACATTTCTAGAGGTGAAATGAGCTGACTAGGGCAGCACCATAGGCAAATGCCAGAGCTGCAGGTACTGTAGGTTGCTGCTTATGTCTGTGCTGCAGGGTTTTGTTTATTTTTTAGGATGTGGAAAATTTCTGAAATTGTTAAACTCTGTGTCTACTGATGAATGCTTGAGAAGGCTCCATGAGCCTCACTTGAAAGGATGATTTGTTCTGAAAGAGAATTTTTTAAAAAAGTTGCGGGAGGTGAAAGTTTTAATATCCATGTGTCCAGAAGCACAGCTGTACTCTTTTGCTTCTGTTTGAAATTAGTGATGGATCTACAACACTGTTTGTCTTACCATTGAGCACCTAGAATTGTGGTGCTCTGTAAATGATAGGAAAATACAATAATGCCACTGGCTGCATAATTTCTTCCTATTTCAAAATCAACTGTGTGCACAATCTTATCTCCTGAAGTTTCAGAGTCTGTAGATCTCAACCCAACATTTTTATTTTATTTCTATTTGCTCTAGGGAAATTTGTATTGCATAAGATGTAAGAATAAATTGTAACATGAAGACAAATATTGTGCATGGAAAAAGTTGTTAGGAACTTGAGGAATGGGGCACTGAGGGATTAGTTTATTTCTATACAAAGAGCTAAAGTCACTGTATGTATTGCAAGCCAGCATGTCAAACTGACACAACTAAGAAATGTTTGTTTCTCTTGTGTATCTCTTCCCTTTTAACACCTGGCATAACTACTTTTATTTTAAGCAATTTCTGCCTGAATGATCTTGATGAAAACTTTTCAAACTGTGCAGTCACAAGTTCGCTGAAAGTTGTATTGTTTTGTTGTAGCCAACATAGGGATTAATGAGAAGGGATTGTCTTCAGATTGCTTCTCCTGGAAGCAAGAATATGCTAGACTAATCTAGCTGCTGCCAGTATGAAATGTATGATTGGGGTTTCAATTTAAATATTTTAGATTACTTGAGGATAACTCGAAAATAGTGTTTTAGAGTATCATGGAGTGGCTTTCATTTTTTTTTTTTTGTGTTCTTCCCCATTCTAATGGTTGGGGATTACAGATATGGAAAGTGCTAAAGAAACACATTTTAATAAGCAGTAGAACCAAACTGAATATGTTCTTTTTTATGAAGACATACTTTGGTATTATTGCTGTGGGATAAAATGTAGTTACATGAAGTTCTTCTCCTAAAGCACTATGAAGTTTGCAGTTTTAAACTAAATACTTGAACACTGATAGGCATAAACAAAGACTATGTTTTATAGGTTAATTAAGTTTTTGGACTCAATTTATGCAGAGAGTACAGAATCTTTTAATAGTGTCAGTAATATTGTAACCATGTTGAAGGTTCAGTAGCACTGACTATTTTGAATTAATCCTTTTAGTTTTGCTTTTTGCAAAATAATTTGATGTTGAGTTCAGTTTCATATTATGCATCTGATCACTCTGCTCATTTCATGTTCCTGTTGTTCTGTGCATATTTATACAGTGTGTATATGATGCATTTAAATGTAGAAGGAAGGAGGGGGAAAAGCCTTTTGCATTTAAAATGTTTTGTGGGTGCTCTGTTGGATTACAATGAATGTGCTTTTCTCTCCCACGTGTCTAGTGAGGCAAATCTGCTCAGTTTAGATGATGGTGATGGACCTTTCAGTCCCAATGAAGAAAAAAAGGTAAATAATTGGTTTATCTTATGGTGAAAATGTATCTTCAAAGCTTTTTAGGTTCTTAAACAGTACTGTCTAGCCGTGTGTGTAGTGTAAAGAAATGAAAGTTTCTGCTGTGTTTTAGGAAAATATGATCAAGCTGTTTATCTGCCTACCCTTAAAGTTTTTGTTCCCTTCTTGATCTCTGTAGTATTTTGAAAAATATGACCAAGAATAACTAATTATAAATTTAGACAATTATCACAAATACTGTACTAAATATAAAATATATATTGTACTCTATTTAGTAAGAAATTGTAGTATGGGTGTATATTTTCCATGAAATTTGGTATAAAAGCAGTTGGAGAATGAAACCAAAGTAATACTTACGTTAATATTTTGCATTCATTTTCTCCTTCTAACTTCTACACAACTAAACAGTTATTTTAACATATGTGAATTCTGTTGTGACAGTCAATTCGTTGTCGACCTGGAGCTATCAGCACCAGCAGTGATGCCATAAAAGCATATGCAAGGCGAGGCAAAGCTGGAGGTTTCAAACTTTTTAAAGGGAACGCAATCGGCCTCAACATGATGGGAAATACCAAGAAACTGAGGTAATACATTTAATTTGTGTTTCCTTGATCATTGATACAAATCACTGCACAATAAACAGAACTTCTAGTCCATTTACATTGTGTGCTGTGCATTTTAAGGCGCTGTACTGTGCTGTGCTTCTGAGTAAAGAGGGAAACCTAGATGGTTAGGGTCTTTCCTCTTACAAAATGCTTGACGTCACATTAGTGAATTACCAGAAGACTCTTGTAATGGATTTAGAGCATTCATTGCTGTATTTGTTAGTGTTGCCTACATGTGTTATTGTTTCCTCTATATAGTGATAGCATATAGGAAAATATTTTTTACATCCCCATCCAGATTTGCTTCTTTCCATGATTGTAAATTGCCAGGTTAACTCAGGATGTTTTCTGTTTTTCTTACTGCAAGATAATAATTTGATTTTGGATTTACGGATTTTTGTTAAAGGATTCAGCAAATAGCCATGCTTGTATAGTATAGCTTGAGCTGACAGGAGCAGTTTTTAAGCATTCAGTGTTGTACTTGCTCATTACTACGGTCTTTAGCATGTAAGAGACTGATTTCTTTATTTAGTGTATAATAAAAAGTGTTATATTCTCCTAACTTTCTCGGGGAGTGTTTATATTGCTAGAGTGCACTCAGTTTGGCAACCTTTGCAGGAAGGAAAAGTTCACAAGATACCCAGCTATAGATGGGCCAGTCATCAAATATCCAATATATATGTAGCTACATGAGGGATGTATGTCCTCGTCTTCATTGTCGGTGGTTTATCACCATCTGGAAATTAAGCTCCAAATAAGCCACTTCCCTTCTTGCCCCTTCAAGTAAGAGAGGGACAAAGGCAGAGACTAAGGGTTGAGATAACCAATTAGTGAAAGCAAACAGCAGTGGATTAAGAAATGCATGCTGAGAGCAGCAGTATTAATAACAATGCTTATGCTTACAAAAATAAAGGAAGGTGCTTTATGCACAAAACGTGTTTGCCACTTTGACTTAGTTCTGTGTGGCCAGTGAGAGAAAGAGAAGGTGATGAGCACTCCCCACAGCTGGCTCTCCCCATCTCCGAGCCCGAGATAATGGAAAACTATGCTGGAAGTGAGATCATCTGTGTTGTGCTGCACTGCTGCACCAGGCTTGGGTTCAGGCTCAGCCCAGGCTCAGTTCTGCTGCTGCTTTGGACCACTCTGCTGGGCTCAGTTCCGCATGGCTCTTCTGCTTCTTTAGAGCCACATCCCAGAGCTGTGTTTGCTGCTTTTCAGAACCACGTCCTGGGTTCACATCTCGGAGGAGTGGGAAGGTGGGGAGTGGCAGCAGCAGAGGATGGAGTCTGCAGGTCTGATCCTAGTAACTCAGCCCAGATGAAGAGAGGGAGACAAAAATGGCACACTTCTGGGGAGATATTGTCCTTATTCTTCCCCCTGAAACCACAACGCAGAGCCGTGATTTGAAGGGTGCAGAATACTAATGTAGCTGTGCCCACAGCATAACCCCAAGCTCTGGCTCCTTGCTGCAATCAGGACATGGCTCTTGTATGCTGTAAGCCCTGTTAGTGGGACCGTCTTACCATCATCATTTTTAAAAAACAAATCCTTGAAGTTCTGTGGAGTATATATATTCTTTCCTGCTATTCTGGTCTTCAAGCCTGGTGTCTTAAGATATACTGGACAGTGATGTGAAACTTATGAAAGTTTTTTTTTTTTTTAAATAAAATTTATTTATTTATTAATGACAAGGGGGGTTTTTTTAGCACAAGGCTATTTTTACATTTACACAAATTAGCATGGTACGTCATTGTCCATGATTCATCTACACAAATAATGTTTTGTCTTCAAATTTTTTGTATGCACAACAGATTTGTAAGATAATATCCACATTTCTGCCTTGCATATCTTCAAATTCACCAGTTCTTACAGAATCATCTTGGTCATTTCCATTCTTTAGGGTTCTGTTCTTGAACATAGACATAAAGTTAAAAGTCACAAGTGCAAATCTATCAGGGCTCTTTTGCTCTGTTTTACTATTGAGGAAACCTGTGTATCTGCATTATACTTGTTCTTTGTTTGGAGTACACTTTTAAAATAAGATTCCTCTAATTCTCTGGTAGCTAGAATTTTTCTTTGTCTAGCTGTGGAATTTGTTGTGAAATCCAACCTTACCATGTAACTTCTTTTGTTAAAGCAGTCATACCCGACTGTCCATGTATGTTTATACATATTGTACAGGTTTGTTTTTATTAAGTTCCAGAAGCGTATGCAGGTTTTGTTTTAAGGTAAATAGTTATTGAGGGTTTTTTTGGTGGTCTAAGCATGTAGTTCAGACATCCTGTTACCTGGATTGGAACTGCCTTCTATTGATAAGTAATGCAATATAAACATAAGACCTAGAAGGATTTTAAAAGAGTAAAATCTTTTACATGTAAATGGGTGCACACTTCTTGTCTTGTATTGAGCTGCATACTGAATTTAAATGAAAAATATAAGCATCCACCCTCTTCTTAATAAACTGTTATTAGTGAAGGACTGTTGTGAATAGTGGATGTGTAGGCCACTGTAACCACTTCTAACATTTTGGTCACTGCATTTTGTGGTTATGCTCCTAGTGATTATCTTGATTTAATGACTTCATTGGGATATTGTTGTACCTTTTATAATGTGTATTGGTAAAGGTCTAGTCACTTAATTGATGATTGCTGTTTTGTTCACTTTGATACACAGAATGAAGGTGCTTAATAGTTTCTCTTTCAATATTTAGACTTTTCAGCTAGAGAAGATTCTGGAAGTTGATAATGCAGTTAAATTGCTAGATTAAATACAAGAAGATCAGATACTTGTTATTCTTCATCTGTCCATAATGATTTATATCACAGTGTTGTAGTCTTTTTTTCCATCTTATCTGCAGAATAGGGACCAAAAATTTTAGATCAATGGGGCTTGACTCAAATGAGTATTATTCTGATAGAATAGTCCCTAAAATTCAGAGAATAAGAGATAGGAGGAAGGCATATGCAAGGATAGTGGGAAGAAATATTTGCTGTGCTTCTAAGAGAAATTTACATCAAGCAAAAGGCCATGATCAACAGATCATGGTTGAGCAAATCCAGTATCAAACTCTTAACCTAATTAGTTTTGGTTGTATTTTTTTTAATCATGAGGCTTTTAAATAGCTTTATCTTTGCTAACTTTCAGTAACTTGCACTAAGGCCCTTTTAGATTTTCTAGATAATGTTTTATTAAAATCGTTATTAGATGAACAGCGAAATTAATGTTGTTTGTAGTTCTGTGTTTTTGAATGTTGTTCTTACTTTACTTCTAGCTCCATCCATTTGCCCAGTGCAAGATTTTTGTCTCTTGAATATGTGGTGTTAAGAATTTAGTAGGATCAGCTGATAGCACATGATAGTAAAATCTTGTTTTCGTCAGAGCCTAGGTTTCAAATCATTCTGTGGTTTCTGAGCTAACATTAATGAAGCATTTATTGTTAAAATACTGTAAGTTCTTTTTAGAACATGTGTTCTTTCAAGAAACTTTGTGACCCTTACAGCACCCTGCTTTTAGTGTGTTATACTAATTTTCAAGAAATTGCGCTGAAACTTGCAAACTCAGATATCAGTTCTGATGTGCCTGTTTTGCACCTCGCTAGGACTGTGTATTTTCTGGTGTTTCTGTCTGTGTTAGGTATGTTCCATTCAGAGAGCAGATTGTGTTTTGCAGCTGTCCTAGTTGGAAACATGTCTGACGCCACATGAACCATTTAAGTGTGCCGTCTAGAACAGTCTGCTTTGACTCAAATCTGATCCCTGAGCAGTCTGTGATACTCTATTCCAGCAGCTACTGGAGTTTTCATTACATGAGTGTGTGGCAAAAAGCAAAAGTGCTGCTTAACTGTTTTCTTCTGCTGTGGGGGCACAAGACAGAGTTTCACAATCATGATAGTTTTGCAAAGGTCAGATCCCACAAAACACAATGGTAAAACAGGAGATACATAGGCTTGCTTGCTTGAAGTCCTTAGGTCTCAAGCACTTGAAAAGGCATTCCTGCATCTGTTTTCGTTTTTTTTTTTTCCTAGTATCTTTTTCAAAGACGTGAAATGGGATGCCAAAGAGGATTTGAAACATTCTAAAGTATTTAGGGCAAGTAGCTGTGAGCTTTTTATTTCTGAGGTGGCAAATTAGATAGAAGGTTGACTATAGATTGATCTGGATGATGACTGATCAGCTGGAGTTGCATAGCCTTGACTTAGGAGTGAGACGAGTGTGTTTACTTTCAGGAGGTTGGTGTTTGATGGATGCTATTAGTTTTGAGAATGTTAGACTGTTAACTCTGATGGTTTATGATGTTTTTAAATTTCATCTTCTGGAAAAGAGAATTTAACCTTTTGGGTTTGTAAAGTCTGTTCTGTTATGTTCGTGGTTATGTTAGTGGCAGTCAGAAAATGCTCTGAAAGCTTCTAATCTTAACTTACGCAAGGCTACCAAAATGGTCTGTAATGCTAAACTGAAAATTAAAAAGCAAACTAACAGTTTACTAATTTTCTTCTTTTGGGGGAATGTAAAGAAGGGATTAGGAATTGGTTGTCAGCTTTTTTTGAATTGTGGTACTTTGGGTTTCTTTGAATTGTTTGTAACAGGACAAATAGCAAGATAATATTTCAGAGAAATACTGTTATTCAGAGTGCTCTTTCACATAATTTTCTCTAGTGCAATTAAAATTTCCAAGCAATTTGAAAAGCACTATTTAAGCACTGTATTTCCGTAATTTGAAACAGTTTGTGTCATCAACGTGCTGTCTGTTAAAATTTCTGTGATTTTTGAATGTTTCAAGCATAGTATTGTGTGTCCTGTCACAGCAGCATGCAAAATAATTCTTAGGGTTTAATGATCTTTGAAAGAGCACTGTATTTATTATTGATCTACTCTATCTTAATGTCAGCTTTTACTAGAGAGGGTAATGGTAAGAAATCTTCTCTCCATAATTGCTGGTTTTACATAATAATGAGGTAAAAGTCAAAAGGTAACAAAGGAAGAAACCCAAGAAATGCTAAGATACATTGGTGAATAAGAGTCCTGCTGAGATATGAGTACCTGAGACTCTTTCATTTTTTCTTTCTTGAAATATGTTGATTTTTTTTAGTTGCAAGTCATCTTGCATCCACAAATTTGCTGTGTTTACTTTTTTTTATGAGGGATGTTCCTGAATTCAGTCTGTTCACATTTTGCCCCTTAAGTCATATTAAAAAAGTTAATATTCTGCCTTAATAAAATGAGAGATGGAAGTATAAAATCAGAGATTAAAGTATAAAATTAGTTATAAATAGTTACAAGTAATTTTAAAAGGCAGTGTCTTTTTGCAGTACGGGGTTGAGTAAAAAAAATCTTTACCTTTTCTTCCAGGAAAAAAATTGTGTATATTCTTATATGTCCCTTTTATTTTAAGGCTAGATCTTTTTATGCCTGTAAAAGGATCCTAACAATGTGTATTACTGGTTCAGAAATACTTCAATTCGTAGTGTTGTGTGGCTGGTTTTGTAAAATTAGGATACCACATGTTTTACCTAGGACTGTACAGACACACCAGAGTCTTTTCTTAAACATTTTTCTGTATGCTTGCAGTGAAAATGCTCAGAATATATCTGGTCCTGTTACTGTGGTACACGGCAGACGCTTTCACCACGCACACGCACAAACAGCTGTAGTAAAAACAGCAGCCCAAAGGTAAGACTAATTACATTTGTTTCTCCAGATGTTTCAATTGTAAAAATCCTCTCTGGTTTTGTATGTTATGGTTTTCCTTATGCTATATTCCTTATGAAGTGTTTTAAGAAAGGGTAAGTAATGATATGGGTGCATTCTTGATTATTATGAGCTTTGACCTTAATTACTAAAGTTTCATTAAGCCATTTAGGAATTACTATCATATAATACCAGAATTTAGTAATTTCGGAGAGCACTGGCAGGTAGTAGGAGAGCACCTGCTAGTATAAATATTTTGAGAAAATACTTTGAAATAGACAAACAGTCTGCAGTAGAAATTCACATAACTGAGAACATGGCCAAATCACTAAGTCACAGCAACTCCAGCTTGTGTAAGACCCATGTAAACTTTAAATTACAGATCTGAAGATTGCATGTGGTCTGTAAATACAGTGTAAAACATATAAATTGGAATATCTAAGAGAAGTAAGGTGGTTTTGCATCTATGTAAATGATTTTTAGAATGGATGACTGGAAACCAGGAAATCTTACTGAACTATGCTGAATTGAACTTCATTGGTTTGAAATTTAAATCCCTGCCAAACTTAGGTAACTTGCAGGGTTGGTTGTAGGTGTTTTTTACACCTAGTGTGTTTCACAGACATAGGAGATAGCAACTGTTTCAAGGAATTTTCTTTCAAAGGTTATCAATTCAGACTTCTTTTTGTTTATGAGTTCTGTGAATTTCCACTCAACATCCCTCGTGAGAGCTTTTTCCTGTCTGCATTTTGTAGTTTACTTCTTCTGCCACCTTTTTTCTTCTCTGTTTTTTGGTATAGATTTTTTAGTGTTGTAGGATCATATACAGGCATTATCTTTTTTTAATTTTTCCCATCCCACTTCCCTAAGTTGGATTTGCTGACTTCAGGAAAAGAAAGCCCATATACTATTGTGAATGAATAATGTGATCCAAAAATGTATTAGAGTAATCTGGCATTGAATAAGCAGACTGAAAAGGGAATTTTGCAGTAACAAAATTATTAGACTCATAGAACAGTTTGGGTTGGAAGGGACTTTAAAGGCCAACTAGTCCAACCCCAGTGCCATAAGCAGGGTTATCTTCAAGTAGATGAAATTGTTCAGAGCTCAATCCCATCTGACCTTGAATGTTTACAGGGGTGGGGCAGCTACTACTTCTCTGGGCAGCCTGTTTCAGTGTTTCACCACCTCAGTGTAAAACACTTCTTCCTTCTATCTAGTTTGAATCCACTCTTGTCCTATTGCAACAGGCCCCACTGAACTGTTTGTCCCCATCTATCTTTTAGGCTCTCTTCAAGTACTGAAGGCCACAGTAAGGTCTCCCCAGAGCCTTCAGTTCTCCAGGCTGAACAACCTTGGAGCCTTTCCTCAGAGAAGACTTGTTGTCTTATCCTGTCCTTGAGGACTTAGGCTGTTGCCATTTTCTGTTTCCAGCAGTACTATAGTCTGTAAATGGTATATAGGTGTGTATATATATGGTATATAGGATGGACATTTCCTTCCCCTTAGTAGTAGCAGATGCAATAGTAGGTATCTCTCTTTCATTTCTTTACATTTCTTGTCATCAGTGTGAGCCTGAGGACTAAAAAAGATTGGCAGATTTTACCATGAGTTAAGCTGGAAGATGGGGGTTTATGTTATCACAGTGGTTTTGGCTGAATCAGCAGTGCTTTTTCTTGCATGAAGTCCTTTTTAGAATATTTTTGTTCAGTGTTGCATTGAGTAAAAAGTGAGTCATCTCTAAGCATTATGATTTTACCTTTCTACTGGTGGGTTTTGTTTGTGTGTGTTTGTTTGCTTTTGTTTATTTGTGGGTTTTTTTGTAATTCTGAAGGATAAAATCTTGATATGCAGTGCTAATGAAAATCATTTGAAGTAAACAAAATCAGGCAGAACTGCCCTGAGTATTGACTTGATAGTACTTGTGTGCTTGATTGAGCTTTGCTGTGAAATGGTTCTTCAGACAGCCAGTCAAAATGGATTAATCTTACAAGTTCAGTGCCATAGGTTTCTTCAACCTGCTCCAGAGACTCTTAATCTTCAGAGGATATTAGATTTGCCTGCTTGCCTTTCTTGCCTGTGGGATTTACTTCTTTATAAGCCTACAATGTAATGTGAAGAAGAAAAAGGTGTGACATGCAGAAAGAAAACTAAGGCATAACACAGGCAAGCTGAATATTGTGTGCAGTAATTGGATAGTAGTCATCTTGAGTGTTCTAAATATATTTTCTTTTAGGATTGTTATTGTAGTTCATTTACATAAGCAACAGACAGTTACCTCTTATGCTAGGAATATTTTTGGAGTATTAAAGTCAGAAAATAGCCATAACAATCCCAAGTAGTATGTTTGTTACTGGAGGATATCAGAACCAGTATGATCTAATTGACTGAAGGTGAGCTTTACACAGGAACTTTGCAAATGTTTAATTCCAGTAGCTTCTGACTTAACTGACTGCTTTTTAAAAGCTTGTAAATCTGTTTCTGAGTTAGTGGATTGAAAATTAATAAAATGTGGATTCCTGACAGACTTTTTTTAATAAATACGAGAAATTTCAGGACTACTTGATATTGAAAAAATAGATTTCTGAGTGAGAAGGCAATAGTCAGAAAAACACCAACTAAAATAGGACTATTTAAAACTGACCATAATATGAAACTCCAGACCATATAGAGTGGGTAATATATTTTTGTCATGTATTTTTGCTTGTGTAGGAAGTTTTTTATATCTTTCTTCAGCTAGTCTTTACTGACATTAGGCAGTAGTTGAGTTTAAAAGTAAATGGTGGTGGTGATTCCTCAGAAAGGACTATTTTGGGAAAATGTGAGTGGCAAACCAAGAATAAAGTTCCAGGTATATGTCAAGGCAGAAAAGCTGATAGCAGGGAAATTGAGCTCTAAATTGTTTTCCTGTGCTAATTTCCAGGTGACACAAAGTAATGTTCTGTTAATTTTTTGCATTTGTGGATTGTTTTATGGTGTGGTGATCAGTAATAACATGGAGAAAATTGTGTCTAACTTAATATATTGTACTTAAATCAATGGTAGGTTTTTGGAAGGATAACCAAAAATAAAAACATTATTGTGTTGGGCAGATTTAGTCTCTGTCACTGACATTACAGAGTCTGTTAATTACACTGGGTTCTTTGAGTGGGGATGGTGTCATATGGAACAAGCTGATTATGGACTCAGTTATAATCTTTATCAAGTTGAATTTGTGTATGATTTGTACTGCATTTCTTATGTCCTGCAATTTCTTTGCACGTGCATGTTAATTTCAAGTCTGTCTGAGTATCTCTTGCACTCATATGCAAAATGTAAGTTTCTAGCACTACAAAATTTGGTATTTCAGAGTAGTATTATGATAAATATTCATGGTTTTTTTCGAGTGGAATCTGGGGATTAAATTAAAATTTGTTCATGTCTGATACAACAGGTTTTCACATATAGCTTGCCCTAGTGTTGTAGTTGGTTCATACTATTTTTCTTCATTTAATGGATGCATAGTTCTGTCATATGCTGTTGACTGACTGTTTTTCCAGACCTGGCATTGAAATAGCATGCATATACCGCATGTTTAACAAATCTTATGCACGAGCTTCATGAATTAGTTGGTAGGGACAGTGATCAATCTAGAATTCTCATCTCTTAATATTCCTGAGGTATAAAAGAGAGAATTCCTTTAAATGCATTGTATTGGTGAGGAATTTTAAAACAAATAAGGCATCTAATGTAATGACAGTGCATGGTATTGTGCATTCTGGATTTTTTTTTCCTGCCTTTAAGTTTCCTTAGCATTAAGATATGTGTTCTTAACAGGATGACTCTTTGGAGCACCTGTAAACAAGTCACATGTAATCCAAGTTACATATTAACTGTGCCAAGGATGCAAAGATATGGGATATGTGTCTATCCAGACATAGTTTGGATCTGACTACATTGCTAAACTGGGATGTGACTTGCACAGAAGCACTGCTTATTGTCAGTAAAGGCTAGGTCCAGCTAGGAGCAATTCTTCTCCGCCTTCACACAGCACTGGCTCTTTACCTCCCACCCCAGTTTTAAGTTGCCATGGTCACATTCAGTTTTGAAGTCCTTTTACTCTCTTCCCAAAGCAATATGGAGATGGAATGTACTTAAATACTGCACTCTGTAGGATTTTCAGGACTACATTCTTACCTGCTTTGCTTCTACTCTTGCTGTTTTCTGCGTAACAAAGAGAATTAGCTTCTTCTATTCTTGTGAGTGTACTATTTGTGGAAAGGAAATGGAAAGGAAAAAGGAAAGGAAAGGAAAAAGGAAAGGAAAGGAAAAAGGAAAGGAGAAAGGAAAGGGGAAAGGAGAAAGGAAAGAGGAAGAAAGAGTTTTTATTACTGTGTAATACCATTACTCTGTTTAGTTTGGCTGAAGTCAAATGGGAAACAATTTGAATTTTTTCTGTTCTAGAATACAGTTAATGTATTGCATGTATGTTGGAAGTTTGTTAGGCTTTTGATGTTTGGGAAGAACAGTCACATAGATTAAAAGCTTGCAGCCTTCCATATTGCAAAGACAGAAGACATGTAGATGGTATTTTCAAGTTGTCTGTGTGCTAATCTTAGTTAGATTTATTTTTATATCAGTCTTGGTATAAAAAGGACTCGAATTGTGAGTATCAGCTAAATTCATTTCTATGTCAACTAACATTAATGGAGGTGCTTGTAAAACTAGTGGTCCTAGTTCCTAGGTTCTTTTAGCAGATTTTTTTTTTGGCCTCAGCCTCAGAAGGAGGTTTCCATTTATTCTTCTCTAGCCTTTCCATGTGGTTTCTTCAATAGTTAGGGACTGCTGCTGATTTTTTTTTCTCAATTTAAATACTTGTGTATTTTCTAATAGTTGGAAGCAAGTTCTTACTTTTTTTTTTCTCTTTTGCATGGCTATCATGGATTGTTTTAGTGGTTGACCTCTGTCTTAGAAGTCTTTTCCAACCTTAATGGTTCTGTGATTGGAAATGAGACTTGATAATAATTTGTGTATTAGAACTATCTTATTGGCTCCTGCATTGCAAGTGAATTGAGATGACCACGTTAATGACCAAATTTTACTCATTGAAGAAAAGCCAAGTCATTGTATTTAGACTACTGACTCTTGCCTGTGAAGTAGTGTTTGTGCATTTTTAATTACTTTGACAAAAATATGGTGAAAAGAATTATGATGTGTGTTTGAAAATTAGATGGTGAGTGAAAGACAATTAAACACTTACAATTTGTATTTAATAACTTTTTTGCATTTAGTGATGTGCGACACATGTGGGGCTTTACATCTTATGTGTTTTTTTCTTTTTTCATATTTTAAGCAATCTGGACCGAAAGGAAAGGTAAGCTTACTGTTGATCAAATGAGCATGGCAATAAGCATTAAGAAAATTAACTGATTGAGTGCTGTATTAATGCTAATTAAAGAATATTCAATCCAGTCAATCATATCTGCTCATATGTGATAGGGCTTGACTGTTTTTAGTTCTGTTTTTATGGTTCACTTACTTGCTTTTATTGAAAAAGGACCTTTACGTCCATCTCTAAGTAATGCTTTGTTACTGTGAATTTTGGGTCATTTTCGACAGGAAATTTATTTTTATATCCAATGCAAAATTACATAAACATTCTCTGGATTTTAAGAATTCAGTGCTAATTCGTTTTTGTAGAGCAGTGAACTTTGTATAATAGAATAGTTCTGAAGCATCTTAGTGAAATGATTTTGAAGCTCTTAGTAGTCTGTTTTACAGCTTTCACTCTATCATTGCAGCTCGGTTTGAATTGCATTAAAGGATTTCTTTGCATTACTGTATATTTTGTTCATGAAGTGCATATGTTAAATAAAATGTAGTTAACAAAATGTAGAGCAAAACCTGACACACTGGGTTTTTATTGTTCATTTCAGGGTAATTTCTCACTTGTTTTGCATCTGTTTTACTGCTGTTAATATTTTGTTAGCAGTCTGAAATACCATACATTTATTTTTCTTCATAAGTAGCTTAAATTTATATGTTAGTGAAAATGTTTTCTTGATAGTAATGAACTCATTGAGTTTTTGTAAATATCTTGTCTGTGTAGGTGGCTGTTGGCAGTATGAGCTTGATACCAGGTTGAATTGTTTAAAAGTATATATGTTTAACTAATAATGCTGTAAATAGCACAAGTTTTTTGTGAATTCTGGATTTTCTAGATTTATTTCAAATTCAGAAAATCAAGCCTTTCTGTTTTACTGCCTTTGTTACTTTTAAAAAGAATTATCCAATAGATACTCATCAGCCAGTTTGTGTCACTATATGGCATAGAAGAAAAGGTTTGGGTTCCATGCTGGTACGATCTTAATTTTCTCACGGGAACACCTGCTGCTTCTTCATCCAGTACTACTGGATATCTTCCTTTTTCTTTGCCTGCTTTTTGTTGTTGTCCTAGCAGGGGAAGATGATGTAGGCAGGAGCCGCTAAATTTAGCTTTAATGATTACTGTCATGATAAGTGCAGCAGCAGCTCCTGACTTGCTGGGCCAAATGGGGTTGCTGACCTGTGTTCTGAAATCTGTATTCCCTGTGCTGTTGCTTCTCTTTTCAGCCTTCAGTTTTTGTACTCTGCTCTTCCTCTTAACACATGCTGAAGGTAAATCTCACCTCAGCAGTGTTGTGCTTCAATCTTATTGTTCTTTACTCTCTTTTTGTGTAATGATGTAGAAACCAACAGCCTGCCTGCAGTGATACGTCTCCAAATAATGCATACAGAAGCAGAGGAAAGGCTGAATAAGGCAGCCTCTCGAAGAGCCAGGCTGTGCATTAAACACAGCTCTTGTGTAAGCCTACACCTCAACAAAATTAGCAGCCTTTTTGATGTGGCCTGTTCCAAACTGTAGGTAGCACTCCCTCCCAGATTCCCAGATCCAGATGTTTCTTCATGTTTATTTGCTTTCTGGCATAGACAGAAACTGTGGGCCTGCCCCTTCCCCCCCACCGCATTTCTGGTTTTTTTGTTTTCATAGAGAAGTATTTTTAAGTGGAAATGTCACTTTGTCTAGAGAATTTCATAAAAGTCTGTCTACCAGGTCAATGTGAAGATGCTAAGGTCCAGTTCCATCAGCAAGAGAATATAGCAGTAATAATGAATTTTTTTGTTGAAAATACAAAACCAGTGACACCAATCTGTCTGGACAAAACACACTTACTTAAGAATATTGTAGCATTTAGCAGTTAAAATACGTCAAAAGTTCATGATGCTGCACAGTCCAGGCTGCCTCAGTATTTCAGTCCTGTGTGTTGTAGAAAATCTTGGTTTTTCTTGTTCCTGTAATCAGTGTTTTGCTGTTTGATGCTTTACTACCTCCTGAGATTGCTTTTAATCAAATACTTGTCTACGTTCCTTGTACTTAAAGGTATTAAAGGTGCATATAATCTCGGAAATAAACAAGATGCCTAAAATTGTTTCACCTCTGAGCACTGTTTTTTTTTTTTTTAACTGTTAGATACAATATATAGGCAGGTAATCTTGCATTTTGATCAGCTCAGCTGTTTGATCCCTCAGTTATTCCCACTGAAATGGAAGACAGTTTTGGCCAGGGTTTAACAGCAAGAAGGCATTTGTTTAGAAGTGGTGTATGTTCTTAAATCTGTTCCAAGATTATTTTTTTTTCTTTTTCAGATAGTCCTTTAAAGGTAGATACGTTTGATTGAAAAAACAACCGGTTTCCCTTCTGTTGCTGCACTCACAATTAAATGGTTCAGTGTACTAAGTACTTTACTGGAGAAGGCATTAATGGATCTGCAGCTGTTCAGGCAGCAACAAACACTGTGCTCTGAAGTGCAGCTTTGTTCTCTGATCCATAAAAACTTCATGGTGGTGTGTTCTCCCTTTCTCTTTGTGGGTTTTTCAGGAAAGGAAAGAAAAGTAGGCGCCTTAAGTTGCTGCCTTCTTGTGGAAGGGCTGTCTTGTCACTGTCTCCAAGAAAGCATTATTTTTAGAAATTATTTTTTAGTTTAAAATTAAATAGTCTTTAAAGTTGTCTTCACTTTTCTGTCTAATTCAAAGCAACTTCAAGCTTGACCTTGAATTGCTAACCACACTAAAGTGTGTTGGGAACCTCAGTTGTCTTGGACCAGGTTTTTGTGACTTGGGTTTGGGTGTCGCTGCTTCATTGTGAGTGTGTGAGTTCTGTATTGTGGGAGAAGAAAGATATACCCTTTTTTTGCTACTGCTTCTGTATTCTTGCAAGTGTTTGGCTGTTTAATAGCTATAAGTACAAGTCTACACTGTGAACATAAAATTCAGAAAGGGATAATGCTAGATAATGATAGTGTATTCCGATTTATTGTGAAAGGATTATCTAGCCTTGTATGATAAATAATGAATTTATCATCTTAGTAAGATAAATATATTTTGCATATTAAAAATGTAATACAGATGTATGATTCTTAGAAGAAAAATTCTAACTTAGAAATGTCCAGAGACCTTAAATAGTCAACTGGATTTTAAAATAAATTTTAGTACTCTAAATCTGCCATATCATTTGCTTTGTTTGCTTCCAATTAAATGACAATCAGCATTTAAGTGTTAAAAGTTTTAGACATCTTAGTGAAAATAATTTTTCTAGGAGTAATTATATTCAAAACAAGACTTATTGTTGTGAAGTACTAGTGAAAGATAATTACAACACATGACACAACAGCTTGTGCACCCTTACTGCAGTGTTTATATTTTTCAAATCTAAAATGATGTTTCAAGGTTTTTTTACCCTTTAGAATGTCATGAGCATTGGTTTTGATAAGCACAGTTTCTCATGATGACAAGTTTGAGCTCTGCATTTTATTTCCACTAATTCTGCCTTAGACTAATTCCATGTGATTTGAATTTTTAAGGAAAAATATCTAAAAAAATAATGTGTTTAATTTATGAATGAATATTCATACTGATTTTCCAATTTTGGTTCAGTTTTTGTATGTGCAGGTATTAAAACAATTTCTGGGGAGCAGGATTGTTTCAGAAACACATTTGACACAATCAGTAACAAATAAATTACTTAATCTGTCATCTGTGATATGTTTGCCAGCAGTCGTGATAAAGTGCTATGACATCTCTACATTCTGAGTAGCTGTGCTTGTTTCTCAGTCCTTCTTTCTGCCAAAATTTTCTTTAAAGCTGCAGCCCATCAGTACAGTCAGCTGTGTTTGGTATTAGGTAAGAAATGTCCCAAAGAGCATTGTAGATTAATCTTGTTCCAGAGATACTAGTTAATAATGTTACCTAGAAATGCAGAAAATTGAAAGATTTTGTAATTTGATGCATTAGGAAATGCTGTGTTGAAAGAACTAAAATCTTATACCTCGAGCTAAAGTCTACTTCAGCCATAGCCAAATTTTTGTCAGATGGGTCCTTAAAATGGAGCTGTTAGTGGAGATGTTACTGCCTGCAGCTGTTAGCTTTGCCCTCTTGCTGTTGATTAATGTCCTTGTAATCAGAGGTAGCAGTATGGGACGTGTGTGTCCCATTTGCAGCCCAGTGCTTAACTTTCCAATAAAATCAGTTTCTGGTGAGTTTCTTGGCAAGGCTTCCTGTGTTTCAGATGTGTGCCATCCTCTGTTATGACAAGAATAGTAATCTGTAGCTGCAGGACTCAGTAAGCACTGAGAAAGAAAAGTGCTACAAACAGTAACCCACATGCACTGAGTTTCAGGAATCTTAATTTCCTATTAGCATGATTTGACACATGTGTGTAAACTGAAAACATCTTTCAGGGGACTCAAATCTTGTTATAATACCATATATTGCATTAATTTGCACAAAAATATGTGATATCTATATTATGCAAGTTATACCAACAAAAGACTATCCAGTAATTTGTCTATATTCCAGTATTTTAAGAACAATTATATAGGAACTATGTCTGCTGTGTTGTTCTTTCTGGTTTTTGACCACAACCATTTTTGACATAAGATCTCTTTCCTCTGTTTTGCATCTTCTCTTCCTGTTTTTTAAGTTGTGGAACTTGTAGAATCTACTTTAATATCAAATAATAGTTGTTTCTATTCTTGGCTTTTAAAAGTATCTGTCCTGTATCTCATGAATGAGGAGGAGGAGAATATGCTGGCTTCAATATTTGGAAACTTGAGTCTAAAAGTGACAAATTCCAGAACTGTTGATTATTATAGAGGAGATTTAGATCAGAAACACTTGCAAGACATTTGCTGTGGATGTTTCTGTCATTCTGGTAATACTTTTTTATGTGTACAAATAGCATGTAATAGGAGAAGTTACTTATTTGTAGCTTTCAGATACATTTCAGGTTTGTTTTCTTCATCTGTAATTGTGACTAAATTATGATGGTGTCTGTTAAAAGAACAACCATACGTCTAATTCATTTTTCAGAAAAGAATACCCACCTCAGCTTCAGAAAGTGGAGGCAGACCACATTAGATTACCACGGTCTCAAGGAGTGGGTAAGTTATGTTTAGAGTTCTCATTTTTTCTTAAGCAGAATAATTATTTTTTTAATACCTGATTTGGGTGGGTGTGTCACCAAATCTTATATAACCTTTAGTATATCTACTTACAGCCTTAGATTGTGTTATTCTAGTTTTGTGCAAGTTTGTGCATGAAGGGACGGTTTTGCCCTTCTTGACAGATTTCTGCAACTTGTTCAGTCATGTAATAATTTTAGATTTGGCTTCAGGTATTTGAAAAGCAACAGAAATAGGGAAAACTTAGGATCATAAAATTGGAGATGGAACAAACCTCTGGAATTAACTAGTCTGAGCCCAAACCCTCAGCTTGTTTGTGAATTATTGATGAGGAGTTTCTGTAGTGGTGTTAGTACAAGAAAAATGCGATGTAGTAGCCAGCAATTGGTATGAAATGTATTCATACACTGAGGAAGTTAATAAAAGCATTAGCTCTGTACCTCTTACATTGTAGTTAGGGAATGCTGATGGAGGTACAGTTGAAAAAATATACTTTGGTTTCAAGTGTGGAAATTGTGAAATTGGAGAAGAAAATACCCTATGTTTAGTGAAGCTTTGTTAGTATAGATACAGTCTGTAAACCTGCTGTTCAGCTGTGTAGTCACCTGCATTGGCAAGTTGTTTTGCTGTGCCATGTTAGGTTAATGCTAAGTAGATCTTCAGCAGTACCACTCTAAAGTGAAAAACCCACCTTTTATTAATTCTTTTTTGAAAATGATCCGTTCTTTAGTTTTGAGATGTCTACTCATAGTGGGATGTTTGTGAGACCACTGGTATGTATATTGAAAATCTGTTTTTAAAAATACAGTCTTAAAAAAAGTTCCAATATGGAGACTGCAATTAAGGGAATATAAATAGCACTTCTACATTAAAACAGTTACGGCACTCTTGTACAACACATTCCATTTCTTAAAATGCACAGTGAGATATAAGTAATGAATTTCTGTGTTCCTATACTCTGACAGCATTTAAATAAATGTCCCAGTATAAACTGGGATATGATAGTATAACTCACTACTACTGTGTCTTGTATTGAAGGAGTAAAGATCTGTTGGTTGACACCTGGCAGTGTTCCCAGGTGGCCAAGAAGGCCAATGGCATCCTGCCCTGTATCAGCAATAGTGTGGTCAGCAGGACCAGGGCAGGGATTTTACCCCTGTAGTCAGCACTGGTGAAGGCCATGCCTTGGGTGCTGTGCCCAGTGTTGGGCCCCTCAATTTGGAAAGGACATGAGTGTGTCCAGAGAAGTGTGGTGGAGGCAGTGAAGGGTCTGGAGCAGCTGAGGGAGCTGGAGGCATTTCGCCTGGAGAAAAGGAGGCTCAGGGGAGACCTTATTCTTCTCTAGAACTACCTGAAAACATGTAACCAGGTGGGAGTCAGTCTCTTCTTCCATGTCTTAGGTGAGAGGTAAAACCCTTGTGTTGTGCCAGGGGAGGTTCAGATTAGAAAGTAGAAAAAAATCTTTTCACTGAAAGAGTGTTTAGGCATTGGAATAAGTTGCGGGTGGTAACAGAGTCGCCATCTCTGGAAGTGTTCAAGAGGCTTCTGGATGTGGCAGTTGGGGATATGGTTGAGAGGTGATTATGATGGTGCCAGGTTAATTGTTGGACTAGATGATCTTTGAAATCTCTTCCAACTTTGATGATTATATGAAGTCCTGATTGCACAGAACATTTCCAATTATTCTAAATGCATTCACCAATAGTTCTGTAGTAAAGGTTCTCATCAGCATAATAGAGCATCCCCCCCTGTTTTTGGCAGCACACCCCCCACTTGATTTGCAGTGAAGTTAGCACAGATTTGCAAATCCAAAGCCTCTTGCAAAAGTTGAAGATAAAAATTGTTAGTGAGAGACCCTGCAATAGCATTTCTAAAACTACATTTTTGGGGAATGTTTTTTTAATCCATGCAACAAATCATGAGATATTTAAAACAATGTAGTTTTTTTGAGGTTTAAAAATGTGATTATGTTTAGTTCAAGTTAGCGTACGTGAAGAAGTTGATCGCAATTATAACAGTGTATGAGTGGACATTCCTTGTTAATGTTTTTGCGTCTTTTCCCTCCTAGACAGTGTAATGGAGAATACAGATGAGTCTGAATCAGAATCTGACATTAAGAGAAAAGTGCGACAGAAAGTTCCTTGCAATTCATACCAATCTGACTTGAGTCTGTCCTCTGCTACAAAAAAATGCTTAACTCAGTCAAAGGTGGGTTATATTTTAAAAATGTGTAAACTCTTGTTGAACTTCAAAGTTGTTGCATGTTTTAACAACAGACATTCTGCAGTAGAACAGGTTGATGTTTTAAAAATCTGTAGAGTTGGGAGGAAGATTTACGTAATTTAAAGAAAGTTACAGTGATAGAAATGTTTAAGTGCTAATATTGGTACTAGCTGTGAAATATTTATTTTCTGATTTGAACAGACAGAAGCTTCACTAAAAAGAATCTGTGATTTAATTGAATAAATATGATAAAACAGGGATGATAATTTTAATTTGCTGAAATAGAGGAACAATATTTTACTCTTTGACAGATGTTTTTTTCAGTGTCATGATTTTCTGTACTCAGAACAGTAAAGATAAAAGTACTGCAGAGGTGCAAGTACTTATTAAGTTGCTCACTTTTTCAGTGAGAGTAGTTCCTTAGGTATCTAAATGGCATTTTCTGGTCTACATGCAGCCAACCAAGAAGTTTTTGTCAGGAACTTGTTTGAATATCAGATGTAAGATACTTTGGAAATTGCAGTAAGGCTCTCTGCATTTTTTATCAGCTTCCCAGGCTACAATGGAAGTTTCATAATGCCCACATACAGGTCACACTGTTTGACTATCAAAGTAAAACTTCCTGTAAGGAGATCTGTGATTTTTATATATGCTTAGCTTTTATTTGAATCACCTGGTATTGCTCTTTGGCATTTCTATTGCTTATTTAGTTAATTAATGTGGTGTTAATAAGAAAACTGGTTTAAAATTTTTATCATGTGTTTGAAGTAGAGGGGTGCAATTACTCTTTACTTAAGATCCTCCAGGTACTCTTGGTGTATTCTCTTGAATATTTTTGATTTCTGATTGAAATCCTTCAATGTGATAAGCAGTATCTTTCTAAGAACTACGTCCTGTAACAGCACTGAGGCACAATGCTGGTTTTCATGTCACTTGCTATCTCATCCCACAACTCTGATTTTAAAGGTCTGATATATTTTATACATTTGGGGTTTTCTGCTTCTATTTCTCTATGGTATGTGTAGATTTGTTAAATTGCAGGCATTTTGTAAAAATAGTATGTTGTCATTATATGATTTTCATCTTTAAATTTGGGGTTTGAAAGTACTTCTCACATGTGTGGAAGTCCTCTTTTGGAGGTGTGTTCATGGCTGGGAGTGGGGAGAGGTGTAAATTGTGAAAGCTGTGTTTTGAAAGTAGGTTCTAAAAGTTTTTGGTGGAATGTAGGTATTTGTTGCCTTCAGTAGTTCACATTACAGTGGTTATGCCATTTGAGTTCAGTGCTCCAGGAGAAAATAAAATGCACTAAATTTTCATCTCTAGAGATGTCCTGTATTCACTTTGCTACTCGTTCTGTTGTTTATATGTTAGTATTGAATCCCTCAGATTTAGAAATCCAAGTTCTACACTTGTAATACCAAATTAATTGGGACCTAATAAATGTGAGAAAAACAAAAGGATGCATTTTTCCCTTGTAGCCCCTGCTTGCTTCTAGGGAACTCATTCCTCAAGTCCTGTTTTCTTCTCTGTAACACGCAGCTCTAGATTAATATATGACCTTTGCCTTTCCTTCATCTCCCTTTAGGAGTGAATTTTCCCGCATGCCTTGCTGGGCTGTTAGAAGGTACCTTGGACAAATGGATTTGACTTACAGGGTTTCTTCAAATCCTCTCCAGCATTGCTCTATGGGTCCTTCGGTTACTTTATTTTTGTCCCATTGAACTGTTCTTACAGAAATGGAGTAACTGGACCATCTTGCTGATGGATATATTTGTCTGAATAGTGTTTCATTTACAGAAGAAAATATAAGAAGGAAAATCTGAATTGTCCAACATTAATTGCTTGTAAAAATTGCCACAAATGACATTTGTTCCTTTCAGAACATTTTTCATTTTCTTAAATTAAATGAAAAAAAGTAAACTATTTTTTATTTTTGCTTTCTTTGCTTACTGTAATTCTAATGTAGTGTTTTCAGTCTCCACTGGATTTTATTAAAAATTTTTTCACCAAAAGGGTTTTTAAAGCATTGGAAGAGGATGCCCAGAGATGTGGTTGAGTCACCATCCCCTGGTACATTTAAAGCACATGTAGATGTGGCACCTGAGGATATGGTTTAGTGATGACTTGACAGTTCTATATTAATGGTTGGACTTGATGATATTAAAGGTCTTTTCCAACCTAAATGATTGTATTATTCATTCTGAACAGAAATTAGGTGCAAGATCTGGAAATTGTCTTTCTACTTAACGATTACTGATTGTGTGTTTGTTTGTCCTTTAGCTTTTGGAACAGATTGATTATTCTACTGAATGCCCAAATTGTGGGAGGGCAAATGAAAATCAGACCAAATGCCGACATTGTGAAAGTGCTTCTCTAAAGGATTTGCCAAGAGTCTCCAGACAAACTGTGACATTAAGTGAATCTGTGGGACCTTTATCACGTTCTTCAATACATCAGAATTCAGCAGGGCAAAAATCTTCAGGTACAGGGTTCAGCACAAAGAAGTTCTATAGTTCTGCTGTTGGAAAAGGTCCAGCGGATATTCTACTGAGTAATGAGGTTGTAGGACATTCTATGTTACGGCAAAATGGAAAAGTTGGTCTTATAACTGGGACAAAAAATACTAAAATTACGGGAAGCTTAAGACAGAGGAGTACAAGGCCATCTGAACTAAATGATCCAAGTAAGTACCTTTTTATGAATACAGTCATTAGCTGGAAACACAAAATACTGTATAGTGAAGGAACTGTTTGTGCAGGTTTACATAACTGATGTTGTGTGGAATATTTTTATGTGTGGGTTCTCAGGGAAGAGGGACAGAACTTTTAATAATTTCCTTTTAATGTGCATAGGTACTCTTCAAGAAAGATGAATATTGGGGAAAACAAAAAATTATTTTTTGACTTATTTTTCTTTTGTTTGTGTGTTTTTAAAAATATTTATGTTTGGGGTATTGGAAAAAAACAGTATTCTTAGCAGAATTTCACCATTCATTCTCCCAAGAGGAAAGACAGTATTTGATTTCTGTTTTGTTTTTTCTCTCCTCTTTTCTTCTGAGCTGTTCATCAATTTAAATTTCATAATTTATAAAATGTAAATTTCTGTGCCTTCTCTGTGTAAGCTCAATAAGCAGGAAGGATGGAGTAAAGGAAATTATTTTTCTGGTTCTGTGCTTAGTTGATTAGACCATGTTGTCCTACTGGTTTGAATTGCTTCAGTCTTAATTTCTCTTGGTGGTTTTTAGGTTGTCTTTCTTACTGTCAGTTCTTGACTGAACCAAGAAAAGTTCTCTTCTATCTAGAGGTGGAATAATGATACCCATTTTTTGTATAGATAATTAGAAGAAATCAAAAACAAGGCAGAGAGTGCTTTCAACCAGATTCCAAATAAACATTAGTAAAAGCATAATATAATGATACATGTGGACTTTCTTTGGCACTGCCGGACAATTACATAAATTACTTTTAAGGTATTACGTGAAAATAAATTTCTGTTGCAGAAAAATACAGTGGTTGAGAATGTAATATTTTCTGTTTAGTTGTTTTGTCTAGTGATGAGGAGGAGGAGGAGAACAGTGGCAGCACTAGGAGCATGGAAAGCATTTTACCTCGTCCTGCAGTTTCAGCCTGCTCCTCCCTACCTCCTTCTACAGGAAAGGTGGAAGCAGTATTAAAGGAAAACAGTTGTGGAATAGACCAGAGAATAGGTAGTATAACAACAGATACAGAAATTGCAGTCACACTTCCAAGAAAAGCCAAGAATGAAAAAAAATTCTGTTACAGAAAAAATGTAGTGGTTGAGAATGTAATATTTTCTGTTTAGTTGTTTTGTCTAGTGATGATGATGAGGACGAGAATAGTGGCAGCACTAGGAGCATGGAAAGCATTTCACCTCATCCTGCAGATTCAGCCCGCTCCTCCCCAGCTCCTTCTACAGGAAAGGTGGAAGCAGCATTAAAGGAGAACAGTTGTGGAATAGAACAGAGAATAGGTAGTATTACAACAGATACAGAAATTGCAGTCACACTTCCAAGAAAAGCAAGAATGAAAGATCAGGTACTATTTAATGCTTTGTTTAAAGAAAACAGAATCAAATAATAAATGGAATATGTAAAGGCTTGTTTTGATTGTGAGAAGTTGACTATATTTGATTGTTTTTCTTACTCAGCAGCTCATCAGCTAGTCTCTCTGCATACTTAATAGCAGAAACATAAGAAAATGTGTTCATTACATTTTTACATGCATTCATAATGATCTGAATTATACTGTTAACATAAATGCTTCTGTGTTGAATGTTTACTCTTTGAGACTGGACAGGGATTCTCTATGAAGCTCAAGGTTTAGTTTACAGCAGAATGTCAGTACCAGCTGTTGCCTGTTGAGACTTTATGAAGTTACACATGAAAAGAGACACAGGGATCAGTAATGGCCCTTTAAAATAAAAATGCTTTGACAACTGTCCCAATTAATAGCAATTATTTTAGGACTTTTGTAGTGGAGCTTGTGTTTTTAGTTGAGTACTGCTGTAAGAATTGAATAATCAAAGACAAAAAAATACTCCACGAGCACACCTTAAGTGTGGCCAAAGGGGACAGTTTTCATATTGTGTTAAAAGCCATCTCCATAGTGAGCCATTAAGAGGAATAAATTCCATGTGGCAATTGGTAATGGAATAATAGTGCTGATAAAAACAGCTCTTGATTCACTTGTCCAGTTTCATTATTGTGAGTTTGATTCAACAAGAGAATCTGATCAGATTTCCAATTATTTATGAGTTAGAATGCCTAAAGTACTGATGCCAAAAGCTTCTTGCTATGTTGAGATTCAGAAGCCAACATTCTAATGCTACAGTTAATGAAATTATGGATGTTTATAATACGTTGTATATTTAGTCGTCACTATCAATATGAAGATGTGAACCTCCAGCCTACAATAAAGCTGTAAGGCTCAAAGCTTGAATTGTAAATAGTTTTTGAATTAAGTTGTTCTGACAGTATGTGCTGAATCAATTGAAAGTATTGCATTGTGAAAGCACTGTTGTCTGACTTCTGAAACTCTCCCAGATGTTTTTTTGAATATCCATATGTTCCTGTTCACTAGTCTTTATGAACCAGTTGTAATATATGTTAGATTATTTTAGAGTCGGAGTTTACTTTTAAAAATTGCTAAATTTTTTTTTTGGTGAAATATAACACAAATTTTTATTGATTTAATGAACCTACCAAGGTTTGGAGACATCACAGCAGTTTCGTTAGATATCATAGAGAGCTGAATAAAGCTTTTTCTTTCTCAAAATATTAATTAATTCTTTACTTAAGAGGCTACTTGAATGTAGCATCACTTCAGACTTGGCTGTTTTATTGTTTGTCTGTCATTTATTTTGAGCTTTTTATAATATTTAGCCAGTCCAGCAGACAAAAAGGAAAAGCTGTTTTCAACAAGAGGCCTAGGAAAACATTTTAACTACAGGGATTTAGAATGCCTTCTCCAGTGTATAAAATGAAGGAAGCATCCAAAAGTATATTTTGAATTATTGCCAAGATAGGCCAATGATTTGGGACTGAAATAATTCTCAAGATTTAGTCTTAATAGAAACACTGAATCACTTATAATATTTTTCTATGGGAGTTTAACTGCATTTTTGTCACTGAAAAGAATGTTTATTCATGGGCAGCTTTATGAAACAATATAAATATTAAAGAAAAGACTAGTGTACAGAAAATCCTTCAACAAAATAGAGCAATATAAGCAATGCAACAAATAAATATATTTATGTGCTGGCTATCAGCAGGCTTTATTTCATTTTAATAGGGTTTTTTTGTAAGATTGTTCTGTTGGTTAACAGGATGCTTCATTGAGATTACAGCTGCAGTCATCATCTAGAGACATTTCTTGATCTAGGGCCAAACACCACATGGCCTTCTTTCAATGTTTAGTCTTCTGACCTTGGAATCAATCCTAAAAACATCTTAGTTCTGTAGAGGTGCCTTAAGGAAGTTTGATTTGGCTTATTTATTTATGTTTCTTGAAGACTGTACTCTGTTAATGTGGTGATGTGATGTGCTTCAAGAATTAGTCACCAAAAGCTTGGATTAACGAAAACTGAAAGAAAAAATTAGAACCACAGGATGTGGTGGTTTTACAATATTAGTGCTTTTTTTAACTAAATAAAATGTATTAAAAATGACTTCATTTTGCTAGACTGCAAAGTGTTTACAAAAGATAAAAATAAGTTTGTTTTGACAATTTAGAAGCACTATTTGTGATTTTGAAATGTCAATAAAGGGTCTACAAGTGTCATCTGACCTTTTATTTTCTTTTTGAATGTAGCAAAATTAACATCCTCAGGTGTTACTAAAAGTCTTTTGGGAATTATCGACCTTCTCTATATGTTTGGGACAGATGCTCTAGCAAGTAATCCTGTTGACCAACAGAAAAGTAGCTACAAATTCAGTCATTAGTTTTAACAAGCTTGGTTTAGCAATAGACCTTAGTGAGACATTCTGAAACCTTGAAAATTACTTTTCAGTTTGGGAACATTGTGTCTAACACTCCAATAAAACGTCGCAAAGTTATTTCTCAAGAGATGGTAACCGAGGCTGTACCACTAAATTACCAAAATTCCTGTGAAAGTGTCATTCTGAACTGCCGAAGTATACGAATAGGAATGCTGCGGAGAATGGTAGTGGAGCCTGTGATTGTAAGTAACCTTGCTCTTCCACAGCTCTCCCTTCAGGTTTTGATGGTTATTGTATTTCTGTATTTGAACAACATAATGTTCTACCTTTGTCTGGGGAACAGGAAGTTTGTCTCTGATTTCAGAGGCTGTGATTTCCAGAGAGCCCTAAGTTACTCCTATGTTCTAATGTGCAGTCTAGCAGTGGTTCTTAATAGAAATATTGTGCTGCAGCACTCTAAAAAATCTTGTTTGCATGGTAGGGGAAGGTTACGGGCTAGCACTCATTTGTTTAAAAAATTGGAAACAACAGCTACAAGAAAATTGATATTGATAGGTATGAGGAAGAAGCATTGTCCTAGAGGTGGATAATTTTACTTCTACAGAATTTTTTTTTTTTGTTAGCCTTGTGAGTTACATGGCGTTTTCAAGGAGACCTTGAACGTTGTATGCAGTCAGCCACATAGAATGCATACTTCTTGTTGGAGTAACCACAGAAACAGCAGAGAGACGTTATTTGTTCTTTCCACCTCTCTACAAAACACTAGTGTTTGATTTGCCTAAATGCTGATAGATGACATTTTCTTTTGAAGAAGCAGAATTTGTGTATTTTTCAGAGTATTGTTAAATGTTTTTGAAAACTTCAGAGAGATCTAAAGTTTAAACAGTCAGTATGACTGAAAGAGACTGGAGCAGCAAAGAATGTCCTTGCCTAGAATTGTGTTAAAATGTACATTTTGTTTTTTCTTAAAATTCGCATTTTAAATATTAGTTCTTAAATGTTTATTACTTAAATATGAAGTCCATTGGAATGTGTTTGCTAACAGTTTAAAGGCTTTCAGTCAGTTAAAATTTGCAGATGATGTGAAATCTTGCAATTGTGTTATCTTTCAGTTTTGCCTGGATTATATCAAAATACGCTTAGAGAATCAAGAAGGTGAGTACATTTTTCTTTTTATATTAGTACTCAATATATTTATTTTGAACAAAGTAACTCTGTCAAAGGTATTGCAAGTGAATCATAATTAAATGTTCATTCTCATTTTGTCATTTATGTAATAAATTATACTGGGTGTCTGTAGTCAGTTAAGAGAAAAGAAAACTGAGTACAAATCTGACCTAAACTGCCTGGTGAATAAAAACCAAAATGTTTTTGCATTAGCTCTGCCTTCTACCGACAGAAAAGTCACAGTTTGTGACATGCATACCACTGGGTTATTAGTTCTGCTTCCTCTGATATGATTCTGCTTGATCTAATCATTCATTTGAAGATCTTTCGATAATGTGGTGATGATTGTCAAAAGTCTTCTGCCCTTTAACAAAAGCGATTAATAAAAATAAAAAGCAAGAATGACCCTCCTGTAAAATGTTAGCTTTTTAAAACTTCATTAGTTCTTTAATTGCAGTTGTGTTAAGTAGATAGTAAAAACCGCACTGGTGTCTTAGACCTTTCCTGTCTAGACCTCTTTTGATAATTTTGTCTCTAGCCTGAAAGTTGTATATTTCATGTCACTAAAAGAAATTGTGACATAATTTGGAAAAGGTGACTTACAACTCCTGCTCTGTTTCTTTTCTTTTCTTTAGTACAGCTTTTTTCTGGGTCTGAAAAGCTTTGCTATCTTTCTTAATCTTAAGTTGCATTCTTAAGATCTAGTCCTGTAGAATTTTGCTTTTGTTATTTGTAAAAGAGAACTGCTGTATTTTGTAATTATTACATGCTGAAAGGTGTCTCACAATCTGTAAAGATAAATGTAGGCTTTACTTGGTCAATTATCTAAGTTTATTTTGCATCTAAAATGCAGATGCATAGAAACAATGAGTTTTCATGCTTTAAATGTATTTTTAAAAATAAAACACTGAAAAGCTTTGTATAATTTGTAGAAAATAGCTATCAAGTTTTAGTTAAAATGGCTGTGTGGTGAAATTCCCACTGCACCTGATTCATCAATAGCATAAAAATGGTGACTCATTAAATGCTGTGTCTGTTGGAGCACTTCACGCTTTATGATTTCTTTTTTTTTTTTTTTTAAGAGCTTGTTTTATTTTGTTTTTTAGTTTTGCATCAAATTTTATAAAGTACTCAACATTGGCAGCATCAGATGCAGTGTGAAAATTTTACCATGTTAGTAGACATTCCTGTTGAGGACTAAACTAGGAGTAGTCCTTTGTTGCCTCAGGCAATTAGACCATTTCTCTGCATGTGTTTATGCTCTTCTTTTTAAAGTTATTTTTTATATGGGAACTTGGTCAAAGATAAATGTGCAAAGAGACGTGACGAACTTATTGTAAAATGTGTCATAGCAATAGTTGCAAATTTAAATCACTGGAAATCCTGGGTGTTTTTTTTTCTGTGGAATAAAAAACAAAAGTTGGTGGGCAGAAAACAGATTGGTTCTGATGCCTTTCTTGACAGATGACATTGGAATTTAGCCTTTTAGGATACGAAAAGCCATCACTTCTTGCATGTGTGTTAATTTCAAAGTTTTAAAAACTTCTAAGAAATGTAGTGAGCACATAGTGATTACTTATTGATATCAAGGGGGAAATTGTAAAGGAAACTTACAGATTTTTATTATATTTTAATATGGCATTATTTTCTCATAGAATCAGAAAGCGATATCAGAGAGATTAACCTGAAAACTTCAGAGCTTACTAAATGTGAATGGTGTAGTGTCCGAAAATTGCCAGTAGTTTTCCTACAAACTGTACCTTCAACCTGTAGCAGTCTGAGAGATCAACTGAAAATGAGTAAAGATAATGTCTGGTACGAATGTAAAGGAGACAGTAAGTAAAACAATTTTAGTCTACTATTCACTTTAAATTGTGTTTTCGTGTTTTGGTCATGAATGAGTGCATTAAGACTAGAAGGGTCATCAGTGGCTGGGGTAGGTGTAGTGTTTTTTCAGACTGAGAAGAAGTACAGTTTAGAACAGCTAGGCATTCTCTTTGTCCAGAAACATGCTAGTTACAACATATAACGTTTTTCACTAATATTTGCACTGAATGAAAGCAAGTTGTTTTGGTTAGCTTTTGTATACAAGCTTTTACATTTCTATGGCAGCTTTTGTAGTACTTCTGACTCCTGTGCTGTTCTGCTGACAGGCTTTAGTAGAAACTGTTGAATGGGTTGCCTTGGGGCTTTTTCCCCCAGCATACTTGCTCATGATGTTGTGAGACAAATAGCTGCTTGGATAATATGTGGATTATCTTCATATATATTAAAATTAAATTTAATTTCTACATAATTTTCAAGGTCCTAGAGGCACACCTATTAAATGTGACATTGAGTCCTCTTTCTCTTTAATAAGATTTTCTTCAGGTTAAATTTTGTTGTTATTTATACTTACACATAGTTTTGTACATACATGAATGCTTTCAACAACCTCAGAATTGCGTGCTCCCATAATACTGTGTAATAGTCCTGTAAGAAGTGTGAGCTGTAAGGAGTCTTATAATTACAGAAGTAATTGGAGACCATGCAGGGGACCTGGACACAATCCTGTGAGCAGGAATTAGACCCCAGGTGGACACAGGTGTTCACAAAAAAGGAAAAAGTTTCCCAAGTTGTCTGTGTGAGAAGTCTCTCCCTTAGCACGGCTCTCAGCAGGGTCCCCACCCAGCTGTTCTCCCTGATGCTCTCTGTGGCACAGAGAGTTTTACATCCAGCTGCTATATTGCATTTTATGCAGTTTGTGATAACACAGTTGCTCTCTGCTCTGTAAGCGTGGAAATTAATTTAAGCCTGTATCCAGAGCTGTGTAAGCAATTGTGTGTAGATGCCTAGCTCCCAAAACAGGAACACCAAAAGCCAGTTAGACATCTGAATTCTCTGTGCAGTGAATGGGGAATTACGCTGCTGAAGAATTATTTTCACATGAGTTAGCATGCTGGGTTAAGAATGACCAAAGGGAAATGGTTATGCTTGTATCTGAAATGGCTCTTACAGAAAAACAGGTCCTGGCAGCTCTGTGTTGGGCAGCAACATGAGACTGGGATTTGCAGCCTGAATTCTGTTCCGTTTTCTGTGTAAAATAGTTCCTTTCAGTGTAATGTACTGCTTTTTGATTTTTTCAGATCATATAATTGGATGATATTTATATAAAAGCTGATTGATCAGAATAATTATCTCCAGCTTCTTCAAAAATAGTGATGTTTTATAGCATAACCTTCTAGGGTCAGAGAAGAAATTATGCTGAATATACAATTATTGAAACTGTAGTGAAACAGTAGGCTGGGAACTCCAGTAATAAAAAATATTGGTACACAGTCTTACTCTCAGTAAGCAAAGATGTTACTTCAAAATGTTTTGTCTCTCCATTAGTGTCATTTAAAAATTTATCAGATGTAATATTTAACATTTCTTGATTAAGGTAGAAGTTGAATGCACTCTTTGCAAATGCAAATAAGAAAGGTTTGGCAGTTAGTCTTTCTGTCTGTCTGTTCACAGCTGTGTTACTGCTTGCATACATTATCTGCAGCGTGTACTTGTGTTGGCCTAAAATTCCATGAAATCTCTTTATAACTGCTGCATGCTTTATTTTATTTTATTCCTAAATGAATAATTTTCTCTCTGCTTTTTTTACAGGTCAGGAAGAACAGTACATAATCTTGATTTTTGAAACTGGTCTTGATCCTCATGCAAATTCAATATTTGAAAAAATAATTATGGACATTGGTATTAGAAATAATATTTCTGACTTTTTTGTGAAAATTTCCTTTGAAGAAGCCAATGCTAGGCTTGTGGCATTTACTAAGTGTTTGGAGGACAATTCCAAAGGAAGCCCATCTCACAGAGAAAGCAAAATAAAAAATGTAAATTACGTTTTTGTTTTAGAGCTAAGTCATTATATTTTGTGGGTTACAAATGCACTAAGGATACTGTGTTAGTAAAAAAAAAAAAACATTCTATCAGCTTCTGCTGGCTTTTATATTAAAATTTCCATAGTGGTCCATGGTGGATTATGAAACTGTGGGAAATAGTCTGTGCATTCACAGTACTTTTTAGGGTGTTTATTTTGATTGTAAAATTATACAGTGGTCCACAAGTAATGTTATTTAAAAATTATTTAGGGATGAGAAATCTTTACTGTAATCAGACAACATAATTTTTTCCAGCTGGTAAAATTATGGTATTTTAAAACAAGAAATTAAGTTGCACTGTTGTAGTTACCTTTAATTAAAGCTTTCATTAAACAAACTACTTTTTAAAGTATTGGAAAGTTTTGTGATTCCACAAGAAATGATCAAAGACCTAAGTGTAATAGATGAGGTAAGAAAGGAAAAGGTCCATAGACTTGAAGTCATCAAAAAACCGCAGATATTACACTGCTGGACTTCACAAACTTTTATTACCATTTCAGTAAAATTGAGCACATATACAAATTAATGTTGACTCTGTTCTCTTAAGGTTGCTTCTGAGTCCAAAATACAGCAGCGAAATAAACAGTTACCATTTTTTGATGATGATGAAGAAATTGGCGAACCACATACAGTATTTATTGGTCCTATAGAAAAGTAAGATACTTATCTTTGCCCTGTAATAATTCTGAGGGGTTTTTGGCATTTCATACTTCTTATTGAATGTGTTTTTCTTCTCAGGTTGATAGTTTATCCACCTTCTCCAGCTAAAGGTGGTATTTCTGTGACCAACGAAGACCTCCATTGTCTAAATGAAGGAGAATTTTTAAATGATGTTATTATTGATTTTTATTTAAAGTAAGTTTTATTTCACATCAGTTTTTAGTCGTCTTTTACTTTGAAACTTGAAAAGTTCTGACATTAAAAATTCATAGGTCAGTTGATAACACTTAGTCTCCAACTATGTATAACTGTCATTTTAAAGATTGTTTTGTGATCTTGCAAGAATGTTTGGTTCTTCTCCTGTCCTGCTTGACAGTGACACTCTTCCTATCTGGATAAAGGTTCTTTGAACGTTTTAACATCTCAAGAGCAAATTTAACTGAAAAAAATGCAGCTTTTTAAAAGGTATCTGTGTTTCCTGGAATTTAATTTGTCTTGATTAATGTAACACATACGTTAATTTTGTGCTGTCACTGATCCTGCAGATGTTAGAAGTTTGTTAAATTGTCACATGCTTTTGGTTTTATGCTACACATAAGGTGTGTAGGTATATTTTTCAGTCTGTTAACGTATTTTAGAAGTAAAATTCAAATGATGTCTCACTCTTGGGACTGTTTGGAGATCTGGTGGCTCAAATACAAAATACAGGTCTCTTAGCTTTTTATGTAGCAAACTCCTTGAAAATTTGTTTTCCTGCCATGAAACAAAAATAAATACAAGAGGAACAGAACAGCTTGTTGACTGAGCAAAGCAATAATACCTTGAAATATTTACATAAGTTTTGCATTAATTGGTTCCTGTGGATAGTCAGCTCCAAATAGCTGTTCTTCGAGAAGCTGCTACAATTTGGTAGGGAGCACCTGTTAGTAGTCCTTTTTACTCTGGTGCTGAGTACTTTGAGTTAAAACTTCCATTATTTTTTCTTTCTTGTTTTTTTTTTAACTAAATAGGTATTTGGTACTTGAAAAGCTGAAAAAAGAAGATGCTGATAGAATACATGTGTTCAGTTCATTCTTCTATAAACGCCTTAATCAAAGAGAAAGAAGAAATATTCATGAAACTTCAAACCTTTCGTAAGTCTGTTGATAAGTCAGTTTAACATAGAGCTGAGTGCAGTGAAGATTGTTAAAATCAGATGCTTTACAGAGAGAAATATCAACAGAACTCTAGGAAACATCCAGACCTGTAGCAGACATAGAATATCCCTAGAAAATCTTAACAAGCTGTTAAGGTGAAAATATCTGGAAAATGCTCCCTATAGTAAAATAAGCCACCCTACAAACTGTGTGTTTGTTCTTCTTGCAGAATACAACAAAAGCGACATGGGCGAGTAAAAACATGGACACGGCATGTTGATATTTTTGAGAAAGATTTCATTTTTGTTCCCCTTAATGAAGCGTAAGTGAACATACCTTTTTATCACATTTGGTAAATGCTTAAGCTTCATAATACTAAAATTGAAAGTTACATTACAATAAGAATTGAAGTTAAAAATTAAGTGAATAAATATCTATTTCCCGGTGATACGTAGTTGTGTAAGACCTTTAAATGTTGTAGTATAAGAATTATCAGATAGTATGAAGACAGCAAAACTTAACTTTTCTGAGTACTTTTTCTAGGTTTTACCTCAGTGTCTCACATTCTTTCTTTTAAGCTTTTGACATTGATAACTCTTGGATTTCTGTTTTTTAGTCCGTTCTATAGAGTATGAGTCCTTTCTCTCTGGTATAAATGGGATCATCTTTAGTTGCAGTAAATGGATATTGGAATAAAACTTAATTGAAAATTACTACTGCCTTGAGAACTTTATTCTTTTTCTTTATGTTTCTTTGTCCTGATGTTCGTTAAGGGTCAGGAAGCAGGCCATTAGCATTCTAATGGTTGCTAAGGACTTTGATGCTTGCTTTCCTTAAAATCAGAAGTTGTCAAAAACACACTTTTGTATTTCACAGAAATAATCTAAACAGTTCTTAAACCAAAATGTTTGCTAAAGTTAAAGTAGTGGTTTTTTAAACATATGCAATAAAAGCAAAATAAGGCCAGATAGACAGGAGTTTTCTAACTGACATTTCATAAGCATACCTAGCTGATATTTCTGAAATAACAAGAGATAATATCAAAATATTAAAAGATAGGGGTTTTTAAAATAAGAAGTTACTTATCTGGGTACTGTGCCACTGTACAGTGGGAGGCAAATTCTAAATCTTCTCGTTTTCCTGCCTCCTCTCCAGATGAATTCTAAGGCTAGCAGTACAGAGGCAGTTACAACTGGCCATATATAGATCTGTCCTTTTTATAAAGTTGTATTTCCCCAACAAAGGTGTTCATCAGCACTAATTTTAGTTTTTGACATACCATTACCTCTGGCAAGATATCCAGAGCTAGGGGATTTTAATGACTCAGGTGTAAGGTCCACTGCAGGCCCCTGTCCACTGCAGGCTTCATCCTTATCCCATGAAACTTCAAGTACCAGAACTTTGAATTGTCTGTCATTTAAGCTGCCTTTGCACTTGTTACATAGTTCACTTCCCATCATCCTCCCGTGTGTTATTCACATATGCACATGGATTATGCATAGGAGAAACGAGGTTATGCAGAGGAGAAATGAGTATCAATTTGAAGTCACCTGAAAAAGGAAAACAAATAGTTCTGTGGTTTTGTAAGAATTGGTGATGTTGCTAGTGACTTAAAACACAGTAGTTTTCACTGTCTTGTTCATTTACTGAGGAACTAAAGCAGTATCTGTCGGAGCAAGTAGAACGTAGCAGTTCATACGGAAGGCATAACATTCATACCATGTGTGAGTTGGTGATTTCGAGTTAGAGTAGCTTGGTGTCATGGACTCAGCTAGTTGTGATTAGAGTATGAAAAGTGTGCTCCTGGTGCACCTGTCACCTGGATATAATCCTGTTTTCCTTTTTGGAACTGTCCCTTCACTGTAAGCTGAAGCCTGTCAAGTGTGATAGGACATTCATTTGCTACAGTGGTTTCCTGGAAAGTACAGTAAGAATATTGCAGAGCAGGAAAATAAAAAAGTAGCCAGGGAGGTGAGAAAGTGGTGGATTGGGAGTTGCAGGGTTTTGGTGTCTAGTTCCAACAAGTTTTTCCAGCCTATCTCATAACCACTAGTTTAGGGAAGGTAGACTCATCATCTAACCAGCTGTCAAACTGCAGTAACTGGAGCAGGTTGACTCTAGGGAAGAATCAACTTCAGAACAGTGTGTCTCGATTTAATCATGACTCTGTCCGTGTCACTTGGCTGTACAGTCCTTCTTGTAAAAGTTTCCAGTGAAAACAGGTTGTTCTCTTAGAAGTTACAAGCTGTTCTTTTCTTACATCCAGGTTAATATGCTAGTCTGCTGACATAATTGGTACATAAGTTCTCTGTTAATAGAGTACACACACATTCCAGGATTGGGCAGTACTTAATGTGTTCATTAGTTAGGTGTGGTGAATCGTTTAAGACAAACCATACCACACATGCTGCTGTCAATGGCCACTTACTTTAACTGCCATTAAGTTTTGATGGAATTTAGGCTTCATAGCCATCTAATTATTTTTTTAGTATGGCAGTGAGACGTGCATTTTTAGTTACTGCTCTTTTGTCTCCTAAAACACATTGAAATGTGACTTCACCTGTGTAATACATAGCTAGCTTCTGTTTTGTTATTTGCTGTATGCAATCAGAGATCCTCAGAAGATTTCTTAAATGGACATTCAAAATCCAGTTGTAATGCCTCAGTCCCTGAATTTGCTGCTGCTCTAGTTCTGATTGAGTTGCAAGTCAGCGAAGCCTAAAGAAACAAGGAAATAGGAGGAAACTGTTGCAAAACTTACACTTTGTGTTGGGGAATGTAACTGCTTTTGATTTGGAAAAGTTAGAATGTGAGTTCTGTGAAATGTGAGGAAGACAGCTGAGCCTTTGTGATGCACTCTTGTTTTTCTCCTTCTTTAACTCACTGTTGACAAGATTTCTTTAAAAATGTGAAGTGTTAAAGTTGGAAGCTCTCACAGGTGGAAGAGCATGGGCAATTCAGCCATACCATTAGATCTAACTACCTGTGTTGCTAGTGCTGAACTACTAGAAAACTTCCAACAGCCATAAAACGTGAACTCTACCATCTCTAGTTCATGCATCAGTGAGGAAGATGTTAAAAAAAGAAATAATCTTCAATTCAGAGAAAAAAAAACATGTATAAAGTGTGAACAAATTGAAAGAAATATTTAAGACAGCACCTGTTCACAGCTAACCGAATCACATTAATTAATTTGTTTGTGATTATTTGCATGGAGAAATCATAGTTTTACAGAAACCTGTGAAGGCTTGAGTGAAACCTGGTCAGAAAAGTGAACAGCCAGTATAGTTTATCTTTGAATAATTGTGGGGGCATTAATGTAATTGCAAGTTTTTAATGTATTTTTTTCCTTTGCAGTGCTCACTGGTTTTTGGCTGTTATCTGTTTTCCTGGTTTAGAAAAACCGAAATATGAACCAAATCCCCATTATCATGAAAATGCTGCAATGCCGATGAAATCTTCCTCTTCAGATGGAGAGAGAAGCACACCATCTCCTTTGCCAAATGAATTAGATGCACAAAACTCACCTTCCAAGTCCACAGCAAAGAAGACATTTACCAAAAAGTACAGTACAGCTTTAATCGACCCAAACACTGAAACAGAGGACAACGAATCTTCGTGTTGTAGAAGTCCTTGTAGGGGAAAAAGTGCTTTCAAAAAACTGAATCAAATAGACAGTGATGTGGAAGAACCTAACACTGTGGAATCAGCATGCCATAAACTAGACCATAGAACTCTGGATGAAAATGGTATACAGGGTGAATTCACAGCTGCTAGCCAGTCGATGGGTATGTAATTGTAAAAATGTGCACATTTTGATGAAGTATTTGGAGATTGCAAAGTTGTTTCTATTTCTGCAGTGTAAACTTCATACTTCAAAAGTTTAGTATATGGCTTAACTTCAAGTGCTTGCAATATAAGTAATTCATAGCCATTGCATTTAAAAAGCTTTTATGACTACTGACATAACTCATGGCAAAGGGCTGGAGATAAAACACTGTTTTCCTGCATCAGATTAATTTTTCAGTTCTTTGACCTTTTTTCAGACAAAATAATTTTGTAGATACCACTTTGAATCCCTCAAGATGGTAGTTGTTAAAGAAAGAATAGTAGTGACCTTGGATTTTTGTATGTGCAGGGGAAAATTGACCTAAGATTATGTGATGACCTAAGATTATGTGAGCAGCCTTAATATTGATGTCTTTTATAATTTGATGTTTTGCTTCAACACTATTCATTTCTTCAATGTCCTGGTAAAAAGAGTAAGAAGAAAATAATTCTAAAAAAAAAAAAAAATTCCTTCATTACCACTGTATTACATTTAGAGAGGCTTTCTCGATTCACGGCTGCTGTGGAGACTGCGCTCACCAATCTGCAACAGTGTTTGTACCCAAGTGAACAAAGGAGCTGGCATACTTTTAAAGGCAGGTGGAGGAATTAGAAAAAGGTTATTTACTCTGTTCACTGCAGCGTTTGTATCTCTTAAGGCATAGACTAGGAAACATCTGATTATTCAAAGGCTATTACTTTAGTCACCAGTACTATTCCTACTGACTTAGTCTACATAGTAAGTAATTGTATACCTTATGAGTTTTGAAAATATTACCAATCATATGGTTTAATCTCTGTACTGCAGGCCATTACAACTTCAATATTTTTGTGGGTATAAACAGTACTAATTACTATTCTAAATGTATTCATTTGTGATAATATCGTCACCATTCTTAGAAGGTCTTGGAGGGGATGTGGGGGTGCATGTAGATGTGTTCTTGTTTGAGTCAATTTTTCATTTTAAGTGTGATTGTTACTGTTTATGATACTGCTGCTGTATGATGTGGTCTCATGTCTTGGATGCTGCTACTTGGTTGCTTGTCTGTAATTTGTTGGAATGTGCTTCATGACAGATTTTTGCTATGATTACATTTCTTGTAGGTTTTTTCTGGCTGCATTGTATTGGCAGCTGATGGTCATTCTCTTTCTAACTTGAATATTTAGACTCTCTTGCTCAGCTATTGAAGATGATGCACCCTTTCATTAAATCACATGTTCTCAGGGGGAACAATCCTGATTTAAGGGTGAGATTGACCCTAAGGGTATGTTTAGGCAGCTAAATTTAGATGCACTGTACTTAAACTTCCATTTCGATCGGATGGAAGATAGGCATTCTCCCTTGGGTTATCTGAGCAGCCTTCATCTATTGCTCCAGAAGGTTGTGGATCTTGACTGTGCCAAATCCATCTGTAAGTTCTGGATACCCAGGGATATCTTGAAAGATCGCACATGCCTCTGATAGTGTAGACAGTGAAGCCAAGAGACTTCTTCTCATCCTAAAGCAGATCATAGAGTAGTTGTTCAGTTAAGTAGCACTGTGCTCTGTTTATGGTTTCCTGACATGGAGGTGCTAGCTGTATGTGGGAGCCCAAACTGAGATGGCTTGATCACAAACCAAATCCTGGTGTTGAACTTGTGAATCTCTAGAAGTTCATATGTAAATAAATTGAAGTCTTCCAATATATATCTATTTTTATTATTAACCTAATTATTTATTTATCGCTCAGTTTTTGAACAAGATGTGATTTATCTCAATACCAATTTTTTTATTTTTTAGAAATCTGTCAGCAATAAGTCACATAGTACATGACCTACTTCTTATGCTAAGGTCTTTTCAAAGGTAGTGAGTAAGACTAATTCGCAAGTTTTTCCCTGTGGAACTCCACTGGTGACCTCTTTCCAAAGTGTTACCTTAATATCTCTTTTGAAATATTCTCAAATGCAGATGTTCTTGTTTTGTTTTTTTTTGTTTCACTCACTACTTCACTGCCCTATTTATTGTTCTTATAGAAATCCTAGTTTCCTTCAGTAGATATGTCTTCCAGTGACACCATAACCAATACTTATATTTTTGTCGTTGTTTAGATGTATTATATAGCCCCTTTCTAGGACGATTTTAGAGTTTTGCTGGCATGTATTACTTACTTTTAATTTATTTCATTTCCACAGTTCACTATTTTTCCATCAGAATCTGTTCTGAAGTCTTGTATGCAGTAGTAAGACTAGTGAGCCTGTAACTGTCTGTATTTGCTTCTTGTACAGATACAGCTAGAACATTCATAATTTTTTTTCTTCTGATGCTGTTTCCCACTAAATTATGTGACTAAATTTATAGAGGCCGTTGGGAGTGAATTCACAGATAATCCTTTTATGTAACAAACTGAAATATTTCTAAGCTACTGCTGCGAGGAAAGCTGATCCTTCGTTCTGCCCTCCCTATCAGTGTGTTCCCAAGCTGCCTTTTCCCTTTTACCAGCACAAGTCTTCATATAACTGCATGGTGAACTGATGGAGCAAATTGTTCCACTTAAAAATAAGCTAGGGACTACCTTTTTCAGTGTGGTGCACTGTGTGTATGGATGTATTTGGTGGAATGAAAGGTGCCAGCTAGGGATGGGAATAGATGGTCATTTTAGAGAGCATGTCAGAGTGCTCCTTTTGGTAGGAGTACCTGTTTAGACTGTTAGGCTCCATGGAACTACAGGGAAATTTCATAGTGGGTTTTAGTGTGGGCACTTCAGATTTTCATAGTCATTTCACACAATAATAAATAGTTTCTGTTGTGCTACTTAGAAGAAGCTATTCACTTTTTTTCATATGCATGAGTAAATTATTATATGTTAGCTGTATCACAGCTATTGTGAGCAATCCTGAGGAAATTTGAGGTATTTAAAATTAGTTTGGTCTTCAGTGATGACATAGTATTTGATGTTTAAATATCTTGCTGTCTGTGATTGATACAGATGGATTGCACAAAATCAGACTAAACTATAGTGAAGACTCAGCTGATGGCAGTAAACTAAATGAAGATGAGCTTATAGATTTTTCTGAAGACCAAGATAACCAGGTAAAGAATTTAGCAATTTTATTTAGGAAATGTGAACTGTTGTGTTGTATTTTGAATGGACAACTTAAAAGCAGTGTGCAGATTGAGAATATGCATTGTCTAAAGCTTACTTACCTTTACAAGTGTCACGTCCAAAGCACTGGTTGGTTACCTACAAAAATCTGCAGGTTACCTGACAGAAGGGATTGTACATTTATTCATTAACTGTTTAATAGAAAACTGATGTACTGATCCTGAATTTAATTTTGCAAGTCTTTTGTGTAATGACAATATTACATGGTGATTTTAGTAGGAACACTGAAATTCAATGCACTGCTGTCTTTTGTCTCCCCCACTCCATGTTCATCTACTAAACCCAAGAAAAAGTTACTCTTCTTTCAGCTGCACTTCCTGGATATAACCAGACACATTTTTAGTTTGTGCTACTCCATTGTTTTGTTTCACTGGTGCTTCTCCTAATCAGATTTACACAGCATGGATTTATAATCAAGTACTGTTGTTGTTCTTACTGGAAAACATGTAGATTTTAAGGCTGTAGAAAGACTGAATATTAGGATGTCTGTAACTGACTCAGTGCTGGGTATGAGAGCATTATTCCATAGCTCTGTTGCTTCTAGAAGTGTAAGTTCAGTGTGAGCAGGCCAGAAGTTAGGTATTTGCTCTCCCTAATTGGCCTTCCTGCTCATATTTCAGGTGTATGATCTTTTCTGGATATCTGAGTCCAGAAAAAACTGTTACTTTTCAGTCTGCAGCTATCTATAATGACTTCCAAGTATCTATGTGTATGTGTGCACACATATAAAAGCTCCAGTTGATGTTGAAACCTAAATGTGTTTTCAGCTGGACTTAGCCCACCTCTCCTGTCATGCCACGTGGTGCAAACATTCTCAGTTTTGCCTGATGGAGCTGCCTGTCTGTTTTGTATCAATTAGAGTTTCCAGAAGATGGTGAATAAGTAGTACAGTATTTCCAGTCTGAAATACATGGCATGAAGGCAGGGAAGCAAGCATATGGCCAGCTGCATTCCTTGAGAAAAGGAACAAATTCCAAGCTCTTTAATTGCCATATAGCTTAAAACTTAATTCAAGCTGAAGCTGTCACTGATATTTTTGGGAATGCACAAATCAAGTCTAGAAATTGCCATGGCAAGCTGTGCGAACAAGCCTTTTCATCTGCCAGAAAAGGAATTGAAGCTGCAACAAAAACAAGGGTACAAGGAGCTAGGCAGTAGTTTCTAATATGATAACATGTTCATGGCATAGATTGAGGATTTCAGTACCAGGATCCTGTGTGTTAATGAAATGCACACAGCCCACACAGAAATAAATCATGTTAGTACAGGGATTCCCATTTTTGGAAAGCACCTCTTTCCCCATAAACCAGTGATCTGTGGTAGTAGCACTGAACTCAATGGAAGGGTAAGAAATTATGGATCACTGGGATTCTTTTAGTTAGAGCAACTTAGTGCTTTTGTTCATAAAATTTCCATATCGTTCATAGCAATCAATATTGAAATCAAAAGGCTAGAGGACATTTCCAGGCTAGTGATATGACTGTTTTTGCAATCCATAATCCTGTGTATCATGGTGATTTAATTTTCCTTGCCCTAAGAATCAAATTGTTGATTTTTGGAGTACAAATAGTGTTTTATTTCTGAGCAGATCTTGACTCATGTTACCTAGAAGGAAAGATACATGAAACTGCCAAGCAAGTTTCTAGTATTCAAAAGTATTGGTAATTTGGATTATAACCAAATAATGGAGATTCGTCTCTTCTAAGACAGCAGGGTTTTAAAAATGTCAGTTGCATTTTTCTAGTTTCACAGTCCTTAAATAAATAGTAGCATTCAATCCGTGTCATTCTAGCATGAATTTCAGAAACCACGTGGCTAAAAGTTGGTCAGTTTAACAAACAGTGAATAATTTCAGATTAAAGGTATCATTTCTTTATTAGACTTATATTGGTCTTGAATGAAAATGGTAAGTGTAACAATAATTTCCTTTGCATCTGTTTGAAAAATCAGTGTTAGCTTTTAAACACCTGTAACCACATTGCTTCTGTAGGAAGACAGTAGTGATGATGGTGGCCTTGTAGATGATAACTGTAATTCAGAAATGGGACAGTGGTACCTGAAGCCAACTATCTGCAAACAGTAAGTATTAAAAAAAGTTAAAATGGAAATTTCATAGAAATTTGAGATATAAAAGACAGTAATTATGACAAATAGTCATACATTAATCTTCAAGTGCTTTAATCAGCATGCTGTTAGGGTTTGAGAGAGAACTTTATGCCTTATATTAAAATCTTCAGTGAGCAGAAAAAGTATTGAATGAAACTACTAGTGAAATAATAGCTTTTTTGGTTTCTGCTAAGCCTGTGTGCTGCAATCAGGCAAATTAAGACTATTGTTTCTTGTAATAAGGCTACTCTTCAGTATTTTGCACTTGGATTCCTACAAAAACAGGTGCAGAAGCATGTTCAAATGTATTCTATATTAAAAAGCATATTAATGTTTTTAATTAAATAATTGAATTAATATTGAAGAAAACCTTTGTCACTACTCAAATTAGTAAAGAAAAATGGGAGAAATTTTTAACTGCTCCATTTTCTTATCTAAATGTGTTGTAGCTGTTACTCTTTATTGTCCCTCTCTGTTCTTTTTTCTCTAATAAAAGTGTTTCACACTTTAAAAAAATTTTTTGTCTGTTCTGGATTTGCACATTTTTCCTTTTTAATATTTGATACCCAGGAATAATTTCTTAGTAAATATTGATTGCAGTTCTTTGCATTATGGTGTGACAGATGCATGATTCAAAACCCAGAAATACTGTTACTAGTATTGCTGTCTTGACAGTTTCTTTTATATGTTTTCCATAATTTGTCTATTTTTATATTTCCTTTCTTGTGAATACAAGGTTTACTAGAAAGGTGAAGACTTTCAGAGTACACTAAAAGTACATTCTTAGGAGGCAGAACAGAATTGCAGATTTATAGATGTTATGGAATATATTACTTAATAAGTTTTCAAGGAAAAGTCCATCTGATGTGTGTTTTAAGAATATTGATGAGCTTCTGATTACAGCTTGGCTAAATCTGTCCCATTTTAATGACAGATTATCTGTACATAATACTTTCCAGTAGACAGTATTTTAATCCAGTGTGAAATTTCATAACATCTTTGATGTTTAAGTATCAAAAGTCATTAAGGGAACTTAAATACTTTACCATTAGCATATTTTAACATTACTTCTTTATAAAATAGCAAATTACCTTGGAAAGATTGTCACTTCCTCCTGCAAAGTCCAAGTCTTTAGAAGACCATTTTGAACAGCATTTAATGTTTTTTTAAAGAGCAGTACTTCTATAAATACTTTCATCAGATATTAAACCAAGTACAAGCAAACATTATTCAAGTGATTATATGCTTCTGCCTAAAAAATTGCATACATGTAAATTAGTTTATAAATGCACACCTATACATAAATTCATGCAGATATTTTGTCTGAATTTACTAGTGTGAAGTTTCTTTTAATACTTGGAATGTATATGTGGTAGATAAGAAAATATATATGCTAGATAAGAAAAAGCACAGAATTGTGAAAAGTAATTGCATTTATTTATCCTTCAAAGTACATACTATATATAATGCTGAAATTCTGAACTTTGGTATGGAGTTAGCTTTCATGTATAACTCCAACTTGCATATAAGGTGGCTGATACGGTTGCTTGTGGCTCCTGAAAAGGGAGTGTGCTTTAGATTGCAACTGTAGTGTGCAGTAGAGGACTTGAGCAGGCTTGGTTCTCTAGAAAATACTTGGTTATAGATAACATTATTTTTTAAAGTCTTCCAGATAGAGTTGATGGGTGTTTTGTGTATAACTACCAGCTAGATTTCAGATTCAGGCTGGGATCACTTCTTGAAAGTGCTTTCCTAATGTCTCCTGGTGTGTTGTGGAGTGTCCCACCTATCCTCAAGCTATACTCTAGCAAGGACATTTGTGGGCTCTGTTCCTTACTTTCTTTTGCCAGTGTCTCATATACCTTGTGCACCAAAAAGACCACTAGACACCTGAAGGTGTTTTAAGCAACTGTAACAAATTGTCTGCAATACTTTATTTTCTGAGAACATTCCTAAGTGCACTTTGTGTATGGTTAAAGATAACTTGCCGTTTAGCTAAATTATCCCAATTAGCAGTGCTGGCAGAACTTTGGAGTCTTGATCTAGTTTTGTTAAGGCCACCCCACAAACTACTTGTGTGTAGCATATTTTTCAAGCTGCTGTAAAATGATGTGTACTTAAAATTTGTGTTCTTTGTTAGGCCCTGCATTTTGCTTATGGACTCACTGAGAGGCCCTTCCCGGTCAAATGTTGTGAAAACACTAAGGGAGTAAGTTTCCTATCTGGTGCTTGGGGCTTTTTTGGTTTGATTTGATTTTTTTGTTTGTTTGTTTGGGTTTTTTTTGTTGTTGTTGTTTTTGGGGTTTTTTTGTTTGTTTGTTTTTGTTGTTGTTTGGTTTGGTTTGGTTTTTTGTTGTTTTTTCTTTTTTTTTAATTCTTCGAGGAATAAAAAGAATATTTTAATTTGCATGGTCTTTTATTGTAGATATTTAGAGGTGGAATGGGAAGTCAGGAAAGGCAGCAAAAGAAGCTTTTCCAAAGATGTCATGAAAGGTTCCAACCCAAAAGTGCCACAGCAGAACAACTTCAGTGATTGTGGAGTGTACATCCTCCAGTATGTGGAGAGCTTTTTTGAGGTATGTATGTTCTTGAAGCTATTTTTTATTCCTGCAGCAATCAAATATAAGTTGTGAAAATTATTAAACAGTTATAAAAAGCTCCTAGTGTAGCTCAATACCTATTAATGAGATTGCATGTTATAAACTAATTTGTACATAAACACACAGAGTAAGTTTTTGAAAATAAACTAATTATCCTTTTCAATCATACATACATAAAAGAAATTATAAGCCATGAAATTTTCTGAGAGAATCTAAAGAAAACGCATTTAGAGTCTTCATTTCATTTCTTCTGCTGTGTGCCCTTTAAAATCATCCAGTAAGAACTTGAGTTCAAAATCTGAACTACAAATGCACTACAAAATGCTTGATTATTTTCCCCTGAGAACTGTGACTGAAAAAATTCAGAAGTGTGACACAGGTAGGGGGTTTGTTTCTTTTAGGGGGTATTTTTAAGAAAACATGCAAGTGAAATCATTATGGCTAAATGCCAAATCTTGTTTCCATTGAAGGAGTTGTTTGAATGCTTACTTGCAAACTGGATTGGTCTTCAAGTTACAGCTCCTTTCACAAGTGGGGACATTAGCACCTTCAGGTCTAGATATGGAGGAGAAATGATGGTCAAGTGAGATGCTGCCTGCATGGGACAGTAACTCTTCAGAACCCCTTTAGAGCATTGTTCCAAACTCTCCTGTAGCTAACACTTTCCTGGAAAAGCTGGCAATTTATCCATTCTTCAGCCCTCCCTCCCTCCCTCCTTCATACATTACACAAGAGCAGTAAGGTTTAGCAGAGTGCATTCTTGCAAATGGAAGGCCAAAGCTTTGCTTTACTGATGAGTTCTTGAGAGCCTAGAGCCGTAACTACGTGCCACTTGTTCTTTTCATTGGGGGTACAAGGAGCAACCTTATTAAACTTAGCCCATTCCCTTTTGTGAACTGGTTGCTGGATTGTGTCAGGCTGAATCCCTTGACCGGCCTAGTCTGGCTGTGTGCAGCAGCTTTGTCTGACAAAAGAGCAGTGAGGATCCCGCGGCGGGCGGTCCCAGCCCGGGCTCTGAGCGCTCCGAGCCGGCGGTGCCCTTGGGGGCCGCCAGGGGCCGCTGCGGGAGGGCAGCGCCGGCTCCCCCCGGAACTTGCGGGGCCAACACAGCACAGCTCAGCACAGCTCAACACAGCACAGCTCAGCACAGCTCAACACAGCACAGCACAGCACAGCTCAACACAGCACAGCTCAGCACAGCTCAACACAGCACAGCACAGCACAGCTCAACACAGCACAGTTCAGCACAGCTCAACACAGCACAGTTCAGCACAGCTCAACACAGCACAGCACAGCTCAACACAGCACAGCACAGCTCAACACAGCACAGCACAGCACAGCTCAACACAGCACAGTTCAGCACAGCTCAACACAGCACAGTTCAGCACAGCTCAACACAGCACAGTTCAGCACAGCTCAACACAGCACAGTTCAGCAAAGCTCAACACAGCTCAGCACAGCTCAACACAGCACAGTTCAGCACAGCTCAACACAGCACAGTTCAGCACAGCTCAACACAGCACAGCACAGCTCAACACAGCTCAGCTCAACACAGCACAGCTCAGCACAGCTCAACACAGCACAGCTCAGCACAGCTCAACACAGCACAGTTCAGCACAGCTCAACACAGCACAGCACAGCTCAACACAGCACAGTTCAGCACAGCTCAACACAGCTCAGCACAGCTCAACACAGCACAGCACAGCTCAACACAGCACAGTTCAGCACAGCTCAACACAGCACAGTTCAGCACAGCTCAACACAGCACAGTTCAGCACAGCTCAACACAGCACAGCTCAGCACAGCTCAACACAGCACAGCTCAACACAGCAGAGCTCAGCACAGCTCAACACAGCTCAGCACAGCTCAACACAGCACAGCTCAACACAGCACAGCACAGCTCAACACAGCACAGTTCAGCACAGCTCAACACAGCACAGCTCAGCACAGCTCAACACAGCACAGCTCAACACAGCACAGCACAGCTCAACACAGCTCAACACAGCACAGCTCAGCTCAACACAGCACAGCTCAACACAGCTCAGCACAGCTCAACACAGCTCAGCACAGCACAGCTCAACACAGCACAGCTCAACACAGCTCAGCACAGCTCAGCACAGCTCAGCACAGCTCAACACAGCACAGCTCAACACAGCACAGCACAGCTCAACACAGCACAGTTCAGCACAGCTCAACACAGCACAGCTCAACACAGCACAGCTCAGCTCAACACAGCACAGCTCAACACAGCTCAGCACAGCTCAACACAGCTCAGCACAGCACAGCTCAACACAGCTCAGCACAGCACAGCTCAGCACAGCACACACAGCATCTCGCCCTGGCACTGCTTGTCCTCCCTGTGCCAAACAGACACAAACGGTGGTGCTAGTACAATGTTGAGCACCGACATCTTACTGTGAAGGATGTCACTAGTTGTTTTTTTTCTTTTTTCACAAGCAGCGTTGCTGATCTTACCTCAGTGATGAATGTAATCTACTCTTAAAGAACACTGATGATATAAACTGGAGTACAGAAAGGGAGGAATTTTTTTTGACAGACAACATTGTTCCCCATATTGTCATTTGGTTTGGGTGGAATTGTTGTACAGTATCACTGAAGGGGGGTAGATAATGCTTCATAATAATGATTATCATAATTATTTGGATGAATGATACCTAGCAAGAAAACAGAATATAAGTATAAAAGGCATTGGTGGTAGGCAGGAGCTTTGTTTTCTAGGGTGAAATCTAAATCTGTCTTGCTTAGTTGGTCATGATCCTAAAGGCTGTTTTATAAGAGGAATGTTTTGGATTCCTGATCAGCTTTAGATTTTGATGCTGGTGATTCTTAAAAAAAAAAGTCTTTTATCTTTACACTAGTTTTCTCTCTCACTCGCTTTTTTTTTAATTAGAAGAGTTTTACATCTACCCTTATGCAGACAAACACTTTAGACTAAGAGATGTAGGAAACACAGTAGATAGTTCAACCATTCTTATAATCAGGACTGTGATCTGGATGGATTTTAGTCTGTAACATACTGAAGCTTAATTGATTTTGCCATAATTAAACATGAACAAAATACAGAAATGGTAGAAGCTTTGTTCCATGCTTATGGAATGAAGTGAGGAAGAATGTACTTTTCCTCACAAGAGTTTTCTTCAGTCATTTAGTCTTTACTGTAATCCAAATGACCTTTTTTTTTTTTTCAGAATCCCATTTTGAGTTTTGAGCTACCAATGAACTTAACAGACTGGTTTCCACGCCCAAGAATGAAAACCAAAAGAGAAGAAATACGAAAAATAATCCTGACACTCCAGGAACAGCAGAACAAGGACAAGAAGGGACAGAAAGACCCAAATTCAATTTTGCAGGAAAAGACAGAACAACTTACCAACAACAGCTCAGACTGAATGTTGTATCTGTTGCATGTTAGCTCCACAATCAAAACTGAAACCTACATTTTTGTCTGCCCAGACTAAAGATTTGGCGTGTTATCTGCTCAAAGTTACTTGGGAATGTTTAATGCCTGTATAAATGTGTGTCATAAAATGGTTTAATTCCCACAAAGATGTGTATTAAGTGAGTCTGTACATATGTTAATGAGGCCAACTTTTTCAGCATTTGTAATTACTTTTTTTCCACTTGATAGGGAGCTTTTGTTATGTATTTCTGTTAATAGAACTTAAATAGCAACTTCTAAACATAAAGGAAATAAAGAAAATATAGGATGAAATGGTTACCTTTTTCTTTTTCAGTTAAGTTTTAATGTTACATGCTTAAGTTACACATAGGGAATGATTTGGTAGTGAGATAATTAATTCATATTTTGACCCTATTTAGTTGCCCTTTACAAGATTATTCTGCTTGCGCTACAAACAATAATATGGGTAAGTGTCTCAATGTACCTTGGCCTCCGAGAGGGTGATTCCCATCCTCCCAGTATCTAAGTGTAGGCAGTGTCATAGTTCATAGGACCGCTTCAGATCTGGGGATTTAGAAGATAATGCATTGCAATTACAATTCCACCCTTGCTTTAGTGGGACAGACAGGGAAAGGCAGAGACTGCTCTTTGATGAGAGATAACTCTTCAAACAGTATTATAAAAGTGGTTTCAATGAAGTGATCTTGAGTGGCTCTATTAAATCATATTTTGTGGATCCCAATTGTTGTACAGGTGTATTTTGAGACTTTCTTCATTATAAAATTGTATTTTGGTAAGTGTACTTGGAATAGCAGATTGCCCACATTACATTTTCTATGTTATAATTCTGAATGTTACATTCATATGTGCTTTATCTAAGTAATGAACATTTAAAAAGAAAAAAGTGTATGATTACTATTTTTTCTAATATCCATGCAAAAAACCAAAATACCAGTGTTCATTGCTTGCTTGTTTGTTCTTGGCTTTACGTAGCATCAGACTAATGTAGGGACTTGCTTGGATATTTCCAGTGTATTTTGATTTTACAACAATCTAAAATGTCATTGTTGCTTAAACTGAAAATGTAGCCTTTTATCCCTGTTCTAGAAAGGCTTTGGCATTGAAGTGAGTAAAGTAAGAAAAGATTTGTGCAAGGATATATATCTTCATTTTTCTACTAATACAGATATCTTTGAAGGGAACCAGAAAGTGTCACTTCCCAGGAAGGAATTTGTGGGAGTCGAGAGGGATCTTCTATCTCTCCTTGCAGATAATATTTTCCCTCCTGATTTTTCTACTGGGAGTGTCATTTACCATTCCCTTCTCCCAAAGAGAAGCAGCAGAGAGTTCATTAGCTGAACTCTGGGCCCCTTGAGATTTTATTTTTGTATACAACATCAAATCTAACCCAGTGCTTCATGGCCTCCATGAGTTTTCATTCTCACTAAACCCTGAAAATACAGCTGCTAATGACGTTACTTCCAGGGCATTCCTGCACAGAGGACTCTCTGTGACACTCTGTTTACGGGGGTGGTTCTCTCATCAAGGCAGAGTGGTTGCACACAGAGCAATACAACTGTGGTCTGCTAATCTTTTGTACAGATAACCTGTGGGATTTAGGGGAGTTGTTAATTCCCTAGTTTCTCTTGCATAAACCCTGGGCTCCATGGAGATTATGTAAGCACCACATATATGTGTTCTGTTCGAGATGACTCCTGCAGTTTTCTTGTTGAAAGAATGTGGGGGCAATTTCCTGAACTACAAATTAAATATGTAATGTGCACACATCTGAGTTGTTTCCTCCTTCAAATTTTTATACAGTGTTCATGCCATTGGTGGGGAAAAAGAGGGATAAAATAGTTCCAGATTGTGGAGATGCAGGGTCTTGTGTATCTGGCTTTAGTGCACCTGACATATTGGAATATTAGTTTATGCAGGAAAGGGAAGGAAAATAATTTATTTGAAATAGAGGAGAGACAATTGCAAATAGAATTTATTCCTTCTTAGTCTAGTCTTTCCCAGTGGTGTATTTTAATTCTGTGGAATATATCGACATTTCATCAATACAGTAGTTTTCCTTCTTCTAATACTTGTGATGTAGGTTCATATTTTGATGCTGTAGAACTGTTCAGTTCTTTTACTTGGAATGGCCTGGTGCTTCCTCCTTTTCCTTTCTCTTTCCTATCCTCCCCTTCGTCCTCCCTCCCTTTTACTCTTTTTTCAAAGCTGTGAAGAAAGAGTGGGATTTACTGTCATTCAGTGTGAAAAGTCTCAAGATCTTCAGGCACGTACAACAAGTTAATATACATGTTAAATATAGGAAACTTATTTTTTTAATAAAATGTGACATTAATAGAAAGAAAACCTATAGAATTAAGAATGAGTTAATTTAAGACCTTCCTGACTTGGTTTAGCAAGCTCACTATTGCATGTGCTTTGCTAAGTGGTTTTTACTAACATGATGGTGGGCAATGCTGCAATGTTTTGCAATCTTAACAAGTTTTACCAGTGCCTTTTCGGAATCAGATTTATTCAGAGGAAGCTAGTAGGGTGGCGACTAGATAAGTGTATTTAATAATTACATTACAACACATGCACTCTATGGAAAGTATATGTTGTATATTTCTTTAGATGATTCAGGATTACAAGTGCTTTAAGAGCAGCCTGACTGCATTCTGCAGTGTAAGGGATCAGATGGCCACCTAATTAAATGTATCTATCTGTTTGTATTGTTTTTCAGGTTGGGTAGAATAACAGTTAAGAATTCTTACTAAGGTTTTAGATTACTTAGCATAAAAAATTGATGTACTTGTGGTGCACATTTGCAGGATAGCTGCAAAAGCAGAAGAGAAGTCTAAGTAGTCCCTTGTGACAGTTCTATTTTTCCTGCTGAGAAACTGAGCACACTCTTCAAAGACCAGAGACTTTGAACATAATTGATTTTGAGGTTGCTCTATGTTCTTGTCTGGAAAGAATCTGACTTCCAAAACATTCAGTAAAAAGAGTGAAAAATCAAGCAAGCTTTACAGCAAGATAAGGAAACTATGCTATTAATTTTCATTGTGTTCATGTCTTATATAGCAAATGAGTAAAGGAGAACATGTATGATTTTTAATTTCTATTAATATAGTACCTCTGGAAACTGAAATTCTAGACTTCTCTTACAAACAAACAGCAGCAGTTTCCTTGATTTCGTAATTCATTCTTTTCCCCTCTGATTTTTAAATAGAATGTATTTTTGGGTCACTGGTTGAAGCTTTACATTGATAACAGGACACTTGTGTTTTATTTTATGAACAGAAGTAGGTATAAAGATGCTTGGTCTTTGCAGTCCTGACTTGGGAATCATGAGAGGTACTAGAGTCTGATAAAAGACTTTATTTGTTTTGGTACAACATTTTTGCAAGTCTTTCTTCAGGTGCTGCATACTCAGTACTCCTGAAGAGCCTCTGTTCACCTCTGCAGTGAGTTGGGTTCATAAAGGTCCTTCAGTTTTTTATTTTATTCATCTACTTCTGGAAATCCAAGGGGAGCTGATATTACAAACCACAGCTTTGAAACAGTAAGAGTGAGGGAACAGCCATTTTACTTAGCTTTCACCACTTTATTTTTGAAGTAAATCCTTTCAACTTGACTCAGTGATGCCTGCTCAAAGATGTGATGAAAGATGTGTTTTCTGGGCTCCAGTCTGGTTAAGGGAGGATGTTATCTGGAGGGTGATTGTTCTCTCAGTTGTGGTCTGTTGTAGTTTTCTGACAGGCTTGATTTTGCTTGTTTTTAACAAATTTGCATTTGGAGTTACGCAGCCCTGTGGTTACAAATGGAAACTGGGTAATGTACACCATTCCTTAGGGATTCCATTTTCAGTTTGGAGAGTAATTGCTAGCCACAACCTAGATTCAAACAGCCAGCCTGTTTATGTTTTCCCAATTGTTTGGTTTTTCCCCTAGTTTTTTTTTTTTTTTCCTATGAGACTCACAGTTGATGTACCTGGGGTAGAGCAAGCAGTGCTATTTGCAATGCATGATGCTTAAAAAGATAGATAAGCTACATTCATACATGAATATATATGAACATAAGATTATCTGGATTTAAAAGTATCCAAATTCTAGTAAATGAGACAGACTTGACTTGCGTGGGTTTTTTTGTTTGGTGGTCTTTTTTTTGGTTGTTTTTCTTTTTTTCTTTTTTTCTTTTTTTTTGGTGCTTTTTTTTTTTTGTCCTTTCTTAGTTATTGCTTATTAGTCATTATGTAACTCGAGTACTTTAGGGTATGACTTTACCTAAACAATCAGGAGGTAAGTAATTCAGCAGTGCTAGGAAAGAAAACTGTTGCAATTTTTTTAATAAAAGATTCTTGTACATCTGCAGCAATAGGGCTGAACGTAGTGAATAAATAGATGGTTTATTTAATAGAATAGTCATATCCATTTGTACATCTGTCCATTTGCACAGTGTCATAGTTTTAGATGATACTTAAAAGTTCCATTTTCAGGATCAGGTTCTCTTGTACAGTAGGCTGACTGGATAAGGGTAATGGGAACCAGACTACTTTGATTCAGCTGAGTATTTATTCCCCGTAAGCTGTGAGGATCCACTTAGAAGAAAAGCATCATGCTCTGGTCAGCCTGAGCTTCCTGCCTGCAGAGTCTGTGTAGACTGGCCTAAACACCAAAGTTTAAAACATGTTAGATTTCCTCAGTGATGTACCTTAGGGAAACTTATTAAGTATTTACACAAAACTGTATCTGTTTAAACATATTTCTAAGTTTAGGAACTTGGTTTACTTTTGCACATATACTGATGTCAAATATAAATATACTATAAATATACTGTAACTAAAGATACTGATGCTGTCTCACAGCAGTAGTTTGCAAACTGTTAGCAAACCTCTACCCCATTGTCCTCCAGATGTAATTGTTTAAAACAAGCTCTGTAACAGTGCCTGTTTACATCAGGCTTCTCCTTCCTAACTTAAATTTTTAAAAACTGGCCTGATTCCCATATCTTTACGTGTATATAAGAAATGTGGTGGTAGCCTGGACAGAGACATTATTATACATTGGACCAAACCTGTGACAGTAATTATATGAACTCTCAGGAATTTCAAGTTTCTAGGATGTAAAGATTTAGGATCATGATTTGGGTTGGAAGGCGCCTTAAAGATCATCTAGTTCCAACCTGGTTGCTGTGGACAAGGACACCTCTGACTACACCAGCTCAGAAACCCATTCAACATGGCCTTGATGAATGCACTGTTTATGTACCAGATTGAAAACAGTAATTATTTTAGTTCTGGAGACCTTCACTTTTGCATCTTCAGGCCAGAAATTTTATTTCATACTATACATCTGTGATATGCCAGATAGTGTGTCAGTTCTGTCATAGAAAAAAGTCAGGCTAACCCCAAAAGAGCACTACTACAAGATGGCACATTTCTCACAGAAAATGGCACTAAATAGGTCATAATTTGTACTGGAATGCAAACAAATCGAGTGTGTTTTTTACTTAAATGTTCCTCAGAAACTACTTTGTAAACAATATTGTAATGATATCTTCATGTTACAAAAGGGCATTAAAAGGCCGTGAGAAGTCGCACAGCTTCCTCCCATCCTATAAACCCACTGGAATTTCTAGACTTCAAACAAAATCAGCACTGCAAATGAATGTTTAGGTTCCAGAATCAAGGAGACATTTTTAAAGAAAATGTCTAACAATTTGTTGAATGTGTTTGTATGGTCAGCTTATGATGCAATATTTAATTAAAAAGTCATATAGCTTTTAAATTTTTTTCCTTCTGTGGAAGCCAGGTCTTTGTTTTGCAAAGACAGTGTCGTGCAGATGAATTTATTATCCCATTTTTGGTTCTACAGCTTACTGTATAGTCTTATATTTATGAGTTTTTCAATCTGCTCTCTGTTATTCTCCATCTTTCATCCATGGTTAATGAACTTGAATGCAGTATAGTTAGCCTGATTTCTAACTTGCTTTCTCACTTGCATGCCTGTGCCTTGGTTGTCTGTGTAAAGCAAGTAAGTTTGTGTAGTCAGTGGAGGTTCTCTATTTCACAGGGACATTGTTGAATTCAGACAGTTTCTTTAATATTTTTTTCAGGCCAGTTAGATGCTAGATGGGGTGAACTTGGCTTCACTCTTATTTTGTCCAGTCAGAGTTGCTCCGTATCAGTATCTCCATATTGTGAGTTGAGTGCTGCAGTTCAGGGAAAGACATTAAAAGCATTTTAGTTTAACTAAGCTAAGTTACTCTAAACTGCTGAAATTCACACTTCAGCTACTCACTTGTGAGCATTGAAAAGTAACCTTAGAAAGATATTTGCTTTAAAAGTAGCTTACTTAGCTACTTGAGAGAAACCAGTTCTGTGGTTAGAAGAGCTGTTTGCCTAGACTGAAATTCTATTGACCTGAGATTTATCTGAAGGCAGTGTTGGAGTGAGTGTTTAATTCTCTCTTCCAATTTCTTGCTCTGTTCCTTACACAGTGAAGTGCTTTCAACTGTACTTTATAGTATAGAGTTGTTTGATTGCTCTGGGTTTGGAAGCTGGCAAATCTGACCCTAAACATCTCAAATTGGGCACCTGAAAACAAGAATGTAGCTAATGACAGCTGGAAAATATTTGTAATTTGTCAAATGGATAATTTTCCTGTAACAATTGGTCATGTGCTTTTGTTTGAAAAAAATTATTTAGATTATTTTAAAAATGATACTTTTTTTCATTACATTCTCATGAACAATACAAATCATATAGCTCGTAGTTGTCTGTACTGTGAAATTTTAAGTTCCCTAAACACTGGCTTAGCATCTGTTGGAATAAGTGATATCTGAAGAAAGTGTGATCATGTAGAAGTTTGTACAGACACGTGGACTAAATTAAGACTCCTTATACAATTTAAAATATGTTTCCTGCCTTCTTAGTGCTTACATGTGTCTTGCTTAATGTGTGTTTTGCGTTGTGCACACTTTAGTTTTTCTGACTTCCACTGTCAGTATATGATGGTAACTCCTAGAACTAATGCCACAATTCTCATTTCTGTTACTCCATAAGTGGTCATAGTGTGTTGTCATTTCTTGCTTATCTAGATGAAAACATGTGAGGGAAGAACTTCGTGGTGGTTTTTACAGATTTTACTCAAGCATCAGTTGTCCATTGCTGGTTTCCCTTCTTCCAAACCTCCGATGAGATCCCTTGTGTACTGGTTCTTCTCCCAGTCTCTCTTGGCTCTTACATCTTTTAATCTTTTATCATGTCTCTAAGTTCAGTTCTTCAATCTACACTCCAGAAAAATGGGCATCGCTTTTTTTTGCCTCTGTGATCCTGTGTGGCCAACTTCATCAGCAGAGAACCTGAGGAAGTGTGGGCTGGATGAGCAGACAGTGAGGTGTATTAAAGGCTCAGTATCTGAACCTGGAGGTGGTAATCCATGGTACAGTATTTAGTAGGAGGCTGGTAACAAACTGACCAGAGGCAGTGGACACAAACCCAAATAGAAGAGGTATTCTCTGAGCATCAGGAAACACTTTTTATACCACTAAGGTGACCAAGTACTGGCATGGGTTGCCTCAAGAGGCTGTGGAATCTCCATCCTTGGAGATACTCAAAAGCTGTCAGGACATGGTCCTGGGCAGCCAGCTCTAAGGGTCCCTGCTTGAACAGGGGGTTGCACCCTCCAGAGGTCCCTTCTGACCTCGGCCCACTCTGTGATTCTGTGAATCTGCTCTGAGTTCCTGTACTTGGTGTGACAAACCTGGCTGATGCTGCAGAAGAAATACTGGGGAGTGTTGCAGTTCCTGGTGTGCTGTTCTGAGAATGAAGCTGCAGGGGTCAAGGCCAGCCCACATCTGATGCTCATCAGAAGTTCACAGCTTCACTGAATTTGGTTGCATTTCAAGACTGTTGGCAAAAGGCACAGCTCTGGCATAAAACTTGCTTGCCAAATTTAAAACTATGCTACAAGTTTTTGGGCAATTCTATTAGAAAGTATAATCCATGTTACTGTTCTTTAACAATGTGAGCAGAAGCATTTTAACTAGCATTCAATTTGCAGCAAATACTTAATTTGGAAAACTTTCAACTGGGCAACCAAAGGTTAGTGACGTTATTATAAGCAACCAAAGGCAAAATGCAGCAGTTCTTGATATCTGCCATTTTTCTGGAATAATTTGAGTAGTAGTGCAATTCCTAGGGCTGTTTTTGAACAGATAGGTGATTCATATTATTAGCACATGCAGCAACTGAGTCAGAACTGGACAATTTGGCGCTCTCTGGGCCAAATAAGCATGCCAGGAGAGAACGTCATGCTACAGTGAGTGTTTAACTTCTCAGTGAAGTTTGCCTTATCTTGCACTTAAAGTCCTACCACAAGGGGTTGAAGAGCTGGTGGTGGAATTTAGGTATGGGTGCAAAACCCAGCTCAAGGGCTGTTCAACAGCAGGAGAGCACTCAGGGTGAGGTTTAAGATAATGTAGTTATCCCACACATGGAAGGGTATGGGGAAGCAACTTGAGTCTGTCTGTGTTTTGGTAGTGTTCAAGTGGATGTGTAATTGCACTGCAAAGGAATAGAGCTGAAACAATGTGCTGCTTTGGCAGTCTGTTTTTCTAGCAAAAGAGTATTATTCCTTCTTACAGTAATCAGTGGTCCCCCAGCAAGCTTGTTAAGTGGTTTGCCCAGATGGATAGCAACAACAGTTCACATCTTCAAGAGTGGATTTATTCAAGAAGCAATGTAAATTAAACTCTCTGTTCTGTATAATAACCACACAGTGATAAGTGAAGGCTAGACAGAAGGGAGGCGACTGCAAGAGCTTTGCCCTCCTACCTTAGCAGCATTAGCAATCTTCCTTTTCAGCATTTTTCTCATGTATGTTTTTTCTTTTCTTGCTTAAGTCAACATGAAGCATAGGAGGGCTACAGCTAGACCCCCATATTTTGTGAATTAGGTTATTTCCAGACCTCCTCTGGTCCCTGTCCAAAGATGTGTTAGAATTTCAAGGGGATTACTTATTCCTCTTAAACTTTTCTTTCCCGAGACTAGCTCAAAAACTAAAGCTAAAAATGTCTAAAATGAATGGTCTGAAATAGGATGGAGAAAAGTCCTCAAGATATGTTTAACAGGAGATAATTGTCCATGAACACACTAGATGAACAGCGGCTTTTACAGAAAGATTTACAAATTAGTTAATAACCCCACAGAATTCCCTTTGCTAAGAAGTGTGAGAAGCTCTCAGTACCATGATCTCAGCACTGAATCTGTACTAAAGTTCATTTCACTGCAGGTGAGTAGCCCCTGCTCCATGAAGGAAGGACAGCTCTATTCCTGACATCTACAGGTTACCTATTTACTGCAGGAAATATTTACTTTTGTTTTTCAGATGAGCCTGTGGTTATTTTATTGGCAACTGTTGTTCATCACTGAAAAGGAATTCCATGTAGGTGATCACAGAGTACATCGAGGGGGAGTGGGGCCAGGAAGCTAAAATTTAAAAAAGCCAACTCTGGTAATTGCTATTGTGTGTTATCCGTGTGGGTTTTCCTGGGTTCTCTTTCCTGCACTAGAGCTCCTCCCTGTCTTCCAGATGATGTATCTAAACCAGTGGGGCCCATTCTCCTTTTAAAATATGCATGAGAGTGGGCCCATGATATCTTTGCCAAAGAGAAGCTTCGGCAGAAACAAAAGAAAATTCTTTCCCCAGAGACGTGGGGCGTGTTGTACCAGGAATGGAATCCATCTGTCTTCAAATACTGGGATGGCTCCAGGAATATCTTCCAGCTACCCTGGGGTACTGTAATCTCATTTTCCTCTCCTCACTATTTGTGTTTATAGAATGAATTCATTCACAAAAGTAAAACAAAAAGCAGTGGGCTTCTGAAGGATTGCAAGTTCACAAGTCAGGGATTCCCCTTACCTCCTTTCATGTTATTAGATATGCAAGCCTTGTTCTCTGGAGCTACCCACAATTCAAAATAATCTATTTGCTTAATTGTATTATCCTTTAAGGAGAGGAAATTGAAAAATGGGGCCAGTCCAAGAGAATTACTCTCAGTCAAAAAAACAGCTTCAGAAACTAGTCACACATTGCTAGGGGTGAAAAAGCAAAACCATCGATCTTCCTAAACTAACATGTTGTCAAAGAAAAAAACTACTCATGAATTGAAATGAAACAGGAAGACTTTAAATAGGAACTCTTACTTTAAAATATAATGTCTAAAATTTTTTGTAACTTGTATGAAGCTATTGAAATACAGAAGGCCTGTGGAAGTTAGAATATAAAAAAAATTCAGGTGTAGTTCATATAAACTCTGGAGAAAAGAGAAAAAAAAAAAGACCATTTCACTACTGTCAGAATTGGAGAATTATGTATGTGCACATAACATTAAGTAAAAGGGAGCAGATACAATAAGACTTACACATTTATTTCCAGTAAACAATTTACATGATAAGGAAATGAATGGTGCTTATCTAGAGTAAGCCTGCTTGGAAAGAAGCCAAAGATTGATCCTGGAAGGAACGTCATCTGCTACTGCTAAAATCCCAGAAATTTTTCTTGTTCTTTCTCTGAACATAAGCTGCTCAACCTTGAGCCAAGTTAGAAAGGTTCTTTTACAAACATATGAGCAAGCTATTATTTATACAGACAAATAATAGATGAATTTTGCTGGCAGCTTCAATAGCCACATTTGCAAACTCTGCATGGGTAATTCCAAAACTGTTCTAGAAACAGTAACTTTAGTTTTTATCAGAAACTGATTGTAAAACTATAAAATACTTTTAACGAGTATCTAAGTGCTAAACCAGAATACTCAGCTATTAGGAAATGCCAGGAGTTGCTGCTGGCAAGCTGTGAGGTATTTTACTGTGACCACATTACACAGACACAGTGTCATTACATCACACTCATGTACGCTTAGAGTATGCCAACAAAACAGTGTAAAGCAAATGAACTTCTGGCCTCACATTAAGTCATTACCTGTGACTTAAGTCAGTGGCCATGGACATCTTTACAGGCAGAACTTTACCCATTACACGTGATGTGTAGTTGTAGTTATGGGTAATCCACAGGAGAAGCCAGGTAATATCAACACGATTCAAACACAAGCATTCCACCTGGAGAGATGCATACAGTAAAGGCTTGAAATCAATGTAAAACCAGATTTTTGCATTCAATTTTTCATCATAAACTGTGTGGAGAGAAACTGAGCAGTCATGATACTAAACACTTAAGGCGAACCATCTCAGGAGTGAAATTTTTAATGCAAGTGTAGGAGCCTTTACCTTTTCATGTTTATATTGCATAGTCTGAAGTTTGACTCACTGAGTTACACACAAGAATTCACTTTCATTGAAATTTAAGCAGGACATTGTATGATATTCTTTAAAATGAAAACTTACTTAATATCCTCTCAGGATTTTCTGAGAAATCACCTGGAGTCCCTTACCTGCCCATCCTTTCAAACTACCATTCATCAAGGCCACGCTGGATGGGGCTTTGAGCAACCTGGTCAAGCAGGTGTCTCTGCCCATGGCAGTGGGGCTGGAACTAGATGATCTTTAAGGTCCCTTCCAACCCAAATCATTCTGTGATTCTGTGAACAAAAAGCTAATATCCTCTCAAAGTTTTCTGAGAAATCATCTAGGGTCTTTTACCTGCTCATTCTTCCAAACTACCATTCAACAGCTCTGACAAAATATGGTGGCTCCTACAATAACACATCTTTTTTAAAACTATATGGCAACTTCAATGACAAAAGCTGTTTACTATCCATACCAACCTGGATTCATATTAGAATGTTTAATTTTAATGTCTGGGTGAATGAAGACACCTTGGACATCTGGAATATTGTCAGTTCTCTTTGGCAGGACTACAAGAGGTGCATGTGCATGTCCAATGTCAAAATGCCGTGCTGCCTTGTATTGTTGATCTTAGTGCCTTTGGAATGCTTGTGGAATTCCTGGTAGGCCATCCAGAACATGGAGTTTGCACATTTAAGATGGTGCTCTTATAGCTCTTGCTCCTCATGAGAGAACCTCTTGCTGTGGTGTGTACAGTGTGAACCTGCCCCGAGTTCCAGCAGCATGGACACACCAACTCTGTGTGTCACCACCTGTGAATGGAAGATTCTCCACTGCTGTCTGCCCCTCCTGGTGCACCGAGGTGTGGGAGGAATGGAGTGATGCTATAGGCACTCTGCCCTCCTTCCCAGCCACAAACTGCATCTGCTCCTTATACAGCTGTTAAACAAAGACTGCTTGGCAGCTCCAGCCTATCTGCACTATTCCTGATGCTCTGAAGAGTCTTGGTTAGACTGAAATTAGAGAGGTTCATCCAATTTTCCTAGGAATGAAACTGGAAATGCCCTTTACATACAGGCAATATGTACACTAAACCACATTTTGTTTTCTCTTTCCACTTTCCTCCTTCTTTCCTTAGGTTGAAGTTCTTGCACTCCAGTTTCACTTGTGAGTCTTCCTGTGTTTTCCCTGAAGATTCATGGAACAGATGCTGCTGTGTCTTGGGTTATTTTTAAATTTCCCAGCGAGAAAAGAGGGAGAAAGTAGAGACATGCTTTTTCCAGTGAGGGAGAGGCACATCAGAGGGTGAGATAGTGCTCAGTACTGCTTGGATTGTTTACACTGAAAGTATTTTTTTGATAGTTTCCTGACATTATATCCTGTTTTGCTAACAGAGGTGGTTTTAGCCAGTCACCAAATTTACATTTTCATTTACTTGTCCATTCACTTTTTTTTTCTCCAGATAGCAATTATCCTTATCTCTCTTTTACAAATAAAAGTAAGGCTGACCATACAAAGTACTGCCCTGAAAGGTAATGCCAAAGATAAGCTTCCATGCTCTAGAAATTATACAATGTTTTGATTGTCAAAACTGTTTAACATTTTAAATTATGTCAAGGGAAGATGTAACCATCAAATTCACCTTGCTGCTTTGCAGGTATGTGGAGTATTTTAAAAACCAAACCAAGTTCATAGCACATTTCAGGAGCTGTAGGAATCTGGACACAGGATAGAACTCCACCCATGTTCTGCCCAGGATACAGGATTACTCATGCACCTAATGTACTGCCATTTTCCTTCCATGTGTACATCCATGCTGATTCTTTACAGATCCCCTGAGTTTCTCTAGGTTCCCCCTAGAGAAGTCCCTGGGACTTCTCTTGTCCTCTGAAAGAGGCCAAGGCATTGTAATGACTATCATATCTACATGGGCAGTTATGGCTTGAAGAAATTTATGTAAATTATTTATTAGTTAGTGGCTGTACCCACCATGTCCCTGGTGTTGTCCAAACACTCAAAAAGGATGTATTGAAAAACACCCTGGGGCTTCAAAATCAAGGAAAACACAAGATTTTGAAATATGAATTGGTTTGTTTCCATTTGTCAGCAAAATATGTATGAACGAACTATCAGGTGGAGAACAAGGAGGCTTTGCACGTACAGTCGGGGTCATCGTGCTGCTCACGAAGTATTGTGTGGAGAGAAGCACAGCGCTGTGGGAAAGCTGACAAACCAGCTGGCGACGCCAGGAATGAGTCGCGGTAAAGCCAAGGGACGGGGGGGCGAGGCAAAGCTGCCGCACGGAGGGGTGGCTGTGAGCAGCAGTGTCACCCTGGCCGAGCATGATGCAATGCCGTCCGGCTGGGCCACTCTCCGGGTCACACACAGCAGCGCACCAGCCACTGAGGAATGGCTGGGTGCGGGCACACGCCAGGGAAATCCCGCAGAGCCGAGCCTGGCCCGGGGCTGCCTCGCAGGAGGCACGGGGGGCGCAGGGCTGGGGAGGGGATGCTGTTCTGCCTTTCAGCAGCGGGCACGACCATCGCCGCTGCCACCCGTGTCACATCCACCAAGGCAGAGGGGACATCCACCAAGGGGGACACGGCGGGGACAGCACAGGGCCAAGGGAAGCCCGGGACAGGAACCGGGCTGAAGCACCCTCTGACTTCCAAGGCTTGTGCAGCAGGAGAGCCTGCTCGGCACCTTTCTTTACGGGGCGATGGTCAGTAAGAACAAAGCTCCCAAAAGGACTCTTTATGTAACCGCGTCGGTAAAAAAATAAAAGAAGCTCGCACAGAACAACCACGGGCCAGCCCCTCAGACACCCCGGCCGCCGAGAGAAGGCCGGGCCGGCCTCCCCAGCCGCCCCCGCCCCGCCGGCGCTGCCCCCGCCCCCGGCCGGCCCTGTGGCGGTGACGTCCCGGGCCGGGCCGGGCCGTGCCGGGCGGCGGGGGCGGCGCAGAGCAGCGAAGCAGCGGCAGCAGGGCTGGCCGAGAGCGGGGCGCCGAGCGCAGCACCACCACCTCCACCAGCAGGTAAGGACGCGGCCTCTCGGCCCCGCCGTCCCCTCCTACCCCCGGCGGGAGGCTCCGGGCCGGCCGCCCCCGCCGCCCCTCCTGCCCGGGCAGGTGCGATCGGGCGAGGCGAGGGCCGGGCCCTGGGCGGGCGCTCCGGTCAGCGCTCCGCGGGACAGACCTGCCGCAGCGGGGGCTTCTCGGCCGGAGATGTGCGGTCACGATCCCTCTGGACTGTGCTTTACTTCCTTAAATTAACTGTCATGGAAATTCTTTCCTTTGTGGGCTCGTTCGGGTTTTTTTTTAGTATTATCGTCTGTGAAATCCCATCCCTGCGGAGTTACAGCTGAGCTCCCCTCGTTACTTCAGAAACATTTCTGTGCCGGTGGGATTGTCCTCCTAAGAGAAAATAAAATTTTTGCAGCCTTTTCTGGCCGGACACAGTGTAACTGGTAGTTCAGTGGAAAAATGTCTTCTGGACATTTATTTCTGTTTGAAGTACTTTTGCAGGCTGCGGTTTGGAGAGCAGTGTGTGTCGCTGTGATGTACAACTAAACCCAGTACCCCATTCCAGTAACTTGCATTCATTACTGAATGGGAAAACTTCCAAGGGTTCGTCCCCTTAATGGTCTAGAATACGACTCGCAGTGCGGCAAATATATTGTTGGTGCTTGTCTGCTGCTTGGCTCCGAGGTTCTGAGCTAGTGAATGTCCCCAGAGGCCTGTAGGATGGAGGCATCTGAACTAATGGATGGCTGGTTCTCTAAAAGGATGGTTGTTACCTGTTGTTTCGGAGAATACTGCCGTCTGTCAGCCTGTTTTCACAAAGGTGCACGGGAGTATGTCGTGACTTGTGCCCGCCCTATGGTGCTCCCGGAGGGAGCAGACCTTTGAGGCGACCTAATTCCTTACAGTTCAGCTGGCATTGCCGGGCTGCGGGCGGCCTATGGACTGGGTTCACAGCCATCCGAGTACAAAGGTTGGCCACGGGACTGTCTTCCTTCTGTTGCAAGTGTGACAAATTAACAGGGTGGAGATGAACCCGTGAATTAAATGTCATCTGCGCTTTTTAAATTAATCTTTTAGTGGAAAAAAAAAAAAGCCTAACAAAATTAGAAATATTTTAGTTTTTCAAACGTTCATTTTGAAAATTTGCAAGTATAAGCAAATGTCTTGCAGTATTTGTTTAAATATAATAAAACTGCTTACACACAAGTTAACTCTTAAATGTATGATTTATAAAATAACTGCAAAAGAAAGATTTCAGTGTTGTTGAGGTGGGAGAGTAAATATCAGAATTATCAGAGCACAAGCTCCAAAACCTTTGTGATGTTGCTTTTAATAACGTAGAAATTAAGATTTATCTTGGCAGTATTTTTAGTGGATGTGTTTTTAATGTGTCTCAGTTAATAAACTATTCAGTGAAGGCACAGTTATGCCTTTGACTATAAAACTATAAAGCCAGCAATGCAAACATAAAGGCAGTAAGCTTTCCTGAGAGGCTGAATAGCTTTCTGAATTAAAAATATGTCAGTATTAGTTTGCAGACATTGTAAATTGAATTGATTTTCCCACCCCCATTTTTCTAGTCAGAGGGGGCATTCCTCTATAATTTGCACTAAGTACTGTGTCCTTCAGCCTCAGGCATTGCCATGTGCCTTTGTTTTGATAATGGGTCAGTATTTTGACCCATTAACAATAATATTCTCATAAGGAAGGTGAAATAGTGCTTCCTTGTGCCTGGTTGTGACCCAGTCTGACCTTTGTATTTTTGTGGGTTATTTGATAACATTGGTCTGAGGAAAGATTTCAGGTTCTAGGAATTTTGACAGTCTCATTGTGGCAAAGTTGAGTAGGGACTAACTTCTTATCAGTACAAAATGTGAAAGCATGCGATTAAACTGGCAGGTTCAAAATGAACAAAAGGGGTGTGTTTTTGATTTTGACCCAATGTGTGGTTAGTTAAGCTTTAAAAATCCTTTCTGAAGCATGTGGATATTGAAAGTTTACAGGGACTTGAAAAGCAGCTGGACAAATTAATGGAAGAAAACCCACTAAGGCTGACTTGTATGAAGTACCTCAAATAGCTTAGGGAGTCGCCAAGCTAAGCACAGAGCTGGGACAAAAGACTGTGAAAGTACTGTCAATTATTTATCAAGTTTTTATATTAATTTCAGGCACTGACATAGTGCAGACAGCAGACCTCCGTCTGACCAGTAGGGCTGCTCTTAGGGAAATTGTTCAACTGAAGTAAGTTTTTGAGAACAGCTGAACCAAAGGGATCGGGTTTAGAGATAACAACTCTAGGTGATAATTCTCAGGAAATTATTATGAGTCACCATCAAACATTAGTTTAAGTGCTGCTGGGGGCAGTTCTGGCACCTTTGTACTTGTTGACATTGATGTCTTTGATAACGGAATTAGCACAAAATCTGAAGGAGGCTGAGTAGGGCTTTCAGACTATGTTTTTGATGCTCTTCTTTGGAGGCCAAGAGGTTTCTGATAAGTTTGAAGGTAGTATTTGAGTACAAGATACTATTTCCAGGAAGAGGATCTCATAATGCAGATGGGTAAAGTCGACTTGGCAGCAGTGCCATGGAAGCAGATCTGAGGGTTATATGAGATCACAAGATCACAGGGACGCAGTACTGTTGAAGTCCAGCATTTAGCTTTTTGTACTAGTGTGGCTTAAGTTAACAGAATAATGTGTTCAGTTTTGGCCACAGCCTGTTAAGAAAGATAAATTCAAATGTCTCCATCTACCAGAAATGGTTACCAGGGCTTAGGAAGGTTTTGGAAAACATATCTGCAGAGAATATGTGTGTTTGGAAAGTGTGTTCCTCAAAGCTAGACAAGCTCGTTTCCAGCTGAAAGAGATGAGATGAGGAGACAGGAAGATGCTAGAGTATTAAAATTAGTCTGTGTTCTTCTGTCAGTGACTGTATCAAAAAAGATGAAATTAGTTTTCACCAAAGACTTGATGAAGTTCTTAAAATCTGTTATGCCTTAGGGAAAACTGAAAGAAGCTGAGGTTGTGCAGCTCATTTCTGCAAAGGTTTTTAAAAGTCAAATAGGATTTGTGTTAAGGATATATTAAAAACAGTCCTCAAAACTGTTTTATTTGTTCTAATGCAGGGGCTTGAGCTTGATGATTTCTTCAGGTGCTGTCTGTATTTGGGCTTGATTTTGGGGGGGAAAAATAATTTAAGTCCTCAAAAGATAAACAGTTTCTCTGATAAAGTCCTACAGTCTTTCAGCTGCTGGTCATCTCATGTTACAGCTTAAGGCATTTGGTTTTAAAATAATTAGTGTTGAGGCAAACTACTGCATTTGGCAGCAAAATGTTGTGGTTTAGGAGTATAGCCTGTAATAATGTAGGAAATGTAGGTGTACAACCATACTGTGATTTAAACCAGGCAAATCAGAGGGATAAAACCTGAGGTATTCATCATCTACTCTACTCTGTGTGGCTTCATAACTTGTGTCCTAGTGTTACAGCATATTTGGGTCTGAAACACTTCTAAAAACGACTTTCTGAAGTTCTAATTAAAAAAAAGACAAATATAATGTTTATCTTTTTGTATCCACTTTTTAAAATATGCTAGGGATTTTGATATGGCAACATTTCAACATAGCTTGCCATCTATTTAAGGTTTTACTTGGTTACTTCTTGGAATGACTGACTGTCTTAAGTTTGTAGTAAATACTAGTGACAGTTATTTGTGTTTCTGAAGTATTGATAGATACTATATCCGTATAAAGAACACAGAAAATCTTAGTTTTTGAACTGATGGCTATGGATGAATCTTCCCCTCCCTCCAAAAAACAAAACCAACAGTTTTGCAAAGCTGAATGAGAAGCATCAGCAGCCTTCGTGGTTTTTACTAAGGCTCTGATGTCAAGAAAAGGGAAGATAAATCTGTGGTCACTTTAGTCTCTGGTAGAATGATTTCTGTAAGTAATGATGATATAAATTTAATATATGTATTTTATTGGGGAAGGCAAGCTAGAGCTGTCTTTTGATAAGTGACCAACTTAGAACACCTATTAAAAAAACCTGATACTTAGCCAAAGCAAGTTCTTGGCTTTTTTGGTGTTATTGCTGAGCTGTGTGCAGAATCAGAGCAGAGGGTGATGAGGCTGTGGAGGGCTGGGTCTGTTCAGTCCTGCCTCTGTGCCATGGTGCTGCAGCTCCAAGGGAAAGCCTTGCCATCTGTGGACAGCATAGCCTGGCCTTGAAAAGGTGGTTTGGGACTCCTTGGTGCACCTACACATGCTGACTTCTTCCTGCTGAAAAGGAAGTTGCAGCCAGATGACATTTAACCTGCAGATACAGTGCTGCCTGCTGCTCCTGTAGGCATATGAGTTCTGTGAGCCGAATTGCAGCTACTGTCAGTAGCAGGGCATGCATGAAAGCTGGATTAACTGTGGGTTGGTGTCTGGCTGCTGTGGCTGTGCTGCGAGTCATTCCCAGGCATTGTGTCACTCCTGAAGCACTTCTGTCAAACCAAGGGACCTTCCTCGTATGGTGAATGCTTCTTCTCCCTCTGCAAGTGTGTGGATAAAGGGCAGTTTCTGCTTGCTCCAGGGAACCAGAGATGGGTGGGGCATCTGGAATTAAACTTCACTTTTTGTATGCACAGCTTGCAGCACTGCTGCTGTGCAGAATGTGGCCAGTCTCCAAACTGGGATCCGGTCCTGGCAGTGCCGAATGGAGGTGCTGTGAACAGTGTCAGAACTGGGGTGGTTGCATCCATATGTGCATCTTTTAGGGCTTGATCTACTCTGAGAGAAATTAAAGAGAAATTCTCAGTCTTGAGCTGGAAGTCTGAATGAACCTTGGATTTGTAAATGCTCAACAGAAGGCCTTATTTATCATAAAAGAAAAGAATTTTTTTTTTCTTTTTAAGCAACATCTCTTAAGAGAGTTTGCTGAATTTATTTTGCAAAGGCAGTTAAACAGACAATTAAATTAAAAGTATTATTTACATAGTGGATAATTGTTTCACTAGCAAATTTGTTTTCCTTGTAATTAACAAGACTTAGCGGACTGCTTTGAAATTTGTGGAGGAAAAAAAGAGAAGTAGAGAACTTAACAAAGCCAGTTGTTCACAAAAATCTCTTCAGTATTAGCAAGATCTCTGGCTGTATCTTACAGAAATAAAATGACATATGAATAACAACTTTCTGAATTACATCTTACTGTTTCTATGGATCCTCCAGACCTGAGCTGAAGCTGTGGAAATACTGTTGCTTTTTCCATTTTGAGCAAGTTCAGATTACTATGGTCCAGAGCTCTGTCCCTCTCATCTGCTATATTGTCTTTGTTGCCACATCCTCAGCAAAAGTTTTGATCATGTCAGGTGCATTCTCAGTGCTCCAGATCCAAAGGAGCCCAGCTATAAGGTGATAGTGTAGCAGCCACGTTTGGGAAGAAGCTGTCTGTGGGAGGACAGCATGTCCTTCTCCAGTCCTTAGGCATGACCTGTGCAGGAGGTCATGCCGGAGCTGGGCCAATGACACCCCTTTCACATCTGTTCTTCACTCTTTCCTCATTTCTTCAAGTGCAGTCCATCAGAGCTGCTCTGTAGTGGGGGAATTGATAGCCATAAAACTCTTTCACCAAGTCCTCCGTGCCAAAGATGGACAGTTTTGCTCTGTTTCCTTTTGTCTTGTTGGGGTGAATGCTGTGTGCAGGCACACCAAACCTGCTTATCGTGGCACTCTGCTTGTTTTAGGGGAGGCATTGGAGAGTTTTGGGGGAGGACACTCTGTAGCTGCTCATCCAATTCAAGGTTTAGCAGTGCACGGTAAGCTTTTTTTGATGTTTGCCTTGCTTATGTACTGCAAAGTTTCCAGGACGTGGAGCAGAACATTCAGGTATGAACAATCTGACAAACATTTTTGATGACTTCAAATTTAACAATTCTCTCGGGTTGCAGTTTGTGAGTGGTAGGGCTGAGGTAATTGACTGCTGGACCCTGAAAGGAGAAAATCTTGATGGCTGCATCTTCTTTGCCCTTCCCAGCAGCGTGGATGGTCACTGGGCTCCTTCACACCCCAGTGCAAACTGCTGGCTCTGTAAAAAGGAACAAATCCCATCACTTTTCCATATCTGTGCTGCAGAGGTAGTGTAGCAGAGATCAGGGGAGGCAGACCAGGGGTGGTAAGTCATTGCCATTCAGCTCACCCTCTCTCAGGAAGCCACAACCTATTTTTTGCAGTCTCTTAGACCTGTGTAACCTTCACTGCCTCTACCAAAAGTTATACGAATGCCTCCAGGGCCCTTTGCAGAGAGAAATATAGACATAAAGAGTATGTGTAGGAAATTTAATAGAATTATAGAATCACAGAAGGGCCTGGGTTGGAGAAGACCCTAAAAAAGATGTAGTTCCATCACCCTGCTGTGGGCAGGGACATCCAGGCAGAGTCACACACAGAGAAAGTCATAGAGTAGGATGAGAGAGGATTGTAAAAGATCATGGACTTCAGAGGGCCCTAGGATAATATGGACTTTTATTGCTGTGTAAAGATAAAAACACTTGGGTTTAGTACGTGTGGTGGTTTTGAGGGTGAGAATGAGTTTATTTTGTGGTTTTGGGTTTCTTTTTTTGTTTGGTTGGGGTTTTTTTGTTTATTTTTTTTTTCCTGTTTGTTACTTGTAATCCTTTACAAAAGTAGGAAAACTGGTACTGATCTAAATCGTTGTCTCATTTTCTATGATCCTACTGAGTTATTTTTTTCAGTGTTTGCTGATGTGCTTGTGTACACAAATGGCCTTCTGCAGTGGATTCTATCTCTCTGCTGTATAGCAAGGGGTGTTACTTATGTGGACCTGCCAGGAATGATGCTGTTTCTCCTTCTCTCATACTGGTTGGTTTCCTTTTCTATGAGTTTACTGCTGGGCCTGTCAGTCCTCCTTTTCTGTTTTTTTTTCCAAAATAGAGTTTCTAATGGTTTTTACAGATTTTAGTAGCTGATCTTCTTTTGGTTGTGTTTAAGAGCATTGCTTCAAATTTAAAACTTCTTGGAAAACAGAAGAGGTGAGCTGTCATCGTTGTGTTAAATTGGAGCTGTTGGGAACAACGCACTCCTGTTTCTTTTGTACACGTGTTGTTGTGCAGATGGTGGGATGCTGTCTGTCTTTGGTTGTCATCCCATTACAGTACTCTTGCATCTTCTCAAACACCTGAAATTAGTTATTGTCTAATTTAATCTTGGATTATTTGGACTTTGAGATAGTGTTTTGTTCACTGCATGAATATCCTCTATTAAATTTTTTTTCTCTTAGGGTGTTCAGACATGCACTATGGGCTTTTGAAAAAGTCTTACAACTTAGTATTTTTTTAGATCATTTATGCAAGAGCAAATTTTAAGCTTTGTTTAGTGGAAGGATATTTTTGAAATACTTTTTTTGGGCCATATTCTGATGGTAATCTGAAACAAATTTTAGATCTTGTTTTACATTTTGCTGTAAAGTTCTACATCCTTTCAAAGGAAAAAGATTAATCCTTACTAACCCAGGGAGAGGAATATTAGCCATGAAGTTTCTTAGCCTTTTATCATGCTGTACAAGTCATGTCTTGCTCAAAAGGTCAACACCCACAGAACATGTTGTTTTACAGTTCAGTGGTCTAAGCAGCTGCTTTTCTTGTGGCTGTAGGAATCTTTCCTATTGTCAATGAACATGCAGTCTTTTGATGATATGGCATCTGATGTTATGGGTATTTCTGGGTTATGTGCTAAATTATATATATTCAACACCAAAGCAGCAATGACAAACACAAATAATGTGTTGACCATATACTCTTACATATTATTCTCCTTCAGTTTACATCCTTGCAGTTTTTTTCAGTTTTGCATACATGTATGTATTTTTGTGAAATATTGCATCAGATTTCTTTTAATTTGGAATTAAAAATAGTTTATTTTAGCTAGTGTTGGAGTTTAGGAGTTCAGCTTCTTTGTTTCTGTTGCCACAGAGTTCTGTTTCTGTTCATGTAGTAGTCAGCCTAGCAGGGTTATAAAATATAAAGTTGATTAATAGATCTTTCTTTTAATTGCCCTTTGCAGCTTATATTACATACAGTCTGGGATAAGTTACCGATCTCTTTAGAAAGAGATTTTTTTTAATGCCTTAAAAAATGAAGTTATATTATTTCCTTTTTATTTGTTTGTTTGTTTGTTTTTATTTAATAAAAGCTTGGGATTTTGAGTGAGTAATAAGTACTGACTGCTTGAGTACTTATTGGATGGAAGTGGAAATTTATATGGTTTAAAAAACCCAAAACAGCTGTTTGAGATGAGTTATTTTCAGTTTTAATTCTCGTCCATTTACAAATCCCTTTGGGTGAGAAGAAGGCAGACAAAAGGCACTTCATGTCACTGGTATGTTTACTGAGTGACTCTGCTGCTTTAGCCTGAGGGAGGAGGTGGAAGCAGGGGAATGAGAAACTGCCTGGAAGAAGAAGAGTATTTTGAGGTGAGCTCCTTCTTAAGAAACAAGTGAAGGCTGAAGGGTGATGCCAAGGTGAGAAAGTCTGAGGAGCTGAGAGGACCAAAGGGGGCCCAGCAAGAGGAAACACTTGAAGACTGTACTAGAAGAAAAATGGTGTTTTGGTGGCTTTTGTGCAAAACAGGTTAGTACTGGGGGCTGCCCTTCCTACCATGCTTGAGCAGGACTTTGAAGCCATGTTTTCCTCATCGAACGCGGGATGCTGCCTGATCCCTGTACATGTCCAGGCACTGACCCTGGGTGTGCCTGCTGTGGGTGTAAGACCACAAGGCCTTGCAATTTGGGCTAAGTATTTCACCCCAAGACAGGTAAAGATTTTGGATTGACATCTGAAGGTGTGCTAAGGTGTGGTTAGTGGTAATTAATGAAAGCTAATTGGCTTATGTTTTTCTAGGACTCAGCATGTTCTCTCTAGCAGCCTCTCATTTCCATTGGTCATCTTGTTGGAAATGTCCAAGTAGTTTTTAGGGGATCCAGGTAAGACAGGAGCTTTCTCAAAAGGAGCTTTACTTCCTCCTCTGTATACACTTAAGGGAGAAATTTGAATAGGCAAGATGCAGCTGTGTGTGAGGCTGCTGCAGCTTTGTTTTGTTCAGTTTGATCAGCTGCTTAATTTTAAATTCATGGCCTAGTTTTGTGAGGAACATTTCATAGGCAGGCAAACCCACAAAACTCAAACCAGTAATCTCCAGTCTGACAGTGAAGGAGGCACATCTGCGTGAGGACTTTCTTTCCAACTATTTAATTTTATTTTGTTTCAAGCTTTTGTGTAAGGAAAAGCTGTGTAACTGTCGCACACGTCATGACAGAGGAGAACTGATTTGAATGTGAAGTAATAGCTGTATTTTCAGAGAAAACAATTTTATGTTGTGAGAAATTAGCCTAGTAATATTAGCAAGCATCTGAAAAATGTTTGCTGATTGATGAAAGTGCTGTTTATTTTTGAAGCTTATGTTTTAGCAGACTTCAAGTTACTACTGTTGAAAAACAAGGATGGGTTTTTTTTCCATTTTTCTGACAAACCACTTCCCTCAAGTATCTTCTGCAAGTGTTTGGACTATGCTGTATTTCTAACATGAGCTAAAAGCTTGTACTAATACCTAGGGAAGTAAAGGAAAACTACTGTGTGCCTTTTATATTATTATACTCCTGTCAAAGTCTTTGCATCTGCTTCAATACCAACAAGAAGTAATAGTGGGAGGAGAACGAATGGTTTTTAAAAGTCTTCCTGTAGCTGAGGAGCATTTCACCTTTTTCAGGTACCAGGCTGTCTTCCAAGGGCTTCCACCTAGCTGGGACAGGAGTGGCATGGTGTGGAGCTTGGGTGCTGCAGGCTATAGCAAGTAATAGGATACAGACCTTGGTTCAGTGATAGCTGATATCACCTCTTTGCACTGTTGGATGTAATGGCAGTCAAATTTTGACCCAGATGCATGTGATAGCACTCATTTGCAGTTCAGCGGAGTTTAGAACATAATGAATGCTCTGGTGGATGTTGTTAGCATGTCACCTGGATTGGCTTCCTGGATTGCATCGTGCCTTGCCCATCATTCATCTGCCTGGATCACTCTGGTGCAATCTGGGTCCTTGGTGGTGCTTCATGTGCTGATATTTGTTGACAGCTTCACAAAGGGTCTCCCTCTGGATCAGACTTATTTTTTCAGGATAAGCTTCTGCCCTTAAAGAATCCCTTTGTAAGTTATTCCCAGGACATGTGCCTTCTCTTTTTTTTTTGGGGGGGAGGTGTTTTTTTTTTTTGTTTTTTTTTTTTTTTTTTTTTTTGTTTGTTTTTTTTTTTTTTGTTTTTGTTTTTGTTTTTTTTTTTTCTCATTTATGTTACACTACTTGCAGGATATCCTGCCTTTTGTGTTTCACAACTTGCTGGCAACGGGAAGGATTTGCATGGCGTCAGATGAGCATGCAGGTTCACATGCTTTTTGTTGACTGCCTATACCAAGACAGATTGCAAATGGAGTTTGTACAATAGAGCAAGTAAAACTGGCTGCATCAGTGTGGTTTTCTGAGGATGAAAGAGATGATGGCTTTTGCTTTACTTATCAGCCAGTCTTGGTGTCTAGTCAAAGGGGTAGTGGAGAGATGCAGGGCGGAACATGTGGTAGAAGCAGAATTTGAAGACTGGGAAGACAGTTTAATCAAAATCTGTGTTATCTTCTTTGTTTTCTGCCTGTCCCTGTGGAGAATGACCGGTGTCATACCAGTTAGCACTGGATTGGGAATGGCTGTAATTTTACTTGAAAGCTGTCAACCTACAGTTAACCCTGCTCATCAGGCTGAGGTTTGGAGAGTGATGTGGAGGACACATTTGCTGCAGGGAACATTCCTGTAATGGCAAGCTTTGCTCATGTGTGCCCAGCACTGCCTGGGAAGCCCTGGAATAGAAGGTGCTGGCTCTCCACGTGAGTCAGCAGGAAGGAATACTTCGTGTTGTTGCAGGCTATTGTGAGTTGCTGCTCTGCTGGGGACTCCTTTGGCTTTTCACTGTATTTCACGCCAAGACAGGTAAATATTTTGGACATCTGAAGGTGTGCTAAGGTGTGGTTAGTGGTAATTAATGAAAGATGATAACATGCTGAGCTTGTTCTGGGTCAGCAAAGCCCCTTGTCACCGTGCCAAGAGCACCCTCACAAAGAAAGCCCGATGCCTTTTGCCTCCAAAAATGCCTGTGGATTCACTACATTCCTGGACCAAAGTAGCAGTCAGTCTTCCTGTTTGGGAAAAAGAGAAGTGTGGAGAATACTGTTGCCTTGAGATGATGATCTGCTTTTCAGGCTAATTTTAAGTGCAACTTAATGTGTAAGGAGGAGGAGGCAGTTTAGAGTAGAAGGGCTTGACAAGGGGAGTAACTACCAGACATCCAAAATTATGAATGTTGATGTTTAGCAGGGTGGTGTAGGCAGAAGTAGCCACATGGAAAAGCATGATCTGGAGCAGTGGCTGCTGAGCTGGGTGCTTGCTGGACAGGGGAGGCTGAGCAGATGTGATTGACCTTCCAGCCAGAGCCTTGGTCATAGGCTCAGCACAGGGCAGGATTAGCACAGCTCCACTGGCAGAATGGGCAGCTCTGGGCCTCTTGTGTTCCCCAAAACAAAAAGCAGTCCAGAGCATTGCAAGGAGTTTTTAAGATGACAGCTTTAACTGTAAATGAGAGTTTCTTTCTAGAAAGAAACCTCCCTTTTTTTTTTTTTTTTTTTTAATCTTAAATAAGGCTTTTTGAGGCTGGGAGAAAAGATATGCTATAGGATACCTAGAGAAAGGGGAGAAGCCAAGTATCAAAGAAGATGAAAAACATTCACTACAATCAAAGCCTGTCTTTTATTCCACTGCTACAATAGAAGAGCCAGTCAGGCAAAAAAATCAGTCCTCTGTCCTATACCTCCCTGATAGTTTTCAGTATAAATCTAGTTCAAGAAACCCTTACTGGTAAAAGCTTACAGGAAGGCTGCAGTAGTTATTAGAGCACTTCCTGGGTGGCTCAGCCTTCATCTCCGAAGCCACACCTGGTATATTAGGGGTTTCCTATGCTGTTATTACTGTTATGCTAGACACGTTTCCAGAATGCTGTCAAAAGCTTCTGTATCAAGGGAGGATCATCACACAGCACAGGCTGCTGGATGTGTGGAGAAATTAGGTAATCTACAGCATCCAGTAAAACTTGAATGAGTTTTATAGAGTGGAAGCTGAAAAAACAAAAGCTTTTTTGATAACATTCGAAATATAATTGTGTTTCTCTCTTGTACTTAAATGTCAGCAACTTTTGCTAACTTGACACTTCTAAAAAAGAGTTTATTATTTCTTAACAGCCATGCAGTGATATTTTTATTTTAGGAAATTTAGATTTGTGTTCTTCACAGGTCATAACACTGGGAAATTAGCAAGCATGTTTCACCCTTGTCTCTGAAGGCACCATAGAAACTGGATGTACAGGCATTTGAGAAGGTATTTGATTAATCTTGTTTCCTTTATTGTTCCCAAGTTATTGGAGTTATTCAAGAGGTATGAATTTTTTTTTTTAAGTTAGAGTAAGCCATAACAGCCAGCAATTTCTTTTCATTAATCACCCAAGTAAAGCAGAAACTCTGGAAGCTGTGAATTTCCTCTGAACGGAGCATTGATACCAAAATGCAATGTCATGGTTTTAATTTATTAATAGAAATAATAAGATAATTCTTCCGACTTTGTCCTTCGGTCAATAAAAGGAAGCACATACTTCCCTGTAATTGAAGACAGGTATGCTGTGGAGGGTGGAACTGGACTCTTTGTAAAGGGAGGTGGAGGCTCCAGTAAGTGGTGTGACGGGTACTGATTCATATGTTGATGCATTTTGCAAAATAGGTCTATTGGTTGGTTGTGTTTTGTTTTGGCTTTTTTTTTTTTAGTTCAATGTGTTGAAAGTTGCATCAGTTGGGCTGCTCTGTACTACATTTTACTCTTTTTGAATTCAGTTGTTTTTGAGTTCTTGCCTCAAGACTTCATATAGGTCATTGGGAGGTGGCTGAAACCCATGTGATGGTTGCTGTCTCAAAACCAAAGGAACTGGAGTTTTCTGGGTTCCTGAGGAAGCACCTGACTGGTAATAATCCTCCAGGGTCTTCTTGTTTTAGAATTATACTCTCATTCTACACAGTTGTTTCTTTTACACTGTGTTTTGAATTTTTTCTAAGATGACCTTAGAAGATCATATGATGATGTGAAAAAACTGTACTTTAAAGCTTTTAGTTTTCTAGTTCCCATGAATAATTGAAAAAAAAAAACTCATCCCCCAAGGAGGACTTTTTACTCTAGAAAGGAAATACAGGATATCTATGAGGAGTTTAGTGTTGGCTTTCCCCTGCCCATCCAAGATGACACTCAGGTCATTCAACAGCGTGAAGAAATATCCCTCATGAAAGCAAATTTAAAACATTTCTATTCACAAGGAGGAATTTTAATTACTCATATCTAACTTTCGTGTTGAATTCTGCATTACTGTAGCTTAAGCTCCCATGGAGCTCAAATTTTTCATGAAAGAAAATACATTAAAAAAATATATCCATACATCTGAAGTAAAGAATATATCTGCTGGAATATTATAGCAAGTGCTGAAGACTTCCAGACTAGAGTTCTAAAGAGAATGCTTGAGTGAACTTGGCTTGCTGCACTGTAGAGCACAGGTCCAGGAAGCTGAAGAGGATGCTTTGTAAAGCCTTGAGACAGGGAGTCACCAGGTTGTCTTGTTGTGGGTCCACTGATGACAAGTTTTACACGACCTCACAGTGACTTCACATGAAGTCTTTCCTTCAACAGCAGTACAGTCTCTTCTGTGTTGTATGCCTCGTCTATTAAAACCTAGTTATGTATTAGTTTTCCATGAAAAAAAGTCAGGGACTGTTTCGTAGTTTGCTATTACATAATCAGCAGGGTGAGGGTCTTGCTTTAATCAGGAATGTGTCAATTGACTTTCATGAGGACTTTGCATGTGACTTTTTGAACTGTTTTTTAGGATTTTTGATTGACATCATTAACATTTCTGAGTCCATGGAGTACCTGCAAATGCTGAAACCAGCCAGGAATCTGGCTGGGTCTCACGTGTTTCTGTCAGAATGCTCTAATGCTTACCTTTGGCTGTATCTGTGTGTATACTAAAAAAACCCCAAAGAAGTTGCTTTACAGACTAGGTGTGACATCTTGTAAATCAGATAGAGAAATGTTAAACTAGAAAGAAAAGAAAATTTGTCTTAATTTAAAATCTGTGATAGTGGTTAAAAGTAATTCTTCACAACATTTTCAAAATTGTGTTTAAAATAGTTCCTGTTGCTAGTCTGTGTGGTCTCTGTTTCCACTGGCTGTGTATTACAGCTTTTTCTGCTAGATTGAAGCCTTCTGTAGTTTGTTTTCCATGTAAATATTACAGGTACTTAACCTGTCATTACATAACTCTTACTGGCTTTTATTTGGCAAAGAGTTGTTTAAAACCAGATAGAATTTGGTTTTAAACCAAATGGATGTGTGGCTGGTCCTGAGCATTTAGAGGAAAGTTGTGCAAGGAGATGTCTTGCCTTTACCTTGAAAGAGCAAAGGGATGTATCTTTGAGGTTAGAAATTAGTAATAATGTATTGTCAGTAGGAAGGATTTTGAAACTATTGGTTTAGATTGTTCTAGAATTGGAGGAAGGCTTTAAACATGCTGATTTTGTTCAGAGAAAGTGTTGCAATTAAAAAGAAAAATAAAAGAAGATTTAAGTATCTTTGAAGCATGCTTAAGAACTATTTCACGTTATCCTCTTCTCTAATTGATTAACTGGATTAAATGTGCCAACTAACAAAACCCATGGATTTCATAGCAACTGATCTGAAATGATCTAATTAAGTTTGGGCTTTCCTCTTGTGTCACCTGGGTTAATCCAAATGATGTACAGCAGATTCCATTAAATTGGCCTATTTCTTGGAAATAATGTTGAGGAAATCAGAAATTTCTTCAAGAATGTCAATTAGATAAAAGTACTGAGTGGAAATGTCTGTTTCATGCTTTCTGGTCCTTGTCACTCATATAGGCAAATATGATTTTATTACCTTTCTTGATGGTTTTGATCTTGAGTGTATTGTCTGCCTGTGGTATATCCAGGCACATAGCTGAGACATGGTTTGACCCTGTGATGTCAGTTTTGCTCATTAAAAAATTATTTAGTCTTTTTGATTTCTGGACCCCCTGAAATTTCTGCTAAGCACCATTCTGCTGAATTTTAGTCATTAATTTCGTATGTGTGGAGTCTTTGAAATATTACTTTTTCTTAATCTCCTTTTCAGGGGCTGCCAAACCAGCAGTTATTTTTAACTGTTCTAGAGGAGTGTTATTTAAGTCCTAAATTTTATATGGGCCAAATATCTGTGATCCACAAAAAGTGCCCTACTTTTATAGCTGAGAAACATGATGAATGTGAACCATCCTTGATATGAGATAGCACAAGGAACCTTTCGTAGTAGGTTCCAGAAGGTTTGCTAGTAGAGGTTCTGTTACATTTTCCATTTTCTTCCTTTATGTTGCACAAACACAAGAAAAAATATACTGTTGTTTAGTAAATACTTTATGTACATTCTTCTTTTTGAAATGTTAAAAAAAATTGTATTTACTTTCTGATGATCAAAGTCATGATTTTCTACATTGGCTTTGAACATGTGAAGTCAGGTTGTATCCAAATAATTCAGGCCATGCTTATATGTATTTTAGACTTTTTTTTTTTTTTTTCCGAAAATGTTGCAGGTGATATCAGTTGGGAAGATGAGAACACTTGCTGAACAAAATTTTCCCAGCTATGGAAAAAAAACATTGGGTTTGGGAAGGTCTGAGTTTTAAACCTGAATCATTGTGAAAATATACTTAATGTTTTGGATATGCTTGTATTGCTTTAAATTTTGCTTTTAGTAAAGGGAAACTTTTATGTCTACAAAAGGACTGTATGCTCTTTGAGTCTACCTGTAATTCAAAGTTCATACAGACTTTTTTTTTAGCACAGAATCATAGAATGGTTTTGATTGGAAGGAACCTTAAAGCACATCTTGTTCCAACCTCCCTGCCATAGGCAGGAACATGTTTCACTAGACCAGGTTGCTCAAAGCCACACTTTAAGGATGGGGCACCCACAAGTTCTCTTGGCCACCTCTTTGAGCATCTCCCCACCCTCTTAGTAAAAAATTGCTTGGAAGTACAGATTATACATGTTGGCAGAGATATTTTTCTGTTATTGCTGGGACTTGTACTGCGTGTGTTGGGGAGAAGTTTACCAAGAAATGGGAAATGTGACTTGTGTCCTGGGTACCTTTTATCCTGGTGGAGGGATGAGAAAGCTTTACTTGGGTTTTTTGATGGTGGTATCTGTGGTTTTTGTGGCAAAGAGTTAACATTGCACCCATCTTATATTTGGGAACTTTAAGCTTCTGTATGTGAGCCTTTTCCACTCCCCTTGAGGGTATTTTTAATAGTATCTTTTATTGTGTTTTTGAAACAGTTTGGATTTGTGTTTTATATATTGTCCATAAATGAAATAAAAGTTTACTTTTTATAAAGTAAAAATGGAACAGGAACAGAAATTTTGATATGTGGTTAGGTTTGTGCAATTGCAAATGCTAGCTGTGCTTTTGACATAAAGCACTGATTCATATCTTTTCTGTCTGAAAAGCAGGAGTAAGATTAATTACCAGAGAGAGGAATCTATACCCCAGTTTTAGACAAAACATGGTGATTAAAGGTATTTGTAGGCCGAATAAGTACAAGCCTTTGTTTGGACTGCTGAACAGGGTTATGTTGAAACGTGCAGGAACAGGACTTATTTGCATTCCTGTTACTGTTGTTTCCACATTTCCAGTCTACAGCATCATCTGATGGGGAGCCAGTGGTGAGTTACCAGCCGAGCATGCAAGTGATGTTTGACTTTGAGACCTGTTTGATTAGACAACAGTATCTCTGTGTGTCCTTCTGCAGTCAGAGTGAGGGCTGCTTGACAGGCACTTGGGGTGCAGTGACCCTGGGTGGGCTGGGGAAAGCTGCCTGCTGGGGGCTCACAGGATGGGGTCTGCTAAAGCATCTTCACAGCTGAGGTGGAGCTAAAGATGATTTTAATCATCCTTTGTGTTTAGAAGGTGACATCACTACAATTACATAGGCTCTGAAGGGTGAAACTTGTGTTTAGCTGGTGTTTGAACTCAAAGAAGCATAATATTTAAAGTGCTGAACTTTGGAGGTCGAAGACAGAATTTTTGTATATTAGTAGCAATAGTCTGTCCTTGAGGAGGAGGGAAGGAAGAAAAAGTTAATGTTACTTAAAACAACTATCTTTGGATTGTTTTAAGGCTCTTTTTCCTGGTTAAGTGATGATGTATGATTGGTAGCTATGTATTATGTGATCACTCATGCCTGGTATTAAAAAGTAAAGCCCAGATAAAAATGGCTGTAAAGTTGAAGTGCAGATAAAAAAGGGGGAAATGTACTGTAACTTGTTTTGTCACTGTATTAGAACAAGAGTCTTTTTTATGCCAGTCACCATCAGCAGCTGGATAAAGAATGAGTAGAGGTGTGTCTCCATTAGTGTTTTTGTTCATCTTAGGAGTTTACTATTCTAATGAACCTCCTGGCTGTCTGCATTGGCTCCTGTTTGGATGAAACCAGCCTGGAAGATGCTCCTTAGAAAAACACCTGATAGTCTGCAGCTGTGAATTCATATTCAGCTGAGGGGACCAGACTAGAGATACACGGTACAAACTAGAGCTAGTAAAACCCTCAAGATGTGCATAGTATGGGCACTGGTCCCTTAGTGCTGCTGTTTCAGTGTTACCTAGTTACTCCTGTTGTACCATGTTATTTACTAATAGAGGTGTATACCTCGAGTTTAAAATTTAACAGATTTATGCCAGGAAAAATAATGACTGGAAAAAGAAGTGCAAATAAATATGCCCTCTATTTCTGAAATTTTCCTTTTATTGACATAATAAAAGTTATTGTTAAAATCTTTGTGATTAGTAAATAAAAAAATAACAACTCCAAACCAGAAATATCTTAAGTTGACTGCTCAAGTCTTCTATAAGATATCTTTGATTCTGAAAGTGTAATATATTGTTTACTCTACAGTGTGTTCAGTTTAATTCAAAATATTTTAGAAAGGACTGAAAAGCAACAAAATGAAAGAAGTATGTTACTTGTAGTTGAAAATAACATAGGTGTTTTCATTAACCATTTTGCCCCTGAGTTGAAGATTATTCTTATATGCTCCTAATCCCATCAGTATTAAATTCTTGAATATTTGTTAAAGAGAGGAAAATGAAACTGAAGTTAAATATTCATGTAATTAAAAGAGAAAAAGAAAAAAGTGCCGATGATAACTGCAGTATCTTTTTATTTAGCAGAGCTTCACTCTGTTGTCTGATCTTAGATTCACTACTCCCTTAAAAATATCTAACCATCGGATTATCACTGGGTGGACAGTTCTTGAACATCTAGACTGAAACCATTGCAGCTGAATTAAATCAAGACTGCATGGGCAGTGACTTGGTGACCTGGTGTTATTTCTTAGATGAATTTCCTAGCCTCTGGAGATGCATTTTTTTTGTATAAAATATTTTGCATGGTCTGAAATGAAGGCTTGAGTGCCACAAATAAATGCTTTGAGCTGCTGACCCCAACTGGGAAATAGCAGTGGTAGCATAACAGTGTTCATTCTCCCAGAAGTCTTTTTCTGCTGTAATTGTTCAGGAAGTTTTGAATTTAAAAACACCTGAGCTGCATTTTGTGTCTGATTTACAACCTGACTAAAAGCATTCCTTAACTCCACTTCTTGCTTCTGTGCCAAAATAAATAGGCTGATCTTAGCATGTGGCTGTGGTGGTTTGTCCTCTACATGAGCTTCTGCATAGAATTTGTAATTATGCTTAAGGGCTGGTCCTGGGAGCCGTGATTCTGCATAATTTATTTTCGGTTTGCTTTCGTATCAGATATATTGAGACAGTGTGTGCCTGTGGTTGCCATGCAGTTCCCAGCCTCAGGGGTGGTTCTCCTCTCTTGCCTGTGAAGAGAGAGTGTGTTTGCTCTGTTGCCTGCGCAATGACACCTGCTGCTGAAAGCCTTAAAGCTATCCCAGATTTCTTCTAAAATATCCACTTGGCTAAGTCTAGTCTCTTGTGACACTTGGGCAGAAAATTTGTAACCATTTTTGTGGTGTTGCTGGTTGGTTATTTTTACTCATTGACTTAATAGAATCGTGAGCAATATGCACTTTTTTTGCACATGCATGCTAAATTAATAACGTTTTATATGGAGATGGGCAGTAACATTCATGCAATCTATTTGAGGTACAAAAATCAGTCAGTAAAATGCAGTTGGACTTTGATCTCAATCTTCTTTTTTCTGAACAAGAAGTGAGTGTGATGTTCTTGAGCTGGATTTCTTATAAGCCATGGTTCATAAAAGTATTGGAGCTGTGGGAGCTGCATCAGTCAATTTCTGTGGCTCCCTGAGACACTGACTGAATCAGGAGTAAGGAAAACAGCCTGTTTGTCTTTGGCTGTGGCAAAATCTGTGCAAAGATCAGTTCAGCGTCTATAATCTGCGTGACCCTATACCAAGGTTTAGGGAAGCCTAGAACTCTCTCAAACCTTGCAGAGAGCAGTGTCTTGCCAAAAAATGAGAGAGTTGAGCTGTGGTCAGGATGTGGCTAATGTGGAAGTTGTTATAGCCTGCAGTTTTCCCTGCTGCCAAGATCCTGTCAGTGCTAATAGCAGATTTTGTCTGGTTCCTTGCTGGTCACATGCCAAGCCTTTACAGTACTTGGCCTTCTGTGAAAATACAAAGTATTCATGAACAGTACAAGAATTCAAGGTTATTTTAGAGTCACAGAATGGCTTGAGTTGCAAAGTCCCTTTACAGAGATCAAGTCTTACCTCTCTGTCCTCACTAGGTTGTTTAAAGCTCCATCCAACCTGATCTTCAAGGTTTCCAGGGATGGGACATTCACAGCTTCTTCAGGCAAACCTCCCTTTAAAGAATCTCTTTCTTACATCCAGTCTAAATCTATCGTTTTTCAGTTTAAAGCTGTTGTCCCTTGTCCTCTTTCTAGATGCCTTGATAGAAGGCTTCTTTCATTTATGGAAAGGCCACAATAAGGTCTTCCTGGAGCTTTCTCTAGTCTAAACACCCCCAACTCTCTCAGCCTTTCTTCATAGGAGAGATGTTCTAGCCCTTTGGTACTGTTTATGAGTTTTAAATGTATTTTATTCCTAAATCATATATTCCAGATACTTTTTTTTTAAATTGAGATAATGTAAATGATCTTTGTCTTTTGTTGTAATTACTATTTTTTGTCTCATAGTAATGGGCCCACTATACTCATCTTCCCAAGGAAATGAAAGGATTTGGTGACAAAACATGTTCTGTGTCACTTCCTGGAGTAGCTTTCTTATCTTTGCTCTTAAATTTGTCTTAAATGACTCTCATGATCTGTTATGTTAAGAGAAAGCTTTCAATCACCTCCCTCAGAAGTACTATTATCAGTGAGGTCTTGGCAATAGATTTAATTGTTTATTTACTTACTTATTTGTATGCAATTTATTTACTTACTTATTTGTATACAATACGTGAGTAGATTTTGACAATAATCTTCCTTTCCTAGTTGCATGATTCTGAAGGGAAAGTTTCTCCTGAGTTCACTGGTCTCTCGCAGATTGTGTTTCAGCTCATTGCCTATAAACTACACTCATGCTTTTTGTAATAAGTACAAACTGGTATGGAGAGAGGGAAAAGGACTTTGAAACAGGTAATGTAAGTGTTTTTAGGAGCTAATTATGTCTCAAAGAGATTTGGATTCTGTAAAGAGAGGGGTGGCAATAAACAGTTCCTGAATTATACTTGTTAATTCACAGATGCTGATTTTCATTAGTTCCTAGTATTTACTCCTCTAATAAAGTGGTCAAATCAAAGTTAGTACCATTTGAAACCATCTGATTTACTTACTATTTGTTATACTGGTAGTAAGTTAGAAAATACAAATATATTTTTTCCCAGCCCAGGCTCTTTGTATTGGTCTGAGGTCAAGCATCTGAGGTTTCCTGCACACCCTCCCAGCAGCCTTTGATGCTGCCATCTGCAGTGCTTAGTTTATTTGACTTGACTTGGCTCCTGCCTGAGTATATATTCTTATTTTCCTAAAATATCAGGTCCATTTTCACTGTATGTACCAGGAAGTGTTTGGCAGTGTGTTTTTATTGTTGGACTTTAAAAACAAATTACCAGGCAAGCGTCTCTCTGTTCAGTTATTTATGCATGTGCATTTATCAAACTGATAAAACTCAGTGCAGGTTGGTTGCTTGCTTACTTTTGTATTTACTTAGTTTCATTTGATTATTCTGCAGTGAGAGGGTTATACAGCTGAAGTTCAAAACTTGACAATACATGGGTTCAGAGAAGGGGTCAGAGGGTCACCCTCAGCAGCCCCTGGGGTGTTTCTGCAGCATTCACAGAGGCAGCCATGGAGAACAAAGTTAGTGATAGGCTCCAGCTTATGATTCAGCTCTTGACTTTCTCTGCTGGAATTATCAGGCAGCTTGAATGTCAAGGGCTTAGCATCACTCATCTAAAAGTACAAAATAGATGGCATTGTCACTAGGGTAGTGTAGGCTTTCTGCTTCAAGTATTTTTCAGAAAAAAATACTTAAGTTGTGCAGAGTTCTTGAATTTCCTTTTAAGTATTTGGGAATCAAATTAAGGACTTTCTTAGTGTATTTTTAAAATTTGCATAATTAGATTTTGTGCTGGAGGTGAGGTCCCTTGTATTTGGTAGGCTTAGGCCACTTGGTTGCTTCTGTTTTACCTTGTATATGAAGCTAAAAGAGACTGAGGCTTAAAGAGAATAAACATATCAGTTCTTGTAATAGGTCACCTGAAGATGAGCAATAGCTTGGCAGCCGCACATGCTGGGTGGGGAAACAGGGCACTCTAATTTGACAGTAGGAGAGTATGAGATGTACAAGATGAATGGGTGGGGAAGGCTGAAAAATGACATAACCAAAGGAGAATTTGAAGTTTATTAGCTTAGAGAGAGTCATCCTCAACCTTCAAGAAGTATTTTCTCTTTCTCATGTTTACACTTGGAAAAAGTGGCACATGAGGATATAAACAAATACACTGTTAAAGTGCTAGCTGAAGGGGTTTGAAATAACTTGAGGCTTATGGAATGTGATTTAAGCCACTGTGCTTGAGCACTGCTGCCAGTGGTCATACAGAATGACTACTGCCATAGGGATAGTTAACTCCAGAGCTCACCTTGTCTGCTTGAACTACTGCAGCTAGATCTGCAGGAGTGCATCCTATGTGTTCTTTATATATTATGAGATGGCTTAAGATACTTTTTGGTTTTGCTTTGATGTCTTTGTCTGTTTGGTGATTTCTGCCTTGGTATGTCTATTCTCTTGCTGCCTGCTGGTTTCACTACAGCTGACTTGCAAAGCCTGAAAGAGTTAAGTTGAACAACCTCTTTCAAAAGTGTTTTTATGGCCTTGTTAGTTTTCTTCGGTTTTTTTCTAGTCCTCATTTCTCTTTTGTAATGTTTCTGAAGTAGTGTCCAGACAATAACTGAGGAGTTTTTCTTTAATTTTAACTTTGCTGCTCAAATTTGACATTGTGTTTTGTGTTTTTCTACTTTTCCTCTTTCTACTTGTTGCTATTACTGGAGTAGTCATTGGTGCTGGTTGAAAATGCTTATGCAGATCCCCTTGGCGTACTTAATTCTTGGTTTGTCAGGAAGCTCTACTCGAGTTATTTTAATGAACAAGAATTGTGAAAAAGACCTCTCTATTTTCTTAGTAGGAACTAAAATAAGAATAATGTTCTTGAGAGAACAGTAGCTCTAAAAGTATGGCAGAAGAGGAGGAATCACAGAGAAAATCATCAGACCTTACTGATTCTAATACTAATTGAGTTTTAATTTCTCAGTATCATAGTCAAAAGACCACCGCCTCTGTGGTTAGAATTTTACAAACTTGCAAGCTGTAAAAAGTAAATTTTGGTCTTGTATAACGATAGTTGATTTGGACAAATATTTGTTAATTAACATGACATATATGTTGCTATCTTCCTTTGCTATGTCTCATTCGATCTTCCATCTTCCCCACTTCTCATGTGGTACAATTAATGAGAATGTTTGCTGTTTCTCCTCTGCTGGTGTGCCACAAGTGATCTTCTACTGTGTACAGCCTCTCTTATGTATTTCTCTGCCTTATCTGCAGAGTTGGTATGTTTGTTAAAATTGCCTAAACTCTACTCCCTCTGGGCTTCTTAAAGTTTCACTGTAACCTCCAATGGCAGATTTCCTTGTCCATGTGAGATTTTTTTTTTTTTTTAATTTCTTGAGCAATATTGAGAAATTTGCACAGTAAACACCACCTGGAAGACACTTGGCCTTACAGAAATCTGTCCAGTTGATGTACAAATTATTTTGGATAAGCTTCCTACAATAGGTGCTTTTTTAATGGGCTACATTTTTGTTATATGAAAGGTGCATAGACCTACAAAAGTGCTGATTGATTCAATATGATGCATTTGAAAAAGTATAAAACACATGTATTTCAAAACTGAGGTTTCCTGAACAATGCCTGGATCACCTCATTTTCAGGATGTTCACATACATGAAGCATTTGGTTGCTGTAGGGGAAATTTACTAGCATTAATTGAATTCCTTCTTTTTAATAGCTTATTTTGATGCAATAGCCATTTAAATATTTGCAGATAAAGTAGTATGTATTTTTTTTTCCAAAGTACATGTTCTTACTCAGACCATCTCCTGCCCTGCGTCAGTACTTCTCAAGAGAGCAAGAGGCAGAGCAGGGAGCAAAGCCAGGAGGGTAGCTGGGGTGCAATGGCTTAAAGCAGCAGTTAACACACAGGAAGGGTGAGATGGTTTAGAGGAAGCTGTACAGGTCTTTGGTTAATCCTGTTCCTACCACACCCCTTCTTCTGCTCCTTAAAATTTGTTCTTCCAGGAGTATGGATGTTCTAGGCAAAGGTGTTTTCAGAAATGACATGGAGTATTGCAATTGTGCTTTACTGATTGCCAGATTTAATGGAGAGAAAGTAAGATTTCTCCTTTGCTTAAAGCATGAGGGACCGTCTTGTCTTTTCTTATTGAATAGTAAACACAAAAGCAGAGAAGGTATTTCCTATGTGAATGTTAAATACAGGTGAATACAAATGCAAAGGAGTGGTTAATCTGGAAATACTACAGAAATCAGTTTCTGGCTGCTCAATATTGAAAACATGGTGATACATGCAAATACACAAGAAAATAAGCATGCTGTGAGAATAATTTCATCAGCTGTTGTGCTCAAGTTGTCCCAAGCAGTCTGAGCAGGTAGCTTTAAAGGAAATTTTTATCTAGTAATTCTCAGATATAGAATGACTACTCTTTGTTTTACATGCATACATTTACAAAAGGTAGTGACGATTAATAATTTGGGGTTAAGATTTTCAAAGCAAGTTGGTTTGAAGGTACTTCTGTGATATGTTATATTCCAGTCTATTTCTTCTTTTACAGTTTGGCAGAAGTCTCTGCTTGAAAGAGTTATTTTGCTGATGTTATTTTAGGTATGAAAAAGCTGCAGTGTGACATGAATAAACTAGAATGTGTTAGAGTTTTGTAGTGAACTGGTGAAGTAAATAATAAAAGTGGTATCAGTTTAACAGTTGAAAAATGCAGCTGTAACTGCATTGTAATTAGCTCAAATAAAAATAAATCTCTGGTATAGCTGGAATTAATTTGAAATACTGTGTCACCTGCAGTAGAGTGATGCATGCTGCCTGAGCTTTGTCTTGGAGAAGTTTCAGTTGAGCAGTAAACTGAGGTTGCAAAAGTAATTGGTCTGACAGTAAGGTACCACTATATATGAATGTTTTCCTCTGACTAGTTTCTTCTGTATGTTTATAGGACCTTTCTCAGAGCATTCTCACATGTAATCAGGAGAATTTTGAGCAGCTCTTAAACACACAAGTGCAAGGTGGTTTTAATATAAAAAAAACCTATGTGTTTTACAGTGATAATTTACTACTATACCTATGCTAATTAGTTTATTTTCCTTGGACTTAGCCATTTTAGTGAGTTACTATTGGTTGCTTAATGAAGTCTAATTTTTCATTTGTTTAAATCAGTTAATTGAGCAATCAGTACAGTGTCTTGGTATAGCAGACTGTTCATAGGATAGTAAGTAGGATCAGATAATGCAAATGCCTGCCTCTGGGCTCTGGCAACAGGTTTAAAATTGCATTAGTATATTTTGCCTTTGTAGAATTCTTTCACCAGATGGTAGCATTTGATTTCCTTTTGAGTAGTCCATAACACCCAAATGTAGTTGTACATTCTTTTAAAATCAATACTACTTAAGTAAACATAAGTGGGAGGATAGTGTGTCAACTTTCAACTGAGAAATTGTTAGTTGTTTGTTTCCTATACTCAATGTGTAATGTAGAATTTTTTTTTTTTTTGAGAAAAAGATTGTCATTAAACTTTCTCCAAAAGGAGAAATAATAATGCACAAAAAAGTTACAGAAATGTTGGTGGGTGTTTTTCTTGGAATCTGGGCACTGATTTGTCTTGCAAGTTTTTTGAACACTAGTTCTAGTGTTTAGCCAGGGCTGAATGTGTTCAGTACTCTTACTGATAATTAAGGTAAGGTCTATTATTGTGTACCAATTATGAAGAAATAAAATCTGACATTTGGAGAAACAGCTATAAAGTTGACCAGCTTCAGGCAAAGGCTGATTTTTATTGCTATCCCTCTTGTGCTCAGCAGAGAGAAAAACTCCAGTACTAGATTCCTGAGGTCTTTCTATGTAGAAAGAGAAAAGGACAGCTGGCTTCCCACTTGTAAGCATAATGTTTGCCAATTCTCTTATTCATTTTGGAGATGTCTTGATTGTGGAGACCAAAATGATCCAGCAACTTAAATCAATCAATATATGTAAACTGGCTATTCAAGAGCTTGTTCAGGAATAGGCTTCATGCATCTATCTCAAGGCAACGGCACAATACATCAGATGGGGGTGTAAATTCTAGAGCAGGTAATACGTGGTAGGTTTTGATATCCAGTTTCAGTGTATTCCCTGCCAGAGTCCCAGCTGACAGAGATGGAGTGGTGCTAAACCCAAAAATTACAACTATTTTTGTGTCACTACTCACCCAGAAGACTGTATTTATTAAAATTAAGTGTCCCATTAATAGCTGACTCACTTGTATTTGGATTGCTTTCATCCACTGGCATCTCAGATGCTTGCAAAGCCTCAGGTACTTTTCTTAAACTAGCATTTCCTGGTGGTAGCTGAATTCAATCACTGCTTTGTCCTTCAAGAGGGTTTTTTCAGCTTATGACACTCCCCTGTCATAATTTATTAATGAAGTATGAAGTTGCCTTAAGAATATGTAAGAATGCAAAAAGCCCTGTCGGTGAACAAAGCAGAAGCATCTGGATGTGAATTGGGGAGGCTGGATTCTAACTTCTGCTGAAATTTTGGCAGTAATTTTAGGGTTTGTTTCTTGTGCAACATGGCTATGTCTGGAGCCCTGACAATGCTACTTGGGGTGTAAAAGACAGCCTTGTTTTTTAGTGGTTGTGTGACATATCGTTTAACTACTATTTTGAACTAGCTTTTTAAAAGCAAATGATAGGTTTGTGAAAAAATGAAGGCTTGGTTATATCCAGAAATAAAACCAGCTCTTTAGCAACTATGCCCACGATGGCAGTTGGATCTGGAGGTCAGGTCTGTCTGGAAAAAAATTCCTTTTTCAGTACCATAAAATAAAGAAAAAATGGCCAACAGCCAGTAGTGAGTGAATACATGTGATGATTTATTGTATAGTGATGGCAACACATAATGAAGATGCTGTTTTGTAGAGTTCATGGGCTGTGGCAAAAGGCTGGAAGTAAATAGAAGTAAATGTGATACTGGAGGTTTTAGAACCTAACTTTCTGTGTGTAGTTAAAAGAAGTTACTGTGTTCTGTTCATGGGAGAAAAGTAAATCATAAGCTTTTCTGTAATTTCACATTAAAGTTGCCAAGGCATAAGACAGCTTGCTGTTAACTAAGACCAGCAGCATTCTCAAAGAGATTACAGCCAGCCTTTTTCTTTCCTTCAAACTTTTCTAACCTGTCCTTGGAGGCAGTAAAAAGCAGGTCATGTGCAGCATGTGTGACAGACCCTCTGAGGGGCAAGAATGTCCTTTTCTGTCATAGTTGTATAGCTTTTCGGTGGGCCAGTCATTCATTTTCCTTGCTGCTGCTTGTGGCAAAGGGATCTGTAGCCTTCACTGTTTGTGTGAAATTTTGAATCTTCCTTTTCCTTTAGATATGGGGGAAAAAAAATATGGGACACTTTGCCGAGCTTTCCCTAGACTTCTGGAGTTTGTTTCCAGTGTTTTCTTTGCTGCTTGGCGGACTTATTTCTTTCATGCTGAGAGAGGCAAGTTACACCTTGGTGGTATGGGATTACTTTTTACAAATTTTGGAATCACTAAAATGTGTCAGTTTAGTATGTAAATGAGTTTTGGAGGAAAGAAAGGAACAGCCAGGAGAAGTGAGCCTTTTGAGCTGAGTGGACTCTATTCTTATTAGGGTGAGGACTATAAAGTAGGTTTAAAAGAAACCAAACCAAAAAAAGAAAAAAAAAAAAAAAAGACCAATTCAGCATATTTAAAATGGCACCATTAGCCATTCAGAGTGTGCCAACCTTGGCAACTTTCCTGGTTAGCTCAATGAGTGTTGCGTGCAGTCAAATCCTCCCTTTTAATTGTGAACTTATTTAGCTGTATAACTTGAGGAGCATAAAGTTTGAATATCCTGCCCTTTGCATCTTTTTCACTTGCAGATCAAAACTATTTCAAAACAATTTTCATGTCATTTTTTAAGGGAAAATAAAGTTCCTTTACAGGAAGACCTGTAATGTTACAATATCAGGAGGGTCAACATTTAAAGAACTTACAGGATGATAAATGAATTGAGATTAAATATATTTGTGGGTTATTTGAAAGCTGTATGCTCAGCCACACAAAAAGAGTGAACACATTCATTTGTCTCAAATGCCAAGAGACTGGATTTGTGCTCACATGCCTCAGCATGCGCTGTTGCAAAAATACAAATATTTGTACACCAGATCAAGTGCAGACAAGTATCCATTAGTCAAATGACCCACTGCATATAAATGTGTATATATGTGTGTGTCTTTACATGTGTATCCATACATGTGTATGTACATACTCCTAGTATAGTCTTGGCTTTGAGTCTGTCTTGCACTTCTAATTTGATCATGAGATAGACTCCCTTCTTGGTCCACAAGTTAGGGAAGCTGGATAAAGAGCTTAGGGAGCATTGTGTGGATCCCGTGAAAAATGGTTCTGGTCTTCAATCTTCAATCTTCTCCCTGCTGAAGTCCAAGGGGTGTCCTTTGTAGGTAAAGCGTTGCGAGTTGCAGAAAGGCTGGCTCCAGTCTACAGCAGCTGTCTCCTTTCACACTGAATTATAGAAATAAGCGTAGAAATAAGAAATAAGCATAATAAAATAAAGTCTGTGTAATAAATCCTGATGGTTTATTCAGTTTGTATACAAAGTGTTTTGATTAATTTTAGTTTTATTTTTTCTAACAGGAAATACTGGATAGATCCCACAATGGAAGACGGGAAGCCCGTTTGGGCTCCACACCCAACTGATGGGTTTCAGATGGGGATCATTGTGGACATCGGCCCTGACAATTTAACTATTGAACCTTTGAATCAGAAAGGCAAGGTAAGTGTCTCACAAACAAAGGAAAAGACAAAAAACATACAAGAAACCACCTTACCTGTAGGCCAGGTCTTTGCCAGTATCTTCAACTGCACACAGCCTGAAGGAGTTGAAAATCAGTTTTCTGGTCTAAGTTTGGCTATGGATCTTTATTCAGCTTTAGCTTGTATTGCAACGGACCCCTCAAACTGTCAAGAAGTGTGTCCTTCATCAGTTATCTGCATGTGCATTGAGGATGTACTCATGAAAGAGAGGAGATTTGAATCTCTGTAGCCTTTTGATTCAGCACTGTATGCTTAATTTTTCTCAATAAGACACTGATTAACAGCCTGCTGTTGAGATTAGCTTCTCTCTTTTTCCTTACATGCATAGGAAGAGTCCTACAAGGATGTGCTGGGCCCTGGCTAAGATTAGATTGATGAAGACTGAGAGATGAATCCTCTTAACTCAAGTACCTTGAGAAGTAATATGATGTCAAACAAAGGTCCTATGGAATTGCTACATCAAATTAAAGTCAAAATAAATGTAACTTTTAAAATGAAGACAACCAATTCATCCTAATTAGTATGCTCTGATGGCTTGATTTATCATGACATCTTTCAGACTCAGTATGCCATAACTAAATGTCAGTTTTTATAGGAAGCACATTGTAGCTATCAATTATCCTAATTCAAATGGTCAGATTCCTGGGTTGTACTAGCTAGAATAAGATCAGCACTACCTTAAAAGTTGTGATGTCAGTCTTTTTTAGTATGTTTTTTGTGCCCTTTCTAATAGTTTTGTTTTTTCTTTATATTCAAGGATGTAGAAAAGACAACAATGTGTTTTGTAACTTCTTTTTTTATGTCAGGAGTAGGAGAGAATGCCTTGTCACAGGTCAAAAGGTGATGCAGCAGTGCTTCCTTCTGGAGGAATGTTTATAGGCTTTCTTTTTTTGTGCATCTTGGGAGAGGAAGTTGATTTGCCTTCCTTAGAAATGCAAAGCAAGTGTAACATCTGATTTTTTTAGTGAGAGAGATCAGTCTGTAGGCTTAGTAGTAGTAGTAGCATTCATTTGTCAGTTTGAGGAGGAGCAAGATTATTCAGACAAGGATATTAAATATTCCAAACCTGTGGTTAATATTAAATGGTTCTGATGTCATAAAGAGCAAAAGCCTTTACACTGAAACAGAAACAATACTTAGGATATTTCTGAGTCACTATTTATTTCTAACATGTGCTCCTTTCAAGGACCATATATCATTAAAAAAACCCAACAAAACAACAAAAAATGATCCTAAAATAAAAATAGTTTGTTTCATGGTTTTCTCTAAAAAAAAAAAAAAAATCTCTTTTGTCTAGGGAGTTTGTTATTCTGCTGTTGGCTGTTTTGAATTAAGCAGATCAATTAAGAACTTAATGTTCATTCATCTAAGGGAACACACTTCACAGTCTAAATGTTGTAGAGATTATGGTCCTAAATTTTTAACTTATTAATTAATGTTATATTAATAAAGGTGGAGTAAAAAGTTTTCTTGGGTTACCTTCTCAGTCTTTTCAAGGTGTCATTGATTTCTTTTTAGAGAAACATTTCTCATTGCTTTTTGACTTTTTAAGACCACTCTGTTCTTGTTCACTTAAACCAGTCATTTGAATTAGTCAGGATTAATACTCATTATCACTTTGTTTTCTTAAAATGGTAGTTCAGAAGTGCTCTTCAGTGAGAATGCATGATAGCAGCTCCAGAGTTGCCCATGATAATTACAGGGAGGAGATGAGTAACCTGATCTTGTAAACATATCTGGGGAGTGTAACTTATTATTATTTTTTAATCTGGGTCATTACCATGTCATATGTACTCTCTGTTAGGCACTGGTAGCTTACCAGAGGTCACAGTCTGAAAAGGAAATGTGTATGCATGTGTTTGATTATTGCCTTTTATGACACTGTTGTAAATAAATGCAGTATGTGCTGCAAGGCAGCAGTTTCAACAAGTCTTAAACCCCTGCCTCCCATCCCCACCCGTAGCCAGCTCTGCCACTGCAGAGCAGCACTCTCCCAGCTCTGCCTGCCGAACTGTGTGTGACGCCCCAAACGAGGTCAGAGAGCAGATCTGACTTGAAGAAGTGGAAAGTTTTCAGCATGGCAGCAAGCAGTGGAAGGGGGGGCAGAGGAGCTGAGGCCATTGTGGTGGCAGGTTGCTTCACATTATGAAACCAAGTTACCCAGTCCAGACTCTGTGAAAGGTCCAACACTCCAACATTCACTTAAACCCCAGCAGCAGCAGTTTTGGGTACCACAGCCTATCCCCAAGAACTGTTTACAGTTCTGTGCAGAGGCTGTGTGTCTAACAGAGGTGGGGATTTGAGCCACCCAGCCTGCCCTGCACAAAGGACATCCTGCGAGCCGCAGCAGCGCTTTACTGCAACAGAGGAAGCATGTGTTACGTGATGGGAGCCGCTTCCCCAAGGAGTAGATCACTGGCTTGCAAGGTTTATAAATGCCAGGACTGGAGAAAAAAAGCCAGAGAAAATGGAGAGTGCTGTGCTAATGAGCATGGTTCCACCTAGAGCTGGAGTCCTGCCCTGAGAACGGGCTCTAATTTGGATTGATGGTACCAGAGATGGCCATCACATGCTGGTGGTACAAGGAAGAGGCAGGTAGAGAGGGAACCAACTGTTAAACTCAACTGGTATTGTGCTTTCATTTTTTCCTTAAAGTGTTCTTTTCTGAATATACTGGGATTGCAATCTTGGATCCTGTTGCATATGTTTTTTTGTTCCTTGAGGCTGAAACAAGGAGAAGGCGGATGACAGGAGTTTACTATTTTCCTGGAGAAAGCAAATGCAAATAAAGTGATTAAGAAGAGATGCACTGGAAGGGCTTGCACCCTGAAATGCCATTCTGGGCACCATGGGGCACTGAGGAGTAGAGAGCAGGGACTTCTTAGAGCATCAGCAGTCATGAGTTTCTGGCAGTCACTGGGAAAGTGTGAGGTGCTGCAGGCACTCACTGACACCCTTCCTGCCATCAACTGAGAGACACCTTATGGCTTTGTGCCACTTCTGAAGGGTCATGGAAGGTTTTATGGGCCATCTGCTCTGGTATGCTGTGAATAACCAGAAAGGTATTTTTCCCAGCTAAGTGTAAATGAATAAATGTACTTTGAAGGTAAGATCAAAATGTTCAAAGTTCAGTGCTTTAAGCTAAGGTGATTTATTTTGGGGTTTTTTTTTAACAGTGAGCACATTGTGCTTGCACAAGTGAGACATACTCTTGTCTTACACATGGTTTGTGAAATATAGCTGACAGTAGGGATGTCTCCTTTCTGTATCTGGAAGGTATAAAGGAAGGCATGGTTACACATATTGGATTACATGGTAGAAAGAAGATCCTGCTTGAATGGAAAGATATCTTTTTTCACTCATCTAGTTTCTGGGAGAATAGTTAAGATTGCCATTGGATTTCAAGGGCTGCTTCATTACAAAGACAACAAAAAACCCCCTTCAGAATTCCCTAAACATTGTTTTGCTTCCTGAGTCCACTTTAATGTCTCATAAGATTAACACACTCTCCACTTTCTTAGAATAAGCTTGTTCTAAGCTATGATTAATGCAAAAGTCTTCCCTCAAGTATCTGAAGGGATTTTTCCTTAAAATAATTGTTAAAAAAATTAAAAATGGGACAATCTAGTGAAGAATTTATTTGGATATTTTCTTATTGATATATCTAGGATACCTTACTCATTTTCTGTTTAAAATACTAGATTTTAGTACTTGAAGCTCTGCACATCTAGCTGTCATTCTCACCTATGTATCAAGTACCTTAGGTACCTTAGTTTACATAAAGCACTATTCCAACTGTGAAATACAGCAGTGACTTTTTTTTGTTGTTGTTGTCACAGTTGAAACTCTACCAGTGTTCTTATCTAAAGAAGTCCAACAGAAAAACATGAGCTTTCAGATAGGAGATGATACAGCAGGAATTTTTGGTTTTTTTTGTCTTAAATCAGAGGGCTGATTTAAGAGAGTGACGACACTGAAAAAGCTCTTCCTCTTCTGGGATAGTTGTAGCATGGCTGACTTTAACTCCAAAAATGTTAAAGTATCAGAAGTTTTTGAAGAGTCTCACAGAATAGTTGGGAATCATGTTCATTCTATCCTGCCTTTGTTAGTGGTTAATGGGTTTACACATCAGTAGACAAGAAGTGAAGTTACATTTTTGTGAAGCTGGTTATATTATTTTTAAACTTTCCCACTGTTTCCTGCACAGGGAACTGATTATGTCGGGAGCTTTACCAAAGCTTTACCAAATAAGATTTACCTTTACTGTTGGCAAACTTGTAGAGAAAATTATGATGATAATATGTAGTTATGGTAATACTGTGAGAGAGAGGAGAGGGTGTGGTGAATCTCTGCTCTGCTAAAACTCTGAGTAGCAGCAGGCATCCTTCTGAGGTTGGTAAAGACATTGAAGGCTTCCATGGCCCTCACAAACTCTGATAAAGGATATTTTGGAGGAAGTTGGTGTGATGGATGTTCAGATGTTCTAATATCATCAAGCAGCTTTGTTTCCCTTAGGAAAACATCTTGTACATATTTTTCTGCATTCAATCCTGATAAGGGGGTGACAAAATATATTTTATTATGACTACAAATTGCATACTTTATGATAACTTGGTAGGGAAGGGATGTTGTGGATTTAATGTTTTCCATCTGGCAGCAATTAGTTCTGCTCTGAGACATTTTTAACCCTTCCCACTTCAAAGAGAGTTGGAATTTGTGGCTGCTAATGATGGTGTAAGCCCCAGGACCTCTAATACTATTGTGCTCAAGCAAACATGAAACAAGTTGCTGTCTTTCTCCTAAGTTTCCCTGTGAGATCTTTCTCATGGGACTACCTTGCTGAGTACAGTGTTAAACAAGCAAACACGTTTGTTTGTTAAGTTCATTCTTTAGATCCAGTTGGTTGCCTTTTCAAATATTAGACTAGACTTCTTGTCTCCATTTCCATGGGGAAAAGGAGCCTGTGCCTGCAGTGGCATGGTGGCTGTCATGTTTAATTGGTACAACAGGGGTTTTGTTCATTCATCGCTAGCTCAAACGAACTGTTACTACAGTAAACAAAAAAAATACAATCAAAAATCTCCTTTGTACAATAGGTAATTTTGTGCAGATGCTGTAATGCATGTGTGCTTGGATGTTTTTCCTTCCTTTTTACAGCAATATAAATTATGACTTCTGGAGTTGTAAAAAGAAACAAAGTTGCTTTTGTTATGAATTTTTCCAGTTGGATGTGAACACTTGATAAATGATCGTTTTGTATAACTGGAATACAAGGGTTGAAGGAAGGTCTTGTTTTACTCTAGTATTGTTTTATTGAAGAAAAACCCCAATAAATAAGAACCAAAGCTACAGTATTTGGTGATACAGGGGGTGTTATGTATTGAACATTAATATTTTAAGTAGGAATATTTTAAAACAGCATACCATAATGACAGCACAGTACTTTTACTGAACTAATGATTTGCATTTTATTCTTCTTTGCAAAACTGAGGAAATTGTGTCATTTATAATGCTGTTATCTTTGCAGTATTGTCTTCAGTCTTATTTTTTGCATTGCACAGTATGACATGCATTTTTGACCTAAGAATCAAATATTATTGCACTAAAATATATATTACAGTGAATTCGTTTTTATAATGTAGTGTAGTAGTATAAATGCAGCAGCTTTTTATCAGCATCTAGTAGCTCAGTAAAATTTCAAATTCTGCAGTATAAAGCTGATGACTTAATTTGAAATCATGCACAATTACAGTGCACTCACTTGTATGGTTGTATGAGATGTCTTTATATTTCTATTTTATGGAATTCTGACAGTGTTAATGTTTCTTATCTAACAGACTTTCCAGGCTGCTATCAATCAAGTGTTTCCTGCAGAGGAGGATAGTAAGAAGGATGTGGAAGATAATTGTAAGTTATGAATTTAAAAATAAATTATGCATTTGAAAAAAAAATCTGCAATGAAATGCATATTGTTTCCTTACAAGCTTCCTGTTTCTTTCTTGGCATCTTTGTTCAAATTTATGTATGACCTTTGCTAGTCCTTTAAACTTCTTAAAGGAAGCACATTTTAAATATAATTTATTGTGGGTTTTAGTTTTCATTTGAACAATTTAGAGGAATGGATAGTTACATAATTCCCACATAGAACTGTTGCTTGACTTCAGAAATACTCCATTCAGTATTATGGGTGTAACTGTACTTTTTATAGTGTGACAAAAAACTTAGTGTCATGATCAGCATCTGTATTTGTATAGCATTTTCCTGCATTTAAGGCATTTCTCAGGTAGCATTTCTGTGGAAGTAGAGGTAATGGAAAATAAATTTTAAGATTGCTTTCACAAAACTGGGGATGTGAATCTGGACCTATCAAGACCATGAAAATGGATAGGTTTGAATTGGATACAGGAGTGCTGGTGAGGAAGGAGTTTTGAGGTGAGCTTGTGTAATAAATGTCACTGTTGATCTGCAGGGCTTTTATTTTGTTAAATGTTTTATAGTTAGATGGATGGAAACAGTTGTCAGATCCGGGGAGAGAATACTGAGAAAGCTGAGTGAGTGCTGTGATCAGCTTTTAGACAAATGTTAAATATTTTGCTGTTGCTGCACTCTATGAGCAAATCACAGAGCCTCTCCTTGAATACTGATGAAGACAAGCCTTTGAACATTTCCTTTAGTGTTTACTGCTTGGTGAAAATACTGAAGACTTTGTAAATGGTGGACAAAAATATCTTCTATTGTTCTTCGTTTAAAATAGAGGCCAGGGGTCTGGTCTAGGTGATGTAACCTCAATTCCTGTCCTGGAACAGGGTTTAGTATTTACCTCCCATGACAGGAAATGCAGCTGTTACAGCTTCTCCATAAGAAACAAAAAGATGGGATCTGAGTCTTACGATCTGACTTAGATGATATCGTTAGAACCAAGCTGGTAGCCTTGCTTCCAGCTGTTTATATTTTTGCAAAAAGGATGTGGTTTCAAACTTTTCAAAGTTGTTACCTGTGTTTGCTGTACATGGTGATTGTTAGGGAAACGTACTTAGTCTGTGCATCTGTCCCAGTGATTTTGCTGAGATGTTCTAGTTCATGGAATATTCTAGTCAGGGGATTGAAATCTAGACTGAGATTATGGAAATAATTTAAGATTCCACCAGAATACTATTCAGTTAAGTTAGAGAAAATATCTTCTTCAGCTTCCCGAGTAGATAAAACTTAAAAATACTTTGTTCAATAATCCTTTCTGTATCAAACATTATTTTAACTTCACTAACATATTCTGACTTGCTGCTTACAAGTTGTGGTTCATTTGCAGGATGTGTGAATCCCAAATTCAATTTCCTTCTCTGTTACAAAGTATTTGCATTGGGTATCATTGATTTTTGAGAAAAAACCTACACTGAGTGTTCATAATACTGTTCTAAAATATTCTGAATCTTGGGTATAAAGACAGGGTATTGGATAAGACTGTTAAAACCCCCTAGTTCTACAGATGCAGAGCCTTGCAATTACTTCACAAAACAATTTTCAATAGCAACCCTGCTCTGTGGTATGTGCAGGAGTGCCACTATGAGTAAATTTGGCATTGACATTTCCTATTTTTTAATGCCTCGCTTCACTTTTTGTGAACTTCGTGTGCATGTAAGTAAATATATGGACAACTAAATGCACATATATGCACTGGTTGTATTTAGACATGAGCTATATTAATATTCAGAATTCTTTCTCTCTGGTGACTTCCTTTGCCTTTGGATATGGATGCCTCTTCTAAAGGATTTATTCTAAAGAATATACATTTTGAATTTGCTGACATAATCCTTAGTTTGCATGTCTTGAGGTGGTGGCATTCCTTTGGGGAGCAAGCTCCCATTGCACACTGAGTCTGCAGCTATAGCTGCTTTAATTGCAATGAGAGCCCTGGGAACACAATGAAATCTGGGGTCCTTTGCTTTTTAGATAAACAGCCTAATAAAAAGTTGATGATTAACTGCTTCCTTTAAAATACTGCAAACTCTGAGAGGTTCCTACAAAGATATGGTCAAAGATGTTGATAGACAAATTACTATGTGATAGTTTCTCATCTCAATACTGAGGATCCCAATGACTTCAAATTCAAGTTTGCTAGAATTTTACCATGCTGTCACCTCCCAGACACATACAGGGTCAGAAGGAGACAGGACTTTCTGTTTCTGGCCCATTTCCTTTTAATGTCTCTTTCTCTTGGGATGACCCCAATAAAAGAGGTGAAGGCAGACCGGCAATTTGTGGTCCCAGTGCCATTTTCTCAACCACGTGAACTGAGAATGCCTGGGGAGGGGAGGAAGAGTCCTGCTGTGCAGTGCCAGGTGTCTGTGCTTGTTTGCTGCAGCTACCAGTGACTGTGGGGTTGTGGAGGAATGTGTGTCTGCTATGGTGGCAGAGGAGGAACTGTGGTGATGGGGGCCAGCCTGCTGTTTCATAAAGGAATTGCGCACAGCCATGATTTCAAGGCTGTTATGATCCAAAGGGAGAGTTTACCTAGGGTAAAGCAAAAATGTGTCTTGTGTGCCTCTGCCCACACAGGAATATGAGTGCAAGGGATTTTGTGGAGGAAGGTGGTTTCTTCTGAAAAACACAGAAGCTACCAGGTCCTTTGAGAAGTGTGAATTATTTCAGATATTTGAAATCTGTATTTAGTCATGTAATGGAGGGAAGGCCTGTTATTCAGCAGAGCTATGCAAGCCAAAGGGAGGCTGCAATTGGCTGGTGAACCTGACTTTGCTTCAGGCCAGTCTAGTGCAGGTAGTTAGGGGACAGAGCCACAACCACTCCTCAGTCCACTGCAGGACACAGGGTAAAAGATGGAAAACAAAAACACAGATGTTTTTGAGAAGCTCTGATTTTCCTTTGCCAGTATATTTTGGTTCAGCAGGAGGAGTGCTGAAAGACATGTTAAGAGCTGCTTACTGAACTGCAGGTATCCTTGTGGGGCAAGGTGGCTGGGTAGGTTGACTTTAGGTCATACAAACTAGCAGCCCTTTTTGCACATTTATATAAATAAATTAGAATAATTTTTTGCTGCTGCAGCCCTTGAGAAAGGGTGTCAGTTCAACATAAAACAACTTTGTTGGTCGTTATAGATTAGAGGTGTGTATGTGACCATTGTGTGAGGTGCAAGGTAGTGGTTACTATTACAGAATCACAGAACCAATTAGGTTGGAAAAGACCTATGAGATCACCGAGTCCAACCTCTGACCTAACACCACTGTGTCAGCTAGACTGTGGCATTAAGTGCCATGTCCAGTCTTTCCTTAAAAAGAAAAGACATTAATGGTATGGTGCTTATTCCATCCACAGTAGTTGGATGTATACAAGTTTTTGTACTGTATTACTGTAAGTCTGTCAGTTGTCACTACACAAAATAGTGTACATTTGATTTTAAGCAGTGAGATAAAAAGGATTTAGCATATTTGAAAATGGAAGCTGTGTAATGAGTAGTGCCCTCATTTGGTTTCGGGATAATATTTTTAACAGTGTTACAGTGAGAACACTGTAGTTAAGGCTGCTGACACTTTCCAGGGCTTTATAGCTGAAAACAAGGACCAGCTTTGGATGTGAATCCGTACAGTCTGAAGCTTTCTCTGGGTGCCACCACCCTGTAACATTTCAGCAGTTACAGAATCCCAGAATGTTCTGATCTGCAAAGGACCCACAATGATCATTGAGTCCAGCTCTTAAATTAATAATAGCCCATACAGGGATCATACCCACAACATTGGTCTTAGTAGCACCATGCTCTAACCAGCTGAGCTAATCTCAGGGTCAGGTGTTTTATGTTAAATAATAAAGGAGAAAAATACAGCTAGGTTTTGGTGTGTCAGCATTTTTTTTCCCTTAACAGTTTCTCTGAGGGGGCCTAATGCTCACAAAATTCAGAATTGAAGCATGGAAGGCTGGGTTAGTGTCTGGTATTGTGATGCTGCTATTCCTCTCTCCAGATCCAGATTAGATGTTTGTTTTCATCAATTCAAAAGTCACCAGAAGCCAGCTGTTACTATAAATGTCAGTTGGGTGGCATTAATCTGGGGACACTGTGGCTGAGATTGGAGAGGGGAGCTGGAAGGAAGGAAACAGTCATTGGTAGGAATTTTGGTAGGCACCAGGTTCTGTGCTTAGAGGCTGGTGTGAAGGCAGGCACACTGTGTTTGACTGACAGGCTGGTTAAAGGAGCTTACATTGAGCAGAGCCTGTATTCGAGGCTCCTGCAGTCTGACCCTGTTCAGCAGCTTTCTGTAACTCCAACTGTACAGTTAAGAGCAGGTCTCTGGTTTTCAAAATGTGTATTGAATCACTATTCCTACCTCGAGACAGTGTAAAGGAATTACAGGATTAAACTGTAAACAAAGAGAGGGGTAAAAAATTCTCCTTAATTAAAGATTTGGTTTTTTGTCAGTACCTAAAGATAGTCCTGAGCTCTTAATGGTATGTGATTGTTTTTTTACTTGCAGGTTCCCTGATGTATTTAAATGAAGCCACTCTCCTTCACAATATCAAAGTTCGGTACAGTAAAGACAGAATTTATGTAAGTATTGTGTGTCATGACAACCAGTCTAATAGAGATGTCCTTTCAAAAATTCACCAAGTGTTTCTACTTCTGTTCTTCTGTTTTTTTTTCTTTCATGTAACAGAACTGCTAACATGGAAAGGTTGAGGTTGTAGGCCTTTTTTTTTTTTTGCCTTTTTTTCCTTACATTATACTTTTAGATCAGAATTCCATCTGATTTTTAGCAGGCAGAATAATAGGTTTTTCTCTACATGGCTGTTCATGTGCAACCATAACACAGCTTTGTATCACAAATGTTCCTACAGGTAACTTATTTTAGTGCTAACAAAGATGGTTTTCTTTCTTCATTATTTTTGAACGAAGCAAACAGGTGCTGTCTTTGACACCTCCTAGCTCAGATGTCCACCTTAATCTTTTATATTGCTATCAAATTGCCTAATTGTACTTAATGAATTCTGACCAAATTACATTTTGTCCTTGCCATCTGCCAAGCCACTGACAGCTGCGAAACAGAAGATAAAGAGTTTTCTTTCTTTCTTATTTTTTCCCTAATAGAAAACTAGCTGGGATAATACAGAACAGTTCTACATATTTTTAAGTGTCTTTGTTAAAATAATCAACTTTTCTTCTAGCATATATTGTAAAATTAATTTAATGAAACCCTTTTATATAAATGTAAAAAGAAAGTATAATTGTTTTCTTCTGTTGCAGTTAATTTACATAGCTTTAAATTTTTTATGGCTCAAGATCAAGCACCAGCTTTAAAATAAATAAATAAAAATGGCCATTTGAATGCTGCTGTGGAAAAATAATCCGTAAAGAAACCCAACCAAGCAATAAAACCCCCCAAAGAAGTAAAATTCTGAATATGAACTGTTCATGGGGTAGGATAGTATTTTTTGTTAATAAAGCCTTTTTTCAGCTTAAACAAATGCTACTAATGTGTTGTCCAGAATATGTGTATTTTCTGAAGGAAGAAAAAAAAAAAGACTTTTTTTTAGTTCATAGTTTAGCTACATTTCCCTTGTAAACAATTTTATGCTTTTTAAAAAATCTTGGTTAACAATATTTTTCTTGTTATTAAAAGGAAAATTAATATTAGTACTTGCAGCTCTTGAAGAAAAGTTTTCCTTCCGTGGAATAAGTGCTGAAAATAGAACTATCTAAGAAACATCATATATTGTATAATCCAGCCTTCTATTAATGTATCACACAATAGTGTCCAAATTTCAGTTTTCTGGGGAAATTCTCAGTAACAACGAAGCAAATAAGTTATTCAAGCTGATGTTTTACCTCATTTTCTTCATTTTGCAGGTCTTTTCCTGCAAATCTGATTTTTAATTTGATTCTGACCCCCCTCTCTTTCCTGTATGTAACCTGACAATTATAACCCAGCTATGAGAGTTTCTTTCAGAATCATTTAAAAAAGCCCCCTCTCTTCAGTCTTCCTTGTCCTATGGAAAGGTAAAAAGCAGCCTTTGTCTGAGATTCTTCTCAAATTCCCTCTCTGTGAGAGAACATTTGCGTTCTGTATTTTTCTCTGTGGAAGCAGCTATAGTTAATTTTCTCTTGGCTGAATGCTTTTATTGCCTGGCATGAATGCATTCCCAGGCAGGATCCTGTCAGTCCTTCCTGCTGAGTTGCTTCCATTAGATATTGAAAAGCTATCCTCCTCACTGGAGGACAGTGTGTTATGCTATCCATGAATTTAGTTTATTCGCTTTTGAGCAGGAGGTTTTGGCGTCCCGTCCTTGGTCCAGTAATGCAGACAATAGGAAATAATTTAAAAGGGGATTGGGAGAAAGGTCAGATACAGGACACACTCCACAGCTCGGTGGTTGGGAAATTTTCCCAAGATATTTTCACAGAAATGCTGAGAAGATAATTAAAGGAACTCTGAAAATATATCCTGTCTTATATTTGCATTAGTTGGAGAGAATCATAAATGCAATTGTTATATGGAGGCTATCATCTGCAATAGTAATAGACAATTGCTGTTAACCATTTGCTTGGATACTGCCTAGTAATTTGCTGTTTATTGTTTTCTTCACAGACCTATGTAGCCAACATCCTTATTGCAGTGAATCCATACTTTGATATACCGAAGTTCTATTCTTCAGATACTATTAAAAAGTACCAGGGTAGATCACTGGGAACATTGCCACCACATGTTTTTGCAATTGGTATGTATTGAGCCTGTAAGCCTGTATTTGTCTCTTTAAAAATGTACATTGAATACTTCAGAGTTATCTGTAAATTGCCACATGTAGCAGTAATTGATTTATTTTGAATTATTATAACATAAAAGTACTAATGGCTAAAATTTTAAATCTCATTTTGAGATGCATTTTGAAGGACTTGGAAATGAGCAACTGTGAGAACTCTGTTAGGATTATTCTGCACTTCCAGTGTTTTAAGTCTAAGTAGTTTAAATATAATTTGCAAATTAAAAAACCTAAAGAAGAAATAAAGAAATTCAAACTTTATAAGTGAAAAAGGTGTAACAATGATCAGCTCTGTCTTTCAATGTAGTAATTTTCTTTGCCTTATATTACATTGCAAGACTACATACGCTGTTTCCTTTTATATGTTTGTGTTACAAACAGCAAGTACAGTGAAATCCTCTTTATGGCTTAAACCTGATTTCAGTCACTTTTGAAAATAAAAAATAATTGGGAACTATAATCAAAGTCTGACGTGTTAAAAGCCCTCTCACTGTTTTGTACTTTATTTTGAAATAAAAAATATAATTAACTGGGTTTTAGTACCTGTTGCATAACAAGAGAGATTTTTCCAAGTTTCCTCAGACGTTACTCATTGCAAAGTACAACTGGAAGTTTCCCTTTTAAAAATATATAAAAGTAACATTGATTACTATTTTGTAAATACATTTAGTTAAAAATATTTAGTTCTAGATGGTTGATTTTGGTATTTTTTTCTGGATATAGTTGAGTGGGCCTTTGTTTCCAAGACTTTGACTTCTTACATGTCAGTATTGGAAGAATTACAGCTGTAGTATAAATTAAAAGGAAACAATTTAATAATCTGTAACACATACTATTGTAAAGATAGTTTATGTTCCTGAAAATGTTACATTTTAATTTTTGCATTGTAGCTTAACTTTATTTTTTTTGCAATTCTGCTGAGTATTAATTTTTGTCATGTTAACCATATTCTTATTTTCAAGCTGATAAAGCATTCCGTGACATGAAAGTGCTTAAGATGAGTCAATCCATCATAGTCTCTGGAGAATCAGGAGCTGGCAAGACAGAAAACACTAAATTTGTTTTGAGGTTTGTATGTTTGCACCAAAGTTAGTATGTGAATCTCTTGTGTTTATGCATTTGGTTGATACAGAGGCAGAACAAATCCACTAAATCAGTGGGTTTAAGATACAATTCAGTAAGATATGTATTAGCTCCTATGTGAACTTTATTACGAGAAATTGAGTTAAACTTAAATGCTGACATAACGCGCAGAAACAGCTAGATACTCACAGAAACTTTAAAGTCAATTGTAGTGACATCATGTAGTTATTATGGTTTATGATGCAGTCATTTTGGTATAGCACATCTGGTATTGTGGTTGATTGAAAAACTTAAATAGACATTTTAACTGTATCTTGCAAGACACTATTGGTTTTGCCATAAATGTGTATTTCTGTGTTGTTCCCTAGGTCTTTTTTGTTTTTTTTTTTTTTTTAGTTTGCTTGATTATCTTTTTAACTTTAATGTACTTTACCCTAGTTTACTGAATAAGACTGAATAGTGGAATTAATTTATTTAGTGATGTCCATGTACAACCAACACTAAATCAAGTGTATTAAACTGCATGGAAGCCTTATCGCTGATATTTATCAGCCTTGCTTCCATATCTGCATTATCTTTTAATGGCTTTTTATCACTCTGGAACACTGTAACTGGAAAGAACTGCTCCATTAAATACACCTGTGTCATAGGTGGCCTGATTATACAGGGAAGCACAGCGTGGGCAGTGTAAATATGCTCCCTTGTTCAGCCTTGGACTTGTTTCCCTCTATAAATATTTAACTCCCTTTTCCCTAACATCACGTATTTTCTAGTATTTCTCTACGGTAGAGGTTTTATTTTCCACATCTTGTGAAGAATTGTCACAACTGCCTGTTTCTCCTTCATACTGCTCTGTGCTGCCCCTGTATAACCGTTCATAGATAGCTGTAAGAATTACAGCAAGGTGTTGGTAATGATTTTTTACAGGGGACATCCTGACTCTATTCCTGATAAGAGTAACAAAAAAAGATAGCAGGCACTGGAAGAATATCTCACAAGAGATGCTCTTAAGGGAGATTATTCTTCTGCTTCTCAGCAAAGGAAGAGCTCATTATAACAGGCAAATTTCACTGCTGTTGCTTCTCCCCGCCACCCTGTTCACCATAAGTCCATGTAAAAAACATAACTGAGTTTTAAAAGCTGGAAGATTTTACCCTTGTGTGATTAGAAAATAAAAGGTACTATTGCAGCTCTTTTAGTGCTTCTGAAGGCTTTTGGAAGGCCCCATTTTCAAGAATTGTGTTTAACTTGTCTCAGATTCATCTATGAATTTCCAGAAAGCCCTGTGAGCAGGGGAAAAAAATTTAAAAAGGCCTGTAGCTTTGGAGGAAGTACACTGTGGTTTTATTTTCCAATTCTTTCTTCAATTGCTAAATTGAATCTTGCCTTAATTATAAACCAATTAATTAAAAATCCATGTGTATTTTTATTAACACTGATAGTTATGAATACAGAAACCCTTGGATGACAACAGTCTTAAATTCAGGAAATAGACAAGAAACCTTATGTGTTTAATAAAATATTAATAAATACATGTAATACAGTAATAATTTGATTATATTTCCATTAAACTGTAATTTTCATATGCATGTTGAAAAGAAATTTCTAGCAGGCCTGGGAGTATTGAAAAAAAAATCGAAGTGTGCATGAATATTTTTATTTTAACAAAAAAGAAAAGTTAAAAGTAAAGTTAAAGCTTACGTCGAAGTACATAAGTATTTGAAAGTTAAAATCAGAATGCTTTCCGTATAGTAATTAGTTAGTATTTGTGCACAGCCATATTAAACTCTGATTAACTGAGGAAACCTGACATGAGAGGAATGATCCTGATATTTTTATCTTGCTTTACAGGTATTTGACAGAATCCTATGGAAGTGGCCAAGATATTGATGATAGAATTGTGGAAGGTATTGGCATTTCTTTTATTTAACTAAAGGTTCCAAATTTTTATTTTTCTCAGAAATGTGACTCAACAGCAAGTGAAGAAAAGCTAGCATAGAAATACTATCACACTTTCTACAGCATAATTCCATAATTTACAGATAGTTGATATTAATCCAAGGTTTTGAACTTTTTTTTAATTTGTGATTTACTTTATTTATTACAGTATCATGCACTCGTTTATCTAGAAAATGTTTATGTGTGTGTTTGAATTGAACTTTACATGCATAATGTATTTGAGGTGGCAACCCTAATGGAATTTTAAACTGCATAAAATCTATAAGGACAAGATTGTTTTTTCATTACTATATGTTAGTACCAAGAAAATGTAATTCCTCTTCTTCACTATCAGTTCTCAAAGTCAGATAAAGTAGGGTAGTTCTTTCAAATTATGATTCTGGATCATTTTTCTGTTATATCATTTTTTGTCAGAAATCACGTAACTCAGATCAGCATTTGGTATCTATCTTTACAGTAAGCTCCCAGACAAGGTAGAGTGTGACTGTGTTGATCTTTCTTGTTGAGCCTCTTAATGTTGCATGTCCTTCCTAATTGAACAGAATATAGCTTTTTGAGAAAATAGAAATATCTGAAAAGCAAACAACCCTCAACCAATCTAACAATTCCTCATACATCAGTTTTAGTCCTCTATAGCATAGAATAAATTTATTTTGAAATTTCTCTACTGTGTTTTTCTTAAAAAATTCTTTACTTTTGCTTTAAATTTTCAATTTGGAACCACTTATTTAAGAGAAGTACTGCAGGCTTCATTCTCTTGTTGCTATAGGTCTGCTTAAATCAGTTCCTTAGTGAAATCCACTGCATGCTAAAAGAACTTAGAAAGTGGGCAAGAATTGTATAATGCCTGATGCAAATTAATTGGTACTTGTAGGTACTCCTCAAAGAGTTTGGGCTTGTTAATTTAGAACAGCATCTGATGCATGAATTCTGAAGGTTCTTAGGCATGATTTTAATGAATATGCTCGTGGCATATGTATTGCTAGAGGAACCTTCAGCCTAGCTGAAAGACTTTGCGCAAGATGGTTTTCTTCATAATCCTTTCTTCAAAACTTAATATTACATAAATTACCTGAATAGTTATCAAAGGTCTTGTAACAAGTCAGATTTGCATTTTTATAAGGTACAGCTAGACCAAAGAAATTAATTCTCATGTCCTGTTATATGATGCATTATCACCCATATTTTATCCAAGCATTGATGTCATTGCTTCATTCTTTAATTTTTGGAGAAGCAGATATTTAAATGGTTGTCAATGGAGTTTTAAATCTGAGTTTCTGCTCACTTAGTTTCCAGTGCTTATTTTTAGCTCGAAGCCTTAAAATATCTTGCAGATATTTTTAGTGGTTTATTGTTAACATGATTCAGTAAACTATTTTTCTTTGATCTTCAAAGCTAGTAAAATGTCTTTCAGAGGCCCTCTTTTACATAACCAGTGGGTAGTTTCAAACTGCTTAAACTGTGCATGGTGATTGTGTGTGTATATATATATATATCTATATGCATATGGGAATTAAGATAGCTTGCTGCCACTCTTTCTGTATGACCTTTAGCATGCTGAAAAGCAGCAGCCAGCGAAAAACAGTCAGTCAGTAACTTAATTGACCTAATTTGAAAGGGCAGTGTTAATTTGTTTTAGAAATCAACACACTTTTCTAATATTATATTTATTAATTTCCAAATTAATCTAATACATTCCATGCATGACATTTAAGTGGCATTTTTGTCTGTGGAATAAGTGGGTAGTTTATATTTCATGAATAATAAATAATTGGGAAGTGTCAAATTCTATGTTGTCTCATGTAGTTTATGTATCAGTTATTTACCTGCTTCCTATAGAAGAACATCCATGAATAATTTTTGGTATTTGTCTCTGAATTTCTTGCAGTATTGATTCAAGTATGTTGCAGGGTTATGAGATACTTAAGTACTTTATTTTATGTTCCACCACAATATAGCCAGTATAATTTGCAAAATATATTGTTCCTAATACTTCATACTTTTCCTTTAATTTTCAAACCTTATTCCAAGTAAGTTCCCCAATTAATTAGAATGTATTTGTTCTCTCTTTGTTTTCGGTAGTTTATTGATTGAATGTAACACTACAAAAATATTTTTTTAAACAGCAAATCCCCTATTAGAAGCTTTTGGAAATGCAAAGACTGTTCGCAACAACAACAGCAGTCGTTTTGGAAAATTTGTTGAAATTCACTTCAATGAAAAGGTACTGGAATTTTGTTACACATAACCAGTGATGATTTTTTTTTTGGCCATATAATGGAAATTCTAGACAGGCAGAAGGCTGAACTAGTCTTGCAGCAAATAGCCACTGTCCTACTTTACAGAATTGATTTGTATTGTGTCACCTTGGAAGAAAAAACAGAGCCACACTACTGTCTCAATACTGAAAGGCAGAAGGCAGCGCAAGTCAGTAGGAAAATTGCTTCCACCCACAGAAGATTAAAAACAGGTCCCTTCATTGCATATGTGAGTCTTCTCATGTGAAGACCAACTCATTTGCTGTTAGGTATTCATTTGTTCCTTTAATGCTCAAGTAAGTGCGAGTTATGTATTAGATATAAATGCATTTCAACTTCAGATGAATTACTGATTTTTTTCATTTATTTGTTTGAATTTTTGGGACCTCACATAGTAATAATCTGTGTGTGACAGAATTCAAGGAATTGGGTATTTTTTTGATAGAAATACAGTTGAACCGTCTATCTTAAGAAAAATTTTCTTTGTTTGGGTGTAGTTTTGTGTGGGTGGCATATGTATACACACATTCCACAACTAAGGATGACTGTATGGTTGGTCAGTATATCCAAGTTGAAGACTCCTGCTGTTGTTCTCAGCATACATGCTTTCTCATCTTTCTGACTGAGGACAGACCAACTGCAAGAATTTGTTTCTTTTCCTGCAGACTTAAAGCTCATTATCTGGTCTTGAGCTTATCGTCTTATTCCTAAGTCTTCATCACTTGGTTTGTAATTTAATTTCAGACCTTTTGTTAATAGTTTAGATAGCAAATAACTAAATTCCTTTCTGGGTAGAGGAACTTTATCTGTTGGTCTGGTTCATCTTAATAAAGTTACGGAAAGGATCAAAATGTTTACTTAAAATGATGGATTCATGATCTGTCTATCTGCTCGCCAACAATTACATGGTGTTTCAGTTTAATTATTTCAGCTGAAGCAAATAGCCCCCTGAGTATCTTCAGAAAATGCTTCAAAGCTTGTTTCAGTTTTCCACTGCAAGATCAGCTGGTTTGGTTTACTTGAGCGCCTTTTTTTTACAAGACATCATATCTCACCTTGTGGTTACCTTTTGAGGTCTGGTTTCTCAAAGTGATATGAGTACAGACCAAGACCTCCTGAATAAGGGAACAACTGCATAACTGCAATCAAATTTGTTGGTCAGCGAATCCTCATAAGTTCCTGTAATGGCCATTAAGTTCAGGAATTTCCTTGCTATTAAGATTTCTCTAGGCACAGGGAATTTTATCGTAGACCAGATAACAAATAGCTCTCAAAAATCTCTATCAGAATTCCTTCTCAATAAAGAAGTGCAAGTGTTGGAAATAAAATGTACTCTATAGTTTTAACCCTTTTATTTTACAAGAGTGTCAGTGAAATGCAACTAAAGAAGGTTATAATAGCACTGTCATCCAAAAAGTGTTAGGATGGCTGTAGCAATGCTCTTTGCTGTAACTCCTGAGGTCCTGATATGGATTTCTGCTTTTTTGGGCTGAAGAAGACCCTTCTTCTAGGAAGAGTGTATGTATATACAGTACATGAGCTGGGGAGAGAAGTAATGGTAAAGGAATTTTTTTTTTTTCTTTAGGCTTAGTATGTATTAGGTATAGATAGCTTTTAATCTTCTTTGGAGCAGTTTCTATCGAGCAAGTCATGATCAGCCAAAAGTAAATTGAAAACATGAATCTCAAATAGTGCAACAAATCTTCAGATAATCAGAAACATATTTCTTCTTCCTAGAACTCGGTGGTTGGTGGATTTGTGTCGCACTACCTTCTGGAGAAATCTAGGATCTGTGTGCAAGGCAAAGAAGAGAGGAATTATCATATCTTTTACAGGCTTTGTGCTGGTGCTCCAGAAGATATTAGGGAAAAGCTATATCTAAGCTCTCCTGACAACTTTAGGGTGAGTATCAGAACCAGCGTTTGTAAAGCTTGTCATATTGTCACATATGGATTTTTCCATATGGATTTTTCATATAGATCATATTGAGATTTCTATTTATTGTTGTTGACAGACTCATTCCTAAACTAATGCAACAATCTAAACAAACTAAAACCCCAGATTTTCTTTTTATTATATCTATTTGATCTTGGAATAAAGCTGACATTTTTCTTTACTGGAAGAATTCCTATACTTCTTCTCTGTCTTAAAATTGAGGAATCTGTGCTTTTCTAGAAAATGTACTGTTGCATACCCAGCTGTTGGTAATGTTATAATGGGCTCTTCTAGAGATGTAAAGTGTGAATTTCTTCAGGGCAAATCAAATCTCCTGGTAAGTACCAGTCAGTTCTTTGCTTGTGTTCTGTCATTTGTTTCCATCTCTGACCATTTCTTGCCTTATATCTGGCTTGGAACATCATGGAGGTGGATTTTTTTTGTATTCCTAAAATATGCAGACCAAATCTCTTGAGTTTTGAAGGGTTTTGTAATACAGCAATGTGGAATTATAAGGACATGAGCTAAATGACTGTCATCTCTTTAGACTTCCTTGATCTTAAAGGAAGTGAGAAACACTGCAAACAAATAATTAAGTTATAGTGATGATTGTTTTCTTTGTTGGTTGATCTTCCTACCTGGATTTCTAAATAAAACTTGGACTGTGCTTATCTGTTGCTTTCCCTTTTGTACTGAGTTCCATCAAAATTCAGCAGAGCGCTAGAAACTTTAAATGTACAAATGTCCTACCAGTTCTGTGCAAAGCAGGGCTTGCACATGTGAGACCCAAATCAGTGCACTTGCTGTGGAGAAGGTGAGGGTACACTGATCTCCAAACTGGCAGCTGCTGCCTCTTGACCTGGCCGAGTCAGTCTCTCCTTATGGATGAGCCAGGAAATGGGCACAGGGCTGCACTTCTATATTGCATGCATTGTACATTTGTACTGCGGTATCAAGGTGATCTTGCTCTCTAAAAGCCATGCCAGTATTCTAGGACAAGTTTCCTTACTTTCTCAAGGCATTCCTAGGGGTCTTCACAGACCTTACATTACTTCTTTAAATATTTAGTTTGTATCTTTTTATATTTTGTCTATTCATACTCACCTATGCAATGGAGACTTGTTCTGATGCTTATTAGGAAATAACTGCTTCCATTCCCTAGAAGGAAAGTTCTTCTTTTGAAACACCCAGCAAACACAATACTTAAGAACACCCAATATGATTTTTATTTGTAAAATGTGGAGCTAGTTTTCAAAACTTTCTTTACTCTGCAGTTACCTTGTGCAGTATTCTCTTGTATGTTTTAAAGCTAAAATGTTGAAACAGACTTTCCATGTACATTTTTTATTGTGCAGCCACTTTTCCGTTCAAGTTGATTTCTTTAAGTTAATAGATTTTTATTTCTAGAACATAGTGCCTGCCCACTTTTGGCGATCTTTTTAAAATCAAGAATTCTGCCCAGGAGAACACCCAAAGTTGTAGATGTCAGGGTCAGACTTAAAACCTTCTTAAAATCAGGCTGGTGCAAGACAGTACTTAACAGCCTGAGTTCTTTTAAAGAGGACACTTTCTTGCACATTTCATGTAAAAGGAGTTTATAATCACACCAGCCTTATCACGCTGTGACTTTTTTTTTTACTTCTACTAAGACTGCAGCAGGCACTTTAATTTCCATTAAGGATTTTATTGCTTTACTGTAAGTTAGTATTATTTGAATTGTGAGTTCCTTGCATGTGAAAAGTCCACTCTGCCTGTTAAATTAAAAAAAAAAATTCTCATTTTTTTCTCTCCCTTAAAGTAGATTATCTTCAATTAAAAATAAAACAAACAAAGCCTTAGGATAATTTTCATCTTTGTAAGCTCATAATTGAATATAAATATTCTTAAAGTTTATTACCCATATTGTACTCAATTTTCATCAAGTATCACTTCATGGGAGATTTTTTAGGAAAACAAAACTGTAAAAGATCAATTTTCCTCCTAAATTTGCATTTATTTTGTCAAGATGATTTTTGTGTTCTTTATTCTCATTTGCCACTTCAGTTTTCATCATAAAATTGTTCTGAATAAGCACACTTGTGTCACTTTTTTGTTACCACATTTTGTTGACTGCATATCTGGTTCAGAATTAATAGAAACCCTATCTTTCAAGCTTCTGATAATAGATTGTGATACTACACAAGGCAAAGTTTGATGATTGATCAGTGTTTTGGCATCAGTACTATTTTTTTTACAAGAAAGATATTCATAAAAAACCTCAAACCCTATAATTGGTCATTTGGAAAAGTTCATCCTTTAATTCACAGTTTTGCATAGGCTCTGTTGTGCCCCTGCTGTCTTAAGCCTAATGGCTTATCCAGTCAAAGTCCAAATTAGGGCTAGTTTGAGTTCTAAGACTCAGGCCTGGTTTCTTTAAAGTATACTTAGTTGGAAATAGGACCATCTCAAATTTAAGGTTTGGTTTGTTTTTTTTTTTCCCCCAAAGGAGCAAAACATTATTAAAAGATAAAGGATAACTTAATTCTCTTTATTCCTTTGGTTTGCTTCCCTTTGATTGAAGTGATCCCTGGAATCTCCTCCCCATCCATTTGGCCATCATGGCATAGGGACATATTGCTCTGGGCATGTAAACCAAGACACTGCATTGGCTGCCACTGCCTGACCTGTCCTCTGGATTGCAGCAGCACTGGTGGCCATTACCTCTGTATTAGTTCATCCTTCCCCTGCAGGCTCCCTGGAGAAGTGAGAATTTACTTGGCCAAGGATTACGCAAATAGCCCTGCAGTTCTGCAGGTTTTTTACACAACCATTCTGCAGCACAACCCACATGAAAGCGTGCAGTCCTGGGTGCTCATGTTTTAGGTTGCCCTGCAGAAGTTTTCAGAAATTCAAGGTCATGAGGAAATGCTGTGCTGAACCTTGTAGGTCTTTGTGCCTTGGACTGAATCACATGGCTGTGAAAGTAAAGCTGTACAGTAAATCTGTACCTGGAGAACAACAGATGAGGATGAGAAGCTGAAATTCTCCCACATCTAAATTTCAGGAAGAGAAGTCAAATTGCTTTATGTTTAGGTCACTGAAATTACAATGGTGTGTTGTACTTCACTAAAAAAACCCAGACAAAAAAAAAATCTCAAACCATACAAACCAAAACCCAAGTACAATGGTATTTAGATAGTCTGTATGATAATAAGAAACTGTGTATTTGTGTTCTTTTAAAAATATACTTTTACCCCAATTCAATATATAAATTTATTCAAGGGTTTAGCTTTCAAATGAAAGCCGTTATCTTGTGATTAAATGTCTTTTATGTAGGTTATCATTTAAAACCATGCTGGCTCACATTCTAAACCTGTCAGATAAGTTTCCACACTCTCTTTTTGAAAAGGATGGCCTTTTTCACATCCCATCCCCAGTTTCTGGGATTGTGTTACCAAGGCTGTAATACAGGGATATATTGTGTTTTAAATATGCTGTGCTTTGCATTCTTATTGGCTGATAAAGAAAACTAGAGTACTTTGTTAAACCCTGAGCTAGCTTTGAACAGTTGTTACTTTGTTTTAATATTAAATTTGTCATCAAGTTTTCTTCTGCTGTTAGAAATGCTTTGAAGAATATTTTGGGGTTTTGAAATTTTGCATGTAAATTTTAATCAGACAGTAGAATTGTCTGTGTTCACCTCTTAGAAAACATCTTTGTTCTATCAAAGAGTAACGAATCAGTTCACTTCCTTCAGACAAAGGGTTCTGTCCAAGGTTTTGGACAAAGTTCTCACATTCAGATGAAAAAATCAGAAATTAAAAGCTGGTGATCCCATTTTGCTGAAAGCAACAATAATTATTTAAATCTAAATTTAGTCTGATTTAAGAAACAGTAAATCTGAGATTACTATACAACATGAGGTGGATCTCTGAAGCCTGGTTCTAAATAAGGCTTCTGCTTAGATCACGTTATAAGCTTTAAATATTCTTCAGGCTTTTTAATACACTATATCTCCTGCTACCTATAGAAATATTTGGTGAGGAAAAATTAGTAGTTTCATATTACATATAGGTCATAAAATTAATTATTTTCATTCCTAATTTTGGTTGTCTTTTTTGTGATCCTGGACTCCTTGAACAGGTTTAATAGAAGCAAAAAGTAAGAAAATATTGTGTGACTTCCTGAATATCCCATTGTGTCAAAAAGTATTTTAATTGTCAAAATCAAGAAACTTTCAATAGAAGTTTAGTATTGTTGTAGTTTGTTAATTTTGTAGAGGCAAATAAATACATTTCCAAGGAATTAATTATGAGCACTTACCCTGTTGTTTGTATGAAATGGTTAAATCAAGCCATGTTGGGGGAGCCTTAAATAAAAGCGTACGTTTTCCTTACTTCTCATTTTAAGTATGCATTTCCACTTTTTTGTTGTTACAGTATTTAAATCGAGGCTGTACCAGATTCTTCGCTAACAAAGAAACAGACAAGCAGATTTTGCAAAATCGCAAGAGTCCTGAGGTATGTTTATATCTTCGGTTAGTTTATATTGCTAAGTAATAGACATAAAGTTGAAAGTGATTACAATTTTTACAGTGTGGAATGAAATGTTCATTTTACACATCTTTAAAGGTCTAAGGGGGTACTCTCAAAACTGCTGTGTTCAGAACTCTGTTTTGGAGTTCAGCCCTAGAAATACATTTTAACATGCATCATGAAATCCCAAATGCAGCAGTGCATATAAAACGGTTTCCTCTTCATTCTTATAATAATAACACTTAATGATGCAGCTTGTCTTCTGTGGAAAACAAAAATCTAATACTTTCGTAGTTTTCCTTTTTCACATCTTAACTCCTGGTAAGAATAGACCAGAAGCAGTGTTTTTTCTGGAGCCATTTTTACTACCTGGAGTTTTGAAATGGTGCTCCAAACTGTTCTATAAATCAGTAGTACATCCTCCCTTCTAGCCATTACTATAGTCTCCTCCTCAGTGCACTTGAAAGCTTTTTGTTTTCTCCTTGCTATTAACTGCTGGTTATGCCAGAGCATGGCATTTCCTGGATGAAAGTAAAAATATTTATACTTTCTTGCTCCATCTCTGTTTACATTTTTTAGAACTGGAATTACCAGAATTTGTAGCACTTAAACCTTTGAGCTGTTCACATGAGGATACTAAAGAATTTGTTCTGAATTATTAGTATGTATGAATTGGAAGTTGTTAAAACATTTAATTAAACTTCTACTCTGTTCTCTTAATAAAATTTTCATCTACTCATACTTAAAGTATGAAATTGACATTTGTGTAGCTGGAAGATATTTCAAATTTAATCAAATCCATATTTGTGATTCAGTGGCAGGGTAAGCTGCATGTATATCTGACAAAAATACAAAAAAAACTTATTCAAGAGCCTCTTTCCACCAAGTGGCCATGCCATCTCTTTCATAACTTGGCCTTGAAGCTCGTTCTCTGCTCAACTATGAGAGACTGTACAGATAGTTCCTTTGCTCATGTCAACATTGTCAAGTCTACCCCTGGATTTCTAGAGGTTGTATTACTGTAACACTAAGCATGTAGTCCTGTCTTCTGTTGTTAAATGCAGGCTATTTTCTATAATCAGGCATGGTAGAGAGTCAGATACAAAAATACTTACTTGACATCAGTGTGAGGCAGAAAGCTGGTAGATCCTAGCATTGGGGAATTTTGCCTTTGGGAAAGCTTACCCAATTTGCCTTTCACGAAGAATTGTAATGAGTAGGCATAGAGTATCAACATTCACTTATTTTTGCTACTGGAAGATGAACCTGTGCCATCTCCTGTTATTGATGTGATTTACAGGTGGGTGTTGTCATAAAACTTGTCCTCTGACACACTTCAAATAAGAGAAGACTTCATTTGAAATAAGTGTTTGTCTAAATTAAAACGTACTCGGAGAATAGTTCTGAAAATATATATAAGACATGAAGCAGCAGAACATATGATACCATAATTCTTATATGTAACTGCCATAGCCATTTGAAGGCTCAAAGTTAAATGATATTTAAACCTAATATAGCCATTTAAACAAGAAATATATTGCCTTGTTCAGGTTTTTAAATTGGAAATTTAGAATTTGTTCTGACATTTTATAAAAAATATTAAGATTGTTTATTTGAATAAAAGTAGCTGAATAGTTAATTAATACTTCAATTATTTTTGTGTTTTCCTTATCAGGAAGATGAGGTGATCATTTTACATAATTAACATGTAGTTTAAGGTTATTGATGTGCCTACATGTTGTGTGAAGTGAATTTTTCAGATGCATGTCGTGTTGTTTTGATAAAAATCATGTTAGCTTATTTGATATTAACAAGGCTTTTACTTAGTTAATTATTCTTTTTCATTGAAAACATTTAAAAATAAGTGTAAAAATGTAGCTCAGTCTGTGCATGTTCATGTAGTTTCTTGATTGCATGCAGATGTGTTACTTTCTACTATTTAAACTGGTTTGTAGCTAAAGTAGCTTTCAATGTGTTTAAGTTAGAAAAATCAGCAAAATGTTAAATTAGTATTTCAGAACATAGCTAGTATTCTCCTAACTCATAGACCACTGTAAATAACTTTGCTGTTTCTGAATTACCAGCAAAAGTTAACTAGTATATTTCCCTAAATAAGTCTGTTTAGAAGAGGGATATCTCTCTTGGTTCTGATTTGTCCTGCACTCTTGTTCTTCTGTCATCCTATTGCAAGCACCTCCATCTTCTTTCAGCTGCCTGGGGCTAGAAGGACTCATTTGCATTAAATGCTCCAATAGCTCCCTTAGCCGAAGTCTTCCTTCCCCCTGCTCACGATCTTACATTCCCTTGTCCTTAGCAGTCACATTTTCTCTAGCTTCTGCTTTCTGAACACAGTTTGAAGTTTGCTTTGAAATTTAACTTTGAAGATCATGCTTCCAAGTATCAACAATTTCAAATAAATTAAGGTTCTTGTGAAGCCTATATTGTATGAAGAACTCAAATCTCTGCTTAGTTTGGCATGCTTTTATATGCTTTTTGTTATGACTTATTCTTGACTGCAAATATTTGCTTACATTTACTTTAAGGCACTTACATAGAATTCTTGGCTTTTCTTGTTTTATAGTATCTTAAAGAAGGTTCCTTGAAAGATCCACTGTTAGATGATCATGGAGATTTCAACAGAATGTGCACAGCAATGAAAAAGATTGGACTGGATGATGAAGAAAAACTTGACCTTTTTAGAGTAGTGGCTGGTGTCCTTCACCTTGGAAATATTGATTTTGAGGAAGCTGGGAGTACTTCAGGTTAGATGAAATATAAACTGATTTTTGTAGAAATACTGAAAATGCCTCTTAATTAGAGACGTTTCCTTTGCATGTGAATTACTTATTTTGGAAGCTTCTTTGTGTTCGTGGGTAACTCAATCTTCATTCACCTCATTTTGAAGTCAAGTTTACCTGTTTGTTTTAAAGTTGTACTTCTTTATGTGCTCTGAAAGCAAATGGGCTTGCCCTGAAATTGTTCAAGAACTTGTTCAGTGAAAAGTTTGATATAAAGAAAAGAGCCATTTTATGTCTTAAAACAATACTTGTATTTTAATGATTGGTATAAAGTCCAGCTTCTCTCTAATGTCATGAAAATATCTTGAAATTAGCAACTCCATCTGTAGGGAAAGGCATAATGTCCTTTGGCTTCCAAAAATAACATTGTGTTAGTATTTTGAGAGTTGAAGAAAAAAAAAAGTTACAGCAAAAATTTAGGTGAATATAACTTCCTAATTTTAGGACATTACTCATAAGATGAAGCAGTACAAGTGTAGTTGGGACTTAATTGCAGAATGAGCATGAAGGTTGATGAAGGAGAATTAATGATTTGGGAATTGTCCTTATTACCTTACTACTGAAATCATCCTCTCTAAATTGAGAACTGCTGTCCTGAAGGACTGATTCCTCTGGGTCTGGATGTACACCTGTAGCAGAAAACATAAGTATGTAGATCTGCCTTGAGTTGCAAGACAGAGTGAAATTGGTTCCTCCTGGTCCTACTTCAAGTATGTATAGCTGTTGGTGCAGTTTGGAAGAGTAAACCAAAGAACATTTTAAAAGGTGTTCTGAATGATCAATTAAATGAGTGCTAACCTTGCAGATTCACTAGTTCCTGACCCCAAATACAGAATCAGCACAGTACTGTACAGAACATTCTGTTCAGAAGATATCACGGGTGGGCTCTGGTCCCATGTGTCAAATCAGGGCCGGTGCTGAATTCAGACTGGGTAGCTTAGGGTTGGCACCGAGGTGGGTTGTTGTGTTTGTTTGGTTTTTTTTTTCCCCTTTCTCTACTATGTAGATCAAATCAGAACCTCCCCAGTGTCAGTTCATGCTGTTGCCACCTTCATGAAGATGACTGAAATGCACATAATTAATGAATCTGGGAAGATGCAGGTGTAGAGATTGGTAGTGGTTTTGTGTAGCTCAAAACAGTAAGCTTCCCAGACATCTTCCCTGTTTGGGCCTATTGTGAGTTGTGGCTTAGGCATTGACAAGGTGGAAGAGTGAAAGAGGTGCAGATGTGAGTTTGAGGAGAAAATGAACAAGAAAAGTGGGAACCACAGATGATGGGCAAAGTCAGGGTTTAGAGAAGGGAACATCACCAGAGAACTTACGTCCTCTAAATATTGAAATTGAGATCCATTTTTTTTTTGGAATAAATTACTGAACTTCTAAAATGTAAATGAATTCCAAAAAATATAAATGAATGTATTGAACTTTTAAATTCCAAATACATATTTTGTTCTTCCCTCACCTTGTGTGTCTTCATGCAGGGTGTGCATTCGAACTGCTCCAGACAGTCTCTTACAGAGACCCTCTGAGGTTCCATTGCTGCTCTACTGTGAGGAGCAGGAAATACATGTAAATAAGTGCTAGATTTTATTAAAGTGGGTGGTGTTCCAGTTGGAGACCTCTGCTGGCGCCAAGGCAGGTGCAGAGCAGCAGGGAGGGCACCTCTCGGTTGCTTACCTGGGACATGTGCAGAGCCTTGTCTCAAAAATCCAAGGGGCCAGGAGTCTGTCCTAGCAGGCACTTCTGCTGCACAGCAAGGGAGCCTGGCGGATCACAGGAACATCTAAGTTCAAAAGTTTTAAGTCACTAGCATTAGTTTGTAGGGCTTAGCACTTCTGCATTTTGGGGTAGTTCTTCCCTACGAGCAGCCTGGACGGTGTTCTAGAAATACAGAATTACACGCGCAGTTTCTGGGCGGGGTGTTATTTTTGTGTTTGTTTTGAGGGGGCTCTCTAGGTTCTGAGAACCGAACCGCTAGGAGGCAATTCCGAGGGGCAGAGGTGAATTCCCTCCCTCGCGGCTGCTACTGACGGTGTGTCCCCGCAGGGGGCTGCACGCCGCGCGCGCGGAGCCAGGCGGCGCTGGAGCGCTGCGCGGCCCTGCTGGGCCTGGACGAGGACGATCTGCGCGGGAGCCTCACCTCGCGCGTCATGCTCACCACGGCAGGGGGCGCCAAGGGCACGGTCATCAAGTGAGTTGGGGGGGGGGGGGGGGGGGGGGGCCGGGCCGTGAATGGGGGGGGGGGGGGGGGGGCCGGGGCCGGGCTGCCCCTTTCTCACCCACAAGCGGCCCCAATTCCCGCTTAACCAGGTACAGGGGTGAGCTGAGGTGCGTGCGCTCGACCCAAGCGCTTCTTTTAATGTTTACCAAGAACAGGTAGGCCCCATGGCCGCTGAAGGCCAGCAGGTTTACAGCGCTAGGCGCTTTGACTAAGGAACTGCCGCGTTGTGTAAAATCTCTCGTGTGTCAGTGAGTACGCTGTGTGGCCAAAGAAAGTATAGCAGCCAGCCAGTTAAATCCGCAGCCTGCGCTGCAAATTTGGTGTGCTGAAAGATTTATCAGATACACTCTATCAAGGAATGTTAATGCGGTCCCTAAAGTTTTTCAGAAGACACTTGAGTCTTTGTCACGAGTGGCTGCACGAGGGCTGGGATGCTTTAATTACAGGGCAGTATATCCACCCTTCCTAAGGTATGAGTGATCAGTGTCCTTGTGTTTGCCATATTTAATTCTTCTGAAATCAAGTTTCAACTTTAAAAGCACCCCTGCAAATGGTAATCCACAAATGTGCTGCTTTTTGCTGTTTTTGGTGAACACACATTTGATCTTGACTGATAATGATGTTTCACAAATGCACCAATAGAAAGTGTGTTATATTGGGTTTTTTTATTTTTTTCTGAAGCTATTATCAAGTTAACTTCCTAGACACAGAAGCTTGACAGTGATTTCTTTCTGTATGCGCATAGAGAAGGAATAAAGGCAAAGAAAATGTATAAATATGGTACCGGTGATAACATTTCAGAACTGTTGAATTTATGACTGTTGCAAAACTGAGTTTTAAATAGTTATCTTTTATTTATCAAAAACCTGTAGCTTCCACCACAAGTTTTATCTTGCTGAGATTGATGCTAGCACGCAAGCTGTCAGGGATGCTAGCTCTCTGCAATTGAATTGTGTATTTTAACTTTCAGTTCTCTATGTTGAGTATTTTCTGGAGTTCAAGGAAACATCATGTCAAAATCTGAACTTGGACTAAGTGGTTTTGAGCACATTGCATTAATTCTCAAGTGTTCAGCTAAATGTATCAATCTTTTCATTAGGAAGCTAATGAACATTCACTCCTTGGAAGAATACATGTGTGGTTTTCATTGACATATGGAAACAATCAGACTGTTTTAGTGAATTGGAAATACTTTATTCTTGTTACACCAAAAGTTTAGTATGTGAAATTTGTAATTATCGGTGTTACTGGAGTTTATTTAAACTCCTTGAATATTTTGTCTTTAGAAATTTATTGTGGGGAATTATTATTATGGAAAAAGTTCTAATGCAGTGATAAATGGTAAGTAATGTTGAGGGGATGGGATGGAGTGATGTGTTACTCTGCATTCAGTTAAAAGCTCAAGATCTAGACCTCTTAATTGTGTATTCAATAGTCTATTTATGGAGAGTAAATTCTTTTCTCCCTGCCCAATGTAAATTCGTCCTCTCCCCCACCAGTTACTAGAAACTGGGGCCTTTGAGTCATTGTCATCTTGCTGCCTTATCAGATGACATGGAGTGTTACAAGTAATTTTTCCCTTCATTACAAGCTTAATGTGTAGGAAGATATCAGTCTTGCAGGAAAAAGTGTCTCCAGTGAACAATATTGACCAAGTTTTTACTATTTGCTCTTTTCCAGACCAGGTCTAAATTGACAGCAAAATCTTTGATATATTCATTGAGGAGAAGCTTTATCATTATTGTGGATAATATTAGAGTAGAAAATGATATATTATGCAGTACAGATGGTGCTCATAGTAATGCATGGCAATATGAACATTGTAGGTTTTGAAAGTCAGTAACATTTTTTACCTAATTCAGGTTGGGATGCACAATGATTGATGATTTTTCTTGGTTGACTTTCTGCTCATCTGGTTATTCTCCATATTGCATTTGTATTTTTTAATTCTCTTCAGCTTACCACCACCTACTTTCTTTTACTGAAATATCTCTTGTGGATTTTTGCATTATGCATTTTTTGAAAAAAATTTTGTATGCTAATCTTGTTAGCAAGATTTTCTGCTTTCCTAATTCAGTATTATTAGAACCCATTTTTTTGAGAATACCCTTAATTTCACATTCCTTTTAAGTGAAAGTATTAAATAGAAGTGGAAGAGCTTTGAACAAATTGTATCTATGTCAGATTCAGATGGCACCCCACTGGAAGTGCTCTCAGTGAACTGCTGATTCTGCCTCTGAGAACAGACTCCTTTAGGCTGTTGTGCATGTAACACGTACATAAGGCTTGTCTGTATATTTTCCTTTTGAGAATGTTTGGTGGGACATATCAAGCCGCCACCACCACCATTATGAGTCACACCATGTCATCACTTCTCAAGTGACACTGTTGAGGGAGGTTTCTTAATTTTTGTTACAGCTTTGGGCATATCGTTACAGTATATTTATCCTTGACAAGCCTGAAGCGTTATTAGCACTGTGCAGTTTCAAAAGTGTGCAAACACAAGGAGTTGTGTTTTTATGCCACCAGATCTTATTTTTCTCATGTTTTATTTTGGGGGTGTCAAAAATGAGTTCAGCAGATTCCTTACAACATCTCAGTGATTAATGCATTAAGCCTCTTTCTAGCATTTTCTAAACTTGTGCATCTAAAAGCAAATACACCCTAATAAATACACCAATATCATCTTCTCACATGTACTGCATGTATAAGAAAAGTGGATTGGACTGTTTTTAATATTTACTAAATAGACACCATTTTAGTTATGGTAGTGTGGTTTAGAAACTATTTGACTGCTATCAGTATTAGAGTTCTGACAAGAATATTGTTTTTGTTTGGGTTTTTTTTTGTTTTTGTTTTTGTTTTTGTTTTTTTTTTTTTTGGTTCCAGCAGCCTAAAGAGCTGATCATTTCTCTCTCTTTCTGAGGACCTTTTGTGTGCAAGTAGATCATGTGCGTCCTAATAGGTCACAGTGAATAAATATCTCGGCTGAAATCACTGTGCTCAGAGTATAACAAAGGCTTTGTTCTGCTGGGCACTGTGGAGCCAACAAGGAGCAGTAGGAGGGTGCTGGTAAAAGCAACCTCTCTGAATTTTATTAAATACTCATGTACAGTGAACTGCCTGGGGGACTTGGCAGCTACACTACATCTATCTGTCCTTGTCTCCCAAAACCCCATAATAATTACCTTGTCAGATGATGTTTTTGCCATCCATGTGAAGTGTGTTTACAGAGAGAAATAGCATGTTAGGATTCAAAATCTGGTGCTTCTTTTGGACTGTAAATGTGCTACTGTGCTTCTCTATTGCTCAGTTTCTGCCTTTCCAAGAAGACTTTCACAGAGGACTCCATTATCACAAACTAAATTATTTTACAGTGTGAAAAAAATAACTTGCATCATTCCAGGTCCTCCAGCTTCTTTTGCAGTACTTTTTTTTTTTTTTTAAGTGATGCTAATGAAGTGTCCATTGGAAAAACTTTTTCAAAAAATACTTTTCTACATTATTTTGAACTTTAGCTTTTCTCAAATTCCAAATGTACTGCTTATATTCTTTAATGATGTGTAGTATTTAACTAGGTAGGGTTATTTCATCCAGGCTACCGTATTTATGAACCTGTAACCATATTGGATAACAGTAATCGATGGATATCGCTTCACCTGCTCTGTCCCTCAGTTGTTGTCAATCATGGGCAAATTATACGTGGTTTTAATTGAAGTTAATTTGTTCTGGAATATAGCTGAGAACTGCATGGAGTTGGCCACAGGCTGTCTACCCCATCAGTGCTTTCCCCTAGGTCTCAAACTCTAGAACATTGGAAACCTTGCTGAAGAAATTGGCATGAAGACCAACAAGGGTTTTTTCTTGCAGCCTTACCAAAGTGCTTAGAATTCAGTAATTTTTCTCTCTATTCCATTCAAGTAGCTGATAAATGGAGGAGAGGGAAAGAAGGTGAAATGGAGGAAGGAGAATTTATCTTTTCCTGTTCAGGCAAGAAACAAAAGAAAAAAAGCGATTCATTTTTCTTTGTGCAGACCAAAGAAAGGAAGAGCTGAGGGAAAGCAAGTTTGTGAGAAGAAAGCTACTTGTTCTGAACATCAGTTCTGTGATGGGGCTCATGTGTATCTACTGTCTCAGGGCATTTTCAGCATTATTTCTGAACTTTCAGTTGTGCAGAATATATTGCAGGGTTACATTTTCTTTCCATGTGTGTTTGTTGCATACTATGAAATTTAAAAAGGGTTTGTGCAGTCTTTAGAATTATACTTAATAGTGGCAGAATTTGCTGTTTTATCCTATCTTATTAATACATGCTTTAGCAGTACAATTATTTGTCCTGTTGTTTAAAATAAGTAAGTGAAAAGCATAAATTGTTTTAATGTATTGTATTATGTAATAGGTCTACAGCTGACAGGATCAGAATACTAATTCTGATCTCTTAAACGTATCAGAACAGAATGCAAAGGTAACTTCCTTCTATTTATAAGCTGAGATTTATGTCAGTACTCATTACCTTAAGACAGATACTTAGTGGAAGACAAGACTGTGTGTTAAAGCTAATTACTATCAAATGTAATGTAGCTGCAAGTGTCCTTTGGGAATGGAGACTCTGGTTCTGTGCCTTACCAGTCACAGTAGAAAGTGATCTCCATCACTCTCACAATTCTGCATCAGAAGTATTATCCTTGAAGAAATAAAAAAATTGTAATTATTAATTTGGTGCTTATGAATTATGGGAAGTGCAGAAAAATATGCAGTATGGGTAAGCTGTTGTGGTTTAACACCAGCTGGCAATTCAGCCCCTCATAGCTGCTTGCCTCCTCCCTGCCAGTGGGATGGGGAAGGGTAAAAAGGAGAAAATACATGGGTTGAGATAAAGACAGTTTAACAGGTAAGGCAAAAGCTGAACATGCAAGCAAAGGAAAACCAAGAATTCATTTTCCACTTCCCGTTGGAAGGTCAGTGTTCAGCTCCTCAGGATAGCAGGGCTTCATCAAATGTAATGATTACTTGGGAAGACAAAATTTCAAACTCAGAACATCATTCCCCTTTCCTTCTTCTTCCTTCAGTTTTTATTGCTGAGCATGATGCCATATAATAGGGAATGTCCCTTTGGTCAGTTGGGGTCAGCTGTCCCAGCTGTGTCCCCTCTCAGTTTCTTGTTCACCCTCAGCTTCCTCACTGGTGTGATGGAGTGAGGAGCAGAAAATATATCAGGGCAAAAACTAAACTAGAGGCTTTGTTCTAACCAAACAAGTCATAAATATTTGAAATAATCTTTGTAGATGATATATATAATTTTAAATATTGTTCTCTTGAAATTGTCAGTAGAGTTTCTAATTATCTAATAAACAATTATGAAAGTGTCTAAATATAATTTCTACTGATGGTAGCAAAACATTATTCTTTTTACAGGTAAGGTAGTCTAACTTTGCGAGATTGTTCCCTATCTAGAGATCAGGGGGTTTTTTAAGTTCTAATTTATGGTATTGGAAAGGCTGTTTTTAAGTTTAGAATCTCAGCATTTCACAGTAAGGAATTCTGAAAAGTAAGATCTGTATCTTGTTTTTTTTTTTAGGGTACCCTTGAAAGTGGAACAAGCAAACAATGCTCGTGATGCCTTGGCTAAAACTGTGTATAGTCATCTGTTTGATCATGTAGTGAAAAGGGTAAACCAGTGTTTTCCATTTGAAACTTCTTCTTTCTTCATTGGAGTTCTAGATATAGCTGGTTTTGGTAAGTATACGTAAAATAATTGCTAGTTGTCACTTTTTTCCCACCAAATATTCAATAGCAAATTCTGTAATGAAGAGTGGGAGGGTTTTCTTTTTGGTGTTGATGGGTCTTGTAAAGCTTTTGCCATCTTTGGCTCACTGAAATTTAAAACAGGGCATATTTTGTCATGTGCTGAAGTCCTGCCATGGTGGTCCAGGGGAACAGCCTTTGGATTTCAGGTCTTTAGAGCTTTGATATTCTGTGCCAGCCTGTTATATCATAGATGCATGCAGATGGATTGATACAATTTCCCTGTTTGGTAACATCTTGCTTTGATTTGCTGCCAACTGTATGTCATTTGTCTTAGAAATATCATCTGCTGCAGTATTTTTAGATGCCTTGGGTACAACTTGGAAAGCTGTAAAAAAAGATTTCATTTTGCTGAAAGAAATGGCTGTGGATCTGCACACATCTTTAAATATTAACACTGTGAAGCTTCTCTTATTTACTATTTAATATAAATTCTTGGAGCACTGTTTTATCATAAAAGTTTAACTTCTGTCTTTCAGAGTACTTTGAACACAACAGTTTTGAACAATTCTGTATAAACTACTGTAATGAAAAACTTCAGCAATTTTTTAATGAAAGAATTCTAAAAGAGGTATGATATATTTCATGTTATATTTGAGTTGGTTTTTTTTCTGAAGAGATACTTAAGGTAGTACTACTTTTTATAAGATCGCACATTATAGTTAAATTAAAAAATGAGCTGACATACTGTTTCCATATTATGTGACATCTTGTTGTGTCAGAAAAGACTGTGGATTTTTGAAAACCAGCAATGACGTATCCAGAGATTGGATAATTGCTAATACCTGATGGAAATATTTAATTGAACAAGCTTATCATTAGGGTGTTAAAGTTGGAATATATTAAGCTGTGTAAGGAAATTCTCAAGTGTGTATTGATTCATGCTATGTTTTTAAAAATGACTTCATGTTAAGTATTTTTTTTTCTTGATCAGTAAAAAAAAAAGGAAAATTAACAGTGATTTTTTTTTTTTTTTTCTTTTCAATTACTTTTTTTTTGGTAACTTTAGGAACAAGAACTTTACCAGAAAGAAGGCCTGGGGGTTAATGAAGTTCGTTATGTAGATAATCAGGACTGTATAGGTATGTACTTCTTGAATTGTCAAGCTTCTTGTTACAGTCATAGGGAAAAAAGCTTCTGCCAGAAGAGGCAAAATATGCATAGAATTAGTAATTGTGTGTTTTTGTATATAGCCTCATTCAATTCACAATCTTAAGAATTCGTAGGCATTGCTGCAGTACAAGCAGTAGCAGTTTCACTTTTTCCACAGGAAAGAGTTTGTAGTAAAAATCCCTCTTACAAGAACAGTTTTGTAGAGAAAGGAAACAAGTTGCAAAAATGTGAGTTTGTGTCTAATAGTTCCAGGAGCATGAATTTCTGTGTCAGCTTTCAAGGGCTTTGCTATATGTATGTGAGAGGTCAAAGCAATGCAGTTGTTAAAAGTTATGAAGCCACCACTGTATGCTCAAGTCTGGTCTGCCTTTCCTGAAACCAATTTCTACTTTTCATTGGATCATGTTATCAAATGAAAATATTAACCTTTTAGTTTTGACTTGTGGTGAAATGTAGATGAAAAGCTTAAAAATCTCCCCCAGCAATTGAAGCAGTCATTGCATAAAGACCTATGATCCTACTGTAAGAAGACTTGGGCACCTTTTGGATGACTAATTTCAGCTTGAGATCAAGAGTTAAGATCAAACAATCAATTCCTGATCTTTTTCTCCCATGTTCCACAAGAGTCAGAACTTTTAGATTTGATGGATATATTATACATACCAATTAAGATATAAAGAATTGATTTGCCATGACTTCGTGTATTTTGTTTAATGGCTTTCTATAGGTACTTTTGTAGAGAATCAGATCAGCACCTTTTAGATATGTAATGTTTAGTGGTGATATGAGTTGATATATGCAACTTTTGTAAATATGTTTTGTATTAATAGATTTGATTGAAGCAAAATTAGTAGGTGTACTGGATATTTTGGATGAAGAAAACCGTCTTCCTCAACCAAGTGACCAGCATTTTACTTCAGTTGTGCATCAAAAACACAAGGACCATTTCAGGCTCTCAGTAGGTTTATTTTGTTGTCTGTCTTGTTTTAATGAAACAGTTCTTGGAACAGTTGATAGTAACACTTCAATTTAATGAAAATCTTTTGTGAGAAATCTCATACCACCCAGTCTGCACAGTCTGTACCTCTTTGTTAAGGACAAGTTTGGTTATTAGATTTGATGAAAAGTTCACCTAAGGCTTCGAGCAATTCTAATATCCTGCTGAAACTAAAGCCATATTCTTCACTTACATTTGAAATTTGTTAAGATGTAAAGCATGAAAAGGAAGTAAAAAACACATTTTAATTTAGATTGTTTCATATCAGATGAATTATTTTGTTGTTCTTTTAAAAAATTGTTTGCTTTGGAGAACATTTGACTCATGTCTAGTGAGCTAGCACTTCAGAGATAAGAAAGGGAATCATATTAGGAAAATGTTTTTATTTTTTTAACATACAGCCCTGTGTGGAAGATTAAGGCAAATTGTTGCAATTTATATCCATGAATTGTGTTGGAATAAAAAAGAATGCTGAAAAAATGCAAGCAAAGGAAGCCATCCTTTATCATCCATTTACCAAAATTGTCATTCATTTACCTTGTGTTAAGTTTCCACTTAATCCTGTTTACCTGAACTGCTGTGCAGTGAAACATTCTGGTGGTATGTGCATGATCAGCTGGGTGCTTACCTGTTATGAGGTATCATCTAGAGCCATATCCTAAACTTCTGTCTAATCCTATTCATACAACAAGGCTATTCATCAGCTGTCATATGAATGATACAGAAAGTGTTGATTAAAGCAAAACCAAAATCAGCCAGCTGGTATTAGCAATCCTGGTGACTTGTATTTTGAATACAATGTATTTAAGAGTGTGGAAGAGTTTGAAATCAGGTTTCTAGAATGTCATGGTTTGGACAGGAACAGTAATGATAAGCACAATTGTACTTAAAGGAAATGTGATTTTTTTTTTAACACCTAGTGCTCCTGGCAGATCATGGTGGTGTTCGAAGAATAAACTATTTCCTAGTCTCCACTGCAATACTTCTTTGTAATTCAACTTCTTAATTCCAGATTCCTAGAAAGTCTAAATTGGCCGTTCACAGAAATATCAGAGATGATGAAGGCTTTATTATCCGACACTTCGCTGGAGCAGTATGCTACGAGACGGTAATTTCACCTATGGAATATGATGTGTATTGTGTTTTGTAGAACATTTGTATTTTTAGTCCATATAGCTTAAATGAAAAAAATTCCTGTGATCAGAAGAGAAGTTCAAGCATTGATGTGTCTTAACTTTGAAACTAATTTTTGGAGTATTTGACAGAATTGACAATTTCCTTTAACTTTTCAGGTTACAGCCCATTTTAATGATCTGTTTTGTGTAAAAGTTTGTTTCAAATCTATAGGTAATGGTGTCAATATTAAATATATTTTTTCACAATCTACTGCAAATCTTGTATTAAATGGTGTTTACATCCTGGGGAGAAGAATAAACTATGTGATAGAAGAGTATTTTTAGTGAAGAGTACCTTTTAGGAAGCATGATTATCCTTGTACACAGTCCCCATCATACTTTGTGTTTTCCATTTCTACTGGCAATGGACTAATTTGTGTAAAAATACAAAATACATGAAATTCCTACTCTCAAATTACATTCCAGGTTCTTGTGCTATTTTTATTATTACTTATAGTACAAAGACATTGTAAGACCTGAAGCTAGTATCTAGACCATCATTTTTCAAAAACAAAAGTTTAAGGTAAAGTGAAGATCTGTAATGCTTTGTTGTTCTGTACAACTCCAGCATGTATAAAGGATGCTACTTGCAAAGAGGTTCTTTTGTGAATTGCAAAAATGTGCTGTTTTGCAATAGATGCATTCTGTGAATAATTTTAAAAATAAGAAAGTTGAAGCCTGTGTTGCCTACGTGATTTTTCTGAGGTTGCTTAGAGTAGATATCAAAATAATAAATTAAATTGGAATTCCAGTAAAATTGGAGCCCATTCTTATTTGTTCCATGTGCTCTATTTTTAACCATGTTCCTCATCATGATACACTAATAATGCCTTAGAGTGTCTTCAGGAGCAGAGGAGACAGATTTGATCATACAAACTCTGCTGTCAGAGCTAATCAGATGTGAGGTCCAGGAACTGTTAATGTGCTTGACTTTATCCTCTCCCTCAGGGGGACTTTCTTAGCTTGGGACTTAAAACTTTTGGACAATAGCTGCCTTGTAGTACTTCTGTTATTTGGGGGTTTTTCTGTGTTTTGTTTGTTTGTTGTTTTGGTTTTCTTTTTTTTTTCTTTTTTTTGTTCACTGCACTTTTGGCAGTTCTCACAGTCTAATTTGTGGTGAGAGCACTTATTTAGCTGTGTTCACATTCATAGTCCTGTCTTGTGTCTTCATGACCCAAGGAAACTTTAGAGACCTGTGCTTGTCCTTTGATTCTTATCACCCTTTTATGGGATATCTGGCAAACTGGCATTTTCTTCAAAGTGGTCTTGGCCTCTTCTGTTCATTAATATCAATGTCTCTACTAAGTTGCACCAAAAGCTCTTGAGGATTTTGTTAAAGTGAATTTGGATACTAATATATTAATTTCTGAGTTTCACTGTACTGTATTGTTCTTCTCAAAGTTAGTGATCCAATTCAAATAAAGCAGAGATACAAAATTTGTCGGAAGGGACAATATGTTTTATTAAATCAAGTGTTCATAAATAGTCATAGCACCACTTAAATAACCTGTTTTATTTCATTTTCCAAACTGTGTAGATATACCAGGTTAAGTGTGCATGTTAATTCCCAATTCACAATAGATCTTAAATGATATTACAAGCAGTGAAGAATTAAGCTTCTCATAACCCCCAGGTGGTATGATGTACTGTGTGCTGGAAATGGAAGGAAGATAGTAATTGACAAGAAACAAATAATCTCTTTAAAGGCACCAAACCTTCCTTTGGTTTTCATAGTTCCAACAACATCCTTCAAATTTAAGACTGTCTTTTTTCTCTGGCATTAGGGTTTTGTATATTAAGCTGAAAAGTTGTTATTGAATTATGAATATAATATTAATTTTTATATTTAACCCATGTATTCTTGCTGATTTTTTAATTAAGTATGTAACTATGTTTCCTTTAATTTTCTAATTAGACTGAAGTAACTTGGACAATAAAACAACTGTGCTCCTGTCTCTTGGGTTGTCTTTTCAGATGCAATTTGTGGAAAAAAACAACGATGCTTTGCACATGTCCCTTCAATCTCTTATATGTGAATCCAAGGACAAGTTTGTTCGACAGTTGTTTGAAGCCAACACTAACAACAACAAGGATCCCAAACAAAAAGCTGGGAAACTCAGTTTCATCAGTGTGGGTAACAAATTCAAGGTAAGATCATATAGTAAAGAGTCCCATCTTCTTGCAATGTATGCCAGTTTTATGTTACTTGAATTAAGTAGACCCTAAGCTTGGGAGAACTAGCGGTAGCTTGAGATGCAGAAGAAAATCTGGTTAAATAGATGGTTTTCTTCTGTTGAATTATAAGAAACTGGTATATTTAAGCTACCTGCTATGCAGTTCTGTCAAAAGTATCTTCCATGATGGTCCTTACAGAGATTATGCAGTGATTTTTAGGTCAGAATCTTCTGAATTCATGTGGAAGTCACACTTTATTTAAAAGGTGTTAAGATTTAAATTTGGATTCAGTAGACTTTAAAAGGTTCTAGATGTGACAAAATGTGTTCTTCCATCCTATTGTAATTATTCCTCCTAGAAGATGTATTGTTTCCCTGCAGTTGGCCAGACTCTCAAATTCCATACCGAACCTAACCACTGTTTTTCTTTTTCTGAAATACGTACTTAGTCATGGCTTTTACAGGAAGATATTCATTGTACTGAGTGTTTCCTTTCTCAATACCTGAATCTGATGCTTCTCCTCATTTTCTCCTTTCTTCTGATCTTATAAAGCTGACCTTCAAACCCTGTCTTCTGCAAATGTTTTCTGCATCCTTTTCTCATTCAGCAGTTTTATTTTAGCTGGACTATTCCAGCTCAGGATGGCTAGAAAGAGAACAATAGGGGAATTAAGAGATGAAAAGCAGGCACATCGTGGGCTGCAGGTAAATTTTTCAGTCTCATGGATTTACAGTTGGTAGAGCTGCAGCAATTTCAGCAAGAGCTCTTTTCAACACGTCTGGGCCAGATCCAATGAATGATTTGTATGCCTTCAAGTCAAGTGCTGAAACAGTTTTGGTATGCTACTTACCTAGGGCCACCAAAAACCCACCTCATCTTCCCAGCTAGACTCCTTACACAGTCCCTGCAGAACCACAAGTATGTTAGATAATCAAAAAAACCTGCACGTGGGGTGAGACACTGTAGCAGAAGAGTGTTTCTGCATTTCTGCTCCATATCAAGGGTAAGTACTGTGTCAGGACTGCAAGATAAATTCCTTCTTGCGTAATCATATCTTGTGGCTAGCATTTAGAACTGTTCTCTAAATATGCAGGGGTTGAAGAACAGGAAAGATATGGTAGCAGCACTCTTGCTTTTTATAGCAATAGTATTCTGCTTTGGGTCTGTACTGTATTCAGTGTTCTATGGCTGCTTTATTTCCTGTAGTGAGCGCCAAGTTATTGGTCAGTCTGACAAAGAGTCTTCTCATTACACTCTTCTGGAGTAGTTTGGTTAGGTAGTCACAAATAAAATTTTCATGGGTCCAGGAAGAGTGAGGGACAGAGCCTGATTGTAAGGTAGTGGTTTTAGCATTTAACTGGAAACTGGGCAGACTGCTCTCCTGAGTTTTGCTCTGATGATTCTTTTTAACTCCTTCCTATTCTATAGATGTTGTTGAATTAAAGTGTAACAATTGGTTTAATGTAAAATACATGATGCTCAAGAAGTCTGAAAAGTTGCATACAGATAAGCCATGTCCTGAGCAAACCCTGCAGCCATGAGTCTGCTGTAAATGAAGCTAGGATCCACAAGTTTTCAGAACTGTATTTTTAAAATTAAATCAGCTGGGGGATCTTTTGAGATAGTTTCCTCTTCCTTCCGTCTGGATTTTCAATGTTTCTCGGATTTAGCATCCCATGTTCAGGTGATGTGGATTTGTGCATTATACCACTGCCCAAGGAGAGGTGAATTAAAAGGGAGGCATTTTTAAAGTGAAGCAGAAATTAAGTGGGGAACTTTTTTGGATTTGCTTTTGAACTTGGGTATTCACCTCTGCAGCTAGAATGCAACTAATGTCCTCTTTGGATCTGGCCCATCAATCTATAATTCTTTCAATGTTTTCAAGTTTCATGGTATTTTGAACATGTGTTATTTCCAATAATTCATTTAGTGTTACCTTCCCAGACACAGCATGTGGTGCTGATGAACACTAATAGCCTTGAAAATTTCACTTCAGATGACATCAAAATAAAATCTTTTATCTTACTAGATATTTCATCTCTTTAAGAATAAGAATTCTTAGTGCATTACTTTTTAAGTCAGCCTTCTGAACTACTGAAATTAGAACTACTTCTAATTATATCAATTACTAGATGATTTTGCAGGGACTTCTCATTATGAAATCCTTCACACATCCCTTCCTTATAACTAATTAAAATTAATTCTCATAAATCAGTTGAGAAAATAATAATTAATTTACCATGAGATCTCTTCAAGATTGAGCTGATTTTACCTAATGCTAATGATAAACTAAATTATGACAATTCAAAGAGCAGTAGTTTTAGCAATATGATTTACTCATAGATGTTTTGTTGGTGAAATTCACCTGAGAATGACTCTGGCTTATTTCTTGTCATATCACAGAGTATAAGGAAGGGGTATTTTTCCTCAAGCAGAAATGTATTTTGCTGATGGAAATTAGTCTGTCAATTGCAAACTTAAGTGTTTCCAACTTAAGAAAACATAATTATTGTGATCAAGTTCAGATACAAAGAGTATGTGTAAGTGAGAACTGAGGAGGAGGTTATTAGTGTTTGTCATGCTTCTTGTGGCACTTTTTCTAACCACATACATGTCAAGTTAAAAAAAAATCCCAAATCATTTGTATCTACCAGAGGGGCAACTGGCAGCTGTAGGTGATGCACACTACCCATACAGATCTTATTTCTTGGATTCAAGGTAATTGAAAGATCTGGCTAAAAAAAATATTCAAAAGTCAAATCCTTTGAATTTGCTTTCAGTGCTGAAAATGAATAAGTTAGGACATACTGAAATGTGTATTGCTGCAGTCTATATACTTAACATTTACTAAAAAACTAGAAAGGCTGGCCCAGCAGTAATTTATGTGGCAAAACAGATACCTCTTAAGTAAAAATACTGCTGTTTTTCTCATGTGGTTTTGGAATCTTTTCAGTCCCTACCAATTACTTTCAATAGCAACTCTAAATTGTTTTGTCTGATAGCCTTAAGTCTCTGGTTATTCTGAAGACTTGGCTCCAAATAATAGTAGTATTGCAGTCTTTTCTCACCACAGTGTATTTAAATGCAACCTCAGTAAATGTGATTTTAAAATTGTAGCTTTTTGTCATCAATAGAGAATTAAAAAGTTTGGAAGTTTGGAAATAAAAAGTTGGAAGTTTGGAAATAAAAATAGATTATCATAGGTAAATGTTGACATAACTTCAAAAAAATCCAGAAGAAAAGCCTGAAAATATACTTCCTGTGTTAATTATTTAATATACAAATAATGTTTGTTAGAGATTAAATTTGGGATTTCTCAATTTTTCAGTGTGTTTTTAAAAAAATATTGCAGATTTGTCTCATTTTTTTAATAATGTTATTACATAATCATTATTTTTTATTTCCCTAAATGGATGTGCATGTTTTTTTATAACTATGTTGTGATAAGTGACTAGTCCATGCAGTAGTGTTGTACAATTAAATACAAGCAGTTTCCTCAGGGCCATTCATGCACATTTGCATGATTTTGTGTATTAAAATTTGTGAATGGTTGGTTTATCAGTTCTGTCTCACTAACAATGAAAATGCATGCAGTAATGCTGTGCCTCTGTTTGGTCGATATATTTCTGTACTTGCCATGGTAAGGCTCTTGAAATACCTGTTTTCTTTTACAGACTCAGTTAAATTTGCTTCTTGAGAAGCTTCATAGTACTGTAAGTATATATACAGATGTAGGTTCACAGTTTTCTGATGTAAGGCAAAATAGATTATCTCAATATTATGGCTTACAGTAAATGTAATTAGTAATTGCTTAACAGTTTGCAGCTACGCAGCACTTCAGGAACATCTTGCTGTACATGTGTTGGTTATTGATTTACTTAAAAAAAGAAAATGTACAACCTTCAAAAAAGTAGTAGAATGAGAGCTAAACAATTTGTATAAGCAATATGAAATCTGGCTGTGCTGCAATCTCCTTTTATTGTCACTTTTACTTCTTTCTGTGCATTGGTTATCATTAATGAATTATTTGCAAAAAAATTTAGGAATGTTTCTTAGAAGTTATTTAAGAAGTAATTTATTATTAATTACTGTTTTCACATTCTATAAAGTTCTTTCATTTTGCTTTTTTGACAGCTGTAAATGCACAGGTGGTCAAAGAACCTGAGTCCCCTAATAAATATTTGTTAATTTGGCCAATGCAATTAGATAGTTGGTGATATTCTCCCAGTACTATAACATGCCATTTTCTTTCAGAACTTGGAGTTGTAGGAACACAGTGTTACTTCTCTTGACCACATGTTCTAATCAGTTACAGATATTAGGTTATGCTCTGTCAAAAAAAAAAAGGTGGAAAACCAGGGGAAACAAAGGAGTGAGGTGCTGGAGTATAACCAGCATGTAAAGTTTTACTGTAGTTATGAGACTGGTCTGAAAGGTGATCTATTTCACCCAGAACATTCTGGAACTGAAATACAGTCCAGGGGGAAAAAATGTGTGGTCAGGCTTGCTGCACTCTTGAGTTTAGCTAACCCATGATTGAGGAGATATTGTTAATGTAGAGCTCCCTTGGTAGGTGCTGTCTCATTCTCAGCTGAGAGATGGAAAAAAAGAGAATATGGAACAAACTGGGATTAATACTACATTTTCTCAGTCCCAGTTTTGTTTCAGCATATGCAAAATTGTCATTAGCAGTCATCTCTTATAGAAAAACCTGAATAATTGGATGGTGCTTGGCAAAATATTAGCCTTGCTGAATGTGAAATGATCAGAGTGAGCAGTGGTCATAACAGAGGAGCTGCAGACTGGAGCCGCATCAGGGAAGGGAGACTGAAGCTCTGAGCCAAAGGAAGTTGTAAAATTAGAAGGAAGGTCAGGTTCATCTGGCATGACTCTGATGTCAGGGGTCTGGTAGCAGGGTTACTGATGTGAATTCTGGGGCATTTTAGTGTTGTGACTGTAGAAGGTAATGAGGGTAGTAGGATCTAGAGTCATAATTCATAGATTTTATACATGTTAAGGGGAATAGTTGAATGAAAATTCAAGAGAATTGAGGATCCAATTAAAAGCTTGAGCACTGAGATCAGATACATCAAGACCAAGGTTACAGTGTAAAGCTGATACATGAGAGAAAAAGAATGGTACTGGGACTTGATTACCTTTGAGGCCCATTCCAGCCCCTTAACTTTCTATGATTCTATGGTAATGTCAGCATTTCTCTTTTAGACTACTGTTATTTTATATCTTTCCCCCCCCCCCCCCCCCCCCCCCCCCCCCCCCCAAAAAAAAGTCTTAAATAATTAACTGCTGTTTTAGGAGTTTTAAAAATCTGTGGATTTTGCTAACTTCTTGCTTTGGTCACAGGGGTCGAGCTTTATTCGCTGTATCAAACCTAATCTAAAGATGACAAGTCACCATTTTGAAGGAGGACAGATCCTCTCTCAGCTTCAATGTTCAGGTAATGTGTGCCTCTAGTATTTTTCCCTCTGATTTTTACTTTGGTGAGTATATATTACCCTAAGTTTGAAATATGTGGGATGAAAGCAGTGTTTCCTTGCTTGAACTGTTTTCTCGAAGGTTGGTTATTTATGCTATTTAGATTTTTAGTAACTTAGCACTCATTTTAGTCAATAGAGGCCTAGAAGTAATTCATCTGCCAATTCAACTGCCATTAGGACTCTTCTTGCAAAGAAGAGTTGCCCATGGTATTAATAGAGCACCAGTTCAGTTTAGAACAATAGAATTTTAAATTTCTGTGGCAGCTGAAGTGTTAGAAACTCCTGTGTCTATTTAGAGGCAGTCAATGTTATCTGAGATATCTAATAATTGAAGCATACCACTGTTCTTTGATTTTATAGATACTTTGATTGAGTTCAATTATACTGATTTACTTTCTCAGAAGTTTCTTTATATCACTATTAACTTGATTTGGAGCTGAACATCCAACATGGATGAAATGCTGCATCTTCGTTATTCTTGAAACGCTAGAGGCTTTCCAAATTTACAGCTTTAATTGCTCATACCCCACTGAACTTTTTGAAAAACAAAGACAGTATAAACAAATTAAATGTCTGTTGAATGCAAGTATGCAAAAGATTAGGTTTTATGACAACAGTTGCAAGTTAAGGTCTAACTTGTAGACTTATCTGGAGCTTCTGTTGATAGGGTTATATAAGGTAGTGGACAAAAACTGGTATGGCCTGTGCTGCTGAAGTAATTTGAATCTTACTGACTGTGGTGTTTACTGATCCAGGACCTTAAAGTTACATCTTAACAGCTGATACCTTGTATTTCAAATACACTAAATGTTCTAGCACTGCATATGTATTTGAGGTTGCATCTGCACCGCATCTCACAAGTGCCACTGACATGATTGAAATAAAAGCCTGGTTGGGCATTATTTGGTGGTTTGGGGTGTGGATTTGGTTTTTTTTTTTTCCTTCCTTTCCTTTAAAAATGAAAATGTCAAATCTGCTGAAAAAGAAAAATGTTTTTATTAGAAATATTAGAAAAAAATGCTATGGTTGATTGAGTGTTACCTCTCAAATAGGGAGAAAGCTTTGAGCTTTTCTCATGCGTTCAGTATTAATTTTTTGTGACTGATCACATAGTTAAAAAATACAGGCTTGATCAGATCCCAGCTGAACTTTGTGGTTTAGTCTCTGAACAGTGTCTTTAAGTCTTATGTCATAAACCTACTGGTTATCATAAAATTCACTGCTTAATTTGCATGTTACTGATCCCATCTTTTGTGCGTGTGTCTGTGAATTTAGGGATGGTGTCAGTTCTGGATTTGATGCAAGGTGGTTTCCCGTCACGAGCTTCATTTCATGAGCTATACAATATGTACAAGAAATATTTGCCTGAAAAATTGGCTCGACTGGACCCTAGGCTTTTTTGCAAAGTAAGAAAGAAAATAATTCTTCTGTATCATCCAGGAGAGAAAATACATTATGATGTTGGTTTCTGTGTTTTTTCCAAGGAGGTAGAATATAACCCTTTCTGTTTTCTGTGTTTCAGGCCCTATTTAAAGCCCTGGGACTGAATGAAAATGATTACAAATTTGGACTAACCAAGGTGTTTTTTAGACCTGGCAAGGTAATCTTTTTCTTGGAGTTCATGATTATGAATCTTAGAATAATTTCAGTTTGAAAGGACCTTTGAAGGTGACATTGTTGAACACATTAATAAAAGTGTGGCCAACCTAAATGAAGTTGCCCAGGATTTCCGTAAATAATTTTGTTAATTTTCTTTGAATAAACCACAAAATTAGTACTGATACAATTGGTTTTATAGTCTTGTTGCTGATGCTGCAGTATTTCTAACGTAGTGTTTGTATTCCAAGAATTACGTTCACTATTAAAAAAAGAGGAAGCCGGGGCCAAGAAGAAATATTTTCTAGTAAAATCTCTTTGTAGCTGAAATCTCTTTCTGTGATTCTGAGCATTGCTGCTTCTATTCAGAGAAAGGAGATGAAGTCGAGAGCTATTGTGATAAGAAAGGAAAATTATTGTAATCCCACAAGAATGCTCTTCCTGTCACATAACTACTGAAAAGCAGAAGCTCAGGATTTTCAGAAAACATTGCATTCAACGGGAACCTTATACAAAGGTTAAAAATTGAGAAGTGCTTTTAGCTTTTATTTTTTTTTCCACAGATATATAATTAGATGTGTCTTGAAGTTGTGGAAGGCCAGAGTTATTTCCAAGATGTAGGAAAACAATTGATTTTAAAAAATTTTGGCCATAAGTATTTTTGGTGATTAATAAATGACTATATTATTGAAAATGCCAAGTGTTGGACATCCATAAAACAAACACATAAAAAAATCTGCTGTTGTCATTTCTGTTATCATTAAAGAATAAAGTGTAAAAAAATGTATCTGCTAACTTTAATTGAAATCTGATATAAGTTTACGTTAAAAATATTTTAACATTTTAACTCAGCATGATCTTAAATAATAATGTCTAACACTCTCTGTCCTCCTAATCTATAAACTTGTTTTAATTATAATTTAGTTTGCAGAATTTGATCAGATAATGAAGTCTGATCCGGATCACTTAGCAGAGCTGGTTAAACGAGTGAATCGCTGGCTTATCTGCAGTCGTTGGAAAAAAGTTCAGTGGTGTTCTCTCTCGGTGATTAAATGTATGTGTTTTATGTTTTATTAAATCAAAATGTTTGTTAAAAATACAGCAAAGCAATTATTATCACCTTGAAATGTGGCCAAAGACGTGTATAGAAGATGGTTATATACTGAAGTCTGAGTAATTGATTTCTAGGTTGGTGAGATTTTTCTTGAAGTTTACTATGCAGAGTAGGAATAAGGTGGTGTAGAATAGAGATTGGCACTCGTGATGTGTAAAGGTGTCTGAGAGATGGAGAAAGGTCTGATGCAGAATGTCAGCAATCTCTAATAACATGGAGGGTGAAAACTGCATTAAAAAGGGGAAGAAAAGCATAAAGGCCTCATGCCAGTGTACACATGACTGTGCATTTGGGCCAGCACAGTTTTGGCTTCCACATCTGTCACTGACTGATTATTGTTTGTTGGTGTTTATAGTGGAGCAAATAGAATTTCTGAATTCTTATGGTACAGATTTCAAGCAGCAGAGATTGTAACACTAAAATCTTGGGTTTGACCTAGACATTTATGCCACTTAGTCTATCTTTTTCAGAAAAACATGACAGAAAGTATGTCACCATGTACAAAAAGTAGAAACACAGGGAAATGATATTGATTATTATGTCTTTGTAGTATTTCATGGGAAATTGGAAGATAATTTTATTCCCAGTACAAAGCTGAAACAGATAAACAAGAAGTAGAGTGCATCTTTGAAACAACCTAAGTCCATTGGTTAAACATCAGTGTTCACAAGCCATGGGCTAAAGGCAGTCTGGATGCACAAGCATCTGTGTTTTCTCTAGTAAATCTGTAAAAACTCATTTATTGTTGCACTTCTAAAACACTCAGCACACATGCATGTCCCAATGCCTTGATTCTCTGTTTAGCTTGCCTCCTGGTCTCAATAATTTAGTTAGAGTCTTTAGATGAAGATTGTATTAGAAAAAAAAAGCTAGAGGTTTTGTTCTGTGTTTTTTTCATTCTAGTGGTGTAGAGAAATGCTCAGTGAAGTTGCAGCCACTTTATTATCTCTAGCAGATATTGGCCACTTTATTTCTCTTCAACACAAGACTAAGACTTCAAGCTGAGTGTTTCCTGCTTGCTAGAGCCTGTGACTTTTAACAGAGGTTACTGATATTTGTCAGTCTGGAGGGGGGTGTGTGTTTGTGTGCACCTGTTTCATTGTTCCTTTTGGTTTTGGGTGAGAGTCTCTGTGCCTGGCCCAAGATTGTGAATTCTGCTTTTCTGTTTCTTAAATGTTATGGTTCCAGTATAGAACAAACTCTCAAGTGCACACAGTCTGCATACAGTTTTGAGACATCAAATATGTGAGGAAGATAGAAGTTGTGTTGAACTGTATAAAATATTAAGATCTATCTCGTTTGTTTACAGTGAAAAACAAGATAAAATATCGAGCCAGTGCCTGCATTAAAATCCAAAAGACTATTCGTATGTGGCTTTGTAGGAGAAAGCACAAACCACGGTAAGAATATATGCCTTGGTTGAAGAAAATATGTTTGAGAAAATATTTTCTTGTGACTGTAAGAAGAGGTTTACTTTACTTAACTAAATCTATCTGAAATCATAGAATGACGCTAAGTACACTTGAAGGAGACTGACAGGTTCTGTGTTCCTTCAGTCTTTCCCAAGGATGAATAGACTAAATCTGAACCTTTCCTAAAAGGTGTTTCTTTACCTCTTTGTTCATAAAATCCTTCAGTGACAGCCTTGCTTTTAGAAATCTTTTATTAAGTCTGTCTAATGTAATTTAAGCTCATTAATTTTTTCACATTCACACCTTCTTTTATAGGCTCCCTTTAATTTTTATCTTAGAAATAGTAACTGTCTTGTCTCCTCTTGAAATTAATTCCATTAGCTGGTTGCAGGAAATACTGATGGAAAAACTACTTCAGTCGTTAAGCTCTGCTGACACCTTTATGTTCTTTGACAGAGATGCAACTCTGTTCTAGTTGCAGGCTTCTCATAATTTTACATCCTTTGAGAACTATGTTTAATTTTGAATCTTGGCATTTCTGACTTTTTTATTTTTGAGTTGATGCTCATCTTTAATGATTTGATTTTGTTTCTACTTCTGTGTTGATTTGTGGATCCAAGTACAGTGATTTCTGTTTAGGAAGATTGTCTGCAGAGTTGTAACTTTTGTGTGGGGCCTTCAATAGTGGTTCTTAAAAATACTCTTTAAGTTTTCCTGAACTCTTCCCCAGCCTTGTTTTCTTACTCCTTTGAGGTGTAATGACTGTGCTCCCCGCTGTGTAGTTCCATTTTATCTAATTAATTCTGTTATTGCTCTTTGAGTAAATGGCACTACTCAACCTTTATCCCTTCCAGTTAAAATCCTCTGGATTAGTGGATACTAATGATTTCTTGTTGGGGTCTGGCCTGCCCCGACCCCAGGATGGTGTCAGTGAGGTGGCTAAATAAATAATAAGGGACAGAAATGATTAAAGGGCTAGAAACTGAAGTTTTCTCCTTTACTATAAGGAGAAATAAAAGGGTGCACACAAGGGCAAAACATAAAACATAAACCGAAATGCCTGCTCACAGCCACCTCTAAGAAATAAAGTCCTTGCTCCCTAGAAGTCCAGTGTTTGCAGATCTATGTAGCTCCTTTAGAAGACTGAGAAATGGTGTTGAGCACACACTTATATAGCAGTGATGGAATGTTCTAGAAATCTTCCAGCCAATCACAGACTGTTGTGTAATCTGTATTTGTATGGTCACTCACAGTCATTCCACATAATCCTTTTCTTCTCCTTTACTTCTCTCCATAGCTTAACTGGATATTATCTATCTTGGCTTTTCAGTGTCCAGGGTCATTACCTGATGTGGCCGGTTCACAACCTGTCCCTTCCAGGAAGGACTGCCCCAATTTATTAATGTGAAGAAACCAAAAAACCAACACAAAATAAAAATGCAGTTTCCCATTTTGAGTCACTGTTTGCCAAGTAATTTTGGTTACTGCTTGGAAAAGGCTCCATTACTTAGTTACTTGATGCAATAGTGCTCAAATTTCAAAAAAGAGGGTGAATTTTATCAGAAGGCATAACTTGTCTCCCCATCTACCTTGATAAGATGAATGACTAATGGAGTTTTAGAAATATTACCTTCCAAAATCATCTCAAGATAAAAATAAGCTGTCTTACCTTCACAGCATTGATGGCTTGATAAAAGTGCGTACACTGAAGAAGAGACTTGATAAATTTAATGAGGTAGTAAGTGCTCTGAAGGAGGGGAAAGCAGAGACAAGCAAGCAGGTCAAGGAGCTGGAGGATTCTATTGATGCTTTAATGACCAAAATTAAGGTATGTGGTAATAATGAAATAAATAGTATCTTGGTACTGGAATCTTTAAAATGCTTTATCTAAAGCAGAAGGCCAATGCATTTTTCTTAATAGAAAATATACTTTAATGTACTGGTCTTAATTTTCAGTCATGTAACTCATCCTGTTTAAAATTATTTCTAAATATAATTGAAGTGAATCCTGAAAATAGGTGCATATGTCTAGACTTTGGTATCTGTGTGTCAGAACTGGCACTGAAGGTTTTAAAGAAAAAATGCACGTGATATTCTGAGACGAGTTTTGTCAATAACTTGTTTATTGCATTTATTATTGGAATAATGCATATTACAATATTTTAACTTAAGGGCTGAAACAAGGCATTTATCACAGAATAAAGACATTTATTTTCCAGTTACCAGGTTTTTCAGACTTGGTAGTGAAGACAATTCAGTTTGTTGGTTATGCTTCAGTCTGTAGTACTCTCTTTCTTACCACAGAAGCACAGACAACATGAAAGCACACTGGCATTTATTAGTATTAGAAAAAAAATTGGTTTCTTGAATAATTGTTTCATGGAATATTATAGCTTTCTTAGTGTACCATATTAAGACTTCTCTATTTAAAATCAATGTTGAAAAGATGGTAGAGTTAACCTGTCAGTTTAGAGTTCTCTATTCTAATAGAAACTATATAATTTGGTTATCATTGTGATACACTATTAGAAAAAGGTCAGCAAACCCCCCCATGTTGCAGTTTTGTTAGTAAGATGTGAATTGTAAAATGAAATTAATTTGTACCTGTCAATAAGGTTTGAAAATGTGTGTAGCAAAGGCTGTTTTTGAAACATTTTCAACCTGTCATTATAACTTTTTAGAAAAAGTTAGTCACAACACAGTGCAATATTTTTTCTGGGTACTAGCAGAAATATTAAGAAAAATTATTTTGTGCTATGACATTAAAGCAGAGCTGTAAATACTGACTGAAGAATATAAGAACACAATGCAAAATACAAACATGGCAGACCTTAATTTCCTTCCTAGCATGTTAAGAATTAATTTCTGTTCCTTTAAACTGCAAGATCTAAAATATGAAGGCATGTTTTGAAAAGAACTCATGTTTAATTTCAGTGATAAAATGGAGATTAGTTTGTTTGGTTTTATAGGAGAGGGGAGAGGAATGGGACCTCAGGATTTTGGAAAGAAAGGGAAGAATGGACTTAAGGTCCCAACCCTGAGGTGTATATATGATTTAAGTATAGTGCTCAGTGATCTCATTTCATTTAATAAGTTTTTAGTTTATGCTTTCAAAAGTGAAGTACAAATAAAAAAGAATAACTGCCTTATTATTTCTGCAGACCACTATAATGACTAGAGAACAGATACAGAAAGAATATGATGCCTTAGTAAAAAGCTCAGAGCAGCTTCTGAGTGCGCTGCAAAAGAAAAAGCAGCAAGAGGATGAAGCAGAGAGGCTACGACGCATCCAGGAAGAAATGGAAAGAGAAAGAAAGAGACGTGAGGAGGAAGACCAAAAACGGAGGAAGGAAGAAGAGGAAAGACGCCTGTGAGTCTTGAATTTTAATAAGTTGCTTGTTATAGAATCAGAAGGAAACATGAAAGGCTTTTTAATGAAGTTGATCTTGATATACTTTCACTTAGAGAGAGTCACTTTTAATGTATTCTGGGTGTTCTGTGCAGTGTTGAAACATTTCCTTTCCCAGTGATTTATAAGGCAAGTGTCAGAAGAGCATATGGAAGAAGTTATATGATGCAGCTGGAAATACAGATGAACTTGAAAAAATTAATGACTTACATGTAGTATCCTGTCATCAGGACTGTACTGACTTCTGGATCACCATTCAGTTGTATGAAAGACACCTTGTATTTCTTACTATTTCTTGTTCACTTGTATCACAATAATACATTTTCATATCCTTCTCCTCTTACGTAATAGGAAATCTGAGATGGAGGCAAAGAGAAAACAAGAAGAGGAAGAGAGAAAAAAGAGGGAAGAGGAAGAAAAGCGTATTCAGGTTAATGCTTTAGCTGTGTGTGGCTTTGGGGAATTCTTTGTTATTGTGGTGATTTTGTGGTTGTGTGTTTTGTTTCTTGTATTCATTTACTTATTTATGAATCTTTTTTGTAGCTTACATTCTCCACTGAGTTTAATGGCTTCTTTCTATAAATGCATGTCTCAGAGTCATTCACCAGTGTTGCTTTATTAGTGAATATCAGGCAAATGTTTTGTTTAGGGCATCCCAAGACAGTTCACCTATTTCTAGTTTCCATGCAACTTCAGATATTCTGAGTGGAGGTGAATCTGTTTTCAACGGGTTTTAAGAGTTATTTTTAAAGTATATGACATTTAGAATCCTAATTTAGCCTTTGAAAGTTTTGTGGGTGGTCCACGTCAGGCAAGTTTGGCATTCTTTTACTAAAGTCACATCGCCTTGTAGTGTGTCATTTACTTGCTTAACTGCAAACACTTTCAGAATATTGGTAATAATGAGAGGATGCAGGACTGTCCCTGGTAACTCCTTTGGCTACATTCATGTACACTAAATACATGGAGTTCAGACCACACTCCTCCACCTTTCCCCTTGATTTATGGCAATTCTTACTGATTTCATAATAAGCTCTCATTCTGAGATGTGTTTGGCCCCTATATCTGTCTTTTTTCTTGGATATTGCTTGGATGACCCGGGATAGCAGTCTTATGGGAAAAAGAACATCTGTAGTGATTGTCTTTATCAGTGTTTCTTGGTTTCTGAGCTGTGGATATCTGCAATGCAGAATATAATATACACTTGTACTTTAAAATGCTGTGTTTGGATCCAAGCAGATACATAATCCTGTAGGGTGTTTCATTCTCCCCCATACAGATAATTTCTCATTATCTTTCCTCCTGGTGGTTGGTTTTTATCAGCTAGTCTAAATTGATATTCATAGGGTAAAGTCACTGGTGTAACTGTACTGTTTTAGTGGTACAAATTCATAATGATTAGTGGGAAGCAGCTTTGTTTCATTTGTTAATTTTTGGGCACTGGTGGAACTTGGTGTTATGTGCCTTTTGAAGGTATGAATTGGATGGTCCTGTTTTACTTACTGTGTAAAAAAGGCTTTTTTTTGTGGAGTAATGATGGTAAACTGCTGTTTGGCTTTGCAGAGGCAGTATATTGGAATTGCTCCTGCTCTGCACTAAGTTGGAAGTTTTACCATTTGCTTAAATTCAAAGTCAGATCAGTTCCACAGAGAATTCCAGTGTCCATTTTCAAAATGAACTACAGACCTAGGTCCAAAGTAGTGCCTATAATGTCCTGCAATTCCAAGAGCAGAATATCAAAGAAGTATTGTGTTAGTGCTATGGAGGATAGCTACAGTCTGTTTCATTTAAGTTTTAATGATTCTAAAAACTTTTGAGGACCAACTTCTATTAATAGTCAACGAAATATTTCACATATTTTTAAAAAATAACTACTTGGCACATTATTTGAAAATGTAATATAAGTGGTGGACAATATTTGATAAACTGTATGAAAACCAAGATTCACTTTGTAGCTTTCATTTTTCGTTTTCAAAGCTACATTTGCATTCATTTTTCTTTGGTCAGACTAAATACTAATGCTGTTAATTTTTCAGTTCTGTAAACTGTACGTGGTTTCAAAAACTATACTTAACAAGTTATTATATTGATAAATTAATATAAATTAATAATAACTAATACTACTTGGCATCTTTTTCTAATATTGCTTATGTAGCATTTTGGTTTTAATTGGGTAAGGTTAAAGGTGCCTTATTCCAAAACAGGCTGAAATTGAGGCTCAGCTAGCTCGAGAACGAGAGGAGGAAAGCCAGCACCAGGCAGTGCTTGAACAGGAACGTCGTGACCATGAGCTTGCAATGAGAATTGCCCAGAGCGAAGCAGAACTCATCAGTGATGAAGCTCAGCTCGATTTAGGTTTGCGCAGGTATGGAATTATAGTTATATTTTTCTCTCTGTAGTTTTTTTTCTCCCTATCTTGATCCCTTTGAGAAGACTGTACTCTTATTGGCTTTATGGAACTTTGTGTTCATTAAATGGAGCGTCTAAGTCAGTGTATTAGAATGTTTTTCAAATTAACTTTTGAAATTTATTAGAAATATATTGTTTTTTCTTAGACTTTCTTCATTTTGCATCTTGCTACATCAGTAATTTTGTAGGTGCTTGTGAATATGACTGCAGTTCTCTTTCTTTTTTTGAGTTCTGACAAGGATGACAAACTTAAAATTCTGATTTTTATGACAATTAAAGTAGGGAATGGAATTTCTTCAGTGGTAAGTAATAATAAGGTACATCTTTGCTAGGATTTGATGGTTCCATTTGTGCAGTGAATTTGTGTGGGTTTTTTCTTTTTAAACAAGAAGCCCTCTTGGAATGCAGAAATAAAAGTAACTGCTGGGCCCTGGCTTGTAAGTTTTTTTCAAATTAAATGAAAATATTTAACATAGATGGGTTCAAATATTGTTCATCTTGTTTTGTGTGGATTTTTTGATGTGCAATAAGAAGAGTTTAACTTTTGATGCACACAACCACACTGCCTGTCTGCAAAGCAAGAGCTTGTCATGTGTAAAAGGTGATGCCTTAGAAGCAGCTTGGAAGGTCCAGTAAAAAAAAAAAAAAAGGTACTTATTGGTTAAGTTGCATAAAGGGACCTATGAACATGATCACGTGATTGGTGACTTCATTAGTGTGACTCTACTCAGTTGTTGAAATGAGTGCAAGAAAATCCCCTCTGTTGCCAAGGAGTTTCAAGCTCCCAGATGTGTTCCCTTTGCTACCCAGTTTTCACCTAGATGTATGCTTTTTTTAATAACTGTATGCCTTCTTGAGAAAGGTGGCTAATGTTTTTGTCATGTTCAATACTGACTTTTAGACAGTTCCACTGAAATAGTTGTGGTTTTTCCTTCAGTTCTACAATAGCTGTCATATTGTCTCTGATGAGACTGACATGCTCCATTCTCAGAATCAGAATGATTTGAGTTGGGACAGCCTTGAAGATCATCTCGTACCAACCCCCTGCCATGGTCAGGGACACCTTCTACTAAACTAGGTAGCTCAGGGCTCCATCTGAGCTGGTCTTGAGCACCTTCAGGGATGGGGCAGCCACAGCTTCCAATGCCTCACCACTTCCCCTGTCTGGATTTTGGTGAAGTACTTTGAAGGTAAACACAAAGTCACTCTAGTGCTGTGACCTGGTGGAGTTCTCCTAAGAAGGAGAGAGGGAGGCAATAGACAAGAAGGGCTCAGAGAATTCAGGAACTTTTCTGTCAGCAAAGCTTTAATCTCCACTGTGTTTCCTACTACTCATAGGTAAATTTTGGTATTTGTCTTTTTTGTATAATCCCAGAATGGATGATGAACTAATTGTCATAATAACTCTTTGACTGTGAATTTCTACCTGCTGTGTAGCTAACACAGTTTTGCTGTGTAGCTGGTAGGAGACTGAAGACCATTCTGAGTGATTAGAAAGTGCTGAATAGTCAGAACATGTTAGCGTAGAGTTGTAAATCCTTTCTTGAACAAGGTAATACCTAAATCTAGAAAAGAAGTGATCGATTCTTCTGCTTATATGAGATCTTTCTTATCTCATTGACAAATTATTTTCCCTTGGTTCTAAAGTCTACCTCAAATAGTTAATAGCACAGTCAAAACCTGAATAGAATGCTTTTAATTTAATATTTGATTTTTATGTTGGGTTGTTTATGTTTGGTTTGTTTACCCAGGCCCCAGTATCTTCTATGAAATCAGAGGATAGATTTTCACATAAGTTCAGAAGTTGCTTTAAAAGTAGCAACTGTAGAAATTCAGTGGAATAAAAACTATTGGTTAGAACAAAATATCTAATTTAATAGTGAATTATAAATTCTCAGGACTTCTTTTACATGACACCAATCAAAATTTTACCAGAGTCTGAAGAAGTTATAGTCTACTGTCTTCTACATTTGAGACTGACATATTACCGTGTTTTGCCCTAAAATCACAGACCTTTCTATTAGTATTTATACCTTTGCTGTTATTTTTTGCTGTAAGGTAAAGTATGTATGATTTCCTACTGAATTCATGCAGTGTACTGGTTTTGCAGTGTTTTCACACAGTTTTGTAAAGAGTGGTTTCATACTTACATATTGGCATGAATAAAAGGATATTTTCCATTGTATCGTGGTAACTGTGGAGTGAAAAGAGGAAGATAAAGGTGATTTTATGTGCTCAATTTTAAGAAAGATGCAACACTTTTGTGGTATCGTATTTGAACATGAGTGCCTCTAGTTTATTTATTTTCTTTGCAATACCTTGCTGTATTCACTTTCATGGCTTTCATAGATATTTCAAGGTGCATGAATATTAGCAGTTTCCTTGAAAAACATATTTGTTGGCTTCTGTGAAAAAAGTTGTTTGTTCTGGCAGCAGATCCAGCATTATCATTTGTGTTTATTCTGTGCTGGATCTGCTGGACCTCTTCTAGCTTTATCCAGTTTTACTACTCATCCACAGTTTGAAAGGATGTGTAATACATGATTTACTTCACCCAGGGGCAATGTAATGGTAGTGATTAGCACTTAAGTAAAACAAATAATTTAAATAATAGGTATCTGCTTTCAACTGGGAAATGTTTTTCATTTATGTGGCTTATTGAAACATACAGTATGGCATGTAACACCAAAATAAACTAGTCTTAGAGAGTGTTGTGAGTGTATCTGTTCTGAGTGTTGCATCAGAATAACCCAGAATGAAGTCCTAATGTAGCATGTTTAGTGCTGCACGTATGCACCTGTGGTTTCCAGTATAGCAGGTAGACTGGGGGGTCTGTTCACAGCTTGCATGAAGAAGCACCCATCCTATTCCCAGAGCAGCTGCAGGAGGATTGCTGTTATTTCTGGTGATATGCTTATCCAAGCATGAAATAGATCAGTAGCATGTCTCAAAGTCTCTGATTTTGAAAGATCAGACAGGGAGAAAGGCTGGATGAAGCTTTCATTTTTTTTTCCACATTTTTTCCCCAGATTATCATTTAAGTCATGATTGAATGAGAAAGTTGCTGGAGGTAGGGGGGGGAAGGAAAGGTCTGTATAATCAGTTAAAATAATAATTAAAAAATTCATAAGATAATAAGTTGTGAGAGAGCAGGAAATGCCATGAACCACCATTTCTCACTGAAGATTATTAGAATATTAACTAGGCAGTAGTCTGTCTAACATTAATGTCTTCTATTTGCAGAGCCAATGGAACAAAGCCACAAATGACTGCGTATGGCATTTTTTTCCATTTGAATGCTCTAATAGATAAAAGCCACACTAATTAATCAAAAGAAATTGATATTGTCCTCTTATTTACTAATACCACACAATAATCATTATTAGTGTGCATCTGTAATGTCTAAATCGGTTTGTAATACCTTATATTCACTACTTTGCTTGTCTAATAAACCCTTTAATAATAAAATATAGTATAAATTATTATATAATTACTGTAAAGTTTTTCACATACCATCTATTTTTCACTGCCCTGTGTGATTTATTGCTCTTTACAGAGTAATCAGCACTGTGTGTGTATGTATGTGTATATATATATATATATATATATATGTTTGTGTGTGTGTCTGAATGGAAATAATTTAACATAAGTAGCCATTTCCTGTGCACTTCATTTGACTTCAGTTTGATTGTCAAGAACTTTCACAGTTATAAAGGCTGGACTTATATCAATATATTTACCAATTTTTTTGTAGGGAACAAATGGCCACAGAAATGTCAGAAATATTGTCTAGGTAGGTGAGAAGGTATAACACCAGTGAATCAGTCATTTTATAAAAACAAATCACACATGAAATGGGTTGAATTATTATGAAATTCAAAGTGATCAAATCTGGTTTTTTTTAAAGTGATGAGCAGATAAGTAAATTATTTCTTTCAGATAACTTTCCTTTACCAACACCTTTTTTTCAGCAATTATGTCTTTGCTCTTTTAATTGATTATATTAAATATTAATATTTCATGTATCCTATAATTTTGTTAGTTTCTTCAGCTTGCTTCTTCTTTCACTTTGTGATAACGGAATACAAGGCTCCACATCTTTTAAAGGCATATTTCTACATATTCAGCACGAAGTTAATGAAGTAATTTAATAACAATGTAACTGTTGGTGCATTTAATAAGAAAATATTCTAATTAGACTTCACTTAAAATGAAAGCAGTTTTGAAAAGTGCCATGGTAAGACCATATTAAAAACTTCCTTAAGATATCCAAGCAAGTCCCCTTCTGAGATTTCTTGAATGGAAATGCAAGATTTTATGCACAATGCAGAAGGAAAGATAAATACTGGTTTTGGTCTGAATATACTAGTTGGTAAAATACTAATTCTCCGTACAAAGAAATTGTTGTGATTGTCTTCCATATCAGAAAGTAATTAGAAAGTGTTTTCTGCAACTTGAGGGCAGAAATTACCTTTGACATTGATTTTATGAACCTTACAGAAGCAGAAAAATTGTTTAGAGTTTTTGAAAGTGAATGTGTTGTTTAACAAGTTACTAAGTTATGGATATATAGTCTGAAGATGATCTGTCTCACATGTATTGTGGGTTTTCTGGTGCTACCATGGATGACTGCAATGCAGCTGGTAACTAAATTTTTTTCCTGCAGTGTTATTTTAAGAATGGGAATAAACCACATTGTATGTATTTAAGGTAGCATTTGATTTTTAAATGGCCATGTTATATTGCATGTATTAACATAGTTCCAATGACAGTAACCAATTTTTGATGTTTGAAAAAAATGACAAAACTTTGAGGCAAAATCAGAGGCTCTGTGTTTTGGTTGAATTCATAATGCAATACTTCTCAGTACATGCTTGTTTAACTAAATTTGTCTCACTTTTCATACACTGGAAACTTTTCATGTGTGGCTGATCTTTTGTATTTTTAGTCTGAAAATACTGTTTATGATACATAATTCTCATATGGAGCAGTGAAGATTGAATATCATGAGTGATGCTCCTCTTAATGCCATACTGTTATGATTAAAGCCACGTAGAAAGCAAGCAAGTGTTCTTCAGAGTGCAGAGTAATTCCCTAATAGAAAGACTAAGCCATTCAATTGGATTAGCATTCTTAAAGATTACTAGTTTAACCAGAGAGGGTACAGCCTAGTTCTGTTGTGCTAAATTAGGCAGCAAACTCTCAACGTGGTGGGTACTGTTGCTAAATATGGAAAATCCTTAGGATTTGTCAAATTAGGTTCAAGAAGGTTAGACACCAGACAGTAGAAATCATTTATCAGGAATCCTTAATGTCCTACAAATATGCCAATAATAACAAAATATTAAAGTATATGTTTTGAAGGAGTTTGTCCCGTTATTTGTTTTACACTCATGAGTAGTTCTAAGTTGGAGTTAATTTTTTAAGTTGGACTTCTCACTCTCTAACTGGAAGCTGTGTGTGGACTTGGATTAGTAGTATGAGTAGGCATTAAGCTATAACTGCAGCAGTAAGATTCTGTAGTTTTAATTATACTGAGGAGATGGTTCAGTTGTTATTAAAAAGGTTATGTTTATTCAATGAAATTTAAATTGCATTTTTTATCTCTGCTTTCAAAACTGCTGTATCAGCATAAAGAAAAATTTCAGGTTATAATAATTATTTGTAACCTACTAATTAAAAAAGGAAAACATAAAACTTCACAGTACCACATGAGGCCTTTATGGAAAAATAAATGTTAAAATAATATTCACTAGATTATACCTATTAATAATGTGCCTGTCCCAAAAAGATGTTACTGCACAAACAGACTTTCCAATGAAAGGGCCTGTTTTTTTCTTATTGCACCAAGAAGTTCTTAGCCATGAGCAGAGGCTGGTAAAATCATTCAGGACTGTCTGTTTGTGAATTCCTTAGTGTTTAAAAACTGTGCTGATCATCACTGTGTTTTGAATTTATTTTTATAAAAATAATCCACAGGAAGTTTGCCATTCCTTAGGGTTCTCCTTCTTATCCCATACCGTATTTCTTGGGGAAAAAAATAAATGCAGGCTTATCTTTATATCTTATGTTAGTTTTGTACATGGAAACCTTGTACATTTTCTTAAAGATGATAGAGATTTTAGTGATGACTTCTCACTTGCATTTGCTGTTTACTTACTTGTGTATTACCTGCATGGTGAAGACCTTTTGGCTCTGGAAGACACTGGATTTCAATGAGTCTTTTTTCACTGGTTGGCCTTTTGTTTGAGTGGTCTTTTTTACCTTGGTATTTCTTTATTATATTATCACCCCAACTCCAGAATAAATATTGCTGTTGTTAGATAGCCCATATAGAAATAATTTGGTTTCTTCTCTCAAGTTAGGATTTTTTCAAAGACAGAATATTTTCTCAAGCTTTGGAACAAGGATTTTGTCGTAGACCGATTTTAAACAGCAGGGGAAATGCCTTTTCTTCCTTTTCTTTGTTCTACTTCAGAAACATTTTTCATTGTCTCTTTCTTGAATGGAGCTAAAAATGTCTATAACCAGTCTTTGTTTTCTGCATCTTGGTCGACACTAAGTGAAATGTACATCAGTGTGGGATGAGATACACAGAATATGTCTTTTAATGCATGAACAGTATTAATGACAATTCCTTTTAATCTCTAGGAGGCCAATCAGATAATGATATAGTTTTGTGCATAAAATATATTTTCATTTTTCTCTTAATAATTTTAACATCTCGAAAAAATGTTATTTTGTCTTAGAATTCTGCATGGTAATAAGTCTGATACATTGTTGATCATGGGATCTCGTCCTCTTTTTAAAACAATTCCTGTTTAATGCTTGAAAAATTACATATATATTTTTAAAATAATTGTAGGGGTCCTGCAGTGCAAGCCACAAAAGCTGCTGCTGGTACTAAGAAGCATGATCTCAGTAAGTGGAAATATGCAGAGCTTCGTGATACAATCAACACGTCCTGTGGTAAGTGCTTTTTTTGAGAGAGAGAGAGTTCAAGTTAGAGTTATATGAAAAGTGTTACTTTCTTCCTGTAGCAAAGATAAAAAATTGATATAAATTTGAGTGAGTAAAAAAATTAATTAAAAAAATCTCTTGCCCCCAAGAGAACAGTACGTGAAGCTATTTCCATATTAAGGAAACACAATTTCCATTGTTATGTCCTTTAGGGATTATATATTTATGATATTAAATGGCTTGGGCCAGAAAATACATGTTATAACTTCTTAATTAAGTTCACTCAGTTTGATGTACTTCCACAGAGGGAATAGTAGTTATCATGCTTTACCTAGAATTTGCAAGTTCTAAGAATTTTTTTGCTATCACTTCTTGCTGTTTCCAGATCATAAAGAAAGCAAAAATATCACGTAAAGCACAGTGTAAAAATATCTTCTGCCTTAGATATTCATATTAGTCTTTAATTTTCAAAATGTGTAACTTCTTTTTGGAAACTCACAGTGGGGCATTAATCACTTTGGCCTCAATGCCAAATCTTCAGTGAAGATAGAAACAATAAGAATTATTCCTTTTTTAGTTACTACTGTTTCTTCCAACTTCTTATTGAAAGCAGTTGGTTAATCTGTGATTCGAGATCACTCAGAATGTCTTCCTGGATGTAGAAATTGGGAACTAACTCGTTCTCTTTTACTCTTTTTGCATATGCAACAGTGGAGCAATGTTTTCAGCTGTGTAGATGGTGCAGTAATAAGTGGAGTTCATTCCTTGTGAAGCCATCTTGGATACTCTGAGATGACTAATGAAAAAGCCTTGTCATCATTCAGTCTCTTAGTATAATGAAATTCAGAAAAATTAAAATAGATACATTAAAAAAGAATGCAAATCTAAACAGTCAAATTGCTGCTTTCCTTTTTTTTTTTTTCAGTTGCAGAAATAATGTTCACCAGTGCAATTTAATATTATTATTTGTTTCTTTGCTGCTTGTATTGTGATACTGTCAACAGAAATATTTGTAGTGTTTTACTGCTCCAAGTGTCCCAGTACAGAAGCTACTTTGGGGACTGCCTTTACTCTAAAGCAGAAGAGGATTCATCAGACTCTTGAGGGTCTTTCTGGGCCAAAAGCCACAGGCCCTGTGCTGCAGAGAATGAGGTTTTTTTAAGTTATATTTTGTCACATTAGTGTTACAACTTGATCTCCACTCCTATACCTTATCAATATAGAAAAGCATTTTAATAAATAATTTTTCTGACTTTTCTCACTCATTCCTCCCCCTTCTCCTTTTTTTTTTTTTTTTTTTGGGATAGATATTGAACTCTTGGCTGCTTGCAGAGAAGAGTTCCACCGAAGGCTAAAGGTATATCATGCTTGGAAGTCCAAGAATAAGAAACGCAATGCAGAAACAGAACAGCGTGCTCCCAAATCAGTCACAGACTATGGTGAGGAGAGATAATTTTGTATTTATAATAATTTTGGTGATAATATTCTAAAGAAAACGTTTCTGGAGTATATTTTGGGTTTGCTAGGCTGAAGAAGCTTGGAGTTATTTGGCGTGTTTTATATTGATTTCAGGTAAATATTTTGGAAAGATTGACACCAGAAAATTATTCACAGAATTTAAAACACTTTCAGTAGACCCAGCTAGTTGTACTAAAAAGTTGTCTCTTAAAACCTTTTCTCACATCCAGCTGACATCTGTTAGAAAGAATTCTTGATCTACTGATGCAAGTGCTGGCATTTTTGTTAAATGTGCTACTTTAATATTTCATAATGCATAGCTACGTAGACATAGATGTAGATACTTTTAAAAGGTGCTAATAATTCTTTAGTTTACATCACTGCATGTTACATCCTCTTAAAAAAATCTGAGTGTTGATATTGCAATTTTGGCTCATGGGGTGACAAATTTTGCAGACCCCATTTTCTATTTAGACCCTCATTCTATTGATTTCACAAGCAGGTGTTTGTTAACAAAGCAACATGCTAATCAGAGTAGGTGACTTTCTTTTGCAATCATCAAGAAAGTGTGGGAGTTTAAGACATCCAGACCTGAAAATTCTGTACCTGCTTTCTGGAGTGATATTTACAAACTGGACAATTATTCTTTTCCCAACATCCCATCTCAAAAGTCTGGTGATCATCTGTTATAAAAGGAATCCAAGGAATTTATAGAATTACAGTAAATGCATGGAATAATTTAGTCAGATCATTCCTTTTGTCATTTTTTTCCATTATATTTGATACTTGTTCATGGGAGAGACAAAGGAAAGGGAAGATGGAGGGAAAGTTGTCTTCCCAAAGTCATTTGAGCTAGAGATTAAGGCATTGTACTGGGACATGGGGAATAAGCATCCCAGGGCATGCAGGTGCCCCAGGTAATCTCAGTCCATGTACAAGGGCACCTCCTTCCTCTTGATTAATTTACTTGAGTTTGCATTGCTTGACCATTACTTGAGTTTGAGGTTTTTCAGGGAACTTTAGTATGGATATGTGGCCGGCAAAATCTTGAGCCCTGGAGAAGATATTATCAAAGAATGGGTCCTTGTGTCTGAAAAGTGTTTTTAGGTGCTTAAGAAAGCTTCTGACTGAAATGGCAGGAAAAGGCATTTGAAGCACTTCTGCAAAGTGGTAAATTGCTTTGGATTTGAGCTCACGCATCTTCTCTGGAGCTAAATGGGTAAAATATTCATACATGGTATTGCTGATGGGAGGTATCAAAGGGCTCAAAAAAAGCTGAGAATACTCATGTTCTTATCACTTTCATTCAGACATTTGCTGCATTCTTTTCAGTGTTTATAGTTGTAGTTTTTTGCCTTCGTTGGAATATGGCATCGTATTTCTGAAGAAGGGAACCTTACAGTTCAGAAGAAATTGATAGTGACCTTTAGAGACTCTTAATGTTAATGCCAGTATAATTCTCCATATTGCAAATAATTAATACCATATGGGCATTTCACATATACATGTTGTAGTGATATGAGAAGGTAGTAAGAGCGAATTCTGATTTCTTAGGTGTTTAAGCTAAAAGTCTTTCTGGTGTCAGTGGATGTGTGCTTCAAATGTTTTTTCTTTCCATCTCTTCATTGATTTAATGTAATTTTGCAGTATCCTTTAATGTAATTTTACAAGTATCCTTTAATTAAATTCATACATTCAGTGAAGAAGCTAAGCACTGGTATGTATATTATTATTCATATTGACAGAGCTCTGGAATTTTTTTTCTAGCTGAAATGTCAAAAAAGAGAAGTACTACATTAATTAACTAGAAGATTTGTCAGAGCAATCTGTGCTTAGCATATATATCATTGAGGCTTTGTAACAGGAATTTCAAATTATTAAAGTGATTAATTTTGAGGTTAAATTCTGATGAAAATAGAAGTAGAAAATTAGTAGAAATACTTAGAATCTATGTTTATGTTGTAACTATAATTCTCGTTTGTCTGTTATCAGCATTGGTGAAAAGTGTTGAGGTAATGAAACCATAACTTAAAAAGGATCAGCACTTTCATGTTTTGTTCAACATGTAATATTTGTTCACAGATTTTGCACCATTTATGAGCAACTCAAGTAAGTGAGGAGACAGTTGCTTAAGCTAACTTTGAAGAATAGGAACACTTGAGAGCTCTATACTAACATTGATCCAGTGTTTTGCTACACATGTACATAGAAGTTAATTGTAAGAAAAATACTTTATAATTTGACAGTGTTATTCATCTGATGGTAATTAAAAATTACTCTAGTAATTTACAAATGTACTTGTCTTCATGAAATCCTACCCATTTGAGAAGTCATGTGAAGGAGAGTGAAATAACCTTATTATGTAAATTATTGTATAAATTATGTATAATCTCCTGTTTTTATCCACCTCCCACCCCCCCAAAATAACATTCTTGTTCTAGCTTTTTTTTTTATTGTGTGCACATCGCTTTTTGTTGTAGCAAAACTCTGGACTCAATATAACAACTACTTTCCTAGCACACAAACTAACATTCAGGTGATGGTTTCTTCTGAATAAAGAGCCACAGTTCTGTAGCACCAGGTAGAGACTCCATTGGCTGCATAGCATTCCTGTTCTCTAGATTTGCCCTTGGATTTAGATATGCTTAGGGGTAGAAATGAGCCTTAGCAATTAGCATTGCAGTGCAAAAAGTATTTGTCAATACTAAATCACTGATCTGCTGGGATAAATGTTCGGACAGTTTGTAGAAAATTGAATTAGTTTTTTATAAACTCTGTCTCCCTGTAAGGTATGTGTTTTATCACAGTTGATGTATACATGTAGCCTTCACCTGTTAAAGCCTGTTTCCTTTTTCTTCTGTGTTTACTTTTTGTGCGCACATAAGAAAAAAAAAGGAAATTTAGTATGCCTAATACATGGGGATTTTTTTAAGGTTCTGCTCTTCAGGCTTAGAAAAATTATTTTTTCTTGAATCTAAGCATAAGAAATTTCAAGGTGCAGTTGCTGATCTGTATTAGTCCTGTTCATGACTGTGAAAATATGTTGACAAAAGTAATTGTAATTTTTCATGTTATTAAGTATTAGCTCAGAAATTACCTTTGTTGCTCAATAGACAAGGACAAAAATGAAATTCACTTTTAGTAATTCCTTTTATGCTGAAATGTACAAGCAGTTAATACTGATTTTCTTCTCTAGAGATAGTAAAGGTTCTTAAACAGAGTATCTCTCACAGTGGTGTAAACCACTAAAACAAGATCAGTAACAAACTCTTGCAGGGGCAGTTATTAAAGGAAAGGATTTCACTTTTAAGAGCATTTACTGTTTAAAACTAATTATGATAGTGTATATGTAAGATTAAGAAGGTTGATATTTGATGAGTTAACATAAAGAGTATGTGCTTTTATTTGAAAGCAAGTTTCTCTCCAGCATCTGAAATAGGAGGAACTCAGAAAGTCCAGAAATGCACATGGAAAATATTTGCCAAAAATATATATGAAATTTGAAGTTTCATGTAACTTTCTCCTTTAGAAGTTCAGTCAGCTGATCTTAATGGTCTGAAATAAAGAATTCCTTGAAAAAAGATGGCAGACAGAAATTAGTTCTAATGCCAGATTTTGACATACAGAAATACAGGCAGAAATGCTGGCAGCTTTGTAATAAGCAGTATTTATTGTCAACATTTCTATTAACAAATTAGTATTTTCTAACAGTGTAATACATCCTTTTGTGTTGACTGTCAAACATCGAGTGATGCTTTGTATGTTTGTAACTGAAAATGCTTCTGTGCACTGTGATCTCTTTTTACGGAGAAAAGGACTGAACTGAAGCAATTACTGATAAATGTATTTGGTTGGTAAGAAATTTTGTATGGGAAGTTTTACCTTAAATATTGATTTAAAACAGAATATGTTATTTTACTTACTTTGTTAATATGTTATTTTATTTACTTGATTTTGTTTGAACATGCCATCAGGCAGCATGCAGATACAGCAGTTAACATGAGCCTTTTCTGACCAGTTTTTTAGCTGCTGCAATTAAGAGAATGCACATTATATGGGATGAGAGTACTTTTTAGGTTTGCTGAGACTTCAGATGACCTTGAATTCACAGAGAATCTCTTGGGTTTTGGGGGGTGTGTGTGTGCTTTACTTGTTTTCTTGTTTGTTTTGTTTATTTGTTTTTAATGTGCTGATTAAGAAAGCAAGTAATATGGCTTTCTTATGGTTTTGTTCACTTATCTTTGGGGTTTTTTTGTATGATAGCACAACAGAACCCCACAGCCCAGCTACCTGGCAGACAGCAAGAGATTGAAATAAACAGACAGCAGCGCTATTTCCGCATTCCCTTCATCCGCCCCGCAGACCAGTACAAAGACCCCCAGAACAAGAAGAAGGGTTGGTGGTATGCACACTTTGATGGGCCCTGGATTGCTCGGCAGATGGAGCTTCACCCTGACAAAGCACCCATTCTGCTTGTAGCGGGTTGGTATTGAAAGCAAAATTGCAACTTCAAAAAGGTTTAGAGTTCGTAACAAACTAGAAAAAGAGGGTGAGATTCCAAGTTTCCCAAAGTTGCATCATCTTTTTTTTTTATTTTTTTTTTTATTTTATTTTTATTTTTTTTTTTTTGTCTTCAGCAATTCTTTGGGCAGAATTTGAGGATTCAGGACTGCTGTTGATGGTGGCCAAATGTTTCAGAATATCGTTTGTACATGTAACTGGTCCTATGTTTTACTTGTACATGTACTTCCATTTGGGAAGCCATGGACAGAGTGGGAATCCAAATGTAAAGGGTTTTATTATTGCAAGGCCTCAGATTATTCAATGAACTGGAGACATGAAGATAAAAATCCCAGTTTATCTGGGAAAGATCTAATCATTATTATACTGATTTTTAGTTAGCTATAAAGAATTACAAGCTGTTTGTATCAAAACAATTTGTGTATATGTTATATTGTCTTTCCATAGCATGGGGCTAATAGCAAGCTGATGCTTTTATCCTATTTTTGCTACTTTATGCTACTATGGGAGAATAGCTTTTTAATCTTAAAAAATTAAAATAGATGTTGCAGTGGATAGGTAGAGATTTATCTGGTAGTGAAATGTATCCTCCTTTTCTGGAGGGTAGTGAGCAGGGCAAAAACACTGCAGAAATGCTGCTTATGGTTCTGTGTTTTGAGTTTTTGTATTTAACTTAGAGAGTGAGGAAAAACAATACCCAATTTGTTTCACTTCAGAATTATGCTTTACTAGCAACAAAAGTTTGTTTTCTGCAACTTATTTGAAGTAGAATTCCTTATACCAACTGTTGCTGTTGAGTGCCAAAGCCCATAGCTAAAAGTAGCACTGCTGTTGTGAGTACCTGTTATAAAAATAAGATTATAGTTTAGTTTGTGAGCTGCATATATAATTTCGTTGGATTGCCTATGTTGGTCCCATTTGGTAAATGCTGTTTTGGATGGTAGGCTGACAGATTAGCTACTTGATCCAAAGTCTGAAATTCTTAAGTTGCTTTGCTACATTTAACCGAAAGTAAAGCAGTTCACTGTGAAGTGACCTGAATCTGAAAGTATATGTAATCCAAATGTGGTTGCCATCCTGTAATGGGTTTCAGAAGAATATATCAAGATGATGATCTTTCAGATTCTTTCCTTTATTTCTTTTGACTTGCTGTTTAAGCACAACTTCATCATTTGCAGCATCTGATACTAGTTTATTCTCATTCTGCTTTAGTGTTCTCTGTGTAACCAAAACCAGGAAACTGAAAAATGCCTCTGTCTGAGGACTTCCTCATAAGCTCTGAAATCTACTAGCAAGCCAGATCTACCGAGAGGAAATGTAATTAACAAGGATGTAATCTTTATTGATGGCACCCTTGAACGATGGAAAAAAATGTTTTCTTTTTCCTTTTACTATTTCAGGTAAGGATGATATGGATATGTGTGAGCTTAATCTTGAGGAGACTGGCTTAACCCGAAAGCGAGGTGCTGAAATTTTACCGAGGCAGTTTGAAGAAATTTGGGAGCGCTGTGGAGGCATCCAGTATCTCCAGAATGCAATTGCAAGCCGACAAGCTCGCCCTACCTACGCTACGGCGATGCTGCAGAACCTGTTGAAATAACTGGGCCTTTGGCACAGGAGTGTTCGAGATGAGAACCCTGCCCGTGATACAAAGGGAAGAGTTCCTCTGTGCTACAGAGGGCCTAAACGTTCTGTAATCAGAGTAGAGATGTTTAATATAAAGTGAACAGATTTTATTAATCATGTGGTTTGTTAATTTGTACTTCATGATGTTTAATTTGTGTAGTGAACTTTACTAGGTATGAGGACCCTGAAGAAACTTCAGTCAGTGTAGTTTGCTGCATTTTGTTTATATGCTGCATTTTCTTTAACAGTTTCTGTTTTAACACTTTTAAGCAATCTCTCTGTATGTGGATACATATTGCAAACAACTGCACTGCAACAACCTTTTTATAAGATTCCTTCTTTAAAACACTGAGTAGTTGGCTTCAAGTGGTGGCCTAGTAAAGAGAATATGCTATTTCTAATAACTGGAATTGTGAGGCCTTAGCTTTGACTTCTGTTATGGAGAAGTTGGAGTATACTTTTATATAATCTGAGACATTTTATGTCCTGATTTGCAAACTGGTTAGTGTCTGTATTTAATGATTTTTGCTTTCCCAGAACCTGATAGGAAATTCCCCTGAAGGGGGGAAATCCCCCCTTGAGATCTATAAACTCCTGTTTAAACTCCTTAAACCTCTGTCTTGGTTTAAAAGAAACGGTTTTCTGTACATTCCAAGAAAAGCATTCATATACATCAAAATAGTGTAATGTTGGAGGTCCTCAAAGAATGTACTGCTCTTTAGGGCTTATACCACTTCTCTTGTAGATTCTTTTTTTTCTCTCTAGTAAAAATCTGCTTTAGACTTTATTTTTTCTGACCACATTTTATTAGCAATTCTTGGACAGTGTGTTTAGCCAGGTAGTGTAATTTCAATATATTACACTAAATTGTCCAAGCCTTGTATCTGAAGTTATATAAGATTAAGGATAGCCTTAAGGGAAATATGTTCAGCTTTTTGCTGGCAGTATAACTTAACTGAATATTGAGGCCTGAGCCTCAGAAATCCTCTTTAACTGTAATAAGATACACAAGGCCTATACCTTTTACTAGACTGTGTAAAAAATTGGTCCAATAACATAATGCATCTTAATGCTGTGTGCTGATGCAATAGCTACAATTTTTAGTGTACTGGAATATCATAGTGATTTGGATGCTGAGCTGTATATTAATCTCTGTCAAGTTTCATAGCTTGTAGTATTTCCCTTATTAAGCAGTTTGTTTGGGGAGGTTTTTTGGGTGGGAATCATTAATTATACAGTTTTAAGACACATCTCTTTCACTTATGTGGAGATTGCTTTACCTTGCTGGCCATTATTTCAACAAATTAAACATGCTCATCTGTTATCTCTCTGATAGAAATTTAAAATATAAGTAGCTTGATGTCCAATTACATAGCCTAATTTAAAAATGAATTCTTGCCCTTTTTAATTGACAGTTTACTTACAGTACAAAATAATTTCCTCACTCCTTACTCAGCATAAAACCTCTTGGAAACTTTAGTTTTTAAATGCATAAATGTACTTAGTTTTCAAGAGGGGTGGTTCTGTAGCACAGCTCCTTGCTGACCTTAGATTGTGGTTGCGTGCCACAGTCTGTTGTTATACATGCACTCCTTATGGGAATAATGTGGAGATATTCAAGTGGTATTTAACTCTCTACACACCCACTGCATCAGGGAATCTCATTTTCAGCTGCAAATCCACTCTACTTCCTGGCCATTGCAGATGAGAAAATTGTTTTCATTTTACCCAAATTCTTCACTGAAGCAGTAGTTTTTGGCTGGAAGATGAAAGGAGAAGAGCATCAGACTGCTGGGTGGAAAGTAGTGTACAAACCTGTACAGTGTTGCATGAGTTTAAAGGTGCAGCTTATGAAATTTAGATTACTTTAATGTGTTACTGCATTGGAACCCAAATGTGACAACTTCCAGTCCCTGGACACTTAGCACTGCAAGAAGCTGTGCTTGCTCATGCGATCCAAGAAAGAAAAATCACTGACCTGACCTGTGTTTGTTTCTGTCTAGGTTTAGCTGCTTGACTTGACAAATTCCATCTCAGTGTGTATATATATATATATATATATATATATATATATATATATATATATATATATATATATCTTTAAAAATCCATGGATTTTGTGAGACTGAACCATAGTAAGCAGAGATCCTCAAATGCTTACGTGTGTGTAGGTATACACACATATATGTACTTAAATATTTTAGTATGTATGTGTGTAAACATACCTGTAGGGAACTTTAAATAAAACTAACTGAATTTTTCTACTCTGATCCTTTAGTTATGTCAGGATTTCCTTGACTGGCATTGGAAAGAAAATTTATTCTTCAGAATGGAGTGTATGGAAATTTTTCTTTACTAAAGGACTAATAAATCTGAGCTATCAGGAAAATAAAATGGACTTGGAAATAATGGAAGAGGATCTGGTGGCTGGACATCTCAAATGAGATGTTTCCACCTCTCAGCATTGCTCCATGAGTATGCCTGAGGGAAGCAGAAGATGCATTCCAGAAACCAGGGTATTCTAGCTTGCACAGTAGCAGGCTGCTTTTTTTTCCCCCTCTTTTTTTTTCGCTCTGCACCAAAAGCAGCTTCTGCTCTTAGTTTTACTTAACTTTTTGTGAAACAACTTAATATTCAGTTAGTTTCAGATTAGTTTATTATTTTTTTACATGTCTGACAATATTTAACTGCTTACCAGTTGTTTCCATGGTCCCTTGTACTGTGTCAGGTAATTACAGTTGGTTGATTTGGAGAGGAAATATAAAAGGAGGGGAGAGGGTTGATCTTTAGGACTGTAGGATGATCTGATGCCCTTCTGGTCTACAATTACAGAGACAATTATAATCAGGTTTTTAAAACTTGGTTCTCTGTGTGCTTTATTTAAAAACAAAATCTTTCTGCCTGTCAGTGAAGCTGTCCCCATTATAGTTGAGATCTGCCTAAAATGCTCCACAAAACAAAGGAGAGGAAGAGAATCACCACACTAAACTACATTCCTGACTAGGTGACACAGGAATATCCGTTTTCTTGAGAATGCTACTTTGAAGATCCTAACGTCATTCAATACTTGTCTTTTATCCAGTGTTAAGATTGTGTTTTTCTTTACCTAGTTGAATCCTCTGGGTTTTCTCAAAAATCTTTAAGTATTTAAATGACTTCCTAATACTGTACTGAAAATTAAAAATAAAAAATAAACACATTCCATGTTGAAATCTTACTTGTATCTCCTTACTGTTTTGTCTTTGAAGAGTTGAAGCATAAGGGTTAATTAAGTTATGACAAACATAAAAATATTCCTTTGCTGGTACCTTCTGCTGCTTTCCCATGAGATATTTTTGGTGCTTAAACCTACTTTTTAAAGCTTTACTCTAGTAAAGATTTTGTCTTTACTTTCTAAGGTAAGTGTTCCTCCAGAATAACATTCTGCTATTAGAAAATTCTGATTTTGTTATCTTAAATCTCATACTTAATTTCTCAGTAGTTACTTAAACAAGTAACCTTTTACTTCTATTACTTTTTTTAACATATATTGCTGTCACTTCCAATATATCTATCATTTGCTATGCTGACTACTCTGCATCCTTTTAATTTTAGATTGTGTCAGTCAGTGACCAGTGACACCAACTCTGCTGGTTTGAATGTGTGTGCTGTGGAGGAAGCTTTATGTTTGGGTTGGAGATGTGGTATTGCTTTCATAGGGTTTTGTTTGTTTGTGTGCCCTTAGAATCTTAGGGAACTTCCTCATCCTAAGGGCCAAATCAGAGTGGATTTTTTTTAGTTTAAAAAGATTCAAGTAATTCATACTTTATCTAGGAAATGTAATTTTGTTTCAGTTTCCTTATGGCTTTTGTCTCCAACTGTAACTTTACACCAGTTTTAAAGTTAACATGATGAGTTTTATTGTAAGATTAGGTACCACTTGAATTCCTTGTGAAATTTTCAAGTAAATAACTTTATTATGTTTTATTGAAATAGAAAAGTTTATGTCCAGCAAATATATTTGGTAATTAATAGTTGAGTGATAAATACAATCATGAATAATCATTATTAAAATACACATTTTAAAATTACTTATTTTTAAATCTGGCTAATGATAACTAATGTAAGTTGAAATACACTAAACACATAGAAAAATACATTTGTAATGGAAAAAAGTGGAATGCTATCAGCATTCTTAATGCATTCTTAGCTTACACGAGCAATAGTGAAAAGCCAGCATTTGTAGGCAAGGATGACTTCCAGTGCCCCACAAAAAGTACTTTTAAAGTAATTTTATTCTGAATTGTTACTGTGTAAAACCACATCTTAGGTTTCTTCTTTATTTTTCTTTCCTACTTAAATAAAGTAAAAACTATTTCATCTGTAGAAACTCAACCTTATATTCTTGGTGCATTGCCTTAATTTGTATGCAGTCACCAGTTCCAGTGGTTTTGCAGGCAAATCCGTGCAGTTGTTTGGAATTTGTAAACAGTTCTTTTGAGCAGACTTGGGAAGGTGAACTAAAGCTCAGCCTTGGCTGTGGTAACTGCATGGTGCAAAGTAAGAATTGTCACTAAAATCAGCTGCTGTCCTGAATGCACAAAAGTTTCACATCTGGATGAGGAGTTGTCATCCAGGATAGTCATGAACTTTGTAGAAGCTCAGTTTGAGCTGTAAGTACGACTTTGGGTGTGCACCAAGCAGCAAACAAGTGCCTGAATACAACACTGGTGCAGAATATAAATAGATATATATAGTCAAAAAAAGATACTCAAGGTAAAATAATGCTCATACTTGAATCAGGATTGTGGATTCATAGTGCACAAATTAATAAGCCTACAAAAGACTTAATGGCCACCCATTGCCTGCTTGGATTTCTCCTACAAAAACTATCAGCAATCTGTCAAAGTCATTTGTGTGGATACTGAGTCTAAAGTGTAGGTGCTCATGTGCTATTCTGATTTACTCACTACCAGGAGGATGCTTGTGAATGTAGATCTCATGTTCTGAAAAGATGGAACTCCACATACTGTACCTCAGCAAAAAGTTTGAAGTCTTAGGATACCCTGGTAGTTTCACTGTCACCAGAAATTAAACAGTTAAGTAAATATGCACATATGTAAAAATGATGCATTTATTAACAGAAAAATAGGAATCTGATGCTCATAGAAACTCTTGAAAAATTAAATCCAACTTTGTGATTTGCAATCTGAGTGTTCAGGGAGGGAATGAAGAAGCTCCCAAATGCTTTTAATGTGGCCTTTGGTCAATGACAGCCCTTATTTCCATTCACCATTTGGATCAGTGTGTGTAAAGAAGGTTAGTAAAGGGGCATAGAAATGCACTGAAGTTCCATTGACCTTTTTATCAGAACGGTTGTAACATAGGATGTTGAAAAATGTCAAATCTCAGCAAAATCTATTTCTAGCACTCAGCTCTTAAATAAAACAGGTAAGATGTTTAAGCACCAGAAGCTCAATGCATGCATCTTAACAGTGGGGACTTCCTAGCAGGCATTTCAGACATGCTCAAAAGCTGCTCAGCTTGGTCATTTGCTTTCCTTCAGTAGAACTATTTTTTTTTTTAATGTGCACTGGTTTTAGAGACAAACTATTGTATCTTTAGGAGTCCTTGATTTTTTTTTTTTCATACTCATTCTGAAGTCCAATCTTGAATAATGCAGAACTTCTTTCTTGAATACCTATAAGAGAAAGTCCTGTAAGGCATTTGAAAAGTACTGTTGAGTTTGAAAACGTTCCATTTATCTAATAGCTAATAGGCAAGGTCACACCAAAATCTGTTAAGATAATTGTAGTTTATTGTAAGAATCACGCTTTGAGAAGAGAAGCTTCAGGGAGGCCTTCTAGTGGTCTTCCAGTACCTACAGGGGGCCCAAGAAGGAGGAAGAGAGACTCTTGCAAGGGCGGGGAGTGATAGGACTAGAGGGAATAGCTTTAGACTGAAAGATATTTAGATTAGATGTGAGGAAGAAATTCTTAACTGTGAGGGTGGTGAGGCACTGGAAGAGATTGCCCAGGGAAGTTGTGGATGTAGCATCCCTGCATATGTTAAAGGTTGTTAGTTTTTTAATGACTAATTGACTAAATTCCACCTGATCAAAACCCCCTCTGATAACTTAAGTTTTGCAATAATTTTCCACACAGTGTTTCTATAACTAAACTGGAGATTCCCCCCCCCCCCATATTTGGGAAGGATTTGAAGGTTATTTTGGCTTCTACTGGAACTTGTTGTCTATTTTCACATATGCCTTTATAACTACAGAGCTATACTAGATAATGCAACCTAAAAAGCTGTCACTGCTGTCATTACATAATGCAAACCAGAATTTAAATACTAAATTCTCAATTTGGCCTATGAGCTGTAGAGAGCCACATTCTCCTGAAAATTCAGTTCAAATGCCATACTGTATTTTAAAGATTTTAGCCCTCAAGGAGTTTTCTAGATTGTGAAATCAAAGTGCTCCTCTTATTTTCAGCTAATGGAAGCTGTTCTACTTTCATTTTCTTCTGCCATTAACTTTTTTCAAATCATTAGAAACATTAATGCATTTAAGTGGGATGTAAACATTCACTGTGAGCTTAAGTAACAGTGGAAAATAGCCACCTAATTTTTTTAAGCCCATTTAAATTTTGTGGTTTCTGGATTTTTCACTGAGTTAATTTATTTAACTAGATCTTGAGAAGAGCTTTGTCTTTGGCAATTTGAGTACAGTCTAGATGACAGAGACCTGGTTTTCTTTCGCAGATGTGCTATTTTATTGCTTTAATAAAATATTTAATGCTTTTCTATGTAGTAATTTTAAGTAGTTTAGCTATTGGTCTATAATTGCCCACAGGCACATTTCTTTTAAGATGGGTAAAATACTAATTGCAAGCATCTGTGCTTGTGCTTTTACAAGCAGTGAGGTGAGCTCATTCTGCAGCTTTTCCAAACTGTTACTCCCTGCTGTTTTGTCCATCTCTATCTTTGTCCATCTCTATCTTTGCTTTCCAATCCTCCCATTTTCAGCTCAGTCTGTAACTGTGGCTACAGGACTTGAAGAGTCCACACCTGGGTATGATGATCAATGATAATAAATATTTATATATGGTATCTTTGCTTTTTTCTTTGTTTGCATAACAATCAAGAGTCACATAGTTGTTGTCATGTCTTCCATAATGTCCATCTAATGCCAAGGGCACTCCCGTACTGATATTCCCTGCAATAACACTGGGTGCTGACAGCATTAGCACAACCTTTTTGTTCCTAATTGGGCTGTAATTCAGAAAAATTAAAATGGCAGTGTAAAACCTTTTACTTGTACCTATCAAGAGGACATACTCAGATATATCAGAAAGTCTGCCAGTTTTAGAGGAATTTTTGACTCAGCTTTTCTCCTTTTTGTCTTTTTTCCCCCCAGGTTTAGAGGAATTTTTGACTCGGCTTTTCTCCTTTTTGTCTTCCCCCCCCCCCCCCCCCCGAAGATACAAGGGGTTTCAAGTTGCAAAACCTGAACTAATACTTGAGATAAGAGCAGTTTCTTACTCAAATTAGAATTCTTACTTGTCAAACTCTATGTATCTTAACCAGACTGAGTGAACTGAGAATTTAGGTGATCTAGTACTGCTGTTTAAACCTCCCCTTTGGACTGCATTTTGTGTTAATTTATCATTTCAGGTATTTCTTCTTCCTTCACATGTTCCAGTGACTGCCACATTAGCACATGGTTATACAAAACCAAACTTTGTTACATAAAAACATTTAAGAAGAAAATGCAGTTGTCATATCAAGCATCCAAAAAAATCTGAGCTTTTCTTTGTATGGAATTACTACAGAGGCTGCCTGGTAACATTGGCAATGGGACACAACAGATTTTTAAGATTCTTGAAAATAGTCACAAACCTTGGTTTTGTCTGGTTGGTGCTGGGAATGAAGAATTCCAGAGATTAACTTGTCAGTCTTGGTTTTGTGAACTCATCTGGTGACCTACAAGAGTAAAAAACCAAACGACGAATTATTTCTCTAAATGACTAAAAGCACTCAGATAGGATGGATTGCCAGAGCCATGCAAGAGAGCTGTAAGGAAAGCAGTTCTACAGTCTTGTTTTGAAACCTACGCTGCAGTAAATGTGGAAAGCAATGAATGCATTAGTATTGTCAGTTCTGAAATTGCAAAGCAAGAGAGTAGCTTCAAGTTTGATTTAGTTGTGGGGTTAATACATGAACGTGGACCTGTTATTTCAGGTGAGGCTGTTTGTTGAGGGATGAGAAAGGGATTTCCATTCAGTTTACCTCCAGGCTGAATTGTGTTTTCAAGTTCATGTAATGCTTCGTGATCAAGGATCTCTGAGGAACTGAGACAAACACTTACACTGCAAGCCGTGTGACAAAAGCTAGATAGGGGTTCATCGTGTTCAAAAGCAGGATTAATCCTTACAGCATTTTCTGAATTGCAGCTGCTGAGAGTACGACTTCTACAATGCAGAACATTTTTGTTTAGGTAAGATTTTAAATTGCAAAAGAAACAAAAGGAATATTTTGAAATGTGAAGGAAAAGATTGTGAGCAGCTTACTGCAAATTAGAGTTTCTTTTGCATTTTCTTCTTATCTTAATAATTAAAATGATGAAAAGAAAACCAAGGCTTCCTAAGCCAAGAATGAGATGTTTAAAAATGAAGGGTTGTGTGGGTTCTGGACCAAATTTTGCACAGCGCTGTCCTTGGTAAAGCTGGTGTCTACGTAAAGGGCATCTAAAATAAGGAAAGGAAGAGAAAAAAATGTACAAAACGTCAAGACAAAAATTACTTTGTATCTTAAACAAAAAGAAAGAAAAATCTGCAATGTTATATGACCTCATTATTTCCACTACAAATAATTGTTACGTGTTTGCACGAAAATAATGTGATTGATGATAGGGAAAGATAATATTTCTACATTTGTGAGAGTGAGTTTGAAATAAACAGACATTGATATATTCATTGCTGACCTACAGATTTTAAGAAAACAATGCATTTTAAATATCTCTGATAAATTTCCAACCCCACAGGTAACATTTGTGGTTTAGAACCTTAGAAGTTCATATGTATTTTAAGGTAATGTCTGAACACATCTTTGAAGCCTATATTCTGTTTACTGGTGATTTCACTCTAGGGTGCAAGGTCTGAAGTAGTTCTACTACAAATAGCGGGAATCCACTCCTAAGACAAGAGGAAATTGAATTTACATGGAGCAAGTGCAAATAGTAGGCCATAATTTTCTCTCTGACTGTATAAATTTGCACAAGCTGTCAGTCCCACAGTGGTGGGAATTTGTGAGTTGTTATAATTCACAAAAAATTTCATTTATTATTTTTAATATTTTTATAATTTCTCACGATGGCTTGGTTTTACTTGTACATCAAGTCACATTTTTTCTGAAGGAGAAAAGGGTTATTTTCCTTAGTGCATCAGTCTTGGAGGAATAGGTCAGACCCCTTGCTACCACAGGCTGATTTCTAGTATATTAAGTGCAGCAGCTGCTGTACTGTGACTCTGAAAGTCAGGAATTTAGCAGTAATTGTGGTGAATTCAATACAATTTCTGTGATGTCCATTGAAGAAAATTAATTATGGTAGTTGGGTTTTTACAATGAATAATTTGAATAATTTCTCCTTATGCAGAAATTTGAATAATTTCTTCTGAATAATATAAAAAATAAGTGCTTTTATTTCTTATGTTAATCCTAAATAAGGTAAAAGTTGTATCATTAATCTAGTCTAAGTACTAAGACAGAATAAACAAATGCAAGAATTGTAACTTGATCCTTGCTTGTATCCATGGCTGGTCATCTACTGTGTGCCAGTCTAGAGTAGAGTTTCACCAAATGCTCTGGATTGTCTAGTCTTACAATAAGAAGTAACTTAATACTTTGTAAAAGAGAATTAATATGTTCAGGTACTGTGTAGTTCTCAGTACTGAATTAAGATAATTCCATTTAAAAATCCTTAAGGAATATATTTGCTGTGAGGAAGACCTGCTAATCTTCAAATCTTTCCCAGAAAGCCCTGAAAGCAGCTTCAGCTTACATGTGCTTTATTGGGTGGTCTGAAATCAGAGTCTATATGAATAAAGATTTCCTTTTTAATATATATTAGAAAAATGTAATTTCTTAAAATGCTACCATGTAATCAGTAGCAAAACTGTGAATGTGTTATTTCATTTTTCCAAAATGTGTTTGGAAATCTGAAAGGAATGCACGCCTTTGTGTGTGCTATCTCTGCCAATGATGCTGAATTTGTAATACATTTCTGAAGCATCTTTCAAAATAACTAGATCATAATGTTCTGTGTATACTAACAGACAGAAATGGATTTATCCACGGTGACACTATTTATACTTCAGAAGGGTGTTTGCAGTGTGACCTACAGCATCTGATTGTCCAGCTTTTGGCTTATTAGCATAGCTTATTGGGCTGTTAACAGAATTCATCAATCCATTTACCTGCAGACAGCTCCTCTTCCTGGAACTAGCTCACATTTCCCACCATTGACACAGAGGTGGGGCTCCAGCTCACACAGGCTCCGGCAGGGCAATCCATCCTGGCTGGCATAGCCAGGCTTGCAAAGGCAGTCTGCCTCCTTTGTCCACTCGTTCCTTACGCACTCGGAAAACTTGTCACATGCCATGAATTTGCAGGGGTCTGCCTGATCAGCTGTAAAGGATGGGGAAATCATTAACTGAAGTGTTACCCCAAAGGGCCTTGGCAGGGCTTGTGGCAGCCAGAGAAAACAGCTCGTGTTTGCTGGCTGCCACTTGGGCATGTTAATAGAATGTTGTCCGGCCTGAAAGGACACACAGCTTTCTTCCTGTACAGAACATAGCAAGCATGCAAGTTCATGATGACATCTGCACTGATTTAACCCATCGCTGTTGAGCAGTGAGTTTATTTTCATCTCACTGGCAAAGATTTTCACATTTGGATGTTTTTACCCTGTTTTTGCTGTGACCGCTGTCATCATACTCATGGATCCTGTGCTACAGCCTCATGTGTGAGAAATAATTTCAACTGTAATGGTCTTAATAATTTAGGGCATGACAGAGGAATGGAATTAGATTCTTGAATATGCACAATACTAAGACCCGCATTATAGAAATACTACCATATTCCAAAGAAAATATATGCTTACAGGCTTTGTAGTGTTGGAGGTTTTTGTATGTGGGGATTTTTTTATTTGTTTGTTTGTTCCTGTTGTTTTTGGGTGTTGGGTTTTTTGTGTTTTTTGTTGCTTTTTTTAAAGTTTTTTTGTTTAGTGGTATGTTAACATTGGGTAGGCTTGCTTGGAAAACAAAAAAATGCAGTTCTTTTTGTTTAATTTTTTAAGTATTAGTGAGAGATGCCTTTATGAGATTGAGGAAAAAGGATCCTGCTGATGCTTGTGGCAAGGCTCAAATCAGAGACAGCTGTTACACAGGTCTGCTTCTCCTTACCCATTCTGTGCTTCTTACTAGAAATTAATTTTAAAAAGATTAAAAAAAAAAGAAAAAAAAAGACCCAGAAAGAGTGATTTTAACCCAGTGCTCAACCCCTCAACCCAACTTGTGCTGATGGGGTGATGAGGAGGAGGGCTGCATCTACCTGTCTCATCTCATGGAGCCTGTTTCCTGGGTACCATGGGGCAAAAACCTTAGAAAGTAAAAGATGAGAAGTAGAGCAGTGGATACAAATTCTGTTCTTCCCATCCAACAGCCCCACTAAAGTGTATGGATCCAGAAAGGAAAGGAAAAGAAAAGAAATAAAGGAAAAAAAGTGGGAAAAAGGAAAAGACAGCAGAGAAGGAAATGGGAGCAGATAACCCAGGTAAAAGCTGGGTTATGTGGCCATTTATAATTATGTAGTTTAAAAGGAAGATTTGTACTGGATATTGTACCTGGGCTGAGAGTTTTCTTCTGCAGCCATTCATGCTCTGTGTGTACCAGATGCTCAGTAACACTGATTTACATGAAAAATGAGGATTGTATTTTTCATAGGAGTACTGCAAATATCAGACACACACTGGGATATGCTTTAGTAGTAGAAAGGAATCCATCAGAACTGTTCACTTATAATCCCTTGATAATTTTATGGCTATTTCCTGTTATGAATTTTTGATTAGTGGTTTTTTGTGTGTACAGTTTCCCTTTGCTATATGCAATGTGCATGTTGGTTTGGTATGTCCTTTGCTCCTGGACTGTAAGTGTGTGCACATGTAAACAACAACAAGTAGAGCTTGGCTTGAGCATTTGGCTGGGCTGAGGTTCTGTGATAATGTTTCATCTTCCTTAACACATACGTGCACACTTGGATATATTTTCGCTTTTCACTTCATTTAGATTCATGAAATATTTTGTGCAGGCATTTTTTAAAAGTCCTTCTTTACGGTATTATTTATGACCAGTGCAGTCTGCCCTTTGCAGCTCCTGACTCTTGATGCAGTTTTTGGGCTGTCAGTTCCCATCCATGTTTCACTTTGGTAGAGCATCATTGCCACTAGATGGCTCTCAGTTTCACCATAGAGAGGAATTTGCTTATATTACCTTAACTTGCTACACAGGTTGGAGCGTTTTTTTTTGTTTGTTTGTTTTCCGAAATGAAAACACACCAGGCTTTGAAACACCTGTACTGGAATATACTGGCTTTGTAAACACAATTTCTTCTATTTTGACTCTATACTGCTGCTTATAAGCCTCACAAAAACAGCTCTCTCCACAAACTCTCTGTAATAAACTCAGTTTTCTTGAATTAATGTTGTAATACCACATCAGTAAAGCATATCAGATGAAGATTAAAGATTTTAGAATTTTTCTGAATTTGCATTTTAGGGTCTTTCTTAATTTAATTTTTATTTAATGAAAATTTATTACTAAATTTATTACAGGAAACTTGTGGCAGCCTAAAGTTCACTCTTTATACAATGAACTAATTAAATACTTTATTCATCAAGCATCAGTTTATCATGGCAGTATTTGAAGGGTAGAATATTGTGATTTTCTTAACTTTCTTTACCACAAGCTACCTATGCTTTTAGTGGCCACAAAGGTATATGTAAAAGGAAAACTGGTTAGAAACTGCCTGCCTGAATTGTAGATGGATTTTTCTTCCAGAATTTTGATAGATCTGTACATAAAAAAAGACAGCTTAACCAAAACTCCTAAAGGCATCTGCATACTTTTGCTATTCTTGAATTGTTCCATGGCAATGAAATTATATTCATCCCTGAAATAATTGCCAGAGCCTGAAAATAGATTCAGGCTTCAATTTGATAAAGTAGTGTAGTTTTTTGAAAACACTAAACTTTTGACACAAAAATAGTATCCAGATGTGTAATTACTGACTTTCTACTGTTTAACAAAGACTACAAATCTATTTGAAAGATATAAATCCAGGGGGATTCTAGAATTACAAATCTATGGAGTACTGCTTAAAGTCAGGCTCCAATTAGTGAGTATCTGTAGAATCCAATTATTCCTAAATATTGTCTCCTTTTGTTCTGAATGCTGTATCCCTTTAAAAAAGATTTAATGATGCTCTAAACCATGGTTTGCTTACAACATTGCAATAATCATCAGAAATTATGTTTCCATACACCAGTGTAAAAGCACCTGAAAACTGCACGTGAGCATTTCTTATACCTGTCTTCACCCAGCATTTACTCTGTGAGATCACTCTATTTGTCCCTGAAAAGCAGCTGGTGAACATGCACAGCCCAACAGCTCCACCCAGCTTTTCATTACAGTATAAAAATACCTCTGCAGAAAATTTGCAACTTTTTTTTTGTTTTGTTTTGTGTTATTATCATCTATCTCTGGGAGGCTATTGCTAATGTGGTTATTTCCAAGATAGTCATACTTCTAAAGCTGTAACAGTCTGAAAAAAGATTGTCTGCTTAGTTTTGATTTTGCACGTACATTAGTAACACAATCTTACCTGGCTCAATATCCAGGGAATAGCTGTCAATCTCCAAATTGAGGTGTTGGGCTGCAGCATCACAGAAATCTTCCAAAACACAGTGTACTGCTTCTGTGATATTGTATGGCACTGTCTTGGCAAATTTCATTTTGCTGTTCACAATCACACTTCCGTTTCTGAAGTTGAGAATTTCCAAGTGCTTAAAACCTGTAAGGTTGGACTGGAGGTATGGAAGTAGCTGCAAAACAGAGATTTGCCTTTATTTTAACATACTGTCTGTGTCTACCTGCTATTAATTTACTTTATAGTCAATTTTTGTTATCAAGTGCACACATCACAGATTTATTTCCCTGAGTTTAATAAAATTGTTAAGCTCCACAAACAAATTAACTTTTCTGTTTAGCAGTATCTTCTTTTGAATTTCTGCTCTTTTTTCAATAATGTATTAAGATGGATGGGCAGCAATTTCCCCTGTAATGGAATGCATAGCAGCTGGAGAGTTTATTCATCTGGAAGAGAAAAAAATTACCTCACTCAAAAGCCAACTTCAATTATTTTCAAACATTCAATCTAGGCAGGTTAGGGCATAGTATAATAGGAATGTTACTGAGCTGACCTGTGCCCTATTGTACCAACAGAGAAAATCCATATCTAATCACAGTCTATGCTATGATATATTTTTAAAAGCCTATTTTTAAATGCAGCAAGCAGACACAAGCCTCAGATATAATCAGCACTGCTATACTGTTGACGTGAATCTGAGAAAAATCCAAATAAATTACATGCTAGGCATAGATCTGGGTACTCTTGATCAAGTAAAATCTTTCATCACTGAGTTCATAAACTCTGTCTTCATACTCTGAGAGCATCCCAGACTTGTGGATCCTTTCAAATACAACTTATCAGATTGAGCTATGGTCAGGTTTAGTATTGTTAAAATACTGTGCACTTCAGTGCATTCCTCTAAACTGTACACAACTACCACATGTGTTCTTCAAGTTGATTTTCACCCACCAATTGCATGAACTGTTGTTCCAGCGCTTTGTATTCCGTCGAACTCCTGTTGAAGAGGTCATCAGAGAAGTGCATGTTGGTTACCCTCAGGCTGAAGAAAACCACGAGCTCCTTGCCTTTGGCTGCAGTTGTCATGGAGCTGGTAGTGACATACTTCAGCACGGGTGCTGGGGTGGTTTCTGCAGGCTCAGTGGTCAGCACTGGGATGTAAGCACTGCCCTGCTCCCCTTCGTCCAGCGCTGTAGTGCTCATGGTGCCCATCTGGTCCAGCTCGGCAGTGATGTCCTGCACTCCCATCCCAGTGCCATCCATGGGAATGCCCTCAGGGGCTGGCACTGAGGAATGTGGTATCTCAAGGGACTGCTCGATGATCTCAGAGGGGCTGTAGGATGGGCTGGTGGCTGCAGGCAGCGGTGCTATTGATGGCAGCACATCTGTAATGACAGCTCCAGGCTGCATGGTGGAGACATCACTGGGACCAGTGAAGAAAGGCAACCTCTCATAAGTGCTGGCTGTAACAAAAATGTCATCACCTGATGATTCTGGTTCTTCCATGATCTTAACTGCTGCAGGAAAACAGGATAAAACCAAATTAGCCATGTTGGAAAGCAAGCATAAAAACATCAAGCATGGAAAAAAAAAAGTGTATATGGTATTACCACGGAAACATTTTTAACAATAAGTTTAACAGAATCTAAATATGAAAACATTAATGTCATCACCAAGAATGACTACTGGAATAAAATACCTCATACACGTTTGAGTGATGGGATTTCTGCTGGTTCTGCGTTTAATAGAACCTATGCTTGGCAAGTATTTCCTGAGCCTCTAAAGCACATTCTTGCTCTGAAAGTACATAATCGCACTATCAGTTTATATTGTCTGAAAGGGGAGATTGGAGCTCTGAGCTCTCTGCTTGGAACACTTGTATGCCAGAGTCATTCTACTTCCCTCTGCTAAAAGTTAAAGCTATTATTTGCCAGTGTTCATAAAATAGGATTACAAAAACCTGTACAGCCCCTCCAGATGCAAACTGTGCCAATTTACCCAAAAGACAACAGCAGCAATGAAAAAATATTCAAACCTTAAGAAGGCATCTACTGTACCTGAAGCAGAACTTTTATGATATCCCCATTGGGGCTTGGCATGGATCTGGAATATGTGACAACTGTAGCTGAAATCCAAATCTAAAGTGTCAGGAATATGACTCTTTGAATTCAGCTTGCACCTACCTGGCCACAATGACTTCACAATAAATGATGGTCCCCACCAACAGCCAGCTGCCCAAACTGGTGACTTTGGTGACTTTGTCCTTTTCCAGGACCATTGGACCACGGTACCAAAGTACCATTCTTCATGTGGAACTTTTAGCAGCCCCCTTCAGGCAAAATCACTTATTGGCAGTAAGGAAAGAATTTTTTCTCCTGCTGATGAACTCTTTCTTTTCCTACATGCTAGTTTCCTCCCAGTGGCCAATGAAAATATGAAAGGAGAGCAAAGTTTTCCATCTGGAATATCCTTGACTGAATGAGGTGGCAATTGTCCTGCCACCTCACATCATTAAAAGCTTCAGATGCTCTTCTCTTGCCATGTCCTCATGCTTCTTGTCTGACTAAGGATATGGACAGATTAGAAAAGCAAAGCCTGGTGATGCTCTCTGTTTACAAAGCTCTTGCTATTACTTGTTATGCTGATAAGGAGTGAGAGTCACCAGTTAAGAGAACTCAGAACAGCTTTGCTAGCATTAGTGCTTGAGGCATTATGCAGGATGATCTACTGATGGGATGAGCCTGCAGTTCCACGGACATCTCTCAGCACGAGAGCACACGCTCGAGCATGTGCTTGTGATAGCATTTGTTAGGCAGGTTATATTTCAGAAAGATAACTACAGGAGAAAGATGTACTGAAGTGGCTTTGAAATTGCAGCACATTTGAAGCAGATATATACAAGCATATAGCTGTGTTTATAAATACATATGGTCTATACATAGACTATAAAGGTCTTCTGGCATCCTCTTATTACAAGCAAAGTAACTTAAAAGGCCTTGAGGGCATACCAAGATGATCTCTGAGCATGTATCACCTGTTTTCATAAGCTGCCAGTCCTTACCAACCACTGTGTCTCCAGCTGAAAGAGACAGACAGCAAGTGACCCAGCAGTTTGTCTTGGTTCCTGTTAGTAAAAGTAAATGGGGTCACATCAAGGGTTGCTGAGCACCTCCCGTGGCACAGCAACAGTCCCAAAACCAGGAATAACTGACCTGTTCTTTGTCTAGCAGGTGCTGTGTTACTGCTGCAAGACTTGCCTACACAAGTGACACCTTGAAATCAGCAGTACGATGACTTGCAGCTGGTTTTACCAAGATTTTCCTCTGTCTACATGAGACTTCAATAAAATTCAATCCTAAGAAGTTAGGAACTATGGATGAAACACAGAAGACCTAGACATTTCACAGAATCAAAGAATGCTTTGGGTTGGAAAAGAGCCTAAACATTATCTAGTCCAACACCCCTGCCATGGGGACAGACACCTTCCACTACACCAGCTTGCTCAAAGCTCCATCCAACCTGGTCTTGAACACTTCCAGGATGGGGCATTCACAGCTTCCCTGGGTGACCTGTTACAGTGCCTTACCACCCTCACAAAAGAATTTCTTCCTAATATCTCACCTAAATCTACACTCTTTCAGTTTAAAGCCATTGTATCTTGTCCTGTCGCTACATGGCTTTGTAAAAGATCCCTGAACAACTTTCCTGTAGGCCCCCTGTAGCTACTGGAATGCATGGTAAGGCTCTCCCCAGAGTCTTTTCTTCTCCAGGCTCAACAAGCCCAGCTCTCTCAGCCAGTCTCCATAGAGAGGGGTTCCTGCCCTCTGACCATCTTCATGACCTTCCTCTGGACTCTGTCCAGCAGGTCCATGTCTTTTTGGTGTTGGGGGGCCCAAAGCTGAACTGAGTACTCCAGATGGGTTGTGACAAGAGTGGAGTTGAAATGAAGTACCTCCCTTGACCTGCTAGTCTGTGAAATGTAAAATAAAAACCCAGCCCATTGCATTTAAAATGTTGGGTTTATATATAACTTCAATATATGTTGATTTTCAGACCAGATGTAAAGAAGACACTTTTTTCTTTTTCTTCTTTTTTTTATGAGATTAGTAAAATACTGGCACATGTTGCCCAGAGAGTTTCCTGTTTATTGTAAAGGGGTTGAACTAGATGGCCTCTAAAGGTCCCTTCCAAACAAACTTTTTCTATGAATCTGTAAATCCATATGCACACAAAAATGTGGAAAATTTTGCAACACAAAATATACTTACATTGTTCATCATAAAGGAATTATTTGTAAACCTTCACCAATTTGCTTTGTAGATGAGATTTTCACATCAGAAGACTATTTTATGAAACCTCTACAAGTACAAACTCTGAAAACTTAGACCCTCAATTCAGCATATTTAATTTCAGCATAAAGTTTAGTCTACAGTACTATCATTCAGGTGTAGGGAATCCACAGAGGGCACAAAATAAGGCACTGAAATTAAATATATCCCCAGAGTAGCCACACTGAGGATTAAACAATACAATGGAATTAAAAGCTGATGTCTGCAATAAAAACTGCAACTCAAATTTCAGCCACCCCTTATCCTCCCACAAAGTTTTTCACTGAACTCCCCATATGTTTTCTTGTACTGGATAGCCAAGGCAGGACAATAATGTACTGAGAGTGTTATATCAAAAATTAAACACCCCTTGGCAAAGACGTGACAACACTAAATTAAGAGGCAATTTCCTGTGCTCATGCTACAGTAAATCTTTGTAAAGGGAGTTTTTCACACAGGCATTTATTCCCTTCTGTGGGAATGAAATACATAGATTTGACTTATCAGAAAAAAATCAACTGCTATTTCAACAACTTTATTTTAGGTATGTGATTAGTTGGTCCTCATATATTTTTTTAGTGAGGAAAACCCTTCTAATTGACTATGAATAAGGAGTAATTGTTGGGAAAGGTCAAATTGCCATGAGACATTTTCCTAGTGGGTTTGCATTAATGAGCAGGCCCAGAATGTTATACATTAAGAGGTCCTGGCATTTCCTTTCATTCATGAGCATAATAAGCACTAACATATTTTCCAAGTCCACTGGTGGGTATTCTGTATATGTTCTGTAAATGAAAGTAACAGTGTTACAATGTCTATATATATATTTGCATACTTGCTGGCTGAAAGAAATAACCAAAGAAGGGAAAAGTGTGCAGTTAATAGATTGGTTCATAATACAGAGTAAGTATTATGAACTTAGAGTAAGAATCACCTTGCCTGCAGTTCTGCTGATACTAGTAGCAGATGGATACAGAAAGTAGCTGCATTCAAATTTACATATTTAGTTGGTTCCTGAAATGTCACTAAATCCCTGGACACAGGACTGCTGTGTGCAGACAAAGTGCTGAATTTATGTTCGAGGCCTTTAATTTTTAACTAGGCACAAGCAATATGAGGATTAAGAGAATTAAGAGAAGAGGATCGTTAACCTAATGTGGCACAACAAGTGTCTCCCAACACATAATTACTGATTACATTCAACTTTCTAACTGTAAAGCCAAGCTAAAAGAGCCACAATGGTCTGGCTGTCATTCTGTCTGTCTGTATGGACCCTCCAGAACAGAGGTTCAATGTCCAATAAATCCATGGAACTCTTTCTCCACTGACTCCAGGGAACCTGAGTTCACTGGGAATGCACACCATCTTTCTTCCATCTCCAGTCCAAAAAACTCTTCTCTATTAACCATTTTTCTTAGCATTCACACTGGAGCTCTTTGAGTAGTCTAACTTTTCATAGGACAGCCTGAGAGTGCAGCTTTAGCTCTGCTGCTCACTCCACTAAAGTGGTGCTCTGTCTAACTTACAGAAGTCTTCTACTTATTTTGAAAATTCCCATGCCTTTCAGCTGTGCTTCATTATCAGTGTTCTCAGCATCAAAGATCCAAATAAATTTCATTCTCACATGATGTCACAAGAAAAGTATTTTCTATCTTAATAAAATACTGCTTAGTAATGGTAATCTTCTCTCATTATTTTCAAGTCTATTCACTTCTACCTGACACTGAAAACTTTAAGATAAAATTTGTGAAATCAAGACCTGAAAATCTAAACCACTACAGAATTCAGGGCACTGAGCAACCAAAACATGCTAATCCTGTCTATGTTCATTATGAATGAAGGATCTTCTTTAGCTATCTCCACAAGGGTATCAAGGCCAACCTTCTGTTCAGTACCAGACAACCCTGTTTCAATGACTTTCCTGCAAAGCTAAGTAATTTGTAAAGGGCAATGGACTTGTGTGTTTGATTTAGGATGTGTGCTCCCAAACTGAGCTGTGATGCTGCCCTCATCTCACTGGGATCCTTACCAAAATTTCTTTTTGGGAGGTCAGTCATGTTATTTACTTCTGCAATGGCTGAAGAAATAAAAATCAAAGAACTCTTCACTTGTTTCTGCAAGATGGATAAGGATTAAGAGCAAACCATTAAGAGCAAAGCCAAGCCCTGACCACTTTTATTGTTCTGTAACTTTTCCCTCACAGTAGACAAGTCTGCCTGAGAGCAGGAGAATGATGCAGTTCACTACAGTCTGACTTCTATAAACATTTCACTGGTGCAAGTTAGCTGGTCTTACTCAACTCATACAAAGTTTTCAGTGGAGATAAAGAATTCTCTTTACGTAATGCCTGAGGCTCAGTATTTTGATTGATCCATCTGCCTTTAACAACTTCATATTTGGTTACTCTACCTTTAAGAGCCCTCTGAAATATCACTTTCTGGGGAGATTAAAAATTCCATCTTTCTTTGATTATAATTTTCACATGCATTGGCAATGGCATGGCTGAAAATAGTAATTCAGCTTGCCATGTGCTGTTTTTCAAAGGATTGCTGTTACTTCAATTAAAAGTTTTCTGAAAAATACTCTTTCTGTAAAGATTTGAAACAATGAAATCATTACGTTTGATATTTTTTTAAAAAATTTGACTTCAAGTTAATAATTTAAGTACAATAGGTGGGCAGAAAGCAGACAACTATTAACTGTGTAATCTTACTTTACTGACCTGTGTCAAATTCATGTACTGAGAAACTGATATTGAACCTTAATGACTGTCTTTGGCATTCTTATGTTTCAGCAGTTTTAGAGCATTAAGTGTTTCAGAAACACAAATAAAATTTAAACAATATGAGAATAGCTGGTGTTTAAAGCATACCCAAAATTCTGAGTAGAATATGAGATTATACAGAGAGTTGAGGTCTATAATCAGGTACCTTGTATGGACAGTAGGTCAGTGGTAGGTTATTTCCATAATGTGACAAGTCACTTTCACCATTTACAGGAACTTTACTTCATCTGCTACTGAGATTGCCAGATAAAATTGCATACTAGTGCTCAAGCACTCTAAAAGTCAGTTTTCTAAATAAAGTTTTCACTGAAAAATGATGAAACCATGATTAAAATGCTCTTGTGAAGTAAGGGGATTTGTAAGTACATTTACATGAAAATATGTTAAAAATGCCAGGGATACCATACTGTTTTGTATTATAAGATATTTCGTATTGAAGTTCTGCATTATTTGCTACCATTTGCTACCATAGTAATATCATATTAAAATATATATTAAACAAGAAATTTACCATGCTAATCTTGGAAGCAAACCCAAGTGAATTTGCAAAGAAAAATGCACTTCTACAAAGGAATAGAATCAAAACCAGATTAGAAACCTATTGCTTAAAACAATAGCTTCAGGAGGATTTAACATTTCTTACTCCCAGTGTTGAATATTCTCACTTAAATTTGAAAAATTTCATTAATTTGAAACAGTGAGATCTATGTGGAAACAGCCTGGGTCTTTACAAACACCTGGAAACATAAAGAGACATCCATCTAAATGTTGCACACACTGCTGCTTGACACCATAACAGTTTTAGAGGACCCCAAGTGGAAAACCTGGAATACTCTTTTTGAGTTATTTTACTTTGGAATGTTTGGAAACAAAACCTGACAAGTTACAATGCTTATCCTTCAGAACTTAAAGTACTCTATAAATTCCTGCCCATTTTCTCTATTTTCTCAACTGTGCAACAAGAAAAAGTCAGATTCTGTAGATAATGGGACACATCAAAAAGTTTTGTGGTATCAAAGTTTATTAGTTTACAAAATGGTAGAAGCAGAAACAAAATAGAAGTTACATGATACAAATGCAAGTAATGTGTTGACCAAGGACCTAAAACATAAAAGAAAAACATGAAATTAGACAGAACCAGTGATTCTCCTAAAACTTCATCATCAAATGAGCACTTTAAGACTTACCAAGAAACACTAAATATACTTCCCCCCCCCCCCCCCCCCCCCCCTTGTACTATGTAGTCACTTGTATGAGAAAACAATTCATGGAATGAAAGTTACAGAATGAGGAGAATTTCGGTCTTCTAAATTGTGTCTTGGACATAGGTAGTCTGATTTTTCTCAAAGTTATGAAAGGGAAAACGTGACTCTGGGAGAGAGAGATAGAAGGAGATATTTAAGTGGGAAGAGCCTTCTGGCTTTGTGTTTCATTGCAGGAATGCATTTCAGTCTTACTGATGTTGAAATGGACTTTAGGCCAAATGCCTTAGTGCAGACTTGGCTTGTTAAATGTGCTTGGATTGTGGAGCTGAGCATCCCAGAACAGTCAGAGCATTGCTGTCAGGGGACAGGCAGAATGCTCAGTGTTAAACCCATATAAAATTGCAGAAAAATTGTCCATACAGCCATTAGCCTCAAGAGACCCTCATGTAACACCGGGGTGCAGAAGTCTTATACAATAAGTTATTTTTTCAAAAAAACAACAGTTAAATGAATATTTGGGATTGCTGTCAAACAAAATGTTGGGAATAAGGTACCCAAATTTCATTTAACTTTTCCAGTTGTTGAGTAGCAGTGACGGTACAAAAATGAAACATGGTTACTCTAACTGCTCATAGAACTTACAGGTATGTTGGGAAACTAAAAATAGGGAAAAAACTACTAGTGAGCTGTCCATAAGATACTCTCTTCACTCCCTGTGAAAGAAATACTAAGTATTACTAACACTAACCTTCTTGCCGTAGTTTTTGAAAGAACTGTTAATAAGAGGGCAAAACTTTTTAATCAGCAGGGGAAAAATATTACTTTTTGTAACTGTAGGTAATGATGTCTCCTCTCCTCTCCTCTCCTCTCCTCTCCTCTCCTCTCCTCTCCTCTCCTCTCCTCTCCTCTCCTCTCCTCTCCTCTCCTCTCCTCTCCTCTCCTCTCCTCTCCTCTCCTCTCCTCTCCTCTCCTCTCCTCTCCTCTCCTCTCCTCTCCTCTCCTCTCCTCTCCTGCCACATAGTCACCATTAAAATCACCTTGATGTTTTAGGCATGCATTCTCCTCAAGCCACACTACTTTCCCCCCCCCACTTTTTTATTCAAGCTGTGCCGTATCATGTAGGCATATTATGAAGCTCTTTGAGATTTATTCAGTGTAATTGTAAATTTATTGTTTCACTTTGAAGTGTCAGTGCCTGATTCTGAAATGGTGAAGAAGATATAGGGGTATAGGTGTAGATATAGATGGTATAGCATAGGGATGAGAATGGAATTTTGGTCTTATCTTAATTATCTAAGACAAGTTTAATCAGGGCTTCAGCCACTGCTCTAAGCTACATGTATATTTAGAGGAAAGGACTGAAATGTGTTAAATTTTTTTTCCAACTTTATTTCTTTCAATCTCTAGAAAGAGAAATTAAAACTATGGCAATTTTTATTGAAAGATGGCCATTAGGAACTTGAATCCTCAGCAATGAAGATGCCATTCATGAATAATATTTTTTGTTTTCTCAGTCAGCCCCCGCAGACTTTTCTGTACCAAAAATTCCCTGCTCCAACTCTGCTTGAAAATCCATTATTCCAAACTGCATGGCAATAAAGATGGTTATTAAAGGAATGTTTGACCCTGTGTAAAATTTTGACTGTAAAACTCTGTTACTGGCACCATTATTCTACAAATAATATACTACAATAATTTAATTTAAAAAAGTATACAAACTGGGGTAGAATGAAAGAGAAACCCACACATGTAAATGCGGTAAAATGAAGAAGAAATGAAATATTTTGCATTCAGGCTTGGTTTAATCATGTTCTTACTGATGCATGTAATGATCTTACCATTCAACAGAATGAAAGGGAAACTTCTGTCTCCTTTCAATTTACAACCAGATATCATTGCTTGAAATTGAGTTTAGTTTTTTTTCCTCTGCAGAACTTTATAGGAAGTTTAATTGTGAAAGAAATATTAAATTAATATTATTTATGGAAATAAAATTGCATGTTATCGCAACCAAAAGTCAGAAATTACTTGGACATTGCAATTAAAACCAAAAAGTATAAGATACCCCTAACAGGAGGTTAAGTTGTAAATAAATATTCAGAAACACGAATCACCTTAAATTTAGTACAAACATTATTACAAATATGTCTCCATTTAAGATTTTTATGTATTTTTGTTTAGTAGTTTTAAACACCATAACATTTTTCAAGCTGACTGACAAGTAGCTTAAATTAATATTAGCATCAGTGTTACCTATGGAAGGCATCTCAAGATGGCTGAGAAGATAAGGGTTGGAAGGCCAAGCCCCTTCTATAGACAGAGATACAAAATTCCATTGAGATATGGAGCAGATGATGGGGCAGAGGTGATTCAGGGCACCCAAGTTACAACTTGTCTATGACAGTGCAATGCAGGTGGCACGTGTTTTTCTCTAACAAGGAACAGACTAAAAAAATTTCCAGTCTGAGGTCAAGTGGACTCTCCTATGCTGGAAGGATATTGAATTCTCCAAAGAGAGAGAGAGAGAGAGAGAGAGAATAATTTAGAAAGTTTTACTATCATTTGATCATAACAATTTTTTTTTCAAACCCAGCATTTCTAGCAAGACCAAGGATTTTTAATAAGTGAGGGAAATACATTTTTTAGGGCATGTTAGTCTCAGCAGTGCCACTTTGCCTAATATTTGTTCCAACTGGAGTACATGACATATAAACTTAATTAGTTTCATTCATTTATGACATGGCAAATGTTAACCTTACACTCCCAGCACATAAGTCTGTATTATTTATTTTAAAATATCATTCTGATTGTATTATTGCAAAGGCCAGGGGTTTTAAATTAATCTTATTCCGGACATTAATGTATTGAAATTATTTGTGATACTGGCTCTTCAAATTCTGAACTTTTTTCTGCCTTTTTTATTTCCACTTTATTAGACAATTAGAATTATTGCAGTCATGTCTAAAAATTGTAAACTGCATCAAATAAGTTTTTAGGCCCCTAGTTCTAAAGAAAATTAATTTTCTGGAACAAAGTGGAATTAGACCACATGCAGCAGCACATATATATCCCTCCTGGAGGGAGAGCTCCTTCATGCACTCTGACAAAGAGGAAGAATTACGGGTGGTTTGTAGGCTTGACTACAAAATGTGACAGAACAAGTGGTGGAGCACTGAGGTCTATCTTTCTGCTATTTTCATAGGTGCACAGCGAGCTGTTACATTTTTTCATTATACAAGTGGCTTGGAAGATTTTCATCTGGATAAGCAAATTTTCTTAGCAGCAGTATAAATTGTTTTCACACAGTCAGTTCAATAAGTCATTGGAATTACCAATTGAGTTTAAAGAAAATTATCACTTTTTTTGGTTGATTTGTATTGTGTATTTGGGGGATCATAAATAAGAAATAATATTTGAAGGAAGAAAAGCTTAACCTTAAAGTAAAACAGAAGTGGTTGGATAGCTTAATAATTTAAACAAGTCATGCGTTAAATTGGAAAAATAGGTAGTGCTCACTTTCTCTCAAATTCTTTCACTTAGATTAGTAATTTCATTTCAGCATTCTTAAGTATACTTTGAGGATGTCATGTAGATTTTGTTCTATTCCAATTGTTCCTGCTGTTCCCAGCCAGCACAGAGACAGCTGGGCAGAATGCTGTCATTAAATTCTGACCAGATGCTAATAACTTATTCTAATATATTTGAGATTGTTCAGAAACACTCTGAGTAGGCAGTTCTAACTGATCACAACTTTTCCTTCAATCCAGCATATCCTAATGTGGGCCTGCTGAAACTCCTCTATTCACCCTCATCTTCAATTTATGGACAACTTCCAGACTACTGAATATTGTATAAAGTGCTTGAGAAAATGACATTGCTAGACCCACCTGTTCACTTCTCCAAATGTCAGGCAACCTTCACAAAAAGCACTCTGCACATCTGAAGAAGCAAGAGACAAGCAGCAGGGCACAGAGAGAAGCTGATGGGGAAAAATGTCAAGAAAATCCTGTCAGTTTATGATCCAAGGAAACATGAGGAAAACAAAAAAATATTCAAGGGAACAGAAGAGCTCTTACCCTCTAAATCCACCGATGTGAAAAAAATGGTGAGCATTCCTGGCATGAAGAATGGATGAATTCCAATCCTGGAAACATCCAGAGAGGTTCTTGCAAGAAACAACGGGGTTTTCTTTTCTGTCACATTGCTGGTTATGCCAAATAGAAAATTGTGCTAAGCAAAGACAGCACTTAGGCAGCTGAGAATGAACCAGAGATGGAAAGAATCCACAAATGTAAAAAAAAAAAACAGGTTTTTTTTTCCTAGAGATTACTTGGAAATAAGACTGAGTGAAGAGTGTACCACCTAATTACTGTTGGGTAGCAGGATAATATTAACAGGAACAGCTCACAGCAGGTTTGTGTGAGCATGAGATTAATTATGGCAATAATTAATGAGGCTTTTATCAGTTACACATACCAAGATGTCACCATCATGTACTCCTTATCAGTGGTTTTTTCTCACAGAAAAAAACCCTGCAATAAACCCTGCAGAGTCTTTGTCTTCCAGAGTTTTTCTTGAGAGCCTGAGGATGACCCAGGATAGTCAAACTGAGGTGCAGTCCATCTGAGTAGATGATGGATTTTACTGCTAGCTTTGTTTTGTTTTGCAGTAACTTCTCCAGAAATAATGCCTCCTCCATGATGGCCAGGATTTTGGGATAAGCATTTACCTGGACTGTACAATTTGTCAGTAGCTACAATTAAAACAAATTAAAATTAAATTTCTTCTTACAGTTTAGAAAGCCAAACATTATTGCCTGTTTTACTGTTGAAATTTTTCTTGGTTTTTGACATAAAATCTGTCCAATACATTACATAAATTGCTTCCCTTCTGAATTGTCATACTTTTTTAGACAGTAACAGAAAGACTGCAAAGAGAAGAAATTTAACCATACAGAAGAAATGTTAATGACTTTTAACTCCAGACGATGAAAAATATGAAGAAAATAGAATAATGCTAGAGAAAAGTGGTCAGGTATCATCTCAGACAATAGGGGGGGAAAGCTTTTTTATTTTTTGTACTGATTGTAAATGGAAAATAGAAATAGACAAGATTTTAAACTTGCTACTACAAAGAAAAGCCTTTTTGAAGTGTCATATGTTGAAATAGTGACACCTGATGCAGGTATTTCAGAACTTTTCAATAAGAGCTCTGGAAATTTATATCACAGGCTTTCCTCTAATTCTATAGTGAACTCTCAGAACAGTAGGCTTACTTTAAGGACAGCTTGACACCTTCCTGCTGGTTCTGGACTAGTGCAAGGGGTGGAGTAGCTGCCATCAGCAGGGCACTATAATCCTCACTGTCCTGCTCTTGGCTGCCCATGGACAGCTTCACTGTGCAGAATGTTCTGTCACAGGACTGTCTGAAAGGGGCCCCACTCCTGCTCCTGGCCCATCCCTCCCACTGGCTGCCCACACCTGACAAATCCCATTCTTGCATGGCTGAAAAGGACACCTCTCATGGACTCTTCATCCCTCACCTGTTTTTGCTCACCTTTCTCTAAGTGTTGTATGCAGAACTTTGTCTATATTTATGTGCCTGAGGCTGAGGCTGATTATCTTTTTGGGAGCTGTGAAATATTTTTTTTTTTATTACTTGCTCGGTGGCCTCAGGCAGGCACAATTAAAGTAGTTGGTGTAGAATGTAGACATTCAGTATTCAAGAGTCTGTAGAGATACCCAGCCCACAGCACACATGTGTGACAGCCAATGCAATAAAGTCCATCTCTGAAACAGAGCTAATACCTAAAAGAACTTCAGACTGTGTTATTTTTGGTATCCAGTTTTTCCTTTCATGGTAAGAGTGAATTTAAATTTCTAAACATATGATGAAGAAAATATGCTCCATCTTCTGGACAGTAGGGTGGGGAAATGGCTGAAAACTAATACAGTAGAATTTCAGACAACTGTTTGAACCCTAATCTTCTGTCCAACCTTACACAGAACCATCTGAGTAGTTCCTGCCATTTCATACCAATAGCAGTTTTGTTTTACTAAGAAAAGCAGCTGTGAAATGCAGCCAGGAACAAAGTGTGAAATATTCTGTACAAGGTAGATTCTATTTGCCATATTAAAATTAATAGTACTAATACTGCTGACTTTAATAAAACCTGAATTTCCAGAGTGAGTTCCATCAGTTCCCATGAAATGTGCAATATATCAGGAAATAAAAGACTCCAGGAAATACCATATATGCAGGACTGCCAGAATTGAAAAAAAACAGCTTTAAAAAGGGAAAAAGTTTTAAAGAGTAAAGAGCATACATTTTAAAAACTCAATAAATCGGTTTTCAACAGCTCTCCTGACTGTTAAGCATGCAGTATGCTTTGTGTACTGTAAGCTTTTAAGAAAATATGATAGCTACAGCTTTGAGTCATTGCTAATACAGTATCCCTACTTTTTAGACAGGGAACAATTTTTTTTCCCTCCTTTTACTCAGCTGCAGAAATAATGATGGAATTCTCATACTCTGGTGCTTGTTTTAGACATAACTTTTGTTCAACAAGGAGAAACAAGATAGTGTGCCTTATTTTGGTGGAGGTTTTTTTTTTACAGCTCTAAATTATGTTCTGTTTTGCAGCTTGACAGGTTCTAACCTAAATATGGAGTAAATAATTTCTTAAGGGGTTAGTACAGGTGAGTTAAAGGCTCTGCCTCTTCCCTTCAGTCATTTGGAGCTCATAGGCAAGATGTATTTAAGAAACTGGGATATAGATATGTGACTTTATGCAGTTTTTATGACATCGAGCCCCTAGCACAATGATTGAAGAGAATGAAAAATGCATGACTTTCTTTTCCCTGCAAATGTAACACTTTTTCAGAGTTATAATGAATGTTATTTGAAGGTATGCTATGCTTTTATCAGTAGCACTACATGACTTCTCAGCATGCATTTGGAAATAGGTGCATGTAAAACTTTTCATCATAAACATTATTTTCGGGAACATTTGACAACTGATTTTTGTAAGAAGTGATTTTTCTAAACTTCAAGTCACTCTGCTAATCATAAAGTATTTGCTTTTCTCTCATTGCCGAGCTCTGTGCATGAAGGCAAAATTCTAGGATGGGAAGTTTATATTCAGTGCATTAACTACCCTGCAACACCACGGCCGTGAAATATGCTGTGCTCTTCCCAATCAGGAGCTGATGGTTGTGCGTTCCCAGGTGTCACCTTTCACAACCTTTACTTTCTAAAATGCCCATGTAGTGATTTGCTGGATCCAGCCAAACCATCCTGTGGGCTGTACAATGCATGGATGCGTTCCCCGCTCCCACACTTCTGCCAGGCAGGTCCATTGTGAAGGATGTTATCACCATGCAGGGAGCGTTTCCAATCAGCTCTGCAAACATCCCATTTGCCTTACAGGATGTGGCCAGGCAGCAGGGATGAGGGTCCATTCCTGCTGGTTTTGGACATGCTGGATAAGGAGGAACATCTTGAAAGGGAAAGGAAGGTTCGCTATTCTCACTTCAAGAGACTTCTCAAGTACAAGAGGGTCATGAAAGGCCAGGGCTTGGCCAGGGAGGGAGCTGGTTGAGCTGGGACAGAGTAGAGCCTCTTATGGGAACAGGGAACTTTCCTGCAGCAGGGAGCAAACTTACAAGCTTTAAGTATGACATTCTTAGAGATCCAGTAACACCGAGTGTCATTGTGCGAGCTAATGCATATTGTTGGAATTTTGCCCTGAATTTGCCTTTTGTTTGTTTTCCTCTGCAGATCTTTTTTAGAACTGCTTAGAGACTATGTGGGGACATCAAAGAATCTTGCTGACTCCCATGATATGTTCACCTGCCCTCTGCTTTTCTGTGGAGAGAGTCAATCAAAAATCTGAGACAAAGCACATATGAATATCCAAGAACTAATTCCCCCCTTGTGCCTGTAGTGACCTCTTTCATCTTACACAGGAAGCACAGGCTTTAAAGTGTAAATAAAATTAAAATTTACTGACCTAACACTGAGATGGTAAGGCCAGGCTAGGGAAGAGGATTGGAGAGGGAGCAGACAAGAGCTAGGACAGATGGAGGGCAACTCCTCCAAATTGTAGCTCTTGCTGTTGTGTTGGTGGAGGCTGTTGCCCCACACAGTTCAGTTACCTGCGTCTCGTACGGCTTTGTTGCTGCTGGTGGAGGTGATGGAAGCAGTAACCTTACAGATATTTTGTTGTTCTGGAAGAAAGCCTAATTTGTGCCCTAAAGCTGACCCTACTTTGTCTTTGAACCTTCTTTAGTCTGCAGGATCAGCTGTGAGAAACATGCCTATCATGTATTTTTCATTTGAAAGGCTGCATTACCCAGACGTGTTTCCACATATATATATATAATCTTTTTTTCTTCTATTATGTATTTTTCCTCATATAGATGGGCGCCTCCATGCCTACTGCATGGACGAAATGGAATAAACAAATATAGGAACCAGATAACTTAAAAAATTTTCACATTAATCAGACCTGTAAGAAGATGTAAGAATATGTACAAAGATATGGCTTTTCTGAGCCATAGTACTCTTTGCTTGGAAGAAATTATGTCATGTTACTCTTGCTGCTATCATCCACAACTGTAAAGCTCAAAGAAATTTACATTCCATGTTTTAAGAATTTTTTTTTTTTTAATATTAAACTAGAACTTTCATTTTTTTTCCCTTCGATTTTGCTCCACCTTTTGCTTTTTGGTCTTTTTGCTCTACCTTTTTGAAACTTTACCCTAATACTCTGTACTAAGTGATCCTTATCCTTAGGCTTTTGTTGTTCGGTTTGACAACCTTGAGCTAAGGCACTCTAGGATTTTGCTGAAGAGGCCATCAGAAATGTACATTTTCCACCTTTGGTTATGAAGGCAAATTTTCTGTCACTACTGAAAGGAATATTTACTGCTCTGACACGTGACTGTATGCGTCACAGCAGCTGCACTTCTCCTACTCTCTCTTACACAAAAATCTCTTGTGTTGTACCTTGTCCAGACAGGCTGTCTTGGTCAGCTTCCTTGGAAGGAGGTTCTGCTACATCAGTCAGCTCTTCCTTCTCCTCAGCTGCACTCTCCACCTCTGCAGCAGGCAGCAGATCAGGTGTGGTGAAGCTTCCTGCAGTAGCCAGCTCCACTGGAGACTCATAGCCATCAGTGACTAAGTCTTTGCCAGCAGAATCATCTGCTGGGGGAGGCAAATAGGAATCCTCTGATTTTGGAGGACTGCTGGTGCTGCCCAGAGCACTGAAAGGCACTGTGAAACTTGGGCGGTCGGTAGCAATAACTTGGGTGTATGGATATCTGTCCTGAAATGGTTCTCTGGAGGGTTTTGTAGGAAAATCAGGTTCAGATGTAATAAAATTATTAAATTCTTCAGGGATGCTGATCTCTTCACTTAGAGCAGGGCTTTCAGTTGTAAATTCACCAACAAATACATCTCCTCTGTGATCCGCTGTTGCTGGACTTGGATAACCTAGTGGGAGTTCCTCCTAAAAAAGTTTTAAAAGATCAGCTTTCATTATTATGTTTGGGTTTCATTGCTAAAAAGGCAATAATCTTTAGCCACATGAACTAGCAAATAGTTAAGTCAATGTGGAATCATATTATGGATAGGGTTAGAAGGGACCTTAGAGCTCATCTAGTCACAGCCCCTCTGTCGTGGTAAGTGACATCTTCCACTAGACCAGTCTGCTCAATGCCAAATCTAGCCTGTCCTGGAACATTGCCAGAGCTGGGGCATCCTTAACCTCCCCAGGCACTCAGTGCCAGTATCTTACCACCCTCACAGTAAAGAATAGCTACTGTATATCTAACTCAAGTTTCCCATCTTCAGTTTGAACCCATTATCCTTGTCCTATCACTACTGCTCCTGATGAAGTGTCCCTCTCCAGCTTCCCTGTAGAGGAAAAACCCTCTTTAGATACTGGAAGGTACTGTGAAGTAATAGGATGTGTAAAATATTTGGCATGTGCATGTGATCTTAATCATAGTGCCTGTAATTTTAAAAGTGGTCAAAGAAAGACAATCTTAACTAGCCCTGTAAGCTGCTCTTTCTGCCATTAAGATGTACTATGAAGTGATGAGGCACTGTTTACTTTGTAATTAAGTCTGGGAAGGGTAATCAAGCAGTAATTTTCACCTCTAAGTGCTGTAAAAAGTATCTCTGTTGCAGTATAGCAACACAACATTTACCTTTGCAGCATATGCAAAAGGCATATATGTTATTCTAGCATAAGAAACTTTTTGTATGTTTATGTACCTCTTAACACTGTTTAATTTCTTTTCCTGTGGAGAAGTAACACAAAAACATTATTAACCTACCAAATCAGGGCCTGCCAGAGGAATAGTGACCACACCTTGGATATCATTGTCTAAATCACTAGGTGGTATAATAGTTTCTGCAAAAAAAAGATAGAAACATTTGAGAGAGAGAGAGAGAGAGCACAGAATACTTCAGCACCAGCACATTGAAAACAGATCAAACACATAAACTCAATTTTAAAAAGTGCCAAAATATTCTCCATCAAAAAATCGCTTTTAAATTCATGCAAAAATGCATCATTTCCCATTCAAAAAGACAATGATGAAGAAACCTACATTTTATATACACTATTATTCATCTGCTTTACTTAGCATAAATGGGATAGGTCTGCAGAGAGATGAAGCATGGAGGAATGCTTAAAATCATCTGAAGTGTGAGCCCCTCAGTTAAACCCACATGGGCTCTGATGACTCATTATATTGTGTTCATTAAGCCTAAAGTCATTCCAGTTTTACTCTGAGTCCACACCATTGTTAAAGTCAGTATTTTGGCTTTAATGCTCAAGTTGCTCCTTCCACCTCTCAGAGGAGATCTTTAAAGTACTTGCATGAAAACTGCTTTTCCAAGATTGTTTATTAGAATTAACTACTGGGAGAAAGCTGATTAAAATATTTATTATTGAAATGTTCTATCTAAATTTTTTTCTTTGGACTTTTAATCTACATTAAGATATGACACTTTATTCTTACAGAAAGTATTAGTTCAACGGAATAATTTTTTTGACAAGAAAACGCTGCTGTTTGCAAATGACACACTCTAGCTAAAATTCGGTATGGATTTTGAGGTTGTTTCAGTAAGTACGCATATGAAAAAATTTAAATTATTTTTCCCCCTTTTTAACACATCTCTCCAAAAGTAATTTGCTAGCTTTACAAAAACCCTTGTGGAACTAGAAAGGGATATTTACTAGCTGGATAACTGAACAGGGTGCAGACCTTCAGCTTCTGCTGGAGGCTTTCACACCCATCTTTTCTTCTACTCCCCCTCTTTGTTTCAGAGTGTGAGTGAAACACATCTTTACTGATTTTATCTTGGGGTCAAATGCTGTTTAAGGTGTTGATCTCTCTGATGTTGCTGAGAGATTAGATGGCTTGCTTGCAACAAAGACAGAGCATTCTGAAAGCTAATTTTATGTTAGAGGCAGATCTCATTTTTTTTCCTTGGTAAAGAAAGGAAACTATCCCTACTGGGAAGTTAAAAGGATGGAGTGAATATTCATAGTATTTATTTTATTTTTCTCCTATTCATAATCTTAGTGTGCAAAATATCCAGACTTTCTAAGCAAAAAACCAAGAAAAAAAATCTTCTAATATGGTTGCAAGTTAGGCTGTATAATTATAAAAACACATTTTACTATAAAATTTAACTTATTTCACTATATCCTTTGGATGCTATACAACACCAAAGAGAACAGACTATGTCAGATGAAAAGAATGTGTTAGAGAAGCAAAGGACACCTACTGAAATTGCATCAGTTTGGGAAAGCAAGATTCAGGCTTGTGCCTGACACCTGCCACCTGCTTTACTGACCATCAGTAAACTGGAGTGTTCCAAGGTCCACTGGCAGGGACTGGTCTTCATGGAGTGCAGAGGCAACCAGCTGCTGAAGGTCTGTTACTGTCAGTTTAGTTGCTGATATTTCCCTCTCTTCAACTGGAGAAATTGGTATTTTTTCACTTTCAACCTTATTAGATCCAATAGTTGAGATGTCATCTGCTGTGCCCATGGTTTCTGAGCCATCTCTCTCAAAGTTCACCACGTATCGTGCCACTGTGCTGCTTGATCTGCAAGGGGGAAGAAAGGAGAAAATGCCCACAGCAGCAAAATCAGTCACTGTCTGAGAAATGGTTTTACACACAAACAAATGTGCAATCATAGCATATTATCTTCTGTAAGAGTAATGCAAATTTGCTTCTTTCTAATGAGGCTGTCACCTTCAAATTACTTTTCCTCCACTTGACCCCTTTTATTCTATGCATAACTTTTAATAAAAACTCACACATTGAAGAAAATTGCAAAAGTATTCTAACATAATCTGGTTTAATCTGACTATTCAGAAATCTGTAGAGCTGGTAAAGTAGTCTGAAGTCCTTGGCTACTGATTCAAACAGCTATAAATGCATGCTGGGGTTATTAGAAGCCATAATCACGCATTAATTATTCAGGAACCTATGAAAAGGGATTAGATAGTTCATAAAACTGCAGGTAAGCAAAAATCTTATCACAATTGAGATGATTTTTGGCCCTTTTTCGAAGAACAGCAGGCTAATGTGGCAAGCAAATCATTTTTTCACGATGGGAGTTAGCTTTTCCTAGTCCAAATGGGTGTGTATGTTTTCTCCCTAGACATTCACGTTTAACAGAAGCCTCAAATATTCACCATTTTTAATACATCATTTTTCCTGCATGTTAAATACACCTAATTAAACTAAAAATAATGAGTACATTGTAAACATTTCTATTTCACTGTTACTTTTTTTACAGTGTCAAATAAGCATAGAGAGAATTTCACTTTATGTAGTATTTGCTATGTATTTGCATTTATATGACATTGCAAGAATTCAGGAAACACATTAGACAATTCTTCCTTTTAAAGCATGAGCAAAAGAGAAATTCTGGGAAACTGCTAGACAGATTATTCCCCAGTAGCACTTTTAAGCAGCAACAACAGTAGACTCTGTAGCTGTTTGTAATAGCAGTGGAAATCTACCTGCATTTTATCAAGCTAGTAACTGGACTCTGTGCTATTCTATCTGGCTTGATAATGGAGATAACAAATCAAATTCTACATACTTATTGGAAATACTGTATACATGGGAATACAGCTAGGAAACAGCAGATCAAAAATGAAAATCTGAGTTAAAAGTTTCCCTACTTATTTTTCACTTTCAGTGTATGGCTGATATAAATATTTAGTCATATGAATGTGAATTTTCTTAGGTCAAACATTTTCTTTCCTTCGTAGACATCCTGACACAATTTGATTACATGAAACATTTAAATTAAAGTTAAAGCTGTCCATGGCACTTCATATCACAGATTTTGTACTTAGGCAAAACAAAACCAATTCACTTTGTCACATCAAGATAAAGACATTTACTGATTTATCTATGTACATCACAAAATTAGTAATAATCATTATTATAATTAGTCTATAAAACTATTAATTATGAATTACAGAAAGATTACCCATCTTTCTCCTTCTTCTGTCTTCATTTCATCGCAGAATATAGAGTGTGAAAAAGGATTACAAAAGAAAAGCAAAGATTCATGAATACTGGTGAATCGTTCAGTCACACACATCACAACCATCTTTTGACAATTTATCTTCTATGTATCATCTATAACTCTTATCTCTGTGTTAAAATGACAGTCTACTCTCCATCAGTTCACTTTTTCCCTTCCAAACAATGGGAATGACCATGGTTTGGGAGGGGAAGGAGGAATTTCACTTTACCATGGCAGTTTGAAATATCATCTTTCCTATTTCCGTTGTCAAATGGTGCAGTTTGAGCCCTGTCATGGCTGATCTCTGTGGTGGCAGTGGGCACTTGTGGCAGTACTTTCCATGCTCATGGTTACCACACATGATGGCTACTCAGGCTGTAGTCACAGGGCTAACTTGAACCATTAATTACCTCTGCAAGACATGCCTATGTTGACCTTCTACATGCAATGCCCAGTTATTTTCCCTGGTGACTTTTCCAGGATAGCTATGATGTTGTCTTTCTTCATTGCTTTGAGAGAAATGCTGCTAAAATACCTTGTACTATGGCCAAGGGAGAATGGACAGCAACACCCATCTTTGCTGATCTGTAACTCCCACAGCTGACTAAATTACTGGATAATGAGAAACAATCCAAATCTTCCATAATGATTAATGCTCTTTCATACTGGCTAAGTCCAAGATATGAAACCAAAATGGATCCCAGACCTCCTGGAGCCACAACTTAAAGATCTTAGGTATTGCAAGTTCTAATTATGAGATGCTACTACAGATTTTTCTGCTTGTACTGCAGTAGACAGCTTTTTGTTTTATTAATTTCAATACAAAAATATAAGGAACTAATTTTCAGACTACTTGGCTCTTCTCTCTCCTTTTCCCCAGCAATTTTTGCAGAAAGAAATGCTAGGAAGAAGGATGTTTTTGTCTAAAGTTGCATTGCAATATGAGCGTTTTTCAACATGTATTAAATATTAGAAGTACTGAATGTTCCTGATGCTGTGCCATAAGACCAAATAAATTTGTCTTTTTCCCCTGCTCTTCCCCCTCCCTTTTTGCTGTTTCTTACTATTAGTTGTTTGTTTTTCACTTGATTCTTTATGCAATGTCCTCCCCCTGCTCTATAGATTCTCTATTGAAAAAGTACACAAGATGTTGTGTTAGTAGGAAACAGATGAGGAAGATAAAGCTAAAACAAATGGCAAGACAGAACACAACTTTACTGAGAAACAACTACTGAAAAAGTTTTATATGTGTGAACATGTATCCACCTGCAGCCCACTTTTGCCAAGGCACCTTCACTGTGACTTATGAAGGGCAAAAAAGTTGTCATCTAAATAACCATAATACTAACTCTTTTTATCTTGTCATTTAAAAAAAGTGCTTAATACAGTGTTGTTAACAAACAATTCAAAGAATTTATTGCATCCTTCAAGCTCCAGGGAATCAAAGCTACTTTTACTAAGTAATTCAGAAGCTCATAGTCTCACTAAGGATGTGTTCGCACTTCCTGCCGTATTGTCCCTATGACATTCCCATAAAATTGCTTGATGTTTACAGCAATACACACCCCATTGTTCTACAGGTCTCTTCCTTTTGGAGGTCAAGAAAGAAGAGAACCCTAGGAGCCAGCAAAAAAGAGAGCCCCATTTTCTTACTTACCTGAATCCTAACACACGGATTTCTTTGAATCCTGGAAGTTTCTCAAATATTTTTTTCATCTGTAGGCAACCATAAAAAAAAAAAAAAAATCAGCATAAGATCTATGACTAAAAGGCCATCACAAGTTGACTACTTAGACAATGTTTTTCATATTTCAGCAAGAGCTTTAGGAAACAGTCTCAACTGTGCTCTTTTGGGTAATTATAATTGCTCAGCTTAAACACAATATTTACTTTGAATATACTTGTTGTATTACCTGTTAATAGGCAAAAAGAAGCACAAAATATTGCTTTTGTTAGTAATGTAATTATTTTTCTAGTAATGTAATTATGCAAAAAAGTGACAATCTATTTCATAGTGCAGCAAGTTAAACAACATGAATCAAGCAGTTTTCTCATTTTCAGCAGTTTTGGTTCATGAATAATTTTGTGATTCAAGTCACCTGTAAATTGGTAATTATTTAGAAATATTAAACAACTGCAGATGGGTTTAGATTACTTGACAAATAATTTAGAAATTAAACAGTTTTAACTGTCTTGTACAAACAGACTAACATTTTAAAATAAATACATTTTAAATAATACATTTTTAATTCTAATGTTAATAATAGTCAATTACATGGTTTTGAATAGAATTGACCTTATATGTGTAGTAAACAATGTCTGCAGGCACTTCTGTCTGAGGGTAATACTGAAAATCTTCAGAGAAACCATTTTTTTGCCATCTCTGCCAGTACATCCTTCACCATTTTTTTACACATATCTGGAACTGAACCAGGAAAGTGAAATAGCTTCCACTAAGGAATGCTCACGAAACTGATGAGAGGCTCTAGTTAATTTTACTACGGAAACCTTTTGGGAAACTCAAGTCATTAACTGCTATCAGTTAAACTGATAGCTGAACATTCAGTTAATATTATTAATTGTAAGAAAATACCACAGATGTTCCAATTCTTACATAAATCATGGTAATGCTCAATGAGTGTATGTCCTTTGAAGAATAGCTCAGACAACAGTAGCTAATTACTTTTAACATTTATATTACATTTCTCATTAGGTTTATTGTAGAAATTAAATTATGACAAAGTGCTGCCCATGAATTCCTGATTAAGTCTGAACAATATTCCTAAAGTTATTCTGTTCATCAGTTATCTGAGGCTTCTACTGATGTCAAAGATGTTGGCTTGTTAGCTTGGTGGCTGAATAGATGGCTTAAATGAGCTGATATTGCACGTGAAGGAAACGTGAAGGTCTTGGGGAAAAAAAGGAATGGCCTGTTTAAAGTGAGGACAGTAGATTCTAATCCTATTTCATGGGGAAAGTAACATCATAGTATGAACCTCAGCCAAGGTAGAAAGTCATGATTTTAACATTCACTAGGTGTTCCTACCTGTAGCTGAAATTTGGCAGCTAGTTGTTGATACTCTGGGGAGTTGGGGTCACTGAGTTCAGCTGTGTACTCCTGATCAGTGAGAGTGACACTGAATTCCACCATTTGCTCCACAGGCAGTTCAGGGACTGCATTTGTCCCCAGCTCCTGGAAAAGAAAAGGCAAGGACAAAAAGGGAGGAAATAAAACTAAGTGATTTTTTTCCCCCTCCACAATTCAGTATTTAATAAGTAGAAATGTTCCCTTTTAAGCCCATCCTCAAAATAACTTTCTGAACTATATTTCACAAAATGTGAAAGTTGCTAGGTATATCTGCTGGCTTAATTCTTCTGTGTTTGCAAACAAGTTTCTATTACTTGAGAGTTGCCCTTGATATGCATAAATGAAGATGAAGAAATCAAGCCTTTTGTGCACAGAGACTGTTACCAAGTCTTAGTTCCATCATCATAAAGTCACATAGCTGTTTCACGTTCAGAGGTTTGCATTTTTTTTTTCTGATAATAAAATGGAATTATCCCTACCCATGATATACCTTTTCTGTGCAGTTGACTTTGCTGCTATTACAAGTCGTCTTATTTTGTTTACTGTTTCCCAGCAGTATTTGCAGCTTTTCCCTCCACTGTGAGGCCACACGACTGTGCTGAGACCACAGCAGCCAGGACAGGGAATACAAAATCCCTTCCCAGCACCCCTCCCCTGTCTCAGAGGTATCTCTTACAGCAGGTGCTGTTGTGTGCAGAGGGGCAGTCCCCAGTGCCCTGCTGTGTGGCTGCTCTGAAGAGACAGCAGTGGAGAACCCCCTGACAGCTGGCAGGGCAGAGAAAGGACAGGGAGTCCCAGTCCTGTCTCCTGTGCTGTGGAAAGCCTGGCAGGTATGCATTTTTGGCTTTCTTTAATGAAGAGCAATGATACAAAATGGTGCAAAATTGGCATCAGGCCCCCCCTTAAAAGAATGAAAACTGCCTAAAAGCTTGTTGCCATGCTTTTGTGTTTGGTTTTATATATACTCAAAAAGCATCATGCCCTACTCCAGTATATAACAGATGCTAATAAACCCCTTCAGTCTGCTAGCTGAAACAGAAGGAAGCACTCATTGTTTTTAAGCACTATTCATAAGGTTTCCTCCTCTTTCCTGTTAGCTGGCTCAAAAGGCAAAGGTGAGTGAAAAAGTGGGTAGGAACACAGGCTGCCCTCACCTTCACAGGAGTCTTCGTGTCATTGAAAATTTCATTGAGCAATGTGCCATTAGGTGAATATGGAGAGAGGGGTGTGCCAGGAGAGCCTGTGGTGGAGGGGGGAAAGAAAGAAAGAAAAGTCAGGATAGAAGAGTTTGTACACCAAAAGTCTTCCCCTTTGTGTGCTGGTCAAGTGTCAGCTCACTGGAGCAGCTTTCCCTCAGGAGGGTGTGCTTGAGCACAAGCCTGTGCTAGTGGAAGGTGGCCAAGACTTAGGATGTGGGTAAAGCTGCTGTGTTTTATACAACAGACAGCTTTCTTCCAGGTCAGACACTAGTGGTGTGCCATGCGTGTGACTGAAGCCAAAAATGGCACTGACTATGCATCAATGGAATTGTGTGAGTTAATACTATTTGGTCATTTCCTGTCATACCACATCACGTATCACCAAGTGTCTAAGCTTAATTTTGCCATTGAGATCTTTGTCTCTAGGGCAGCCACTTTTCTTTAGGGCTCAATTTAAACTAACAAGAGATGTTGACAGAGTTTTCCACCTAGAGGCAAAATTACCATGCTGCAAGTGCTTACCAATAAGATTCTGTTACATTTCATAAGAAGATATGTTCACAATCATATTACAGATTTTTATCACTGCATGAATTGCTAACATTATTTTAAAGAATTTCAGAGCACAACAGGGTTGGTAGGCCGAATTGTAATGATCTGATCAATTTATTGTCTTGGTATCACTCTGACTTTCTTGCTTGCCAGTCTTTATTTGCCTTGCTTGCTTCTTTTGGTTAACACAATACAGTAGTTGACATGCTAAATGGTATTTTTAACCCTATGTTATCTGTTTGAAACTAGGTAAACACATACATTTGAAGACAAACTTTGAATACAACATTTGAGTAGCACTTATATTGTAAAGAGATAAAAATAATTTCTTCCCAAAGCTTATTTTGCTGAAACATTTCCACTCCACTAAACTTGTCATGCTTCTACAACATTCATTGAATTATAGCCTTCTAAAAACCTAAGAATCATTTGCCTTAGCAGTTTTATTCAACAGGCAGACACAGAATAAGCAGATTTGATTTTACCTGTAGAAATGGAGGGAATGTCTTCCACCTTTTTGCCCCCTGTTTTGTCTGCTGATATTTCATCTTTCCTATCAATCAAATAAAATGAGAGATTTAATTATCCGCGTATTGTACTGGCAATGACAAAAGTGTAAAAAATCAAAAACATATAGAAATTATCCCTATATTAAGTGTAGCTTAATTGAGAGAAGTTTCCTCTAATAAACTGTTTTGTGGCCTGATTAAATAGGCAGTGGAACAGCATAAGGACTACAAATCCTGTCAGGGACCTGCTCATGAGGTTTTGTGACAAATTTTATCGATGCCACCAGAGGGATGGGATCACAGAGATTAAATCAGTGCACTGGGTCTCTTTTTTACTCTTGGAAGTCAATTAAGGGTTGACCACTGTCTAAAATTGAAGCAAGACTTCTTGTACATCACCTAAATCAACCTTTGTCTTCTTGGTTATTTCTCATCCTATCAAGGTAATTCACTGGGAGCTTTGGGATTCTTCCAATTTTTAAGGCCAATGGACATTTCAGGTTCTGGGTGAGTTTTATGTGGTGTGGTATGAGAAGATAGCAGGTAGGCTTATTTTTCAGCTGTCAGCCTGCATTATAATACCATAAGAATGCTTCTAAATAATGGTAGTTTCAAATCAGATTCCTGAATCCAGATTATTTTAGGATGTCAGAGTCTTAGTGTTTGCTTCTGTATGTAATATTCATGGGCTCATGCCTACCATGGTCCCCAAGGACCATGAGCTAAAACCTCAAGTAAAAATATGGTGTGTATGATGTATCACAGGATTTGGTTTGGTTTTGTTGATAATTATTTTCTGGTTTGAATTTTACAGTCATGTGGTGATGAATACATTTTTAATAGCTACTGTTAGCTTGCTTGAAAAACAGCAATAGTATCTATACCTAAGTACATTTTTAAATATATAGATGTATTAAAGATTCGTTTACTTGGAGCAGAAATTATTCTATAACCTTTAAACCAAATTGTTATTAATTTGTATCTTTTAGAAGAATTTAGATTCTTAGATAAGGATCTTCTAAGGGATATTTTGAGATTTTTCTCTCCTGAAACTGGGGAGTAAAGTATCATTCCTCAAACATTCTCAATGTTCTATAGTGCATTGTGATGGAGTATTTGTGAAAACTGATATGAATGAAAGAAATGCACTGCAAATGTGTAGTGTGGTGTTAACTGAGACAGCATAAAGCTTGTCAGTAAAGGTGTCTGAGCTGCATTTCCCTACAGGAGCAACCAAGATGTTTAGTAACATAAATAAAGAACATGAATGAATGACAACTGATATACCACGTCCTCTGGATATCTTGGGTGGTGAGAACTAAAATATTATTTGTGATGTTTTCACAATGTTAACTAGTTATGTGTTGTATCTATACTTGGAGACTGATTTCTCTACTTGACCTCTACAGAAGATACAAAATATTTTCTAAGCCACACAACAGTAAATATGAAGTCCAATAATACATAATCGTTGCTGCCTGTATTTCCAGCTAAAATATGAGCAATTTCATGGACTTTTCTTCACCTTCTATACTGTGTCTAGGGAAAACAGTACTGTTCACAAAGAACCTAAGAACTCTGAGATCAGTCACTTCACTTAATGCCTTGCTGCTGCTTCTTGCACTAGGATGAATGAAAAGGCCTCCCTTTGGACTTCCTGGGGAGTTCAATTAGGCTACATTATTAAAAATATGTTAGCTCTCCCATGTCAGAATGACTTAAGATACACAAGACCTCTATAATCATGAGACAGTGTAACCTATGAATGCAAAAGATTATCTGAAAATATCTTGAAAATCAGAGAAAACTTGAAGGAAAAAGCAATACATCAGTCAGAAGTTGTGGACAAGGATTTGTCTGGCTGCACTATAGTATTTATGTACAGAGGACCAGAGTTCAGTGTGGTACCTTTAATCCTGCCATTCTCCAACTTCTGAGCATTGCCAGATGCATGTTTATTTTCAAAGAATTTACATAATAAAGTATACATTAATTAACACTGTCATGATATATAAAAATACAGGAGAAATCTAAAGTGTAGGTGTAGAGTCTTCATGTTATAGTTTAATGTAGCCTCTCAGCTAAACTTCTATTAAGCTGACTTTCCTTTTGAGAATTATAGTAACTTTTGTCACACTCCCAATCAACACTAGCCTAATGCAAAGCCATGTCTGTGTTTCATGCTCACATCAGTCTGAGAAAACCTTCAGTGGTGTCTTGAAATGAACAGGTAGCTCAGACATTTGGCCATATCCATTATTTGTGATTAAATTACTGTGTCCTATGATATATCCAGTACACACATTTCTCACAGCACACACCAAATACACCACAGTGCTATCTGAATATCTGCCCACATCCACACACATCTACACATATATTTTCAAAGAAGACAGTAACATCAAGTGGCAAGGTTCTACTTGTGCTACTTACCTTTCCTGGAAGGTTCTATGTTTTACTCGCTGCAAAAAGATTAAGAAAAACATCATTTTACTAGTAGGTGTCTCCAACCATTGAGCCTGCTAGCTATTTTGTTTACTATACATTTATGTTTTCCTTCTAAAACATGCCCCCTCCTTTTCCTGAGCAATACTTTGCCCTTAAATAAGCAGGTGGGGAGGAACTTGGAGGTGTCTCCCAGTCTCTAAACCAATGTCAGTAATCCTTACCCGTTGAATTATTTCCAGGTGTTCTTGGGAATTGCTGAAGTTTTTGCCAATGTCGAATATGCAAAAGGTTTCCCTCTGGCAGGCAGTAACCCAGTTCTGATATTCAGAAGTATCAGGAATCCGATCCAGAAAAATACGAAAGGCTTCCCACACAGCTTCCTGGCAGACTGAGTAAGAAGAAAGGGGCTGGGCATAGATGCTTTGTACCAAATAATAAACTTGAAAGCCTTTTAACAGTGATTTGGCATTTATGCATTCATCACTCAAGATGGAGGAACACACTTCTTCAAAATGTTGTTTAAAAATTCTTCTAGAGAAGGGGATTTTCAAACTTACTAGAAAAACCATTTTAAATAAAACCTGCTAGTAATTTAGAAGCTGTTGCCTTTAGCACGTTACTTTGCAAAGATAGTTACTGTGAGATAGGACATTTATTTTCAGTACTTGATACTTACTTTGGCTTAGAGTGAGTTCATTATCTGCATTATCTAAAATATCAGTGTCTCTGAAATTAGAGCAGTAAGTATACTCTAAACTTGCTGTAGGGATGTACTCACCTAGCTGTGTTAGGGCCCCTCAATAATACCTCAGGAACGACCTGCCCTCCCAGTAGAGCAGCTGCATGTGGAGCAGATGTGGTCAGGTTATTAAAAAGGAACAGGCTGTCTTTTGAAGAGATTTATTTATTATGAGCTAGCAATTAAAGCTACTTTCTATCTCCTTTTTCTTGCAACTCTCTGGTATACCATCTGATGATAAGTAATCCATTTACCAGATAAATGTGACACATGACCAGTTGAGGAGGCATTGTAGCGTGTTCTCCCAGTTTGCCCCACATAAGGGACTGTCCTCATGGTGACCTAAGCTATGGTGTGTTACTTCAGAGTTGGTATAAGGTCACAGTAGGCTCAAGTATCCAGCAGCAACTGTCTGAGCTTCTGCATCTGAGCTGTTTTTTTGTCGTGTGCTCATCCCTGAAAGCGTGGAATACATATATATGTAAAAAAGAATAAAATTCTCTAAATTTTCTTAGCAGAAAAATTCTCCAGAGGACTAATAAGATCCACAGTGCTTTTTCAGTTACAAGTGTGTCATGGGACTTGAAGAGAGGGGAGGTCGTCTCTTAGGGTTTACCCACAGAAAAGAACCTGAGAGTATATATCCAAAACAACATGAAGGTAAGATTGTCCCACAGATGGGTACAGGCACTCAGGCTCCAGCATGGCTGCCAGATTGCCCTTTCATGAAGGACTGTACTGTGGTTACAGATTCAAGGATGATGCTTGTATCACTACATTTTCAAGTATACTTTTTTTTCAATCAGTTTTGTCAGATAAATTAGCACGCTCAACTGGGAGGGCAGGAGTCTTTACCAGAAGTTTTGATCTTGGTGGAAATTTTTTTTAATGTTTTGATGAAGGACATTGTGGAATGGAAAATATGCAATTGTTCAAGGGAGAAGGAAAACATATTTATGAAGGAGTGTACAAATTATTCAGCTGCAGAGTTTGTTTTGTTGCTTGCTTATTGGGAAGTACTCCAGTTTCAGTTAAGAACTGAATGACACCTGCCTAGAAAATTTTGTGAGTGTAGGACACTGCTGGGGAAAAGGAGTATAAGTTTAAACCTTCTTGCACTACAAGACTTATAGAGTCCAAAATCCCAGCTGATGTGCTGCTCTCCACAAAACTAGTAGTACTGTCATACTCAGGGGTATGTTACAGTCAGAAAGGGTCATAGTTACAGTCTTTTGAGTTCAGGTTAATGATACCTGTCTGTTTCAGGATAGCTTGTTTTCAGCCCAATCTGAGATGTAACCAGGGATTTTCAGGAACTTTCAGGATTAATTTTTATTTAAGAAATGTTTTTGGATCAGCCTCTGTGACACATTTTAGGTTTCTGTCTAATATTTTTTTATCTATAGGAATAGCTACAGACATTAGGATAGTTCTCCCATGCTGCCTATAGCAAGTGGCTGCTGGAGTAAAATTTTTGCAGCTCTACATTCAGGTCTCATTTCAGAGGGAGCTAGCTGGTTCCCTGAAAGAGAGCTGAGGAGCAGCCAGGCTACACATATGAATGCGAATGGATGGTGTCTGATAAAGGGGAAAAATAGATAAGGAAAGGTGACTTAGGAAGTAGATGTTGCTTTAGGTAGGTGCATCCCAGAAATGCTGACTAGGTTTTAGAATTAGCTTTGGACTCTCAAACTGCAAACACACACATTTTTCTAATACCAAATAGAACAGCTACAGGATAAAAGACTAGGAGGGGCAGATGAAGGAAGAGAGAAAATTGCACCAAAAATTGGAACTGTAACTCAACAGGCTTTCTGTAGGCAACACTGCCATAGATTTAATATAACTACAGGTACACTAATACGTTTGTGCAATGACCATTTAATAATTCCAATACCTGTCTTAAACTGGTGGTATTGATTTTGAGTAGCAATGGTGGTACCTGCTCTTTTGATAAAGGTGGTACTTCTTTTGACACTAATGCAAGCAGAGTTTGTTCTTCATGTTCAGCCAAGCTACAACACTGTGCAATTACTCTGAGTTCGTTAGTCCTTTGAGTACATTGTTTTATTTTTTCTGGTAACTGGCTATCTTGAACCCTGCTGATGCAAATGTAGCATTTGATCATCTATGTAAAAATAAATCATGAAGTCAATAGCACAAACACTGCCTGAAGGTGAAGAACAAGATTCTGGAAAATTACTGTGTTTCCTTAGTTAAAGGAAAGACTTTGAAGGAGGAAGTACATACTACAGTAATCATCTTACCTCTTAATCTATAATAAGCTTGGTGACTGGCTAAAATCTGCTTCACTGATTCTTGTGGGCAAACTTTCACACCAGTTGAGAAGAAGGATGACCTCTTTGTTCGGTGTTTTGCCATGTCAAATATCCGCCTTATGGTTGATATCCTGGACCGCTTTGTTGTTCTTTCTGTTTTGTCTGACCCTGAGGTGACTGCAAGATGTTTGGCTTCAGCACGGTTTATTTTATTAGGAATTTCTGTAAAAAAAAACAAACAAACCAAGAAAATACATAAACATACTTTGCCTAGGCAGTAGGTATGCAAAGCAAGTTCATGTCTGGAAAATGGACAGGAACTTGAGAATCCTTTTTGTTACATTAGTGTGGAATCAATGCACTGATTGAATTATTGTGCTGAGGAGAAGCAGCCTCTGACCACACAGGGGAACTGAGGCTCAAGTGACTTGGTAAATAATTTCCTTGTATTTCACGTGACCCCAGGACACAGAGGGTAAAAGTTTCGTAAGCTCTAAATGCTGTTTTCAAAAGTGACTTTGGGTTAGATCCACAATTTTGTGCTACAGCATCTCATTTGTGAGCATATCGCCCTGTAGGGAAATTTGCAGAACTGTGATAAGTAATGTCTACACTAGCAGATAAGTAAAATGAGAGATAGTTGTACCTTAAGTTTTTAAAAATATTATCTTTCCTTTGGGCTTCAAGGAACATCTCCCTTCAAATCAGGTTCATAACCTTGAAGCTATCCAAAGAATTAGACCCTGAAACTTTCAAAAGTTTAACAGGGGTTTTACTGTCTCTGGGAAAAGAAAGACCTGTTTCCAGTCTCTCTTTTACTCCACAGTGCACTCCTCTATCCTTCCCTCACATAAACTGAAGTATTAGCCAGAACAGACTATGATGGTTTCTTTGAAACTGGATGATAGGTGTTGTGAATGCTCTGGAATCATATTTCAATAAATCTTAATATGTTCCTGGCAAAGTGGAACAGCTACAGTAGAAGAAAAGTGAAATCAGTGACTAGGAATTGAAGACTTAGGATTAACTTTTACTTATGAAGCTATGCAGTTATGAAAGTTGGAAAAGCTTCTAGGCGGTCACGATAACCTCAAGAATAGGAACTCCCATCACAAAAAATTCAGGATCCATCTGGTTCCACTTCCTAAGTATTTGTGTTGCAGTATTACATGACACAGCAGCTAAATTTAATGTGAAAAAGTTAATGTTACAAATAGTGTATAGACTAAAGATTTAAATGAGCTGAAATACAGCCTTTTGCAGGGTCATGTGACAGGAGAAATGAGTATCTTTTAGATTATCTTCCAAAATTTTGCATACATATTAATAAAGATATTAAAGCAAATTTGGAAATACCCTTTTATGGTTGTAACTTGATGCAGTAATTGCAGATTAAAAGTAAAGAAAAATATAAGCAGAATAGAATAAAATTTGAAAGAATTAGAAAATTTTAAGCAAGGCATGTGTGTTCCTGCAGCCTGATGAATCAAGTGAAAAAATTACTTTGAAAAACAATTTCAAAGCTTCTAACAGAAGAATATGGGGAAATAATAGGGTTAAAAAGGAATAAATTCGGTAGGACTAGCACTATCAAGAAAAATATGAATAAAAAGTACCAGTTTGCTGGAGAAAGAAGAAATGTCGTGCTGCATATAACAAACAATAATTATCCTGTTCTTATGCAAATCAAGAGAAAATAAAGAAGGATAAAAACACAAATTATCTTGACATTTTGGATCTAATAAAATATTTAAAGAAAGGTGGGCAGATAAATGATAAGAGAAAAATAATTGAAAAACATACTTTTATAAAAAGAATAGTATGAGATATGAAGAATGGGGAATGTTCTACCATGTGTGCCAGTAGACATATAATATATATGTATGTCTATCCTTATATGTCTCAGCTCTTATTAATTTCCAAATTAACATCCATTGTTTACTGTGTAGAAATCATAGTAGTAACATCTATACTTTGAGATAGGCTCTACTCTGATGTGGAAAAAGAATAGCTTGATTGTGATGAATATTGTCTGAAAGGAAGTTATAAAACAAAGGCAATAGGTGATTGTTATTACTTTATAATGCATGCCAGAGACAGTGACCTGCAGACCTGTAACTGCCTAATTGTTACAAGGTAATTTAAAATGATGGTGCAGTCATATAATGTTTGACATGAAATGAAGTGGAAGTAATTTTTCCACATTAATGTCAGGTCATGAACCATAAACTGCCTAAAAGGAATTTCTCCGGTGAAAACGCATTGTTTGGTTCAACAGAATCCACAAGTGGCCAAACACTGAGTCAGCTGAGACACAGAGTTATTTGAATGTTATATGGGATGGGAGAAGAAGATACAATGCCACTGAAATCTCAAAGCAGATTCCTGAAATCCTCTAGAAGAGAGAATCAAAAATCCACATGGAAAGTAGCCAGTTGTAATTCTATTACCTTTCACAAGGTGCATTAACTGTGATAGGCAAGCTGCCCGGGCAGCCCGACCAGCTGGGGCAGAGGATTTTGTCACTAAGCTCTTTGATAGCTCTTGTATGGAGCAGAGGCCTTTCTTGAAGGATTTGCTTCTTCTCCAGGATTTGCCTCTAAGTCTTTAACTTGAATTAAGAATTATACTATTTGTAAAACTGACAAAGGATATTCTTCTCAAATGATTGTTGTAAAGATTTCAAAGTCTCCCTGTTAGGGTCCCTCTTTGGGCTTTTCATTCTGAGAAGTGACCAGATAATTTCTGCTTTCAGTTTGCAATGTTCTGACACCCTATTTAGGGTGGGTGTAAATTTCTAAATTTATTTTTCTTTTCATTCTTTCCCTTCAATGCTCCCCTTTTTTTTTGGGGGGGGGGGGGGGGGAGGGAAATCTGTTTCTAAAGTATATCTATTGCAATAGGTTTAATTTAATTTTTATATTGTTGTTAGTAAATTTCTCTTACTAGGATAACTTTTATTATAATAACTCTTTGAAAGCACTTTTTTATTAAAGCAAAATTTGTATTGGAGAAAGCATCAGCTTTTCTCTCTGCATGATTGTCCAGCATGAATTTCCTAATATTTGCTGATTGTAAATGGAAGAAAACTTGCCTTCTAGCATAAACATTTCCTCATTATTCTTCAGATCTGTGTTTTCCCCTGTGTCTGTGTAAATTCTTCAACTGGAAAATTTTTACCTAAGCCTCACAGATGTTTCAGCCATAAACTTTATTAAAATATCCCTCCATCTATACCTCTTTAGATGCCTTGATTTCAGTGTCCTGGGTTGAAAAAAAAAGATTTAAGAAGACACATGATATGAAATTGAACCCATACATATTAGTTGATCCCTTCTCTTTTTGCTATGCAACATAGTAATTGAAAAAACTGTAGTGATGCAAATTTTGCAGTTACATTATTTGATCATGTAAATAATCCAAATACCATTAGTCTGGTTAACTTTTCTTAAAATAAATGACATCTGTATTTTTTTCTAATTATTTTTCTGATACAGGCATGTGCAATTGAAATATTCAGTGTTTACCACAAATATACTCTGCCCAATTTCACTTTATATTATTTAACCCTGTTGTTTCTCAGAGGTGACTGTCTCAGTTTTACTTTTAAAAGGTATATTTAAGTTTTTGAGTTTTCTTTGATACTTCTAGGGCAGAATGACACATAACTGTAGAAGCCTGACAATGCTTTACTCTACTTCAGCTAATATCCAAGATGCTTTTAAACAAAGGTCTAGCTCTCCATTATTCTCACATAAAAGAATCTACATCATGTCCAAATTTTCCAAGTGACATGCAGAAAAATATTGAGGTAGTTCTACCAAGGTTATCTACAGAATCACTCTCAGCTGTTATTAAATTCCTGACGTCTAGTCCTGAACTTAGATCAGCTATAACAAATTTTTTTCAAAACAGCATATAGCAATTTTCAAAATATGAGACAGCAATCTAATTCATATGGGATCTAATCAAAGTGCTCTGATATCCATACCCATCTCTCAAGTGCATAGTACTGCTCTTCAGGTTTTGGTTTCAGGAAGATAAATGGTATTCATTTCACTTATTAAAAGTGTGAAATTTTTGAAATTAGGCCATGCCTCTCCTGTGTGCCTCTAGAGACCTGCATTATCAAATTTATACCCTAACTAAAAAAAAACAAGGAAGGATGAACAGATTTCAAAAGTTCCTATATGTTCTTAATAATCTGCATGTCAAAAAAGGAAAAGTACATCACTATTGAAATGGATTCTAGACAAAAAGTGTTTCAAGTTATTCAGATAATTGGTCAGCTTTGGTTATTTTTTAAATTTGCTTTTATAAACATAGCAGCAAGAGGGTCTTATTTATATCTTTTTGTGTAAATGGATTGGATGCTTCTCTATATAGCTTTATTAATTTCTCTCTGTTAATAGTACTAATTTTGGAAGGCCTCATATTTTGGAGTTGGTAGTTGGAGTTGAAAAATTGCATTTTTCAGCAATGTAGACAATCTCTACATTTAGGAACATTTATCTACAGCATTAGGTAATGTAGGGTAGGAACATTTATCTACAGCATTGTTTTGCCAGTAAGCATTTATTTTTATTTGACTGAGAAAATTTAGGTGCTACTGAATATTAAGAGAAGAATTAAAATTATGGTAGCTAAAGATCTGACAGCAAAATTCAAGGTGACAAAATTGTTGGAGTCTGAATAATTCATTGTTAAAATCATCAATAGCAAAGATCCTTAAAGGTGCTGTGGTTAAATTTATAGCAGGGCCAACATTCTGTTGATAATTGAGCCAGTAAGAAAAGCACGGCTGACTAGTCCTGAAAAGTTGATCTTGGGATTTCTCAGTGGGCTGATCAATGTAAACACCAGATGGAGCATAGAAAGTACAAAGAGGTAATACCTGAACTCTTCACCCAGAGGCACTCTCCTCCTGTCCTGGCCATAGTGAGGTTCCCACATTCTACTGGAGCTTGCCAGTGACAGACAGGGTGCCCATGACGTGTCCTGTCCTTATATTCCTTTTAAAGTCTCTTTTTCCACATCATGTTTCCTCACGTCTGTTGCATGGGAAGAGTCTAACTGGATTTGAAGGGGCTTAGATCAGCAGGGTCTGATTAAAATATGGCATGGCTTTATCACCAAATACTGCCTGTGTGCAGCAATCTCTATCTTCTCATGCAGATGTGAAAATGGAGGTTTTACTCTTGTTGATGTTCAGGGCTGCTTTGCCAGTGGTTTTTCAGATACTGCTACTTCGACTGTGATTGCTTTGCATTTCCAAGTGTGTTTTCAAAACCATAAAGGCTCACAATTTTGAAAAGTTCAGGGTATGGAATTCCATACTAGAAGAATTAGTGCTAATAGTTAATATGCTCAGGTCTTGTCTGAGAGCTCAACTCCCTTAAACCCAAGGTTATATGGCTTGCTTGAACTTATCTTCATGTCCAATATATTATTGGACTGTTTTTAATGCACAGAAGGAAAGAACATTGGAAGGGACTGAGCCATGATGATTGTTACATCCTGGTGGGTCTTACCTGGGCTCTAACTGGGGTAGCTGAGGCCCAGGGGGGAAATCACTTTGGATCTCATTTCTTTAGGTTTAGTGCACTTAGTCAGTGAACTGCTGAGTAAGAGGGCAGTATCCACTATTGTGGGGAACTTTTGCTGAATGATAAGGTTCTGACATTGATTCTTAGCTCCAGTAGGAGAGGAATTGTGGCCAGGAATGCCTGCATTTCCAAAAAAGGAAAGAGGGCTAAAATATGCATATTAAAAGTAAGTATTTTTAATTTCTCAGAATGAATATGGACAATGATGAGCTTGGTAATTCCTGTTTGGTAGGCTGGCTTTGTAAAATCCATTCTTCAGTGTGACTAAACAGTAACATTGCCTGTGAAATGAGACCTGGGTCTCTAATTATGCCGACAGTTTGGAAGATCCTGTGTCCAACTGGCTAAAATTCACTCCTGAACTTCTTGTACAAGAACCACAAAGATGATGGCTACACACTTAGGACTATAGAACCTTTCCTGTGCCCAATAATATATCATATTATGCAAAACTCAGCATCATCTTTACATGTCAGGGAGGTGCCAGACTCTGCTTGTGCAGTGGAGATTTTATACAAAAGACAAGATATGCCTGATCCCTGTATCTCTTCCTTGGATTCAGCATGACAAAACATCATATTCACATATTCAGAAGCTACACTCAAGCTCTCTGTGACACAGGAGAGGAGTTCCAGGCTTCTGTTTAAAATGTAAGTTCTATAATTTTAAAACTTTTAGAGGCTGTGTTCATTTTAAAAATTAGATCTATACCAAGGGGTTTCCTTCTCAAGAATCCAGGAAAATGATAAGTTTTCATAAGTCTTGGCTCTTGTCAGAAATGCATGATAAAACTTTTTTAAATGTCTATGACAGGTTAACAATTTGGTTACTATTAACATAGTGCTTTAATAAGGTATGTCTCCCATGAATCTTTGTGATACATTACTATTGTAATCCTTATGTTAAAAATACTAAATGTTTGGTTATAATGAAACAACCTACACCTCAGAAGATGTATAGAAATAAATCTGAAGAAGAATGTGATAATTATTCTAAAATATATGATTTAAACAATGACATTAGTAAATGTGCAAATTTTAATAGAGACTCAATTTTTTTTTGTTTGTTTTAATGGTTTTATGTTCAAAGCTAGGAGATGGAATTAGACAATGATTCTTTCTCAGAACTCTTCAAATTAACCTGGATTTACATTTTGGTACTAAAGACCACGGCTGTCATCAACCAGCATGCTCTTGGATTTCAGGAAGTGTGAAGAATTTAATTTCTGCAAGTAGGTAACACTGGGAAGCTAAAATAGATATCAGAATCCCACAGCTGTTCCCACCCTCCTCTCCTCATATATATCTGCGTGGTTTTCTATGCCAGGTGGAGAAATACAATTGATAACCAACTTCAGGAAGAAACAAAGAATTTGGAACAATCTTTATGGAGTTATGGGACCTTATGACAGACAAACAGTTTTGTCTCCCTCTCTAGAGCAGATAATTTAGTAACTTTGAATTATGATAATTATACAATTAATGAGAAAAAATGCAGAGAATTATCTACCTATTATAGATGAAAATAGAAAGCATAACCTGCAACTGGTAAGATTTTCCTGCTTTCGTGAATGTAGTTGTCGTATACTAATGATGAAGCCACATTCACAATAAATGCTCTCTGTGCACACCACAGATATTGAACATGCTGAAATCCTTGTGTCAACATATGATTTTGACACATTTTCTTTCACCCTGAAAAAAACATAGCAAGAAACTCATGTTTTCATAGATGTAATATGTCTCATTATAAGTAGACATTTTTACATTCTCTTTCAGACAGAAAGGTAAAAATTTTTATTCATTGACTATGCTCACTTCTTCTGCTGGAATTTATAAAAATTTCAGAGGCCATCTAAGTTTTCATTGCCAGTATGTGAATCTTGCAACAGTCTGCTTAACATCCAGAACCTGGGCTAGAAACAGCATTAAAGAGTGACTGGTTTTAATGCTCATGTATGAAACATGTCTATTTATATTTATTTGGCCATCTTAGAAAATGGAACACTCTTCTATTAATTGATACGGATATGATATCAAAATTCAATAAATTGCCTTAAGTGTTTGGGTAGTTCTTGGAGGGATGCATCCAATCTGCAGTGATAAAACACTCCACTGAGCACCTCTGCTCTTAATTTTCTGATTAGTCATTCTCAAGAGCTACAGCCTTCACTGAGAAAGTCAATGAGACAGCATAAGTTCAAGTTCCAGTTATGCTTTGCCATGTATGTCAACATTTCAACAGTTTTGATGGTATGAATCAGAGTCACTGTGCAGAATGGGTCTACTGAGGTAACTGTATTCACATATGATAATAATTAGGATGTCTGTTGCATGAAAAGGTGCCACAGTGTCATCTCTTTACTTCAGCTTGTGTAATTGGAACTGGTTGATTTTCATCACAGTTTGGGGGTCACTCATTCTGCAGTACAATCCACAGTCTCTGGCTGATTAACTCCACCTCATTTGACAGAGCATGACTTGTACTTAACCTTACCTAGTTATGTATCATGCTGCATAGACCAAATTTGGTTTGGAGGACACCTAATCCAATTCTTGATCTAAGTATGACTTCTTATTCATCTAGTTTTGAGGCAGAAGAGAAAAGGGAAAAAAACTTGAATAGAAATATCTTCATTTTGTGCTATCACCATGAAATCACAAAATTAAAGATGAGTGCATTGCTTTTTCCTGCCTGAAACTGCTGGGATTTCTATGATCTATGCTGAGTCATATGTATGAAAGGTATACCTGCAACACAGCCATGAAAAGTGGTATTTCAGGTAACAGGAACACCAAAATAGTCAGTATAAAGTTAGGTAAAGTCTGAGGGAGGTATTGAAACTTTTGAGTTGCCAGGAAGAAGGTAATTTTGGCTCTGCACTGAAGCAGAACTTTAGAAGCCAATAGAACCTCACCAATTAAAAGGCAAGCGTGGTGGCCAAAGTACAATTAGTTATGTAGCTGTGGGCCCGGGTCCTGCTGATTTGCAGGTGTCTGTGTGACCAGGCAGATGCTCTGAGAATCAGCCCAGCAACCTCTGCTGCTCTACTGCTTTATGACTGCAATGCTCCAGGACTTCAGTTTGTGTGTCACGCCTCAGGTCCTCATGCTTTTGTGAAATGAGGACGATAGTGCTGCTCTGTCAGAGCAGGTGTTTGGTGAAAGTAAAACTGGTGGTGTGCTTGCATACAGTGATAAGGCATGCTACAATTATGTCAGGGTACACAAACACAGCTACGCTGTGGCAGGTGTCAGGGTACTCCCAGATTATTGTTAATCTCATGTTTTCCAGACTGGTTATTGTTCTGAAGTCTCTGTCCAGTAAATAGCAGCTGACAGTGACTAAATGCCAGCAGACATGTATGTGAAAGCAGATAGGTACTTTCTTTTTAAGAAGTGTGTTGTTCAGCACCACACGTTCTGAAAGGGAAGAAATTGAAACACAGTTGGGCATGCAAAGTAAAAACCTCATGGAATGTACAAGATAGTGCACCAAATTCCTGGTTAACCTGGCAGAATTATATGACAGAGAATGATCAAAAGACTAATTTTAATCCCAAAGGGACTAGGTTGGACCGAGGTAAAAAAGGAAGGCAAGCATATTTAAAAGATTTCAAAGCATCAAAATGCAGTAGAATGCATAAAGAATTTTTCTTTGGGGAAGAAAAACTTTATTCTGGAAAGAAAACACCATGTTTGCCATGTGATGGGTGTTGGCCATGCGATGGGTGTTGGCCATGTCACTTAGTGCACTGCACCACAAAGACTCCAAAATTAGCTGAGAATGAACACGAACAATCTGGATTTCTAGTAGGTTAAGGCTCACAGTTCTTTTATGGTAGCCTGTAAATTAATGTCGTGTAGAAGGAGAAAATCTTTGATTATTAATACTTATCATCTTGTCCACAGGCGTTTTCTGAGAAAAAGCCCACATATCTTGCCGTTCATTCACACGTAGTTCACTAATCCCTGCGGCACAGGTGTGACTATTTCTGGAATTAATCTTTAGGATTCAGTATACAATGGTCTAGTATTTATATTAAAGTTTGGCTTTTAGCCAGACAACAGAAAAGATCAAATCCCATATATAGTGCAGTGGTACATCTGTTTGAGAAAGGAGAGAAACAAAGGAAAATTCTTACTTTTCATAAATTAATAAGCCCAACCAGGAAAGCCATCTTTAACATAATTCTTATTTTATGGATGAGAGTAGAAGATAATCTTAGTGCAAAGAGAAGATATATCTTGTTTTCTTTCTTTGTTTGAAGTTGTATATTCCTTGATTTTCCTTTTCCTTTGGCATAAATTTCACTAAATATATATTTTTTAAATTTTTTGAGGGCAATTATACTAATGAAGATCTGAAACATTTATTGCTGAATTAGAAGAGCCTAGCAGGAAGGGGTGAGTCAGAATGAATTAAAATGATTTCACAGAGCACACACAAAGCCTTTGTGTCCTAAGGAATGGCTGAGTAAATAGCAGATATTTGCTTGCTGAATAAAAAGTGCCACAAAACAGCCTTGAACACTCTCTGGCCCCCTGTGTTCTCAGTATCAAGAGCTGGGATGTACCCAGCATCAAAGCATAGTCTTCAAAGTTCAAAACTCCTCTGCATTTTGGTAGCCTGACTGTTCAGTAGTTTACTATTCAGATTTTGTGTAGAGGTTTTTTGCTGTCACAAAGTTTTTATCCTTTTCACTTTCTCTTTCCTTTGCTAGGGACAATTTTTGTCAGGGCAGTGGCAAAATTATAGCCAGAGTTAAACACCATAACTCTTATTTTGCTCTCTACAGTCTCCTGTTTTGTTTACTGTGGAATTGCAGGGGCTTCTGGAGAGCTTCTGAATGGCTGGGGGAAGGATTCTATGGGTCCTTAAATAGGGACAGGGAGGAAGGACCAAAAAACATTACCAAGCAAGCTCCATATTTGTTAACTCCCTTTTTGTTAAATACAAATGTGAGAAAATAGAGTTTTTAATGAGGAAAAACATCAACTGACTAACCCTTTAAATATTTAGAAATTCTTTCTTTTTTTTTTAAGATGGGGCTGTTTTATATCTTAGCCTCTTATTTCCTAATCCATCACAGTTTACATGTACTGCAAATTTGAATGATCATAAAGGTCTCAAACACCTATGTTAAGAGCCCTAATGATTGATTCATGCAAATATTCAGACTACTGGAAGAGCCGGCATACTTTAAAAAATATTTTCTGTAAGTATCTGACCCTAATGCTAAGTCATAAAATAACAGCTCAGGAAGCATCTTTTCTCTGAAAAAGAAGTTTCTTAGCACAAGGATTAAGTGTTTAGAGATCTGTGGTCATATATTTGAAATCAAATAGTTCAAAAATATTATGTATGGCATGACTAACTGTCAAAACCAATTATTATTATTATACATTTATGCATACCACATGCACTTTATAGAACTGGTGGCAAGGAATATTTATTTTTTAGTATTTTTCTTTGTCAAGATAGCTCCCCCCCCCCATCATTTTCCTGGTCTTTTATGGAATGTGTATTGTAACATGCAATCACAATTTGCAATTGGTGAAACTATGTGATGCCACTTTTACCAGTATTGCTGTCTAAGTTGTAATTATGAATAGGGGCTGCAACAATGTCATCAAGCATGAGTGAACTGCCTGGAATTCATTCTGTCTCTTTCCATCACAGAATATGCAACTTAAATGCAAAAACAATACATCTTGATAAATCTTGTTTTCTTGTCAGACATGAAATATCATCATTTTCTCGTTTTTTTCCACATTCCAGAATATCATTATTGATTAAATGAAACTATTTGCATAGAATCAAAAAGTAAAATTAAAGAGCCACAAAACATAATTCTACTGATAACTATGTATTTTCCCAAGGATTTTTTCAGTACTTTAATTGTCCACTAGAGAAAATTTACATAGTTTAACTGAAATATAAGAGCTGTGGTCTGTATTTCTGTGTTTCTTTAAGAAAATCAGGAGTTTCTTAAGAAAACTCAAACATATAAATAAGACTTTCTGACTAGTATTGATAGCAGGCTATATTGCATACTTTCTCCCTGACAAATATTTAGATAGTGTTGAGGAGACTTATCTTTTATAATTTTACATTCTTTGCATTTAATTAACAGGCCTGACATAAAATTAAAAGGTCATTGACTTGAGCACACATAGCAGTTGTAATGTTAGTTTTTAATTCAATTATGCAAATATCAAAGCATAGATGGAAAAGTTAATGAAAAACCTCCTCCAAAATTAAATGCATTCCCCAAAGCTCTAAATCTTTTGAATATGCAACTAACCAGGGAATATCACATCACCATCTTTTCTTTTTTGCTGTTGAAGCAGCTTTATAAATGTTGTGAACTTTTAAATGTTTTAAAATAGAGCAATAATTAGCTGATGTACTAAGTACAGAGAAGTTCTCTGTATTTCTGTTTTCTTGCAAATAATTTTATAGTTATTATTACATTAATCTTTACTGGCATTGCCATTTTTTGTATATTTGCCAGTATGGTGCATTCTTCTAGAGTCTGTCTATCTAGAAGTTTTTGAAGTAGTTTTTAATAATCAGAATAACTGTCTTCACTAGTAAATGCAGATATATTTTGCTACTTTCTCTTCATTTCAGTGATGAAAGACCATCTTTAACCACGTCAACACTTAGATGATCTTTCAGTCTTTTTTCACTTTCCATAGATTTGTCTCACAGATAATATTTTTTCATAACAGAACATGTTCAGGTAAAATGAAGCTAAATGGCATCTCTTACAGATATAGTAAAATTTACAAAACACACAAAGTAATGCAAATATTTCCTTTTTCAGCTTTATAGCAGTATCAGCAACCAGTGTCTCCAGCTGAATTGTCAAAACACCACATCCTAAACTAAAAAATTCTGTAATATGAAAGCCCTCGATCTTGCAAATATTTTGTTTCTCAACGTATGCAATGTAAAATTCATCTAAAGCTTTAATATATGAACTTACCTCTGCTTCCCTGAACTTGGAGAGCAAGGCAAATGATCAAAAATATTAATCCAGTTTTCAAATGCATGCTGTCTGCTGATCATTCACAGTTTTCAAGACCAGTCATGCAGAAAACAAGAATATTTTGGTCAAGTAGAAGAATTCTGTTTTCTTAGAGAACTAAAATCCCCAAATGTCTTTATTTTTTCAGGTGTCTCCAGCCTTGGACTGCATTGAATTGCACCTAAGCAGAGTGCAACAGGTGCCGGAGTGCACGAGCTGGGCGAACCCCTCCAACGCCCACACTTCTAGCCCGGGGAACTGGAGTGGTAAGACAAGAGTGACGAAGTTTTAAAAAAAAGCAGTGTCTGTTTCTGGAATAATCTGTTTATCTGCTGCTCAGACATAATCCCTCTTACGGTCCAGCTGGAAGAGCTTTCTTCATCTTATTAACCTTCTGGAGTGGCATCTGTCAACCCCAGAAGACTTCAACAGCACCATGATAAACAACGGAAGTCTCTTCTAGTTCCCATTTCCTTTGAGCTCTGATCCTTTGGGCATTCTGCAGGTATGGCATGGGAGCACGGGGAGAGAGAATTGTGCTGTTTCCAACCAGGGACCATAAACCAACCAGGGAACTCCTTAAGATGGCTTTTTCCTGAAAGAACATGCAAGGCTCGGCTCTTGGGCTGCCAATGCCCTGGAATCCTCTCTCCCTTCTTGTACCACAAGGCTGCTGTTGCAATATTCTTGTCGGAGCAGTGATGATGATGTTCTGTGACACTGGTGAAGTGATGACTCAGCAGTAAATTGCAGCAGTGCTCAGGGCTGGCACAATCTGATGCCAAACTGCGACTGGGGCAGGCAAAGTACTGCACAGTGGGAGGAAAAGAGAAAGTGGTGGGAAATGCTGTTTCAGGCACACAGCTCTAACTAGGCCAGGAATTGGCAGCGACTGAATTCACTGTTCAAACAGCTCTGCTCCAGTTTCACAGATAACTATTCCAGTTACATATTGGCAAGTGTAGGTGTTCCATACTTACCCTTCTATTTTCCAATGCCTTTTTTACTGTTGCATTTCACCTGAAAATGTTACCAGGTAATCATCTCTAGTGGTCTCTCCCCATTAAAAATTTTTGTCCAAGTGCTTTAACATAAAAAGTATCTAGAGGCATCAAGAGTCTGTAAGCAGAAGTTACTTAAAGAACAACCTTCATTTGAACCCAATCTGTATTCTATTTTTACTTAGGATTTAAACAATGGTAACCTCCCTCCCTCCCTTTCCAAGACTGCCTGATTTTAACTGCTCAGACGAGCTACTGTGCAGACTTGGCTGGGACCAGATAAGGTTTGCCTTTTTTTTTTAATGTATAAACTTTCATGCACATTGTTGTATTAGTCCAACAAAACAGCAGCACAAAATTGCTGGCAGCACAATGCAAAGTGGAGATGATTAGGGTTTCTGCTGAAGAAAAAATTATTATTATATAAGAATCATTCTTTAGCAGTACCAATATTTGCCTTCACATGTTTTACATATAATAATGATATTGCATAAAGTGTAATCATAGAAGTATTACCCGTGTCAACCAGGTAAGTTTTAGCAAAAAATTACATGCATGTTGTATTTGAAAGATGAAGTTCCCCCCATATGTTACCTTATTTTTAGCTACTTCAGCTTTCAATCTGCAACAATTGGAAGCAAAGAGGATTTTTCTCAGGGTGGTGGAGTCTGCCATTTCTGGTGTTATCTGAGAATGTGGAATTAGTGAAAGGCATATGATTTCCTCAGAGCACTCTGGGTACCAGACTCCATATGGAATTTGGTAGGAATGTGATCCTTTAATTCCATTAGGAATCTAATTTGTCAGACTACATTTTGAAAATGTGCAATAAAGAGATTTACTTAATTACTCTAGAAACTGGTTAGTGAAGCCTGGGCCAGGAAACAGAAATCCTGTATCAAAGCTTTCATACAAAAGTGTATTTTTGAGCCATTCACTTGTTGGAGAAGGCAGACATTTAATAACACATTCTTATCTTTCAGAGATAAAGGAACAAGAACAATCCCAAAATATAGCACTGTTTTTAATGTCAAGATATGACTTAAGGAAAAGATTGAGCTCTAGAGGTAAACTATGATTAAAAGTTTGTAGGGAAGGAGTTTGCATGCTTTGAGATTATTCTTAAATTTTGAATATTTCAAGCTGCTTTTTACTAAGGCAGTCCCTTCTATGTAGTTCCATTTAATTAAGAAATTTTGTAACTAGCCTTGATAACTGCCACAGGGGAAGCAAACAAGGATGATAAACACTCATTAAAACTAAAGCAATATTATCTAGGGACCACTCCATCTCTAAGTACTGCAGAGTTTAATTATAGGTCACTGTTAATTAATCTAGAAGTGTTTCTTCCAGTTGGTTTGCTGTCAACAATAATTACATATTGTTAAAAAGGTGATTTAAAAAATTCTACTGAAACCCAATAGTACATTACAAATATACTACCAAGACATGGGAAGTACAAAACTGGATGCCAAAATATCCATTCACCCAGGGTAAGTGCCTGCAAATGGGTTAAATTCTACTTGTTACTGGTCATCTGTGTGCATTGCTGCACATACCTAAAATAATCACTGATATGCTGCTTAAATACAACTAAAGATGTTTCCTTGAAAAAAAAAAAAAAGAAAAAAAAAAGTTTAGGCCTTCTAAATTATTGGTAAGTCTGGGGCTCAGGACATTGCCACATAAAGATGCCTAGAAGTTGCCATGCACAGTGCTGAGTTTTAGGTACCCTACCTAGGTATGTAAATCAGGGTGCCAGCTAACTCATGTTACTGATAAAAGGTAGTTGTATTTTATACTATGAGCCAGAATTTATACCATCTCTGTTCCACTTCAGGTGATTTCTGTACTCTGAGTAATTTCTCTACTGGTCTAGCCAACTGTTTTCCTTAAAATTTCCACACTGCATTTACCTGAGAGATGCTTCTCACCCCAGGGAAGGGGAGATATAAAATTTTGAAGTTTTAAATAACCTCGAGTCTTTCTCTCATATTTGTTATTTCCATAAGAGCCAGATAGATGCTTAGTAACAAACACACACAGGGCACAGCTTCAGGCTTCTGATTAAAGTGAGAATCCATGTATTCTTCTGACCCCTTCTCTGCTGTTGAATTTGGCCAGATCAAGCCTTAACTCTCAGCTTCTTGATCTATTTCCCTATAAGGAAATATTGCCAAACCTTGAAATCTTTGGCCTGGAAGACAAGTGACATAAAGGTTGAGAGAATGATTCAATTACTCAGTTTTGCTTGTAAGATGGAAGAAAGAAAATACCCAATTTCATTTTCAGGCATCTATTGCCTACCTTCTTCCTGAGCTTTTGTATTGTTGGACTTGGCAGCTTGCTGAGACAAAATATTTTTTAATTTAATGATGGCATAACAATAATTTTCTTCCTTTAAGAATAAGAAGGAATTTGAGATATTTTTTAACAGTAAAACCATCTGGGAATGGGATACACTAGCTCCTCCAGCTGCAACAAAATCAGATTCCACAAAATCAGTCAAATGCACTGAAAGCAAACTGTGAACTGGGTCACTTTTGCTTTGCTGTCCTTTACATTATTTCTTTATCTATTTATTACTATAAACACAGATAAGATAATGGATAACTGAGTCTTTCATTTCATCCATGACTACATTTAGGCACTGAGCTGTAGTCCCTAACTCAGAGCATCTTTCCATTAAAGTCAAGCTTACTGCTCAGGCTGAGAGCAAACTCATCTATTTTCTGTGACACCTCTCTCCTCCAAAACAAGGAACCTGATGTTCTGCTCTTCTGTAGTTGCAGAGACCATGGTGGAATTCTGAACTCAAACTTGAAGCAGGTGATGCATGAGTTCAGTTCTTCATTGCATTTCATGAACATAACCCTAGGCTATTTCTGCAGTCAAGAAACATCTCCAGGTTTCTCTGGGGCCTTCAAGAATCTTTGCTGTTATGCTGCTGCTATCACAGTTGTGAAGTCCTAGAACCCCTTATCAGTTAGAACAGGTAAAGTGTTGTGTGCATACATTTACACGACCAGTCAAGATATCTCTCAGGAATCCTTGACCCCATTACCTCTGCTTTCTTCTAAAACTTTTTTAGACTGTACACCCTTAAAAGGATTAATGTACTTAGATGCTTTTCACTGTGACAAGGGAGATAAGGGTATGAAAAAAGCATGGTAGTCATTGAGAAATTCAGCATAATTATGACGAAAATCCCTCAGCCTGCTATGGGATGATCACTGATAAACGATGCTCATGTTGGTAGTGATATGACTTTTCTTTGGTATTTTCTAACGGCTAAATGGAACTAAAATAATTTTTTGTTTTTTCCTAGTAAGTGGTAAAACAGCAAGCTGATCACTGCTTCCAGTCAATGGAGATAAAGACTACAGTACATCTGCTCAAAGAGATTATCATTCACTTGCATACCAATGCACAACCTTCTGTTACTCGTGGGGCTGCCTTAAGCTTCTATCCTGGGGAGTCATAAGGAGCTGAAACATGTTTCATCCTATGCTTGGTATGTTACTTTTCTCTTGATGCTGGGAAAGGAGCTTTCTAGATTTAGCTGATAGAGTAACAGATAGATTTACTGTTCACAAAACTCTCATCAGCAGGCTAGCAACTTAAGTTGAACATTGTAGTTATCAGCTTTAAAAAATGAAGCTATCAGATACATCTCTTTATGCGAAGAAAGCCCGCAGAGATGGGATCTTTTGTCATATATTTTCTCTTAACAGAAGCATAAACCTGGTAGCTCAGTTTCTTTTAATGGCAATAGGAGATGTTTAGCAGTGAAAGAGAAGGCAAGAAGGGAGATGTCTAAAGTACTACATAGGCTTGTATCTTTACCTAGCTTAGTTTTTCCCTCTTTGTCTGTAAGATAATAGTTACTCTTTCTTGTTTAGCTAGCACTGTTCATTTTTTTCTTTCACAGTTCATAGCTATTTCTTGTCATCCACAGTGTCTACATTTGTTCATCAGGGTTTTACTTTCTACATTTACCATGTGAGAATGAAGTATGAAATAACTGTATTTCCTTCTGTAAAGGTCTTTCAATAAACCTTAATGTGTGCTCCAGGATTGTGTGCCACTGAAGCTGTGGTTAGAGGGAGAGAAATTAAAAACCTACTCAGAGAGATAAAAATGAATGCAAACATATGGTAATTTATTTTTATTGTGGAAACAGTATATATTTTTTACCCAGGAGTTTCCTACTCTTCTTTTTCAGGAGGGGATGGGTGTTGCTATTGTTTTTTGAAAGGGGCAGGTGACAGCCAGCAGGACTCTTAAAGACCTGACCTAAAACTTCCTGATCTATATGTGTGGTGATAACTGTCATTAACAAAGTTAGTGGTTGTCATAATTCACAGTCCAGAAGAAGTAAATATAAAAAATTAATTCCAGTATTTAATTCCAAAATTTTATTTCCAATATTTAATTGTAGGAAAATAGGAAATAGTGTGGAGATTGCCTTTAATTAGGCCTGGAAAGACTTGGACCACTTAAAAATAATTTGGACTACTACTGTGTATACTATTGGTGTTTTTATTTCAGTTGCTTTCAGTAATCTACTCTGTTTGAACTCAGAGAAATGCTGTGAAAAACCTCTTCTGACAGTGTTGCTTCAGGAAGCAGGGTGTCTGTCAACTGTACAAGTATTGACTTCTCATCTGGCAAGATTGTTTCATGCTTTTGATGAAATCCTACCTCTGTGTGTCTGACAGTATCATGCTTATCATTGTTAATCCAGTGGATTCTGTGTATGTGCAGAAGCTGGTTTTCCCAGTACTGTTGCTGCTGGTTCCTTCCATGGAATTTCACAAAATTAGTTTTGATGGTGTTGTTGCCACCAATAAACTCCCTTACTGGTTTATCTACATTACCAGTGTGACACTGCCATTACTCATGTCATGCTTTGTTCCTTGTATCCCATGTTACGTTATCTTGCACTGTTAAATTATTATTATTATTATTATTATTATTATTATTAATAATAATAATAATAATAATAATAATAATAATAATAATAATAATTCTGAAGGGCTCTGAACCAACAGGGCTTTATCTGCATCTTGTAGCTGTATTTTTTGAAATGTAGCTGATGCCAAAAAAGGGTATAGAAATATTTTCTTTCTTTGAAACCATGCTATAGCTCTTGGTTTTATTGCTCAGTTGCTCTTTCTCATTTTGATATTTTGGTATCGAAGGGCTTTTAGGGAAATGTCAATTAGATGAATTCTTAGTTGGTGTCCCTTCCAAATAGAAAAAATTTGAATATTTTTCGGCTATTGTATGCGAGGATGGGTATATTTTTAGTGTTTCCAGAAGTAGTTACTGTAAAGTTGTTCTCATGCTTAAAAATTGCCTCTTCACTTTCATTAAGCAGCTTGAGAAGTTGTCATGCATAATTTAATAAGGTTGTGACCTTGTTTTCCATGAAGATGTCAGTTGCGTCTCACTTTCAGGTTTTTTTTCCTCCTTGCAGATTTGTATGTCTGGAAGTGTTTGCAGCTTCAGTGTACTATTCTACAAGGCCAAATGTATTATACATGTATTATTCTGCATGCTGAATACAGCTGGGGTTGTTTAGCTTTAAGAAGAGATGACTCAGGGGGGAATCTTAACAACATTTAAAAATACCTGATGAGAGGCAGTAAGGAGGCAGGACCAGGCTCCTCTGAGCTGCCAAGCGAAAGGATATCAGGCAACGGGTACAAACTGAAATATAAAAAATTCTATTTGAACAGACTTTTTAATACAAGAATGATTGAACACTGGGACAGGGGTCTCCAGAGAAGTTGCAAGGTCTATATTCTTGGAAAAATGCAAAACCCAACTGAGCAGCCTGTTCTAGCTGACTCTGCTCTTCCTGGGGGTTGGACAATGAGATCAGCTCAGGCCCCTTGCTCACTCAGCCATTCTATGACACCCTCACAGTGAGCAGCACTTGCAGGGCCTCTAAAAGATACCTTCAGCTCCAAACAGGAGGGATTCAAAGGGATTGTGTGATGTGGCAAATGTAATCACACACAAAGATGTCAGAGTATAATACACACCGAGCAGGAAGAATGATTCCATGTACAATTAGGAGTTTAGGAAGCTGAATTACACTTCAAAGAAGGAAAATTTTAGTTGGAACAGGAAGAAAAAAATTATAGAATTTATTCATTTCTGGAACAGAATTCTTTGATGAGGCAAAAGTTTGTGTATTGTTAGAAATAGTTTTAATAACCTGATCAGATTTTTTTTTAAATCGTCATTCTTTCTGTGATTCCTAGAATAGGCTTCAGAATTTCTAATAACATTGTGCATACAAATTCTCAATTAAAGATAACCCTTCCCCAGGAATGAATGCAGGAACTGATCAAAGTAATAGGATGGGAGTTAAAAATATTTTCACAATCTTGGATCAATTGTGGTTAAGTTACTTCCAGTGTAAAACCTGCATCCTGAGATGCACTGATGTGGCATATGTTTGGCTGGAAGGGAGAAGCTGAGAAGAAAATCTGTTGTACACAAATCCCATTTTCTTTTCCTTTCAGTCCAGAATAAACCCTAAATTCTCAGTCTTTGATTGATATTTTGTATTCATTTTTAAAAAATCACATTTTCCAACCAATTATTTGTCCAAGTACCATTTTTTTGATTCTTTCCCCTGGTCACCATCTGGCCTCTCGTCTGGTCTCTTTTCCCTATGTTGCCATCTGCTTTCTCTGCTTTCTGACCTTCCTATTTCATTCCATCTCCTAATTTCATTCTGCTTCTTTCTGCAATTTTCTCATCTCCTCCGTGTCTCAGCCTGAAGTTGCTTTCCAGCCCACTCTGGTACACTATGTTGAAAGCTAAGTGTGGAGTGAAGGATTGTTGTGTTTATTAGCTACCCCTGGTAGATAACTGCAAGGTAAAAAGTGAGAACTACTTCTTTTATACAATACAACACCACCATCCTCTGGCAGTTCCTCCATCTTTCCCTCTGCATATCACTGATGGCTACAGCTATATACAAGTAGCTCCTGTCTTCTAAATTTACCAGACAATTGCAATTTAGAAGGCCAAATAGCTTTTATTAGGAAAGTTATTTCTTAGCTTTCCTTTTATTAGGAAAAAATAAGCAACTGGCGTGTACATTGTTTCTACCTCCCAGCAGAGTGTGTTAACATGAGGGTTTACTTAGCTCCTTTACAGACATTTTTTAATTTCAATTTCTCATTCATCATTGCTACCTTCAGGTTCCTGCAGAGGCCGCAGCTTCTTCATGCCTCAATGCAATGAGGGCAGTTCCTGAAGGATGCAGCCTTCAGAAACCAGGCTCTGTTGTCAGCTGAGCTTGATGGTCTGCTCAGTGCTGATGGAAGAGGATCTAAGTGGGTTCCTCTCACCTGAGATAACTGAGCAGTGAACTGGCATTCGTCATCATTCTGGTCTGAGACAGCAGAGGATAGATCCCCTCTGGGATCCAATAGCTTTTTGCATCACACTGATGATCAGCCAAATGGTTTTGGAGGAGCCAGCTCCAGGCTGATTCTGGCACAGAAGAAGTTTAAACCAGCAACTTTTCTGTATAGCCTTGTACCTATGTGAGGCACAGTAGTTGACCGTGTGTCCTTATTAGCAATTCAGGGCTGCTTCTGTGCTATGCACTTGTTAGAGGCAAGACAGGGTAGTGTCTCTCTCCCCATACAGTTCACACATGGACATCTGACTGCTTTTTGCAGTTCCAGTTAGGAACAGCACTGTCCTGTGCTATGCAGCCACCTTCTGCAACCCCCTGAGCTTCATTTCTTACAGAGTCTGAGCTCAGCCTCACTCCAGACTTTCTGTGTTCCTCTCCTCCCTCCCTCTGGCCATCTTTAATATCCATCCCCTGTCCTCTGTCTTTTTTGTCAAGTAATCCCTTACTAATTAAACTCTGCTCAAAGGACAAGTAAACAAAAGTAGGTGAGCTGACATGAAATTTGACGGCTCTTACTCCTCTTGCTCTGCTTGTGTGCTTAATCCTCTCTCTAGCTTTTATCTGCCTGCCTATTTAGATAAGAAGCTGTTGTGGAATAGGGATGCTCTGTGTGTGTTGTACAAGCCCCACTTTCATAAACACACTGGTAACAAATAAATGCTACTATCACACAATATTTGAAGGTCACCAGAGGCTGCTTATGCCATGTCTTGAAGGTGTTAGTGGCAGCTGTTTTACTGCTGTCTGTTTGAGATTTGTTTGGGATTCTGCTTCTGCAAAAAGCTATTTTTTTGTGAAACTGCTCACATTCTTATCAGGCTGGAAGCTTTGTTTGGGCTCAGATGCTTTCCTGGATGCTAGAATCCATGGAAATGTTCCAGGAGAATTTTCCAGACCAGCACTTTAAAACAAACAGGTCTCTTTACCCTATCTTCACATGTGGGGACTCGGTGTTAGCTCCAACTTATCCCCCAAACAGCTTGTATAGCTTGGGATGAAAGAAAAAGAACAGTTTCTTTGGAGGACGTCACTGCCCTATGTTCCCTTCATTCACCACAGATGCCTCTGTTTTCTGTTTGAATGTGCATTTTTGAGAACTTCTATAACTTATGTAGCAGTTCCAAAAATCCATCTGTGTTTATGTGCAGCTAGTGTTGAAGCTGTAGCAGCACACACTCAGCATTGCTCAGAAAAAAGAGAAAAGAAAAAAAATTAAGCAGCCAGGAACTGCAAAGCTCCATATGAACTTTTTAGCAGTGACTTAATTATCTAATTCAAAACAAGCATGGTCATCCTTATTTAATGCACAGAACATACGAAATCCCAGGTTAGCATCTCTCACTGAGACCCCATGCAGGATTTTGGGATTTTTAGTCTTGCCTTGCCCTAGAGTCTCCACATGTGAGTGTGGTCATGACATGTGAAGAAGTTCCTGCTTTCCTGGGACCCAAGTTGTCTCTGAAAATTATTTGTGGGCTCTATATTAGGCCCATTTGCTCAAATACCTTTGAGGCATTCATCAGTCAAATGGTCTTGCTTTGTAGGAATTCTGTGGATAGAATATTGGCTTTATCCTCAGAAAGTGATAAGAATATTATTGTCTAAACTTACAACAGCAAAGTGAAAACAACTCTGCCTTAACTTGACTGTCAAATTCACATTATTCCCTTTTTCCTTTCCATATGTTTCCCCCATTTTCTCCTTTTCATACATGAAACACATGTCTGTATAACTTTGTGTTGAAGCTGGGTCTCTGTTCTTGGCTGAAAAGAATTAACTGTTTTGGGAAATCCAACACCTTAGGAACAATCCTAGAACATACTTTGTTAAGCTTAAATTCCTGAACTGTATTTTTGTATCTTAGTAGTAGTACAAACTAGATAGCTGATTTTAAAAGCAAACAGTACTTATTGAGAAACTTTTTTTGGTGTGTACTAAGGACTTCCATGAATATACTTGTGGGATGTCTCTGGATGATCCCAAGTCCAGGTCAGGGTTTCAAGCCAGATATATAGGGCAGGGTGCAGTACAAATTGTTGGTATTCAGACTTTTTAATTGGCAAGAGGAGCAGTTTCCCATGCTGGTATTTCCAGGACTGTAGTTTCAGGTTTTGTGCTGTCTGGGTTTAGACATAGACATTTGCCACAGCTACTCTGCCAACAAAAATGTGGGGACATTTTTTATGCTGGACAAAGGATTTAAGGGTGAGATACTCACTTTCTCAGAAAGTCTGACACTGCTAGTATATGAAGACATCAGTGGCCACTTTTGAGAAAAATTGCATGTTTTTTTAAACTCTGTGCTATAAAGTATAACTTATCTGTCAATAAAATTTCCAAACAATTTGGGACTCATTAAGGTCAGAAAAAGAGAAGTTAATTTACATAGATTAAAAGAATGTGTTCTTGGAGTTATGGAAATTATTAGGAAAAAATCACACTCTGATTAACAAAAATCACTCATGGTGATCAGGTTTCAGGGCTGGCCAGGGGGAATAGGGAGGGGTTAAGGGAAGGGGAGAACCATGCTACAAAGCCGAGAGGGGAAACAGAACAAACCATCCTCAGTGCAACACAAAACCATAAACGTGCATTACAACAGGTTTTTATCCAGAAGCATAATATAAAATGTAAAAATAAGTGCAAAGACTCCAACAAACCTACAAAATAAAAGGCAGTTGGACTAGAGACATGGCGATGAAATAAAATGGATCATAAGGAAGAAGTTGAGACAGAAGAAATAGGAGGTCCAGTAGTAGCAAACACTTAATAGCAACAATGAGAAAAATAGAAATTATAGAAAGCAATGGAATATAATGCTATATATAAGCACTCAAGAAACAGATGTATTTTTTACTTAAAATATCCTAGAAATTTGTAAAACCAGGAAACAGAGATAAAGAGATGGACTGAGTCCCAATTTTACATGTACTTTACAAATCCATGAACGGACCACTGCCTATATCAACTATGAAATCTGCTACAAAATGACAATCTGATCAAATTTTTTATCATATATAATAGTCTCTTATCAGTATTCAATTTTCTAATGCAGTAACAAAGTCTTATCATGTATGTGACAAGATTCCTGATAATGAAGGCAAGATAGATTAAGTACCATGGTAAAAAATTTCAAATGCATTAAAATTCTCCCAGCAAGACTTTTGACATTGATTTCCTGGTATACCTTGGAAACAGTGCTTACCCAGCAAATTTCACAGCAAAACAAATAAATAAGAAAAACTGGTGAATAAAAACATTTCAATACTGGATTTGTAGAAGCTGTATTAGAGCCATGTGTACTGCATGCCTTATGGGAGCAGATTTGATAAAAATGGAATTCACTGTGAGGAAGAATGCCAATTGCCTATACCTAGACCTACATGTAAGTGATTTACCTGACAAATAACACTTTTATGTAAGACAAAGTATTGGCTATCACCATGAGGATGATTGAGAAGCATAAAGCAAAGATACAGAGCTCCTTATTCAATATTATAGAGCCTACCAAAAAGTACAGAAATGTTTCTGTAATGCATCATCATTACTTCAAAATTGGGTCTTTATTCACAATGGAGGAGAAATGTTTTCAAATTATATTTTGCTTTTCTGCAGTTAATGGCACATAAATTTAAATTGCTATGAATTATGTTACATGCTTAATTTTATTGCATCCATTAAATTATATTACTTTCCACAAAAAACAGTGTGCTGTAGAATAGTTGTCAGTTTAAGTGTTTTGTAAAACTGAAAAGTCCCACATGGGACTTAATAATTTTCTTCTATAGAACTCAGTTATGAGTGCAGACAGTTCTGAAAACTTGCAGAGACTGAAGACAGAGCTTCTGCTGCAAAGGAATTTTCTCCTTCCAGAAAATTGCAGAGATCCAGCAAGAGCAGATAAGTATCTTATATTTGCATTACCGAGTCTTCTTGTAACTGTCTTAGTAGACTGGATTTGTGCTTTTATAGTGAAAGTGCATTGCCTTTCAGCTCTTAAATTAGCTTTATTCTAATTCCCATTAACACACAACAGATGGAGAGCTATAATCTGAAGGGTCCTGTAACTAAGTCTTCCAATTGCATTTGTGTAAAAGGGACTTGATTCCATCATGGTTTTGGCTTGATTTCTACAAAATGATATATAATTGACTTAAAGTACATCATCAGTTTCATAGAATCTACTGAATCAACTTCTGACCAGAGTGTAGCTTAAGTGCATGTGTTTGTCTGACTGAAGACCTGGGTACATTTCTTTCTTATGATCATAGTTTTCCACTTCAACATAATACATGTATTAGGTTTTTTGGATTGTCAGCTACAATTTACAGAGGGAGAAATCTTAGAATAATAATCAAGTGGCAAAGATATGGTAAAAACAGGATGCTGAGACAAACTAGTGATTTGTTTTGGATTTGTGATTTGTATTTTTTTCTGGATTGTGACTGGATTGTAAAACTAGGTTGTAGTTTCAGAGACATCTTAAAATTTTTTACATGAGAATCCAAATGCATCTGACCTTTACAAAGGTTGGTGCAAATTTAGAATTAGAATGTATCATGAACCAGAGTTTCCTCAGAACCTGTTTTATAATACATAGTTTACTTGTCTCATATTATACAGAATATCAAAATAGTGAAATGAGCAGTGAGTAAAAGGTTCACAAAAATGTTTTTGCTGAGATGCCTGTTGAGGGTGAGGAAGCCAACACAGTCCTACATGTTCACAATAAATAAAACAATATAAGTGAAAAGATAAGAATACACATATATGTTAAATTGCAGAGATTAACTTCCCATCAAGTGCCATCATTCCTTTCAGGGCTATAGAAAAGCAGTTAGAATAGTTTCTACAGTTCTTGCTTTTGTTACATTTACAGAGATTTCTTTGCAGAGAAAAGCATTTAATATCAGGGAATTCTGATACTTCTGAATATATTTCAACTTCATAATATAAAAGGACTTTGTGAATTTAAATGACAGCTACTGAAGCGCTAGGGAATATAACAATATTGTAGAGCATTCATTCAGTTCACCACCTGATAGAGAAGAAAAGCACCTTTTCTCCCCAGTTTTTGTGAGACTTACTTCACGTCCACAAATAGAGAATGGATACTTTGATATTGATGGTCAATTCTGAAAATTCCTGTTTGTTGAGTGCATTACAAAAATGCATTCCTGCAGCTGATAGAACAGATAATATCAGTTCTTTTGATGAAATGAAACGGGCCTGTTGTACTTTAACTGTGCAGTTGGTGCTCCATTCATAATCTCAAGGGAATCAGTGAGCAGCTTTTTATGCTGGAGTTTGTATTTTAAGATTTGTTTCTTATTTTGGTAAAGCTTAACTAATTTGTAGTTAAATTTGAGAGGGGATTGGTTATAAAATTGCTGAGTCCAGAAATCCCATCTAATGAGAAACCACATCTTATGAGAAAATCAACGGACTTTCATTCACACAGAATCCACTTGTGAGAAAACCAAAGGGTTTTCTTCCCCACAGAATTCACTTCATAATTCTGGAGACTGCATATTGCATAAGGAAAATGAGTAGAGAGCAAATGCCAGAGCTGTACAAAGGCACAGACTCAAGAGGAGAGGGGAAGTACCAATGGATTTATGGCACATGAACAAGTCAATTGCATCTTTGACTGTCATTGGTAAAGCTATTGGTCTAAACTGGACAAACTGCATGAGCTGACAGTCAACAGCATCTTGTTTTACTGAATAGAAGGAACTACAGTATTTAACTGGGATTTACTGGCTTATATTTCTGGATATGTAAACACCTGGATTACATCTTCAAAATGTTAAACAACGGGCCTTCTTAAAGAGGAGTCCTGTTAACAGGATAGTATCAAGCATAAACACAACAAGCAGACTTCCCAGAACTGACCTAGTTCAGCTTTATGTTGTTTACCAGGGACTACACCTCGTGCAGAATCCTACCAAGTGTGCAGGGACATCTAATGACTGAATCAGAGACTGCAACTCAACACACTTGGGCCACCTGAGCATACAAGACATAAGAGATGTATGCAGGGGAGGCTGGGGTGGGTGCAGGCAATTCAGAAAATTGCCTCACACGCGTGCAAATATCGCCTTATAAAATACAAAGTGAATTGTTATCTGAATAGGAATGCTGAAAGAGGCTTTAATTGAAATAAACCAGACCAATGCAACATTAAAGTTAGTTGAAACAAACTGAAACCAGCCAGCTCCCATCTCCTGTATGTTTGCGCCCCAACAGTGTGTAGTTTTAAAGTGACAGGATGTACCTATGTGTAAAAAACCAGAGTGCTGCTTATACAGGAAAATCATCTCAGCAGTCTACTTAAGGCATAAGGATTTGGGCAAGTGTAATTAGACTAGTATTCTGGGAATTTAGAAAGCTGGGTTGAATTCTGTGTTCACTTACAGACAGCTGTATGACCTTCAGCAGAGTCCTTGGGTCAGATTGCCAAGGCTGCAGTGAGGGGGAGCTGGAGGCTTTGATGATCTGAAGCTTTGTTGATCGGTCTAGCTCATTTCCATAAAACTTTCCTCTCTCAAGGCAGTACTGGGAGGACAAATGTGTTAAAACTGTGCTTTTATGGTAGTAAGAGAAGGACCACAAGCAGTTCAAAACTGGAAGGCTGTCCCTGTGCACAGCTGCTGACCACAACTCTATCTTCAAAAGGTGCATGCCACTGCTGGATTGAATCATAATGGTATGGATTTTCTTTCTTGCAAGGGAGAAGTAGTTTTCTTGTGCTTTTCTTTTTCTTGTTTGTTTAGTTTTCCTTTGTTTGTTTTGTCTTTTTTCCCCTAGGTATCAGACAAGACAGCTTCAAGTCTTAGTTAATGATCTGAATAAAAACACCAGCAAAGGAACTTTTAGGTGTTCAGTTCTGTTTGCATTTTGAGATGACTCTACAGTGAATGTGAATTTTTATTAAAAATTTCAGGATACTCTGATGTTATTAAGACCGACTATCATTGCTTGCTTAGCTTAAATATTTTTCTAGGATTTATAAAATTCCTACTTTCCACAATAATTATAATAATAGAAAAGGAAACCATGACAGATTTCTTCTGTGTTGGAAATGCCAGTGAGCTCTGGGGACAACTTCTCTTATTGTATAGGTCTCTCTGTTGCTTTTTATTCATTGATGTTTCACCATACAATTTTTTTCTCCTAATAAAATCTATTTCAAAGTTTCACTCCTCAGGAATGAAAGCAAATTTCTACCTTTGAACTGTCTCTCTGTATCTTTCTCTTATTAAGTGGATTTTCAGGAATCATCTTTATCATCTTTCTAGCAGTTCCTGAAGCATAAGTGATAACTTATTTGTAGAAAAGATAAGGTCTGTTTAAAGTTTTTTTTTTACACTAGACTAGAATATGAATCTTACTTTTGGATTTAAAGAGATTGTTTGAATGTACCTGCACTGATCAAATTTGTGTTTTTTAAAAATCATTAGAACCTTGCAAACACAGATCTGTAGACACAGGCAGCAGAAATTATATGAAAATGTATTTATGCCCTAGCTCATAACTATTGGTTTTTCTACATTGTTGATTTTGAAAACATAAGAAAGAATTTAAAAGAAAAGAAAAAGGAAAATATTCAAAATTTAATAATAATTATTTCTGCAGTTGAAGATTGAATTGATGGCAGCAATGATGTGTTCCTTTCCTGATTAAAATTTTAAAATGTTTAGTTCTACACAGTTATAAATGTGCTCAGTCTCTTTGGCATCAAAGGAATCATACCATCTTACATGATAACATAGTTTGTCCCAAAGCATTTATACAAAAAAACATGTAGATATATTTGCCACATTAAAGCATTGTTACTCACACCTGTTCTCTTTGTGCATGATTCTAGAAATAACCTTTAGGGGAACACCAAATGGAATTGGTAAAATGGTAATCATAATTCATGGCTGATGTATGCAATGTCAATGTATTGGAAAAAATAAGTGGAACTTTTCTTATCTCTCATTGGGGTATGAATACAGAGCCACAAAGAGTCAAAGACCTCCCCATCTCTGTTGGTACCTCAATGAAAATTAAGAGAAGATTAGAGAAATCCCCAAAGAGAAAATAAATGATCGTGAATTTATGTAAAGTTTTAATGTAACTTAATGGGATGCATTTCATTGGAATATTGTGCCTGATTCTATCAGCTTTCCTATACAATGTTTCTTGTACAATTTTAGCAAGAAATTTTCCTGGTTTGAGTTTTTCCCAACAAAACCATCTAATGTAATAATGATTTTTTTAGGCTGAATTTATAGATGCCTGTATCTTAACACCCCTAGTTGGAGGCTGATATAATAGGTGTAGAGCATTTTTACTACAGTGGGCATTGACAATGATTTGGGCTAAATATTTGTCCTGATTTGTCTGTCTCATCACTGTAGCCAGTGGCAAGTGTTTAGAGGAAAAGCAGACAAAACAGAGAAAGGGGTAGTAGTAGTAGTAGTAGTGGTAGTAGTAGTTGTCCACAGAATTTTCTGAACCTCCTAAATTATGCTTTTAGGCTTCCACCGCTGGTTTTTATTTTAATTTAATTTAATTTAATTTAATTTTATTTTATTTTATTTTATTTTAAATAGAAATAGCCAAAGCTATTTTCACATTTAAGCAAAGGATTCAGATTGACAGATCTGACACAGTTCCTCTGCTGGACCTGTGAGCTCCCGAATCTCCAGGTGGAGGCCGGACAGATAATTCTGGGTCATTTCAGGCCTGAGACCTCAACCATGGTGTGGCAGAAGAATGCTGGAAACTGTGTGAAGCTTTGCTGAAGTAAAACACGTTCAGTAGATTTCACTGATGTCATTGTTGCTACTTTAAAATGACTCCTCGAGTCTGGCTGCCCTGGAGGATTTCAAGGTCTTAGCCAAGTCCTGGCTTACTGCCCTTCCTTAAGGGAGCACCAGCAGTGCCATCTCCTTTCCACTCGTTATCGTCTAGGTTGGTTTGTGGGCTAATTACCTCTCTTGAAAATATCTGGGAAGTAAATGCTTCAGTTCCATCTGTTTTTCTGGGGATTAGCATTGATTTAATTAAATTTGTTTGCATTTCTAGCATTTCACAGGCCATATCCAGAGGGGAATTAAGACTTTGGTGCACTCTGGCTTCAGTTGAGTTTCTCACAGAGATGTAATACTCTGGAGCTACATTTCTTCTGAATCATGTCTACATCTATAATAAATTACTGTTTTTTCAACCCACTGTAGCAGGGGAGTAGCTCTAGAAGCACTAAGGCTTTGAAGAAGTGCTTAGACACTGGTCCAGCTGGGTTGCTTGGTTTCCTGTTCTGAACTGTTAGAATGTTTAAGCAATAACATTACTTGGAAGTGATTTGTATGAGTTTGTTATGGTAAACCTCTTATCTGTTAGAGCTATAAAAAGTCTGCAATTTTTCTTGCAATCAGAAGTTCTCCATATCATATACACAGGTTATATAAATACATTAGCTACTATTTCACATCATTGAAGGAAAATTCTTTAGGCAAATGCTTCTATTCTAGCATGGGTAGGTGTGATTTCAACAATTATTTGAGATTGTTTCAAGCCCTTGAAAAGTTCTTGGCTTCAGGCTGTTTATTTTCTTTCATTATACATACATTTCTTAGACATTCAAGGTAAGTGGAAGCATTTGCACATTCTGGGAAAACTGAGTTGGGTAAAGTACTTACCCCCATTTTGTGGATTCAGTTCTGCATTTTGAAAAAAAATCTTTTTGACATTTTTACAGCAAAGGTTCTATGGGTAAAATTTCCTTATGCAGTTGTATAGGGAAAGTGCAGCTTTTGTTAAATTAATCACCCTGTTTAACCAAGAAAGCAAATTCTAACTCACTATGATGGGTAGAAGAAACACAATTCGAATTTCATTTTAATTTGAAAGATAACATTATGTTGAGGGCTCCATGTGAGTTTGAGATCTCTATGCTGTAGAAGAAGAAATTTCTCAAGTCTAGTTCATGTTTGTCTTATGTCTTATTTACTTTTCAGGGCTGACACTTTAAAATCTCAGATATGTGACTGAACACTGAAATAGCACTGTTCAGCATTTCTTATGTTTGGGTGTTGTGAAAGAGTGGGGTGATGAGGCATTTCTCTGCGTTGTAGCAAGGACTACTATGAGATTCCAGATTGATTGAGGTGATGATTTGGAAATTATTGTCCTTTTTCTGAACTTTAGTTCATTAAGTAAATGGAAGGGGCATCGATACTGTGATGCATAAATGTGATATTTTAGCAGTATGCAATTGCCTCAGAAAAAGCAATCAATTAACCTGATGACTACTTATTTTGTGCCATGTTTGAAGTTGATTGCTGGTTCACAGTTTTGGATGGCACACAAATGATCTTTAAACACACAGAGACACACCCTAGCACTTAATACATAAACTGGGAAAATGAATGATAGGCTGCAAAACTAACACCTACTGTCCAATGCTTTTTCAGACATATGAGGTGTGTTTCTGAATGCTGACTCACACCTCTTAAAATTTGCTTTAAATAATTAGTTTTGGTAGGCCTGTCAGCTTGCATTTTAAAGTGATGGCATTCATAGTCCAAAGTCAAAGTTTTTCTTATGAAAGAAGGAAAATTTAGATATTTTATAAAAATATTCTTTTGACTGCTATTAAAAGCCTTTATATTGCAGGTCAAATATAAAACCAGCATTGAAAAACTTACTCTGTGCCTTCTTTTCCTAGGGCTGTACAAGTCCATTTCTCACAGTCATTTTTCATTGCCTCTTGTGCTCTGGCCCTTGACCACCCTGGTGGCTCTCACTGAACTTTGTCCAGTGTGTTAATGTTTTCCTTATGCCCTGGGAGTCCATAACAGGACACAGGATGCTGCATGTCATCACACAAGCAGTCCACACAAGCAGAAATTCTGATGCATTCAGTGGCAGAGTTCAGGGGAGTGAGTTCATCAGCCTAGTGGTGAACAGCTCCTGCACGTCCCAGTTTTCATCCCATAGTGCTGAAATACTTATCAGCATCCAGCCTAGGTCAGTAACTACCTCAATCCCTAGAAGTTTTGGATAACATTCTTAACTTTAGTAATTATTTTTCCTTTTCTCTTTGCTAGAAGCAAAAGAAGCGAAGTCACTGTCTAGTGAAAGGACTTTTATAAAAGTCAGCATCATAAAGTGATAGTGGAAAAATGCTTTGCTATGGCCTGGAGTTAACAACTGCCTAAGGAGAATAAATCTGTAAAAGAAATCTGTAAATTTTCTAAATTCAGAGTAACCATCTTGTTTAGTAGTGGCGGTTGCATTTTTAATACAACAATCAATTTCATGGCTTGCTCTTCATACAATAAGCCCAAGTTTTTATTTTATGCCTGCTTAGCCCTATTGGCTTTCATCTTCTAGCTATGACTAGCTTCCATTTCTCTCAGTAGTGTCAAATCTGTCATTTTATGCCTTTTGATTGAGCCTTGCTGGGGCCATCTTTTCAAAGCCATCAGAGAAACTATTTGCTGAGGAATTAGTTCTGGGATGTGGCTAAAGTAAGAAAGAAATGAGATAGGCTGTGTCTTACAATTTTTTCAGTTTTGGAACAATAACATAGAATTCCTACTTTTCTTTAGGACTCATGTTTTATTATTTAGTAATAAATTAATCTGTATTAGATGTGAATGAATGATTTTCAAATGGTTATTTAATGACAAAATTATAACATATATTTTACTCTGCAGCAGTCATGGGCATGTTAGAAGACATTGACATTCTCTGTGTTAAAATGACAGAAGTCACATTTCAGATATTTGCATAATCATGGAAGCTTACTGAAAAAGAGCAACAAATTTATTGATCACTCAGTAAAAACCTGAGACTTTACAAAATCCCACTGTTATCCTCTCAAGATGGGAAAAGCATAGTTTTATTTCTCTCCAACATTTATTTTATCCAAAGGTATTTAAAAATGTTAAGAGGGGAGGAGGTCCTCAGTGGTTTCTTATGTTAGCATTGTGTCATATTTTTATTTTGAAGTTCTTGAACTCAGGATTATTTACAAATTGTGAACTCTAGACAATAAAGATCAACCTGGAGGACTTTCTGCCTTTCATGTGTAAACTGCTCTGTGTTAGTGTCTACAGCAGAAGCAGTGTTGCTATTATTTTCTAGATACAAATGCATTCTGAATTTAAATGGACCAGATTGAAAGTAATAGTTCAACATGGCATTTAATACAACATTGTTTGAAAGCTTTCTGTTGAATATGTTTGACTTTGTCCAGAAGACAAACAGACACATACCCATCTCATCTCATTAAAAAAACAGACCTCTTCCTTTTCATTTAGATCACTGGCTTCCTTTTGAAGTTTTGTTCAATTTATTAATCTGTGAAGATATTTATTAACAGTTGATTTATACATTTGTATTGAAGGTCAAGTGTTAACATTCTATTGAGGATTAACTGACCCCCTTTCTTTCTTTTGGTGAATTTATACATTAAGGTACTCTCACTTCAAGAAAAATCTGTCAGGAGAAGCAATTCACTTTTTGTTGTGTTCCACTTGTGCTTGTTGAAGAAATGAGTATTTGAATGAGGAATCTTTCCTCCTAGATACAACTTAATACAACCTGTCCTTTTGCTGTTGCTTGAAAGGCAGATTCTTATGTTTGTAATATTACACCCTTCTGCTAGGAAAGAATGTATCTTCTGAAATAACCTTGGATTGGCTAGGGACAGGATTAGTTAGAAAAAGATGCTGACTGAAATATTTGGAAACACAAAAGCCTTATTCTGAAATTAATAATTTAGAAAGGAACCTTGAAAATCATGTTTCTATAACTTGTGGGTAGGGAGAGAAGTGAATTTCAGCATCTATTACTTTTCATTATGAAGGTATTTCTCTGCCTTAAAATATTATATTTATGCACCTTACGTGTGAAATTCATACTTAAGACTAGTTGTGGTGAGGGCTAAAATTAGGAAAATTGTTCCTCAGAAAAATGGATGAAACATCAATTTTGTTGTTTTGGGTTAATTGTAACAGGCTTATTCCGTCTGTGGGGGCTGAGTGGAGCTCTGCTCACCTCAGACATAAAAGAAAAAGAACAATGAGGGATAAAGAAATAGTCAGAGGTACAGGATTGTTGCCACGAGAGAACATGAAAACATGGTGATCTCACAGGCTGGAAAACTAATACCTTTCCTGTAAATGGGAAGAGATATCCAGTGAAACCATCCGACACCATGCTCAAAAGAAAACAGGAAGAAGAGCTGCTATTCAAACTTAATTAAACTTTGGTATCTACTGCATTGGGATGCTGTGCAGACCAAATACTCTACAGGTTTTAATAACAGATGAATTTATGAATTTTACCTGTAAAATCTGATTATCTACAACTTCTGACTGAAGCAGCCCCTCAACATGCTCTTTTAGGGAAGCTGGAGAATCCTTTAGGAAAAGGATCAGTCTTTAGTCACCTTCTGTTCATTTCTTAAGCATAGTCACTGTCCCATGGGCAGATAGAGCATGTTGAGCTAAGGAGCCTTCCACTTAATTCTGTATTCGAATATGTGGTTTTTACCTAGCCAGGAATCTGTGGGGCTTTTCTGCCTGGCACAGTTGCTCCATACAGCTGCTTCTTTCAAAGACTTCACTGCAGTAAACACAAAGCTGAGCTTAAATATTGGTGGAAAGACATAAGATATAGAACTAGTTATGGTGTAAAATATTAACATTATTTTCTTATACTCTGCAGAAGTATTTTTACAATTGCATTTAGCTGAGAAATTTCATATGGAAAGAGAAAGTACTGCAGAATATTTGAAAGATATTTTTGGTTTCTTCTCCTTTTTCTCATCTGTCCACCAACAATAGTTCACTATTTTCCTTTAATTAGAATTTAACCTCGTTTTCCTTTGCCTTGGAGGAGATGCCAAAAACCTGCAATAGCAAAGACAAAAAGAAGCTGCAAGAAATTATAAAACTGGATGGATATAAAAAAAGGGTCAGTGAAAAAACAGTTTGCAGGTTTTTCCTACAGAGAGAAATACAGAAACAGCTAATTATACAGGAAATGCGATCATAAGAAATTTATTGTTACTTAGCTTCCTATCTTAATTTTTTTACCCAGCAATAAGCAGACATATAGGGAGTCTTTTTTTCTGTTATGCATTCAGATAACATGTCTGACTGCCTGACTTTTCCTTCTTAGGTCCTATTCTTCTGCTCTGGACTAGGTTAGGTAGCATGAAGCCATATCAAAAGATAGTAATTTATGGGTATTATTTGCATTTAAATTATAATACCTGTACATCATACACCTGTATGTCTATTATTTATGTTTATCTTTCCTTTCTTAAGCCTTTTCTGTCTACAAAAAAAATTTAGTTAAGTAACAGAAAACTTCCTGATTGAAGTAATGCTCTTTCTTGTAACATGCCATGATAAACTGTTCATCAGGCATCTGCTATTAGATTACAAAAACAATTCAGTGACATTTATAAAAAAATTCTCTGCGTTTCCCAGGCTTCTCACCTAGATATTAAAGACATTAAATACTTTCTTTTAATGAGATAGAAACTGGCAGGGGGAAAAAAAATCTACCTGCTTTATAATGACTTTAGGGATGCTGTTTTGAGGGGCATCTGCTTCTTTTAAAAATGTCAACATCTCTCTTGACAGAAGGGTCATCAGGAAAAGTATCATTGCCAATATTTGAAGAGACAATGCTTTCATAAAATCTCATTTGAATGATGCAGAATTATGAAAGAATAAAGGTGAAACCAGGTGAATTAAACATGTGTGTACCTGTAGATTTCATTAAAACTGTACATATTTATTTAATTTTTTTGGCCAAATTTTCCTAGTATCTGATTGTTCCTTAGCTAGTGTTTGCCTCTGAAATTAATACATTATTTTGTTTATAAAGTACCTAGAAAAAAGAAAAAGGTATGTCTAAAATTTGTTCTGCCTTGCTGCAGTCACTCCTAAATACTACAGTGCCTAAGAGCTAAGTTTTGAGCCGAGCAGCATCAACAAGTGGATAGGTTCTGTTGAACCTATTTGAACAATTGGGAAAACATGTTTTTTTTAGGTCAATCTCAAGAAGCCACAAACAGAACTAGTTGAATTCAAATACTGCAAAAAAATCGTACAAAAATTTGCATGTAAAATTACTGGGTTTGAGCTCTTTGTCTCTGAACCTCATGTCTTATCTTCTTTAAAAGCTTAAGATATGAGTAGGAATCCTGGTTGAATATGATAACCGTACTCTATGTCAATACTCTTTAACATCATAGATGTTCTGCCTATCCTGTATAGACCTGCCTAATGGCTGGACTTCTACAGACAACTGGAAATGAGACTCTGTGCTCCCTTTTCCTGAGGAAGGCCTAGCATTTGTATGGGGACTCTGAAACATGGCTCCAACATGCAGAATTGTGGCTGGTCTGGGAATCATTCTCTTTTTCTACCAGTGTCTGGTTAAGCAGAGGGATATAATATCCAGTGAACAAAAGAATTATGTTTTTTAATGGACAGTGTTTGAGGTTTAAATACACTCTAGCTGTTTGTCTAAGTATTTTTTTATGCCACCCTTGGAGAATTTTGGCAACTGTGACATGTATGGCTAAGTAGAAATACCAAGGAATGATGAAGTAAAGTACAGAGACAGATAGAGAAGAACTGAAGTATCAGAGACCAGATAATGGGAGTTAATGTTTATCAGATTTACATCTGGAATAATTTCAGATGGAAAGGAACAAGTAACCAGCATTATTATCTAGTAATCTTGTTATTAAGATAGAACATGGCTGAGGAGCAAAAATTTCAGCAGTGCTTCCACCCACTTTTTATATCATACATTAATTACTTCTCAATCAGAAAGGGTAATTTCCTGGCCCTGGTACACTAAATCTCCTCCTTCAGCAAGTTCCTAATAAGAAAATATGCCTTTAGTGAGTCCCCAAGGTTAAGATTTTCTTCCTCTTTTACTAGTTAACTTCTTGAAGCAAGAGGGAAGAGATGCTCGTTGTTTAAAGTCAGGTTATTATGTGTGTACAATTTCTTTGCCCATGGTGTCTCTGACAGTACTCAGGGCTTACTCTTTGAAGTCCATTCTCTGCTTTCACGTGTCCTACAGAGAATTACTGAGTTGTAACTGAACACAGACATTGTTACTCCAGAAAAAATCCTATGATTTTTTTTTTTTTACAAATGATGAATAAAATCATGCACTTTTGATTTAGAGGTAAGAAGCCAGCTAGGATCTGATGCAATATTATTTGAGGAATGATGCCATAAGTGCTTAGTAAAATGTTAACATAGCAGGTTCATCAACAGTGGCCAGAGAATTTCAATTGGTCTGGTTCCATTAATATTCACCTCTCCAGAATCAGGACAAGCTCCACCCTTAGATTTAAATAAGACGGTTAATATGGTTATGAAAAAAAAAAAAAAAGGAGATTCTTTTCTGTCTTTCTGACTCAGTCTTGCAAGGTAATAATGCAGAATCACCTTATGTCTGCATGTCCTTAGGTCTGCACAGGGGTTGGGAAATCACTAAGTGTGTTGTACAGAAGTACTCTTAAAATAAGTGTGGGTGTCTCTGATCCCAGCAAAGAAGTGGTATCACCCTATCCAGTGTAGCCCAGTAAAAAGAGCAGAGATATAAAAAATTTTTGCATTGTTTTCTTGTCAATGCTCACTGTAGCTTTTCTGGCTGAAGTTGGGCAAGAAAATTTTTGATATTCAGGTTATTCATGCATGGGATGATACATCTGTCATTCTAGTTTACTCTGGATATGTAGAGGGTGATTGCCATAGGTTAGGTAGAATGGAACCTGGCAATCTCAGCAGAATTTAAAGTACTTTATTGTCTATTCACTGCAATGTTATAGCACCTAGCTTTTCTGGGAGTAGAAAAGAATTCCCACAATTGGACACAAAATATGATTATGGTTTAAAATGGATCTCCCAGAAATGTATCTGTTTTTGTCCGTTCATCTGTTCTGACTAAATTCAGTAACAACCAGACACGGGCAGTCTGTAACCAGGGTATTAAATGCACTTAATTCCTGTGTACCTGCAACACTGAAGTTTTCTTCATGTAAGGTGTCTATTCAGTACCATTTGGCAAAACTGAAATAAATTCCTTGTGTAATGACTCACAAATACTACAGAAAATATGGTAAAATCCCACCTTCCTTCTGTCATGGGTCTTTATCCATGCATCATTTTTCGTTTCAGACTTTTTGCAGTGGACACCCTGGGATGCTGCCTAGAGCACCATTGTCAACTTCACAGTCACTTCGCTCCCCTTCCTACTGTGCAACAATCTTTCATTGTCTTATCTTTCCCTATACATCTTCTGTCTTTTTTGTTGGCTCTTTGTTCTGTTATTTCATTGATTCACACTCTAGCAAGTTCCCACACAGAGAAATGTTCCCACCAACACCTATCATCCCCATTCCAGAAAAAGCCTCAAAGTGATGATATGATAGTTTCCCCTGTCATTTATACCACTATATTGTGCTTTTGTTAAGTGTCAACTACTTAAGATCTGTTTATTCTGTTTTGTGAAATGGCCTGCAGAGCAGAATCCTGTATTAATATGATTTTTAAAAGGGACCAAAATTTCATGCTACGCTCATGAGAGACTTGCTGAGGCTTGTTCTTAGCTGCATGATTAATTATGTAAGGTAAACAACTAATTTATAGATTAAACATGTATGCAACTTTTTAATGTATGTATGTAATTATTTAATTTGTTCATGTATTCTTTTAGAATTTCCAGTTAAACTATTATAATTAATGCTATTTTAAGAGCAAATGAATATAAAATTGCAGATGTCTTTGAAGGAACAGACTTCACTTAGGCAGGAGGTGGTAATTGAAATAATTGAACTTCATATTGTAGTTAAATTTGCCTCCTGATTCTTTCTTTTAGCAGTCACAAAAGAATGTGGAATTAAGCCCTTTAAACTCTAAGATGAGATTAATTTCATGACAGTGTACTTGAGTAAAAGATAAAAGAAAGAAGACTGCTTCAAATGGGGCTTCCATGTTCTTCCTCACAAAACAACTCCTGCTATGACAAATCTTTTTGACAGGACTTTCTCTGGAGACATCAAAAGGCAAGGCTACATAGTGTCAGAAACTGGCAGGATTCAGAACTGGTTTTTCCATGTGTTTCTAAGTGCTTATGTGTCTGTGAAGGCCTTTCCTTGGAACAGGAGACTCACAGCACTGAACGCCAGACATCCTTCCTGTGAATGCCCATCCCAAAGCTGAGAGGGCAGCTCTGGGAGGCCCAGGCTGTTGCCCTCTCCATCCAGGGATGGGGTCATCTCTGATGTGCCTGCTCCACTCTCCAGAACAACACCCAGGCAAGCTAGATGGGTATTCCTTTCTGTCTCCAGCAGCACAAACAGCTGAGGGGGCATTGTTCTTGCCTTTTGTCCTGCTTCAATCCTGTTCCTATGCCTTAACTCAGTCCCCACTGCTTTGCCAGTTGTGCTGGAGTGGTCTGGGCTAAAGAAGCCCTCTAAAAGGCAGAAGTTTTCTTCCCCTTCATACCACGCCATGCAGACCATTGCCCCTCATTGCTGATGCATCTTGAAGCACTTCACCAACACTCTCTGCCATCTGGAAATAGTGGATTCAGTGGTTGAGGGTCCTGCTGAGGGCTTGTAGCATGTGGATGACCTCTCCTACAAACAAAGCAGAAATCACAAGCAGCTGTGCAATCATCGTATCTGAGAGCACATGGCTGAGCCTAAACACATAGAGGGAGGGGAGAGGGACCAAAGGTTGGCCATGAGCAAGCCAGCAGGTTGAGGAGAAGATAGATTTTGGAATGAAGTGGGGAATATAAAGGTTACAGCAAAAGGAAATGAAAAATGGAGCCGTGGGATCCTCCATGGGATAGGAGTGAGATCCAGCAAACTAATAGACATTAAGCACTATTGTGCTTATTGAGTAAGTTCCCACTTGAATAAGTCTCCATTCAGACAATACTGTTATCCATTTATCTTCTCTTTCCTATATCTTCTTCACTTTCTGACTCTCAAAGTTACTTAAACCATGTTTGTGTAATGTAAGTTTATTCTGTGTCATGTTATGTAATACTTTGCTTGTCTAGCTCATACACCACACAGTTATTGAAGTAGATATAACACTCTGACGAGTTCCCTTCCCTGGAAAGGGTGAGTTCTCCAAAGTTATTGAGGTTTAAGTGTGAAACAAGAAATGGTACCTTACAAAGAAAAGAATACCATTGTTTTCTGTTGCTTTTTGACTGAAAGGCTGTTCCAAAGACAAAAGACAATAATTTTTACTAAAATGAGATGAGAAAGAATGGTTATGGTAACTATGACGACAGAGTTAAGAGTAAATTGTAGTCTGTGTTTACACACAGGAGTGTCCTTTATGACTGGTTTCATGAGGGATAAACAACTACAACCCTTTAGGAATGTACATGGAATGTATTTGCAACTGCCCCCGATATTAAACATCTCCCTTTGCTCATGGGATTTCTTCAGACTAGACTCATGCTGATTTAGAACCATACCAAGTGCTTCTGAGAGCCCTTTGTTAGAGAGCTGTTAAACAGGAAAGTTTTTACCATTCCATCTCACTCGGTCTTTGGCTGATTTTCATGAACATATTCTCCTTAGTGGAGACAGGTTTTATTCTCTAGTTTGACAGCTTAGATGATCAGCCCTCACATAACTACATTTTACGTGTTTCCTACAGGAAAGTAATATTTTGCCTACCCATTTCTGAAACCTTTAATTTAAACTTCTGGTTTAAAATGTAGCTTTGGAGCTCATACTAAAAAATGATTTGAAAAGCTGGGCAATGAAGAAACATTGTAAAGAAACAGATTTGCCAACTGGGGGCTCCACAGCTGGATGTTGGACTCCAGGTGGGGGTTTCTTGAGAGTGAAATACTAGGATCACTTAGCTCAACCTGCTGGTCACACTTCTTGTGATGCAGCCCAGGGCATGGTTGGCTTTTGGGCTACAAATGTTCATTGCCAGGTTATATTGAGTTTCTCATTCATCAACAGCCCCAAGTCCTTCTTCTCAGGGCTGCTATCAATCCCCTCTCCCCCCAACCCATACTTCTGTTTGAGATGGCCTGGGCCCAGGTGCAGGACCTTGCACTTGGCCTTGTTTATCTTCATGACGTTCATGTGGGCCCACCTTCAAAATCTTTCAAGTCTTGTGGCAAAGACAGAAATATGCCAAAGAAATAAGGTAGAGCCCGAGATCTGGATGAACCATAGGTTGTGCTAGACTGACCTTAGCTTGCTGAATCTGGAAGGTAGAAAATCTGGCCATGGAGAAAGAGCCTGAATCTTCTCCATGTGTTTTTTTCATCTTTTCTGAATACTGAATCGGTTTTGATATGGGATTTTTAATTATTTTATTTCATTCTATGGAAAAGCAGAAAGAAAAACTATCTGAAACCATGTAGTGTGCTTTTTTTTGTTAAGGTCTGTGATGGTACACTTCAATGAGGTTCTGCATAGAAATAATGATCTGTTTGACATTTAATGTATGCTAGAAAATTCAACAGAAATTGTGCTTGTTATTGATTAAACAACTACCCAAACCATTTCATGTACACACAAGTCCCTTCACCCACACTGGATAAATAAGCAAAGAATCTCCCTTGCTTATCAAAAGAATTAATTTACATGCCTCGTTTAGATAAGAGTTACTTGGCCTGAAGGCATTTTAACTACAACAATACATATGTTTACATGACAGTTTTCTCTTAATTTTTTTTAAAATTCAGCTATAAAAGGGACTTCTGGGAATCTAGAAATTGGTAATTTCCGCCTACCCTGTAAGAGTCTGCAAATTCCTCATGTCGCACAATCCACACAGATTCTCTGCATCTAGCCCTGTATGACCGCAACAAAAAGTAAAGCAAGTTTTCTCTTCCTGTAGTCTACCTGTTCAGCTAAGATAGTAATGAATTTACAGGCTACCTGGCTTATCCAGCTAATGTAAGTGTTCCTGGAAATTCTTTAAATTGTTAATGAACACCATCTCTAATTCACCGGCTGAGACCTCATGCTGTCTGCTTGCGTCTCTTTCCCTCGTAGGCAAATATAAACCTTTATGGAAGCATTTGTAATTCAGCTTTAAAGCTCAGTATTATTGTTCCAGGGTCCTGACTTGGATCTTGCTGACTTCCCTTTGCAACACTAACTTCAAAGAGGTCAGTCTTGGTTTGTACTATATCTTCATAAACCTCATTGACAAGATGCCTACCGTAGGGTCTTGGTTTGGGCCAGGAGTGCTTTTTTGAAGTGTGTGTCTCAGTTAGAGAGACCAGAGATGAATTAAATTCCTTCTGATAAAATCAAGTCAGAAGGTGTGCTCCAGGAGATCACCTGCTCTTGTCCAACAGTTCACTGGCTGTCCATGGGACCAGAGTAGGGCTTGTCTATAATGAAACACCCAAAATATGTATATTGGTGTATTGCCACCAAGAGTAGGTCCTCAGATCTAATTGTTTGACCTATAAAACTGCTTCTCTTGGCACCTCTGCCTCTTGCTAATGGAAATGTAGCCTCAACATCCCTCAGATGTTATAATTTCTGCACTATCTTTGGCTTGTTGTAACTAAAATGGCTAGAGGCAAAATACTCAGTTTGATAAATTTAGCTGCAGTTAACATAAGCAGTTACTGCTTCTCTTTATATGTTGCTGATGTAAAAAGGATTTCTTAGGCTACTGATGATGTAAATGCCCATAATTGTAGTTCTAAGAGTATGTAGGTGTAAGGCTTGTAAAAAGGGTTATGTTAATCTGAGAAAATGGGTTTGAAAGAAAAGTTAAGAAAGCATGAATCCGTCCTCCTGTCCCAAATCAAGAATGACTGCATTCAGACCGTTCCTGGTCAGTATTTGTAGAACCTAGAAAGACCTAGAGTTTCTAACTCTATAATCTAAATTGCAAACAGAGTATGCAAAATGTTACCATTTCTTCCTAATAAATATTTTAATTTCCACAGAAGCATAGGAGTTAAGAGATACATAAACAGAGTTATATAAATCCTTTTGCAGAATTTCCTTATAATAACTGGCAATTGGAAACTTTTCTGAATAGAATGCCTTAATGGGAATGAAGCTTTTAAATTTTTTTTTGCATGTTTGAAATTTCTTTTGGAAAATTTCAGCCAAAGTGATCCAGTAATTTTTTTCAGTCACTTCCTTTCATCATTGTCTCTCGTTTGCTCCTCACAATTAGTAGTACCATCACGGGAAAGATATTTTGTTTTGCTCATGCTATAATGTTCTGAGATTATATATTTAAAATTCTCTACTCTTCAAAGATGTTTGAAAAATTGCAGGTTTTAATTTTGTTTGTTTGGGTTTTTGTTTGTTTGTTTGTTTATATTCTCATGGGCAATTTTTTCCCATCTCCTTGAAAACTGAAATTGGTGAGTATTTGGTAGAGAATTTTTTAATTTCTGTAGTTAAAATGACCAAAGAAATTCAAATGCCATTTTTCTTCAAACTAGTTTTCCTCAGGCAGATCCCAAAACAATGCTCAAGCTACACTTGCCCATCCCTATAAAATAATTGGATGTGGTTCTCATAGCTCAGAAACACCATGCTGAATAACTGTTGCTGCTACAAATTACTTGAGTATGCTTGAGGTAAGGGCTACAGAAGCTTCAGCAGCTTTCCCTTAATTGATTTCTGGTGAGTCTGGTCTATTGAAGAAGATGTAATCTTCTCTTGCTGTGGGGAGTAGAGAAAAACCAGAAGGGTGAAATGGAATAAATTTAAAGTGTGATTAGATAGAGGGTGGATGAGAGTCAGAAAACTGACGAAGGAACTGGTGAAAGCATTTGGTAATGAATTAGAAAGAAAAGAAATACAACAAAACATTGGATTTTGCTGTGACAATGTGGCAGGGAACAACAGATACCCTTTTGTTTGGGTTGGAGTAGGAGGAATAAATGGGAAACTGGAAGTCAACTGTTCAAAAACAGAATGATGAGAGCAGGAATTAGAATTGAAGAGCTAAAGAATAATCTGGGCTGGTAATCAGTAACCTATTTAGAACGGGTTAGGTATTTCTCGAGCGAGACAGAATCCTAGGCCTGGGAATTGTGTGAGAAAAATTGTGATTTTAACATCTGCCCTCAGATTCAGCCATACACAGCTAATGCCACTGACCTTTTTCACAGATGTGTTTTGGGAAGATGGCCCATGAAGTCTTCAAAAATTCTATTGAGGACCTCTGCAGAAAGAATTGTGAGAAAGTACTCATAATCATATACTGCCTATGTAAAAATGTGCAGAGTTAAGAGTGTTAAGAGTGTGCAGAAAAGAGGCAAGCCCCTCAACTGACCCCAGTCCATTGAAACAAACATCAAATCAGACAGGTTGAAAGAATGATGTGTGCCTCATGGCTTTTTTTTCTATCTCGGTGTTCTCAATCCAAAATATCTGGACACTATGACATGAAGTGGTGAATCTCCAGGTGGCACATCACCAGCCTGGTACAACTTCTATCCCAGTGCTTTTCCTGTGGGCAGCACACAGACTGACTCAGATCCACGTACTCTGGGAGCCTGATGTGAAGTCACAGGACAAGAGCGAGATCCCAGGTTGTGTGAAGAGGTGTAGAGCTGCAGTGGGAGAGAATGGCAGGTGAGCCCCTTGTGTCCCTGTTACTCTGAGATTTGATCAGTCTGCAGAGTACGATTATGCAACAAAATGTTGCAGTGGCTTATATATTTCTGGAGAGGATTCGAGGTGAATGATGATGTGTCTACAAACAGTTCTGTCAGTCTGAATTCCAGCAGCTGAAAGGCCACTTTAATAGTGCTCTTTTAACATAAATTTTTCTATGTATCATTAATTTGTGATTTTGCAGTCTAGCTGTAATTTGAAACATATATTTATTGAGTTTGCTTCAAGAGGATGGGAACCTGCTTGTGATTAATGTGGTGTCTTTTGACTACTTCATTCAGTGATGAGTATAATTTGCCCTAGTTCTTTGTTTCTGTCTCTCCACCCATTCTGATACATTGCTATCCTTCCAGATATTGTGATGTGATAATTAATCCTGTAGGAAGTATTCCCCCCCACACTTTCTCCAAACCCTCTCTCTTCCACAGCAGGCCCTGACAATGCAGATAGCCAAAATAGCATATTCATCTTTGTACAAGTAGATCAAAGGCTTACAAGCAACACAGGTAGGAAGATCTCAGATTCCTTTCTTCTTCCTTATGTAATTTGCTCTTTTTCCTTAAGGTGAAAGCTCTTGAGTGTGGAAAGGGAAGAAGTAAGGAGATTGGGTTGCACTCAGTCTTAAAAAAATTAAAATCTTGCATTCAGAAATGTCTTTTTTAATTCTGTGGAGAATTAAGGTTGCACAGAGATTGCAAAGAGCTGAAAATACCATAGGCAATGATGAAGTGATATGTTGCTAGTTTGAGCCATTCCCAAAGGCACTGGAGATGGAAGCCCAAAGTTTAGGGTATGCTGAAGTTGGGAGGGAATTGTCTTAGTAGTGGTCCATGACAGAGTTTACTTAAGGCCTAATTAAGCTGGTATTATCAGAAATACCATGTATTCAGGAAAAATCTAATAACCTTTTGGTCCAATTAAATAGGATTTTTCTTTCATATTCTTCACTTCTTTGGATCCCTATGCCGAAGAGTTTGTATCCTGTCCGGTGCTGCCCACTCAAGTGCTTGGGAAGCTAAGTGCACATATTCTGAATTGTCTTTATTAAACTTTGAGGAATGTTTTTAACTTGTTGACTTTGAACACCGAGAATTTTAATAAAAGCTTTGAAGAAAAGGTGTTCACATATAGTGTTTCAGTCAAGGTGTCATGTAATACTTTATTTTGAAGACATCATGGTTTTAGCTAGCTTCCTTGGTACCTGACCATAGCTCATAAAAGAGAATCAGCATCAAAAAACATGAGGCCATTTGAATTTCATAACCTTGGGAGACAGGATCAGGATTTTACATTTTTTATATTTTTCCCCTTTAGTACACTTCCTCGAACCTTAGAAATAAATGCCCAGTGAGCCATTGTAGTGACACACAGCAGCTGGTAAAAAGGGGTTAGTTTACTCTATGTAATTAACAATGTGCTATTTTTACCCTTGTAAAAGTTCATGCAGCTCATTACTCATGAGTCAGTGCTGAGTCCAGGGATCTGATTTTAGAACAACATTCTTAGAACATGAGTTTTCACCTTTCATTCATTCTATTTCCTCCAGGCAGTGGTGGTGGCTTTGCAAAAGCAAGGAATAATTTGGACTTCAGCGTGGGATGTAGGGTAGAACCTGCTTTTTCATGGGACTCTTGACTTTGCGCCTTCAGGAACTTATTCTCAGGCTGTTCCATAATGCTGTTTCAAGGCCAAGAGCTTATCCAACCAGTATTTCTTTATAAATTTATAATATGATCTGCTCCAGTGGGCTTCCATGACCACTTCCTATAACCATTTCTGCAGAGCTCTGTGTGGGTACTGTAAAAGACCCTTCTGTAGAGCAAAGGGTTTTGTTCTTTGAAGGTTCAAGGTTATTCATATATTATATCCCTTGAAGTAGTTGAGGCAGAGGTGGTGAAGTAAGATTCTGATCCCTGTGCATTCTTGGAATATGGAACGTAACTTTGCCATTTGCCTCTAAATTTCTTCATGATAAGTTTGCCATCATAATTGCTACCTTTTGAGAATAAAAAGAGTATTTTAGATAGTAATGGAGTTAGATATAAATATATGATTCTATAAGGAAAATAGTATCTCAACAGCTACAACATCTGATCAGGCTGGCAGCTGCCACAGTCTGGCTGTTGCTTTGGAAGTGCTGGGCTTGCCAGCTGGCTGCCTTGATGAGTTGCTGTGGGTTTTTTGGGCACTCTTGAATGATTCCCTAAAATAATTTCAACAGGTACTTCTTACTCTTTTGTTTTCTAATACTTGCTTCTTCTGTTCTTTGGGAAGCATTTTTCATTAAAAAGGGTGTGCATATCTTCTGTGTTCCATCTAACATGTCACCACAGCAAAAATATTTAAAGTCTCACCCACCTAGAAAACAAGGGCGGGCTTTGGCAACTCCATTGAATGTTGTGGGGAGCTGTGTCCCTCAGCTCATCAGGGCTTGCCCATATCAGACAGAGGAGTCCAGTGGAGACATCCCTGAACTAGTACTCACCTGAATCCTTCCACCAAAATGGATATGGAGGCAATGGAGAAGCGAGCCAAGCATTGCTCATCTGTTAATTCAACACAGTTAATTCGTTTAACCAAGTGACCCTGGGATAAACCTGTGCTCACCAGCTGAATCCCTGTCACTGTGTCTGCCCTGTGCCATTTTGCCATACAGAAGAATGTATGGGGCTGTTTCAGGGGTTTCACTGTCTCGGGTTTTTCTGCCTTCACAAGCCTGCTTCGGCAGTTTGAAAACATTTTGACATTTGAGGTTTATCATGAGATTGAATTAGGGTTCACTTTGATAGTTAAAATGTTGCCTGCTAATTCATGATGGTCAAAATAGCAGCTCTTTCAACACTTCACCAGAAAAATAGAAGTGGTTATTTTTGGTTGCCTGTGTGGTTATACAATTGAGCTGGAGATGCACTGCAATCTTTTCCTAGTTTGGTATGTTGACCAAGACTTACAAATTTTTCTTGTTTTTGTTTTGTTCTATATGGGCCTACTAGGAAAAACAAACAAGAAAAAATTATAGCAGAGCATAAGACAGACATCTGCAAACCCTTAGAAGTGTTTTCAAGTGCAAAATTGAACTAAAATGCAGTGATATTTTCAGATATCAGAGCCACTACTGAGCCAACTTGCTATTTGGAGACAGTGAAACAGACATTTCTTAAAATCTAGATTTGCAAGTGTTTTGTTCCAACTGTCAAAATAGTACTTTTTTTTCAGAAGTGTCTGGGTGGCCTTTTGAGTCATGATATAAAGAATTTAAGGCTTTTTTAAAATTTAAGATATTTAAAATTATTTTAATGAAAAGTGATGTGAGTTTTGAAATGGATTTTTCTGATTGCTTGAAGAAGAAATATTTCAGGAAAATTAGAAACAGACAGTGCTTTCCAGAACTTTTGAACCAAATATTCTTATATAGCCTATTATGGACCAATTTTCCCATATACAAATTGTAAGCATGGCATCCCTCATGGTCTGACCTGTGATTTCACTTGCAGAAAATGCACTGTAGGTGAGGCACAGACTAAAAACTGGGGTTTTCAGTACAAAAACCCCAAACCAATTTTTTTTCTACCAGCTGTATAATAGTTACTGCTCCATTTCTAATGCAATGAATAATACTCTTTCTATAAAAAGTGTTGGTGTCAAGAAGAGGGAATGAGAAAAATTTTCTGACAAATACACAGAAACCTGTTTGTAAAGTTGCTTTCCTTGGAAATAATGTACAAATACTATTCAAAAGAGAACAGATGTGTGTTTGAACCTGAGTCTTACATGTGACTGAAAGGCCCTACTTTTAAGCTGCTTGGAGAAAAAAAAAAAAGAAGAGGCTACACCTAACCAATCAATTCGATAATTTTCTTCTCAGTCTATTCCATTAATTGCAAATATTTAGGTGCTCAAAAAATGAGTGGAGACCCTTAATTCATCCTGAAATAAAAAAACCCTGCTTTTTGTGCTTCGTTCAAAACCACAAAGATTGAAATTTTTGATTCAAATATAAAATTTTTCCCACCTGATTTTTAATTGTCATTGAAATTAAACATAATTCACTTGAAGAGAGAGAATAATATATTTCCAAGTTTATATGGGAAATTAATTTCTCAATACAAAGGATAGATAGCACAGAAGATAACCCAAATTATGCCTGATTTCAGAATTAGCAGGAAGAAAAATATGGGGATGAAGCCTAAAAGAGCCGTGCTTCTTCCTTCATTGAAATTTCAACTGTCCTTAGGATGGCCTGGGCAAAAACAATTCCCATCACATCCATCTATGGTAATAATTAGAAATTTAACAAAGTACATTTGCAGCTCAGAAAGTTATTTTTAACAGCATTAAACAAAATACATATCTCCACCACAGTTACAAATAATGTGAGATTTTTCAATTTCTAATTCTTATTCTGAAGGATTAATAACACCAAAACCCATCAAATAAAAATGATTTAACCTGTTTAATAGTGGAGATTTAATGAATTATTTATGAAAGTAATTTCATCTAGACTGTGCTAAGTAGCAGAATTGTGTTCTGCTTTTTGTTTGTTTACCTCTTTTTTTCCCCCTTTTCATAGAATAGCTAATGTAAAGTAGTTCTAGAGAAAGTTTTAAAAGCAGTCTTGACTTTGTGCCACCATCCACTGGTGAACAGAATGGATGTGAGTATAAATAACTGGATTTTGACTGTAATATACTGGGAAAAGATGGATAAAGACACATGTGGTGTTGGGTACATTTGATCTCATAAATTATCCTTCTGGGCATGAACTTAAGGTCTGGGTGGTCTTGGTTCTCAAAATTTGGTCCTAAAACTAGTACCAGAATTGAATTAATAAGATGAAGACCTCACGAGATGTAATTTTGATTGCACATACAGTATTTATTTAAAATGTATGCTAATATATGAATAATTTTATTTAAAAAAAAAAATAACCAAACTCAGAAAGGATGCTTTTTGCCTACTCTTCCTAGATGACCATGGATAAATAACTTCCTCTGTTATTCTGTGTGTTGTGCTTTTGTAGCACTATCAACTGAGTCAAACCACATTTGCAGTCATTAGGCGCAGAATGTTGCAGCAACATTCAACAGTGTTGTTTCTTTTTGAAAACTTCTGTATCCTTTCAGTTTATCTGACAAGAGCCTTCCTTCCTCACAGCAAGCCCATCTTGTGGAATGTTCCTCATGAACAAATTAACAATGAGTTTAAAATGCCCTCTCTTTTTGCAAAACAATTCTGATGTTAAATCACTTCTTGTAACCACTTCTTGTAATGCTTGATTAATGCACCTCTCCTGTGCAAACTGCAGCTTCAAAATGGTGCTTATCAATATCAGGTCTGGTTAAATGAAGTGTTTACACAAAGTGAGGCCGTGCTGATATTTGTCTTAGCATTTGTAGCTAAGTTGCTTGTGCAAGAAAGAGCAAAAGACAAAAGAAAATGAGGAGTTGAATGCAAGAGTTAGAAGGAAGATAATTAAACAAGGCTCACTATGTGCAGAATATGGGCAGTCATACATCTATACAGTGTATATACAATGCTATACAGGACAAAAAGTAAAGAATAATTGTAGAAATTACATAAGTTTGCTTTGAGTTTTTATAAATGATATTTAGTGGATGATACTCCATGAAAGAAAAGACTCCTGGGGTTGCTGGAAACATCAGTACTTGAAAACTGCACAATAATTGACTATTGGGAAAAATTAATTTTTGAAGCAATCTGAGGTTGTAGATGCTGTTAGCTGAACTCACTGTCCTGAAGTGAAGGGAAATTTCTCAGTCCTGAAACATTCTTCTGTGTGCACCATGAGTGAAAGGACACTTTTTACACTGCTGGGGACAGCAGCAGAGGTAAAAATGAGCTAGTGACCTGTAGTTCATATCCACAGGTCAGTGTTTTGGAAATATCAAATTATTGTTAACTGCAGGGCTTTTGTCAATAAACTATATTAAATTTTTACTTATTGCCAATGAACATAGGTATGACCTAGGGCTCTACTGGCCCAGGCCTGTATAGGGCTCAGGGAAAAGGCCATCCTAGTCCCCAAAAGTATATGGTTTAACCATTGGGGTAAAACGAGGATATAATAAATGAAGAGTACAGTATATTAAGGCAAAACAGCACACCAAGAAAGGAATTTTTTTGCAGAGCATTAACAGCCTAAATGTTCTCAAGCTTTTTGTAAGCATCCCAGACATGCAAGTGCAATTTGAACGAAGGCAGCAGAGTGGCTGTTGAGAGCTGCTACCCTGTACAGGGAAGAATTTACAGGAAAAAGCTTTGAAAATCAAAGTATGCATAGCAGCAGAAGATTTTATTGTTTCATGGTCAAAGCAGATACATTTTCTAGAGCATTTTAAGAGATTGTTTAATTAGAAACAGTCTGCTGGAACTCTGTCTGCCTGTGAGTTCCTTACACCATGTGCTTCAGGTCTCTCTGCTGTCTGTGGTTGTCTTTGGTGAGTCCTGATGATGAGTTTTGTGCCTCTTATGATGTCGTTAGGAACTAATCTTTCAATACTGAATATGACAGATAGGTTCTGAATAGACTCTGAAGAACTATGAAATTCAGTGAGATACTATTCTAGATGACACCCACTTGAAATTTATGGGAAAATAAAGATACTTTTCCTGGGGACTCCCTTACTTTTTTTAAAAAGCCAAAAAACCCCCCCAAAAAAACCAAAACAAAAAACTAACAACAACAAAAAAACCCTAACAACAACAACAACAAACCCCCACCAAAACAAAAAACAAACTAAAAACAAAACCAAAAAACACCAAAAAACCACCAAACAAACAAAAATTCCCAAACCCATGTAATTTGAGGAATACTCAAGGTTCTACGAATTTTAAAATAAAAGATGACTATTATGCTCATTTATTGACACTCCCTAAGCTGTGCATTATTTCTGCATAAGATATGGAATGTATTGAACAAAAGGTTTCACTCCAAAATACAAAAATGATTGAATACCTGTCTGTCCTAGTATTTTCCCACTGATTCCTTAGGCTCACATCTGAAATGTAAACCTGAGTCTGAACTTCATTGTTTTCTGGTTACCAAGTCTCATTATACATTTTAAAAATTATTATCATACAGAGCTAAAAGCCATGCATGTTTTTCTTATATGTATTTAAAGAAGATGAACAGGTAATATCTTAGCCTTCTTATTAATAAACTAATTAGAGCTTATTAACACTATTACAGATGGAGTTTTCAGGTTATAAGGTATTTGAAAGCATTTTTAATATCTTCTGACTTGTGACTCAGTAATTTTTAAATTGGATACTACACATCACGACATAATATTCCAGTAATGGTCTCACTAATGCTCTTTATAGAGATAAATACCAGCTCTTCAGTAATCTTAATATTTGCTGGCTTAGGCATCCAGGAATCAGAGTAATTTTCTAATCTATAGCACTTTGCTGAATGTTCATGATTAATTAGCTCATTTACTATGACCCCAGGATCTTTGTCAGTGTAAATGTGTTTCAGAATATGGTCTACACTTTCACTGAATTGTAGGATAGTTTGGATAGGAAGAAACCTTAAAGAAGGGTCCCAGACTCCCCTTCCACGAGAGGGATATTTTCATACATCCTATTTTGCCCTTAGATTTTGTTTTTGCCTTTGCAGATTTCATAGTTTCCAAAACAAATACATCTGGAGCAATCTAATTACTGTGCAGAGTATCTCTATGCACTGTGGCTTGGCACTCAACTGATTTTCATGATATTTCAGACTGCATATTTATAGCACTCACCATTTGTTCATCTATTAGATATCTTCATTGTTTACAGCAGTAAGGGAGAATTTGTAGATATTTATTGAGATATTAATGAAATGCAGACAAAACCAGATGGATTAAAGTTGCTTGGCTGAGGCAGTTGGTGCTTTCTATTGTTTGTTCTGTATCAGACCTTGCTGCAACAAATGGAAGGACGAACTGAAACAAGCATGAACCAGTTCCTGAGCGGGAGCACTTACAGTCAAGCACAGTAAGGCAACTGAATGTGAGTATCAGGATATATGACAAGGCTTCAGTGGGTTTGGTGCTGTTCTGCCTTCCTGTCTAGCAGCAGCAATCCAGGAGCACATGGTGAATATCTTGCCACAAGAGCCTCTTTAGCTGCTAAGTTGAATACACCAACATTCACAAGTCAAATCTGCAAAATATGATAATGTAGCTATTATATTTTAGGAATGATAATCTAAGGTGCACCCTTTGCTACAAATGCTCCTTCTGTCTGGAAAGTTTGCAGGAAGGTAACAGTGCTTCATATGCTTTTGTTCTGGATTTTGCTCTTGAGTTGTGCTGCAGAAAGAAAACTGTTTTTGTGAGGAGATAGCTGGTGTACAGTGATAGAACAAGAGCTAAGGGCATAGGATTGTTTTGGAGCTCTGTGTATTAAAATAACATGTTACTGTCAATCCACCTGGCTTTAAATGCTCTCTACACATAAAAAGATTTTTTTTCTGTTTCATTTGAGGCAAACCGTGTGCGTGTCTGGAAAATAATGCATTATCTACCAGGTGCAAATATAGGTGCTGCTTGAATGTTTTGTCATTCAGGTGCTAATGGAGTGGGCCTCAAGGTTTTGTTCATTAAGGACTGTTCAATTGCTAGGATGTAACACAGTGTTGCATAAGAAAGTCATGGCCTTGGAAGGCTGGCCAGAAAAGCTGCGGGATCATCTGTGTCTTCATACAAATGTTTCTCACAGCCCGTGTGACCTATAGGCTGCATTTTTTGATACTCTGTGCACCAGCACTTGGAATATCAAACAGTGAACTTCAAAAAAAGAAAATGAAGATTTTCCACTAAAGAATAACATTTTGAAACTGTGTAGCTAGATAAAGTCCAATTTAGAACCCTGGTGACCAACAGAGGTGATAATCTATTGCAACTATATAGATAAAAATATTAGAACTAGAATAAATGTGACATATAAAACTGCATGTTTCAGTGAATTCAGAATAAATTATTCATATACCCATGTATGCTATGATTTCATGGCACGATGAAGATGTCTCTCTAAAAAACAACGACTGAAGAAGAGAACACTATTTAATTTGCAAAGCATTTGAAAATTTCTTTTTCATGCAACACCTATCTGATGTAGCACTGATGTGGCTGCTTGTTTACAGCTGTTTTTATGAGATCTGAGTTTAAACCAAAATATTTTTGTTTGCACTAGTAAATAAATTGTCACCATCTTGTCTGGGGATTCTTGGTAAACAGGCTGAGGTTTTTTTTTTTATCCCATTTGGTTTTCAGTAATAAAATGTAAACAATTAAACAAGTAATTTATGAAAAAGTAATTGCAATAATAAAAGGCTAAATAAAAGAAGATGCTGAAAAGATGCTAGGGAAATATTTTGTTGGTTTGTTGGTTGTTTTAATGAGATATTCTAGCAGTATACAGACTTTCATGGGTCTTCCATATCTTACTGATGTGTTGCATCCACTTTCAAGAAAAATCACTTTTCACTGAACTACTGTAATCTTCTATAGCATCTACTTGCCTTACCCACTGGTACATCTTTTTCCCCTGAGTATGAACATGGATCAGGTAGAATGCTGACATTTACACATTCTTCCCAGAGGAAAGGCCTTCACATTCCCTTATTTAGGAACAAGCTTTTAAAACTCTTTCAGTCTGTAAATTTCCTATCTCAAACTAAATGGAAAACAATACCCTTCCTGGACTAGCACACTTGAGTTTTCAAGGATAAATTTAATTTGTTCTTTTTCATGTAGTACTTTGTTCTCCTATTTACAATCCCATTTGCCAGATATTTTCATGCTGAATGTTGCATGATCTCAGTGGCTCAGCAGTGGAAAGAGCTAAGCTGAGAGTCCTTCCTCTGGAGAATGTTTGTCTTGTGGTACCCTTCATTTAAAAGTGCAGCACTTGTGGTGACAAATACAAACTTTCATACAGAATGAGTACAAGGCTTTGACCCACCATCCTCCTTATGTGGGAAAGCTGACTATGCTCTGCAAGAGGAGAGAAGAAGGTCATGAACACGTGAAGTGTCATGAAATGCAAAGCATTTTGTACTGGGTTTATGAATACTTCATATGGCGTTGGCTGTGAAGTGAAATTACCAAACACGGTATTACATTTTCTTTTATGAAATTAAAGAAAGAAAACAAGCAACAGTATGTGAGAGGCCAAATAACAGAAGGTGGCATATTTCCAAACTGATCTCCGAGTCTGGAGGTTGGGAAAGCTAAATAGTTGAAAACTCTCTGTAGAAGGAGGAAAAGGAAAGTTTCTCACACACCCTTGCAGAGACTTCATGCAGTTGGTAATGATGGTAAGTGCTGCAGTGGTTGGTAAGCCTCAAATAATTAAAAATGCATATAGACTGCAGAGTCTTTGATTTTTTTTTTTTGTTATTCGAAGTTATGGTTCTTAACATAATGTTTAGCTTTAAGAAGGCCTCTATGGAAATTTGATTTTTGCTGTTCTCCCAGACAAATGCCTCTTATAGTGGTGTGACAGCCTTGTGGTTTGCTGTCAGGATGCTAACAGCTTTCATTCCACTCTTGCATGGCATGAGACAGGGAGGGTTGCCTTGTGCAGAATACACACTGGTAAAAAGTTGTTGGCCCATAAATAACATCAATTCTGTAGCAGGGGCATATTTCAAGTGAGCTGTGTTACTGTATTACTGCCTGTGTTTGTGTTAAATAAGAAATGTTAAATATAAATCTATTTAGAGATATACATGGTAAATATCAATTGATGTGCATCAGCAAGAGCTCTGCATATAGACAAAAAGCAAGTAAAACAGTTAAAATAATCTGAACAAAATTAAGATTGAATTTTGCCATACTACTCAAAAGACATTACCTTTTTTTTTAGGGTTCCTGCAGTGCCACAATTAGGGTCAGGGAAGGAAAACGGAGCTCTCAGAAAGAAACTGAAATTCAAGGTCAGTTCTTGCCAACAGAATGCTTATTTTTCATGTTTTCAGATGGCAGCTGCCCTAGGTGTGTAGCCTCTATTTTCTGCTCTTACATGTTGTAGCTGGCCTTTTTTTTCCCCAGCTGACTCCTGTCCATTCTCTTCACTACCTTATTCCTAGCAGCATTTTTAGAGATGCCACGGTGAGAGGCATCTCTTCTGCTGCTCTTTTCTCAGTGCTGCTGTGTTTTTCATCTTAACTGATATTCTATGAGGCAAAAATGGGCATAGGTGTATGGGAAGAGATTTTTTGAGTATTTCAGAATTATAGAATTAAGTTACTGTATTTAAATGAATAATATAAAAGAAGATGAATGGAAGTTTGAAAGCAATTTTGAAGAGCCTGTTAACATGGTGGTATTTTCTTTGTGGTTTTTTCTTTGTTTGTTTGGTTGTTTGGTTTTTGTTTGTTTTACTGTTTTAGTTATGTTTTGCCATATCTTCTCTTTCAAATGCTTTTCAATTTCCCTTTTTTGTCTCCTGATCAGCATTTCCAATAATGAATATGTCATCAACTAAGATTGTGTGGGATTTATTTCAGCAGGAGAAATGAGACTCCGTGTGTGCATTGGATTTATGTGGCATGTTTTTGGTAGTGGGGCACTACAGGGATGACTGCTCTATAGAGAAGAATCTGCCAAAAACTTTTCCCATGATTGGTGAAGCCCGTGCCAGCTGGCTCCAAGGACAAGCTGCTGGCCAAGGTGGTAGAGCCTCTGGTATAACAGATTTAAGAAGGAAAAGAGAGAGGACTGATACAGTGGGAGAGTAACAGCCCTGCAGATGCCAAAGTCAGTGCAGAAGGAAGGGAAGGAGGTGCTTCAGGGAACAGAGCAGAGATTCCCTGGTAGACCATGGAAGGTTGTGGTGAGGCAGCTGTGCCCCTGAAGCCCACAGACATCCACAGTGGATCAGAGATCCACCTGCAGCCCCAGGAGGGTCCCATCCCAGAGCACTTGGTTGTCCAAAAGATGCTGTGATCATGTGGGAAGCCTGAACTGGAGCAGGCTCTTGGCAGGACCTGTGGACTCATGGAGAGAAGAGCCCACATTGGAACAGGTTCGCTGGCAGGAATTGTGACCCCTTGGGGGACCCCGCACTGCAGCAGTTTGTTCCTCAAGGATTGCACCCTGTGGAAGGGATCCACGGTGGAGCAGGAGAAGAGTACGAAGAGTGGAAGAGACAACCACATAAACTGACCACAGCCCCCATTCCCCATGTTTCCTACTTTCTCTGGGAAGAAATGGAAAAATTGCAGAGTGAAGTTGAGCCAGGGAAGAAGGGAGAGGTGGTGAGATGGTGTTTTGAGGTTTGATTTTATTTCTCATTATCCTACTCTGATTCTATTGGTAATAAATTAATTTCTCCACAAGTCCAGTCTGTTTTGCCTGTGGCAGCAACTGGAGTGATCTCTCCCTGTCCTTATTTCAATCCACAAGCATTTTGTTGTATTTCCTCTCCTCTGACCAGCTGAGGATGGGAGGGATAGTGCAGTTTTGGTGGGCGCCTGGCATCCAGCGAGGATTAGCAGGTGTTTTTTTAAAGACTACAAATAGAAATATCAGCTATCCAGACTGACTTTTTCTATGCTAACAGGATCAGCTGATCTGTTCTTTTTAGACTTGTCAGACTATCTTTGTGACATCTAGTTTCAACCACGTATTTGGTGTTTTTATATTAAGACGGTTCATTAAAATAATCCCTGAACACAGATTAACAACTTTTTTTGACTTTGGCCTGATCAACTACTTCTCTCTATCACAGATACAGTGAATATTGGCAAAGTAATAAATATATCATAATTTTCAGGATCAGATAATTAACTCCAATTTTTATGCCTCTAATATGTTATCTACTTCATCACTCTTCTGTCTACAAATCTATGAACCTTGGTTAGGAAAAAAATTAATGTTCCAAGCCTCTAAACGGTTTAAATAGCTGCCTTGTATTTCAAAAACGAAACTAGATTGCTCCTCAGCTAAGGAATTTTACCTTCAAAACAAGCTGTCTTAGTACAGGGGGGCATTGTTCAGTCATGCACAAGGGATGGCTTAAAACCTATTTATTAGCATTTCAGGTTAAAAAATGTGGACTTCATATTTCTTGACAATATAATGTCCTGGATGTCCAGCAGGGCCTTGCAACTCAGCTCCTTATTCTTTAACTGTCTGAAAGATGGAAAAGTAAGCAGTGTTGTTTGTGATAGGAAAATACCAGTTGAGTGCCTCTTTTTTTTTCTTTTTTTTTTTTTTAAAGAAACACAGATGTGAAATACATCTTCTGTAATTTTCTTTTCTTCAAACCTCCTTCCAGTTAGAAAAGCCTAATAATTTTGATAAACCTTTCTGTCTCCAAAATATTCCAGTATTTGGGCATAAATTTACCTCCCCTCCCCACCAAAACCTGTAGAATACTGCAGTACAAGCATTTTTATGACTGGAGACACATTTTCATATGTTTGAATTTGCATATTGATAATGCATGTACATATATTTTATTTACTCTATGCTAATGATACTCATAAAATTAAAAAAAAATGTTCTCAGTGCCTTTATGGTTTGTCATATACAATCTGAGTGTTTCATGAATATTTCATATTGACAGCACTCCAGAAAGTGAACAGGTCTAGTTTATAGGAAAATGATGCCATCCAGAAGGCTATATTATATTAAATTTTTCTCCCACTTTTTGATTCCTAGGACTTGAATTTTGGTGGTTTAGGTTAAATTAAACTTCTTTTCACAGTGCGTTCACAAAAAAATAAGAATTTTTTAAAAATCTGTGCTGAAGATCATGCAAGTCAGAAATATTTCCAAATTGCTGTAGTGTATCTTGCTTCTTTCCCTCGATGCTGTTCATAGATACATGGATTGAAGCAGGAATGCTATGGTAAAAACCTGAAACCTCTATAACCAGGAGATAGGAAACTAGAAGATGATGGGAGAGGTTTTGTAAAGGGAAATTTTTCAATGTGTTAGAGGTGGAGTTCAGAGCAATGCCTTTATTTCAATAAAAAAAAATAAAAACCAGTCAAATTCAGGTGCAGTTGAAGGTGGAGATCAGAGTAGGTAGATGGGACAATAGGAAAAAGGGTGAGCTTTTGTGCTGCAGCTGAAAACCTTGAAATTCTCTAAATAGATTTCCCATCTTGATAATGAGAGGTGAGTAAAAGGTAAAAGATTCATGATGTTCTGAGGGTGTTGAACTGAAGAAAATAATAGAAAATCTCCGGACATTTCATTGCTAGCTTACATATCCTATATTAATTTCCCTTTGTAAACCTAGTATTCAAAAAGTGAGAGTTCAGTTTAAATATGAAATCACCTTTTTTTAAGCTTAAAAAGGAGTCTTTTGTTTGAGCTGTCACTGCAGCATAATTTATCCTGCATTTATTATAATGTACATTCAGTCATATTTCATTTTTTTACTTCCGAGAATTAATTAGTGTTTTAAAGTCTTTTGTATACTTACTCCCCCATGGCTCCATAATTACAGTTTATAATGAATAATCTCTGAGTTTTGATTGGCTACTCTGGCTTTCGTAGTTTAACAGATAAACCTGAAAATAGAATGTACACCATTCCCACATTGTTTAGGAAAAAAATATTTTCACCTACTTTAGCCATCTGAAAGCTAAATGTCTTATCTACCCTTCTTGACAAGGCAGTTCCTGTGACTGAGGAAAGGCAAGTAATGGATGGAACACTTTGCCTCCATCATCATCATCACCTTTCACACCTGAATCAGAGTATCACAGGAGAGAAGACCCTGCTGTCTAATGAAGAAAGATCAGTAGTTTTCAATATCAAAATCATATCATTACCATATAATTTTACCCACTAGTCTCCTGAAAAGGACCTTTAACTTCTTCAAATTAGATCTTGTTGACTACAGCTCCAGGTTTTCTCTGTTCTACTGAAAACAATGAAACCTTCAGCTGTCTGTATACATCTTGAACATGTAGCTAAATACTTGTTAGAATATATTCCTAAAATAAGGACATTCAAGCATGTATTTAAGTGTGGGGATTTCCTGGTTCAAGGTTCAGAGTGGAAGAGCTGTATTTTTTGCAAAGCTGCTTCTCAGAACTAGAGAACAGTTTAATTTTCATGCCTAAAGAGAGGAAGCCTGATGGAGGTAACATGTCAGCCATATGCAGGGTGCAGTGCTCTGTGCAGTTCTGCAGTGAGAAGTGCTGTGCTAGATGTTACATATTATTCCAATCTGTGTGAGGTAAATGCAGTTTCTGACCTGAGATTGGCCAAGGCTTTTAGTGGCCTTTTGCTCTCATCCTAGTGGTGCATGAACTGTGATCTCAAGTCTGTCTGGAAATGGGGTTGTTTATATTAAAAGTACTTAAAGAAGAATTTTTAAATAGGTTTAGGCAAACCAAAAACAGTTTTCCTTCAACGTCACCAGTTTTATTCATGTGAAGGCTACAAGTCTCATTGAGCACTGTTATTGCCTTTGTGTGATCCATGGAATTTACTGAAAATATTGCTAGTTGAAAATTATTTTAATGAACGGGTTGAGACAGAAATTTGTAATTTGTTTCATTGTGAAAGCATTTTATCAATATTAAAATGTTAAGTACACATTTCTTTTTTGATGAAACTGCTTAGGCATTCATTTTATTTTTTTTTTCCTGGAGAAAATTAAATTCTTTAATTAAAACAGTTTCTCCTTAACATATTTTTATAGGAGGTTTAAAAAATAAAATCAAATATTTAGAATTAATATATTTTTGAAAAGGTATACAGATCTGAATGGTACTCTTATCTCAAACAAATATGTCACCATGCAAGGAGAACCAACTACTTTAGCCTTCATTTTGGGGTTGTTTTGTGTTCTTAGAGTTATGGAGAAGGTCCAGCTTAATTCATATCACAGTTTATGCTCTAGAGGGGCTATGAATATTTTACATTTAGTTGCTTCATGTATTTTTTTTTCTTCTTTTAAAAATTGTTTTAGTGGATTCTTTTGGAAAATAACTAATTAAGAAGCAATCTATTGAAACTGTTGCATATTCAAGTTTTATATTTTACTTTTTATTAGTAAACTGTGAAGAAATTTAAAAGGACTGTATTATTTTTTTTTTTTTAATTATTGATAACCACATTCTCAACTGACAGTCATAATGTGATGAGGACCTTAAGGAGAGATTGTGAGGCTGAAAGACCCTTACTTTTAAAAAATATGCCATTCGTGTTGTAAAAGAAAATACTTCCACTTCCAAACCTTGTTTTTCCTATCACATTAAACTTGTATCACCATAGATACAAAACTGTTACATGGCAGAATAAGTTTACACACAAAAGGGATAAAACTAAATAAAGAAAGAAAATGAATCTGTGCGGAGATCTGTGCCTCTGTGGAAGCCAGATATCAAATTGTTCACAACAGGAAGGATATGATCCTCTGTTCCCAGTGCTTCATCAAGTGTCCTTTAAGCAGTGAAAGTCCACAACAATTTTTTAAGCAGGAGCTGCAAAAAGTGTTCATAAAAGTACTACACTATTAATAACATGGTCTTGACAGAATTGACTCCTAGAATAATGTGGTAGATTGTCCTCAAAGATACTGCATGTGTTTCTCCATACACATTTATTTTCTTCAGATGAGAGTGGAATAATTTTACCCTCTTACAGTTTCACCGTCTTATTTTATTACTTTCAAATACCAATTATATGCATAGTTCCTGACATGACTTTTACCCGTAGTACACAAGAGCTTTTCCATTTGCTGAAGCTTATTCTCTTTGCATAATGAAAAACAATTGCATTCTTTTTAAAATAATGATCTCTTGTACTGAAGAAAATGTAATGAATATAATTCTGCCTTATTCTAAATTAAAAGCTATTTTAAGCTATTTCAAACTTATGTCTCTAAAACTTTAGTACTTGGTCAAAAACATACCCAAGCAAAATTACCATTTTTTATTTCCTATTCCCTGGCATATAATTTTTCAAGTTTATTGATTCTTAATCCACCTAAAAAATTGCTATAGCTTCCATCATCCATGTTATTTTATTGGGAAAAAAATGTTTTCTTTTCATCTAAACCCAAATATGGATCTTTTCTATCAATTACATTTTGAATAATGCTTATTGTATATGATCACAGTCTGCTTTCTGTCTTGAGCAGAGTGAAGGGGTCTTCTGAGGAGATCTGAGGGCATTACCACTGTTCCAGAGCAAATAAAGTGTTACATATCATGAACTAAGTGAAATGCTTGAAAAAAGGCATTTTCAGTGTGCTGCTCTCCTGCCACAGTAATTATCAACAAAAACCTCACACATGTGACAGTGTCTCTGGAAAGAGTCTCAGCACTTTGTGCCCTTTCATCTGAATATTTGAATGCTCACATCTGACACCCAGTGGGACTGGGACCTCCTTGGCAAAACAGGCAGTCAGAAGTTGAGCCCCAAGTGGGTTTCTCACAGCCCAGGGAGTACAGCAACCAAGGACAATCCCCACGAAGACGCAGTGCTGGCTCTGCAAAGAGCAGTGCTGTTGTTCTGTATTATATAAGCTTGTCTGCTTCTAGCTGGAAGGAATAGAAATCCATGTAAGAGGGACTCTGCTTTTCACTTTGTTCATGATTTCAGCATAGTGGACTTTACCACCTTTCTGCTAGCTTTGCTATGAGGCTGCTAAAAGTTCTAGTCAGAATTGTACAGGAATGGCACAATGCTTTTCTGCTGCTGCTTCCGAAAGACTATAATGGAAACTTCCTATGTAAAATCATCTCTAACATTGAAATTAAGTGCTGACATATGAAAAGCCTGTTACTTTTTTTTGTTTTGTCCCTGCTCATTGCATGGGGATTGGACTAGATGACCTTAAAAAGTCACTTCTAACTGAAATTATTCTATGATTCTATGATTTTAAAATTGTATGTACTGAGTGAAGTATTTGGGAATCTTTGCTTTTAATTTAGATAAATAATGGTCTTTATTTTTTCCACAGAAGGACAGAAAGAATTGCTTTATATATATATATATATATATAGATATATATATAGATATATATATACTTTATATATATATATATATACTTTATATATATATATATATATATATACTTTTTATATATATATATATACATATTTAAACAATAAAAATGGCTATTCAGGATTTCTGAGCTTTTGTTCATGTTTTACTAGTCCAGCCCATCTGAGCGGCCCTTGGATTACAATCTTAAAATAATTGCTCTTGAGAAATGTTGTGTTCCAAAGAAAATTCCAGAAAGCTATTAAATCAAAGCCAAACAAATAATTAAATGAATCATTACTTCCCACCTAGCACTCATTGCAGTGTTATTGCATAATAAACCCATCTGAGTGGAAGGAGAAAGAATAAATCCAGAGAGAAATCAGGTCTATATGCTTGAAATTACTAGAATTCATTTGAATAGAAACAAAAGCAAGAAGGAATTAAGGTGGTGATCAATATCAGCCTAGAAAATGTCTTTTATTTCACCTATCCTTGCTGCTGTATTGCCTTTCCACAGCAATTCATGATTTGAGCCTGCACAAATCCAGTAGCCTGACTTCTCCAGGAGATCATTTTCTTCTACTGCTGCTACTGAAATCTCTGCCTTTAGCCTTGAGATCAGAAAGAAATAAGAGAGTATTACCATGCAAAAGAGGCATGGGATGGGAAGTTACAGCACCTGACCTCTGAATCCTGCTTCCTAACATGCTTGCCCTTGACAGAACCAACTTTTTATTTTGCCCATCTGCACTAACAGGGGCATCTGAGGAGTGGGAGGGTACTGGTCACAGCTCTTAATGATGTGGTAGGACTAGGGTTGATTGATGTCTTCCAAACCAAGATGTTGGAATTTCAGGCCCCTGAGCATAAAAAGAGAAAAATTCCTGGTGATGTAAGGCACTCTGTAGTCCCGGTCATGGAGCAGGATGAGGCTCCAACTTCAACCTTGTAGCTGTAAAGCCTTGGAGCAGAAGGTTTACAAATGCTTCTCTTTTTGTAGCAGATGTTAGAAAACTGTCACTGTGCCTCTGACTTTCACTGGCCCTATCACAGCCTCTTTATTTCCCTTCACCCTGTTAACCATCTCCTTCAGGAGAGGCAGGGCTGGACCTTGCAGGAGAGCTGGCAGCACCTGGTGGGAGGGAGGGACAAGTGAAGGGTCACCAGGGCAAATAGCAAAGGACTGCACAGGACCTGAAAGTAACTTGTGGCATGAATCCCTGCAGTGGAAGTGAGAGTTCTCTTGCTTTGCATCAGGCTGATAAATAGGAATTTTCAGTTGGCTATCCCTCAGCTCCTAATGGAGGGAGATACAGTGAGGCTGACCAGAGCTGAAATTAAATATTAGATACTTGAACATCTATAATGGCAAGGAGGTTTCTAGGAATCTGGAATGATGTTTTGTATTTGTAAAGTATCTTATCAAACCCAAGAATTTCTTTCTCGCAATGGAAACCTGAATTAGTGCAGCCATGCAACAGCCATAATTTCCATCCAAATAACTGCCATAAGCAGTGCTTCCAATGAGAGAAAATCAAGGCATATATGGTTGAGGTTTCAAGAAGGTCAAACAAAAGCTTGTTACCTAAGTTTACAGTAGTTTCGTTTTAACAGAATGGTGCAAAATCACATATCAAAACATATAATATTATGTATTCTATTGAGTAGTAAGTGGTAATTCTTAGCCCTGTAGCTGTCACCACCATTCCTGTAGCCCCAAGCTACAGACATTAACTTAAAGTCCCGAGAGTGGATAAAACATATTGTACAGCTCCAACACGGTTTGTGGAGTAGAAGAACCACAGGGATAGCATGTATGTTGTCATAATACTTATCAGTAGGAGGAAACATTTGTCCATTTTGACAGACGGGACTAGAAAGACATGGGAATAAACAATATGTGGCAGGAGGTAAATAGCAGAGGCACTCTGAAATTAATTAACATCATAATTATTTTGATCAGCCATTAAACTGGAAACGTATAAGAAAAATGAAGTCTTTGTAAGAAAAAATATGATATACATCCAAGTCTTAATTTTTGGCTGCTGTAATTTTGCACAATAACTATCTGTATAATAAGAAGTGCTGTAATTTTCTGGATATTTCAATTGCAAAGTAAGAACTGTTTCATCATATCAAGCATGGAATACAATTTCAATAATACAAAGAGAGAAATATGAGTAAAAGAGAAGTTTGTGTTGTTATTTGCCAGTGACTATCAGTGAAGTACAGACAACATTTGTATGTAGAAACAAAGTGAACCATTTCCAGCATATTTATTTCTGTGCAGGACAATGTCACATTTGCCTGAATAAGTTATTATTAGGCTCCCTCTGGTTTCACAAATGTATTTCAGCTGTCAGATTGTGTCTAAAGGTAGCCATTCAATTCTCTGTTTATGGTCCCAAATTACACATGACATTTATTGTTAAACTCAAGGTGCCTCCTTACAAACTGATTCAGTCTTTGCAATTGTGCATTTTCTACTAACTAATCAATAGATAAGTAGTTTACATGGCCTTTGGCTTCTAGTTCAGTCACTAGCTTTTAACAAAAATCACTGCCTTGGAAACAACAAAGACCTTTGTAGGGATTGAAGCAGTCATACATAATTAAGCTTTTCTGCCTGTATATTTATGCTTTGATACCAGCACACAGAGAAAAAATTAAAATCTGCAGGGATTTTGCCTCTTTCATTAAAATAACCCCCACCTGTTCACAGTTTATGTATTTTCTTTACTCATGAACAAATAGTTTCTATGCTACTTGGCAGGAGAGAGCTAGGAAAAGACAGAAGTCTATGGAACCCTTGTAGAAAGTGTAGTAGTGGTAGCACCTCTCTGAAATTCTCTAGGCATTCTGGAATTTAATCCTTGCTGAGAGTTGATGGGTTTTGTGTTGGGAGGTTGGCTAGGATCCGTTGGCTGCAAATGCAAAGATGACCACTTCCTATCTCTCATTTGTGGCCCATAGGGAATTGCTGTGTGAGAGTGCATCACTGATAAGAGTGGAGGAAGACAGACAAAAGATGATTCACATTCTCATGTTTGGTATTTCCAATAGCTGACAGAAGACCAAAGAAATTTGTCTTTCATACTTGAAGGACTTAGTGAGGACTGCAGAACACAGTACTGCTGGTAAGTGGTATTATGTCATATTCATGATCTTTTAAAATAAAAAATATTATTTCTAGAGCACTGAAGTTAGGTCAGATGTCCACCTATGATGTATTTGATTTATACCAGAATTACTGACGTAAAGATAGTCTTTTGCATGAGTTGTGGAGCAGCAGCATTTAATAATTTCCTTGGTGTGAGGGTAGAAATAGTTTCCACGACTCAACAAGTACATATTATTGCGCCCTTCAGAAAGACAAACAGCTTGACAATATCTGCTTGAGATCAGTAGAAAGCTGAGGCTTCCATACACAAAATGAATAAAAGCAGGTGGGAAAAATGGAGACATCTCTGAATTAAAGAGCTGACTCATTTTGTGAATAGGATACTTATATGTCCTGTTTCAGGTCTGGGAAAACTCAAGTATCTACTGCCTGGAGAGATCCAGGATTAGTGGAACACACCCTTTTATGTCTAAGTCTCTGCAGCTGCCTTCTGGTGATAAAATTTAGAGTGTATCTTCGTGGCATCTGCAGATTCGTCTGCAAAGACAAAACATAAGTTGGACATTGGAGCAGTGAACACTGCATGATGTAAAACAATTCTGTGTGCTCTTTCTTTCCCCGATGTTTTGCAGTGTTGTTCAGGTTCACTCGTTCAGTGCTCCAATTTAGAGCCTTCTTTTCTTTTTATTAAAATCTTCAAAGATTTTCCTGCTTTACAGTCTCTGCCATAAACATTTTAGACATAATATAAGGGGCTCTTGGAGACCAAAGGCTCTCATGCTCCATAAATCCTTTTGAGACTTGTTACCATCTGTCAGTCATGAACCTCATAAATCTTCCTACTTAAGGCAGTTTAGAACTTTTCAATAGGTCACTTGAGCTCACAGCATCTTTTAAAAAAATTGCCTGAAAGCAAAAGATGTTGATGAAAAGCAGAAGACAAATAACTCTCATTCTAGTGGGTGTTTTTAAATAGTTTTTTTCTGTCCCATTTTCTGTCTTGAAGCCACTGGGCATATGCTTCTTTGCATTTCGTTGAGTGTTTAATAACTAATGTAGACACTGTTTTTCACTGTCTTGTTTTGCACACTGCCAAATTCTGCAGTCTAAGTCTGGTCTAACAAAGAAGGCAAATGCTGATTTAAGATGAATCAACAAACCACAATGTCTACATGAATGGACTTTACATTATTTAATGGAAGCATCAAGTCTCCACCCTGTTGAGCTAAGGAAAAGCTAAGTCATGTTAAGCAAGAAACTAAGGGTAATGGATATCACTCAGTATTTTATCCTTGTTCCAGCCAGATATTGAAGGTGGCAGGTAATTGTGCACATAATTATTACTGGTGAAAACTGAGTACATGGAGATTTATGTGACTGCAAGATATATTCCCTCTTTAACCATCGAAGCTTTTGACAAATACGTAACTAGTTTTCTGTCTGTTAATTGTATAAAACTTTGGACATGCATTGGGCAAGAGTAAAACCTGGTATTGCAAAAGCAGAAAAAAAGCACTTTCATATTTGACTTGCTCAGAGTACTACAGAAATGATATTAGCAAAATACATTTGAAAAAACTGGAATCACTGAGAACAGAGTGAATAATTTCTCTCTGAAGTGATTTCTGGTGATGACCCTGCTAAAACAAGAGCCTGACACAGCACAGCATGCTGTAGTGTCACAAAATAACTAAAAGTGTCTGCAGTAGAAGCAATCATCATTGAATAAAGATTATATGGTAAATTTTGTGTTGAAAAATGTGTATAAAAGCTCAGGGTTATTATTAACACAATGACTGACAAGTGATTTTTTTCTTTTCTTCCCTCCTGGAGCCACAGTCACGCTGTGTCATTGGTTAGAGGTGAAAATCAAAGTATTAAGGAAATATCAATAGTTTTGGATACTTCCGTCATTCAAATAAACCCTGACTATTACACAATCAAATTATTCGGTCAAAAATCCACAAAAAAATATGGACCTTTCTTTTATCTGGTAGGTGGTGGAGAGCATGCACAGCATCACATCAGAGTACCTCGGGGGCCTTCACATAATGGTTTGCAAGTTAGCAAGGATCCTTTCTGAGCTGAAGAAATCCTAGGAACTAATCAAAATCCTCTTGCTTCGAGGTAAAAAAAAACCCTGCATCCATATTTCTAAGTATTTTGTTAATTGATTTTAAGAAAATCTAACCTGCAACAATAATTCATTTGTATTTCAGGAATATTGTACATAGTTGCAGTGATTCAGAGTTAATCTTTTGCTCTGCAAAAACGATTAGATATTATGAGGCTTTGTTTTGCCTTAGAAATGTAAATTTTGCAGAAATATGTTGACATGTTTAGCATTGTAACATGTGTCCTAGTTTTGATTTGGAAAATTATTTGAGCAATGAAAAAAACCTGGAAATTGGCATATAGAGCAACAAGGGCTGAAAATTTTACTAATTTTGTTAAAGGGACAAAATAAGCCTCCTGTAGCTTTACATTGTTCTGAGCCTTGGAGTGTGGGGTTTTTGGAAATACTTAAGCAATTATTCATCTGCAAATAAGAATTTCATTTCATTGTTTTCCCACTAAGAAATGGAAATATGTATGGGAACTATGAGGTCCCCTAAAGGTTGGGTGAAAGAGAGGTGGATTTCAGGCAAATATCCATGAAATGTTGTATCCCTGTGGTTCCTAGAGAAGGAGTTATGCTATCTTTTATTTGCACCTTGTCTCAGTTCACATGTCTAATTCTTTTCTGTCAAAGTGCTGCTTGTTCTTGTATCCTTTCCCTCCTTCCAAACTCTCAGCTTAACTGCAAGGCTGGTTGGGCAGAGCCTTTTCAGTGGTTTTGGGCTGTGGTAGCTAACTTTCCAGCCATGGGGATGGGAGAGTCCCTTTTCCTTCCTAGGCATGGGCTGAGTCTCCGCCGGCTCTCAGCTGTGGCATATACTCCTGACCTGAAGGGCATGGAATTGACTTTTGGACTCACAGAAGCAAGTATTCCCATGAGCACCAACCAGTCATGTTTTTTCAGTAGGGTGGTGTCTGTGGTCTGGTGTGCTGCTGTTGCTGATGACTGGGATTCATTGACTTGTGATTTTCTCAGAAAAAAACGCCATTAATCACGTAAGAAACCATCACAGTTTTTTGCTTGTGAAGGTGAGGCATCGTGCTGTGCATTAGGGGACACACATCATTTACTCTCATTAAGACTCTCCCAGCTTTTGCTAAGAGTTAATGAAAGCACCAAAGCTTGGTCCTTCTCCAGCTGCATGCTGGCATAAAATGCTGTCAAGACAAGCTCAAAGGTTAGATAGCATTTCTGCCTACTGTGATGTATTGATCTTGTTTTTATGTTGTTAAAGTAATTAAAATTATGTCTGTGACAGTTTGTAAAGTCTCTCAGTTACAGAAATGAACTGCCTTTAGAGAAATGAACAGTCCTGTAGGAAAGAGACACAGTGAAAAAGAACATGAGCCAGAAAGAAAATTATATTCATTTTCACAAATTGAATTATCTGAAAGAACTGCTAACAATTGTACACAGCCATTTTTCATTCCAAATGGCAGCAAAGGTACTGGAGTGAACTTACATACTTGCGCTTTTTTGGATGACTATTTGACATACTCCTAAATTAAAGACATTTCACATGCTGGATTATGAGATCTTGCAGTGTCCAGAAACTCACCAGTGGAGGAGGGGGAGGGGCAGGTTAATTGCAGGAGTTGGAGGAACTGAAAAGCTGCACTGCTGGGATGGACAAGATCATTTAGCACATATTTTCTCAAATGATTACCCAATGGCTTAACTATTTACCATTATCCTTCAAAATTAACATAACATTTTACAGTACTTTTAGAATATCCAAATCATGCTTTCACATAATTCTGTGCTCAAAAAATTAGTTTAGATGGAAGCAAAAGCAGTGTTTGTATCAATTGCAAATGCAAGTTCTACCATGTTTGTTTGATTAGATAGATAGATAGATAGATAGATATGTGTATAGATGTATAGATGTAGAGATGTGTATATATATATAATGTGTATATATACATATATATATATGTATATATATATATATACAGCAGTCAGGTGACTGCTACAGTTATCTCATGCAGTTACTGGGCTTGTTCATCAGACCTAGTAGATAACTTTGTGTATTACCATACAGCAATGTGCTGTTCAGATTGCAAAATCAAAGAAATACAATTTAGAGAATTCTACCCTCTTTTTTTCATGAGTTTGAATGTTTGACATACATGTAACATATTTCAATCTTGCATTCTGTGGTTATCAACAATTTGTATTATAATTTTTTCAGGCACAGTATGCTCTTTAGTGTGAGAGAGACATGGAGCTTCTGGAGCAGGTCCAGCAGAGGGCTTTGAAGATGATTGTATTGAGTTCATTTTGTTTCTGCAGCCCACCCTGTGCTGAGCTGTGTTGAGCTGTTGATAACTGGAAAGGTAACCCTCCAGCTGTTAACCCATTGATAACCCACCAGTTTGGCTGCTGCTGAGCAGTGCTGGCACAGCATCAGCACTTGTTCTCCAACTTTCCTTCCCCCTTATCAAGGGGCTGGGGGTAGGCAAGGTCCTGGGAGGGGACACAACCAGGCCAGCTGACCAAAATTATCCAAAGGGATATTCCATATCATATGATATCAGCTGGGATATAGAAGATGGGAAAGGAGGACGAAGGGGAACCATTCATTATTCACATTTGCCTTCTGGAGAAAATGCTACATGTGCTGAGGCCCTGCTTACTGGGAAGTAGCCTGACATGACTTGCCAATGGGAAATTTTGCACAGAGAGAGAATTTTGGCACTCTCCTCATATAGTAAAAATTTTATTAAAAAATCCCCCACTCACACACATTGGAGGGGTAGAGTGCGTGCAAATGTTCTGATTAAGAAATAGGATCCTAAGAAGCAAACCAGTTAGCAGGTACTCCTAAGTGTTGCAAGAACCTTCCTTTTCAATGTCTTTGCTCTTACTTGCTTACAAATAGCAAACTCATATTATCAAATGAAAGTACAAATAAACAAACTAGAAGAGAAATTTATGCCTTCTTGATTGTTCTTCCTAAAATGATCCTTATTTCAGGAGAAAAGTAGGTCAAAAATATCTGGTAACGTGGAAGAAAAAGGCTTTATCAGATCAAAAGGAAGACAGATATCTGACTGTCATTAAAAAGAGAAAATATGTCTAAGGGTCAAGGACACATCCAGAAGTATTCATAAGCACCAAAAATCATCAGCAAAAGGTGAAAAAGCTTTCAAATGTTCATGATTATGAAAAATATTTGATATTTGAAAGCAATGAATATGATGACTGTAATGAAAGAATCTGATAATTCTTCAGATGTAAAATCCTAAGTCAAGAAACTTTTACTGGCAATGAATATTTTGTTGCTTCATTTGTTGCATTCTTGCTTTGCTTTTCAGCTCCAAGGTACTCTTAAAAATAGTGAGTCTTACTATAAGTACTGATCACACTTTCTCAGTCCATGACAGCTGTGCATTACCTTGTTACTGCAGTTAAAAAATAATAATGGAAAAAAGGTAAATCACTGTTATTTTCAAAATTATTTGCTACTTCCTGTTCCTGGGAGAATTCCTCCCTATTGCCTGTCCCATTCTATCATATGTCTCAATTTATTTTCTTACCTTGGGTGTTACAATTTGTTTCCTCAATGAGCTTGTTTATCTTAATGTCTTCCCTGTCTGTAGAAGAGTAGCTCAACCAGAAAATGCAGCCTCTCCTGGAGAGCCAGTAGTTTACCGATTGAGCCAGGCTTTCAGAGTATGGAGGGTACAACCTCCTGAAGCCAGGAGTGTGCTGAGTGTGAGACTGCATTGAAGTGCTGACAAAGCAGGGGAAACTCAGACCCAGGATAGTCACATCATAAGCATCTGGATTCACAAGACCTTCTGTCTGTGTATCATTTAAATTAAACCTCAGTCTTTGGATCTCTAGATAAATTGAATTATGCCTTGCAATTACGTCTTGATAATTATGTCTTGAAAAGGATAGACTGTATATAAACCCCAACTTTATTATCTTCAGCCTATGTTCATTGCACATTGATGGGAAAGACGTGAACATGCCTTTCTCAAAACGAGACTTTCTCCCTGGAAATTTAGTGATGAGTTGAAGTCCTTAATAGGAGCAATATTAGTATTAACTAACATGTAATGTAGTGTAAGGAAATCTGTTGCTGTAATAATAAGGTTTTCCTTCTCTGCTGATCAGCATTCCACCAAAACCCACCCATTTCCATGTTGTGGTTTGAAGAATTTTTTGTTTATTGTCAGATGGTCACAATCATTGTGTATTCAGAGTAACTTATTAACGTGTCTTTATTCCTCTCTGTACTGTTGTTTTATTTTACTTTGAGTCTCTTTCCATTACTGTAAAACAACATCTCATTTAGCAGAGCGGCAATTGATGCTGCTGCACTGCAAGCTGTCTGTCAGGTTATTCTGCAGCTTCATTGTGGTTCACCATGGAGACCACAGATAAACAATGCTTCTGGAATCCAAACCAGTGACTCTGCTGCAGAGAAGGAATACAAATTTGATTATTTTCATTATACTCTTGTTTGCAATATTATAATTGCCTGGACCCAATCACTACGGACTAGATTTTTTTCTAATCAAATTTAACTCACTCTTGCTTCTGTCTGTGCTTGTGATATGCATATAAGCGCCTCTCCATTTAGGATTTAAAAAAAAAAAAAAAGACATTATTCTTTTCAGGTTCTTGTTTGACACTAGTGCATTCTCTGGAATAGACCCATCTGGTCAAGGGGAAAATTAAACCTATGGATAAGCAGTTAGAAACACCAAACTAAACACATTTACTTTAGTACTTGCATTGTGTTAGGAGCAAGTGTATGGAAGAAAGAAGATTCTGCCAGTGAATAGCTTAATGGCACATGACATGAAGTTGAGGATTTTATGGAGCTATTCTCTATGTCCGGTCAGTGATAGAGAATAAAATCAAGATGTCACGGGAAAGTCAAGGTTTTCATGGTCCTAAAGGGAAGAAATTTGTTATTTCCTTGCTTACAAATATAAGAAAAACTTAATCATTAAACTGAGAGAGAGTTCATATTGTGTTAGCATAAAATGGATCCTATTAACTATAAATGGTTGAACATTGCTTGAATATTACTTGAAATTTCTAAAACTTTTCTGACAAGTAATTCATAGACAAGCAGATGAGAGAAGACAGGAGAGGAACTTAATGTCAAAACAGCATTTTCTTTTTCAAAACTGCAGGCAACTCTAAAACAAACAACCTCAGAAGTTCATAGATCGATATTTTAATAGATTAAGCACAAACTGAAAAACAGAAAGATTAATCATTTAAATACCCACCTACAAGAAGCACGAAAAAATACCATGTATTAGGGAGGACATTAATCTGGCCAACATACTCAGGAGGCTTTATGCTGTCAGTATTCAGAGTCTTCTAGAGAGTAAAACAAAGGAAAAAAAGTAAATTTAAAAGACAAGTTTTACAGCCAAGAACTTTGCCCTCAGTTTCTGTTCAGATGAAAATAATTTTCACAGAACCAATAATAGGTGATAATTTAAGTGCGAATGATCAAGGCTTGATTACATTTATTTAAAAAAATTACAAACAAGCAATATTAATGCTCAGAGTTTCAAAGGTCAAACTTCACAGAGCAGAAGGCAATATGCCAAATAATTTGGAAAAATAATTTAAACAGAAAAAAATAAATACATTAGTTGTAGCTATTCTTTTGCATTTTCTACCAAGGGAACTTCAACTTCATGTACCATTTGTGTGTGCTGACAAGCTACTCTACATTTGCTTTCATAAAAGAAGGCACAATTTTATCATGTTGCTATATTATTAGTAAATGAACCTGCAGTAGGTTCAACATCTGATTATGGCAATTTTCTGTGTACATTGTAACTGCTCAGATCTCCAATTACTCTTGAATAAATCTTTGCCTTTTGAAAGTGTGAATTTTACCTTTAATGCCTATTGAAGCAAATAAAAGTTTCAGCTAAGAGGAACTCATATGCTGAAAAAGTATTTTCCTCCAGTACTTAATAATCCAATCCTGGAAGGATTAATCCATCATTATTTAGCAGTTTAAGAAGCACAACTCAATTAGTTTTTGCTCACTTACTGATAATTCAACTCAGTAGCTTCTAAACTGTTATATTAAGAGAAAAATACATGTATGAAATATGATGCTTTGTCTTCAATCTCTCTTGAAGGCTGGTACTACTTTTACCTTCCTAAAGTCTTCATGTGAGTTGCAGCTCTTCATTGGTCATATCATTGGTCATAAGCACCATGGATTGCTGTTTAGGCAGCGTCCTCACAAAAACATGTAAATACATGACTTAAGTTGTCCTACCAACTTTAATTTAGGGATTAAAATACCTTAGACTCATATAAATTTGAAAACTTGTAATATTACAATCTACTGAAGACACTAAATTTATCTAAATTCATATCTTAATCAAGTGTAAATATGCCATTATCAAGCACTCCTAGATAGATCTCAAATGTGCTTCTTCCTGGAAGAACAGAATTGTTGTTTTACTTTATAGTGAAATTTTAGGAGGAAACCTACGGGCTATAAAGACAGAGAGAGAGAGGTTATAGAAGAGTGCTAAAACAGTGGGGGTTTTAACTTCCTAGGAATGTCTAATAGGTCAAATTGTGTATATTCAGTTTTTTCAAGTTTTAGCAAGTTTTCTCATGTTTTGAAATGAATTTCACAATTATCTTCTTTCTTAGCAGTTTTTAACAGTTTTATTATGTTCTCTTTCTGGCCTTCCAGTTCAGAAATTTTCATCTATAGGGGGTATGTTCACTAGGCAACTTCTGCACAGCTGTTTATGAATTCCTTGGGGTAACACCAAAGCACTGTTTCACAGATTATTCTTTGAAGCATGAAGGATACGTGGAGACAGTGGGAAAAAAAAATTAAATAAATGAGAAGCAAATATCGCAAATAAATAGCAGTGGATTTTGTTTACAACAGGTCAATATTTGTCTGCTTTCCATGGCATCCCTTTTCTTAAATGGCAAGAGACATTGCTAGAAAATCTCCAAGAGCTTTATTACAGACATCAGAATGTAAAGAAAAGCACTTCCAAAACCAGTTTTAAAGCATTTTTAACACTGTATCAATGCTCACTGTGGATCATGCCAGTTGATTTAAGTGAGAGTAAAATTTGGTTTCCTTCCTTGAATATCTTATGAAGAGTAGTAGAAAGTCAGACCAAAGACCTTTAAGCTGATACTTCTGGCAGTTCCAAAGATAACATTTCTCACGACCTGTGTGAATGTTTGGAGACTAGTTAGAGCCAGATAAGAGACCTGAAAATTACCCAGCCCACTGTGTGTTTTCAAACAGGCAACACAGAATTTGTAAAAAAACTAGTATAACTGTATTTCACAATAAAATGTAGTCTAGCATGTAATGGTTAACTCACATTTTCTTTATATAGCTTGAATGTCAAGTCTGCAAGCTGTTTAGCCCAACTGTAAAAGCCATATCAGAAAAAAAAAAAAAAATAAACAATGTTTTTTAAGCATTTATTAAAACTAAGACATAACAAAATACTTCTTAGAGATTTTTCATGAAGGGCTGTGCTACTGACAAGATTTTCAAAACAGGAATCTATGTCAAATGGGAACACTTGGATAGTGCTGGAGAATCAAGTGGTCTCACGGACACAGGGTAGATCCCACAAGAGGCAGGCTGGAGTTAAAACCTTGCCTGCAGAGAGCAGGCCTGCTTTCAGTCACATTGCAGTTGAACTTAGATAAGGGAATAAAGAAGCTTACCCAGCTGGGGACTGTGTTATCACTTCCATGCAAAGTCTTTTTCCACTTTCTCTGCAATGCTTGTCCTTACTCCTGTGTGCTTGCCCTCCTGATTCCAGTGGTCAAAGCTACTTGCTGCAATTGCCTGAAAATCATTCAGCAATTGCAGAAATTGCCTTCTACATAGATGGAAAAATACTGTAAACCTCAAGGACTTAAGATGCTTGATTTTTTCCCCTGCCAGTGCCCACAAGGAAGCAGTACTTATGTTGCTACCTCCAGGGAAAATCTACACCATGAAATGGAAAGGGGTACAGAGACACCTATCTAGCAGAGACCTTTGCTGGGGAAATATTGCATGGAGTCATGTTTGTGCATGGAGAAGTTGTGTTAGACATTGCTACATCCAGGCTAACTAATGTGCACTCTTGTAGTTACTTTTATTATGCTCTTTGGGAAGGAGCCATGACACAGAGTGGAAAATTTACTTGCTGGTTTATTCCTTCAGAAGTTATTCCTGAGAATTCCTTTGAGAGTAATACATTTGGAAAGACTTCCTGACACCAAGGCTTCAAAAAACAGAAGTGGAGCTATGTCTTGAAGCATCAAGACCATTGTTGATTACCCAAGTTCGTCTTGTCATTTAAAGTACTTGTCTCTTTGGGGAGTAACTGCTGAGAACTTCACCTGGTGCCTGATGGAGGAAGGATAGCTCTTGCATTAGAAAAGAGACCACAATATTAAAAACACAGACTATCCAGCAAATCAAATCCTTGTTGGGCCTTTTTGCTTTATACTAAGATTACAAGGTAGGTAACATCTCCCTCCAGATGAGCTGTCAGTAGGCTCCTTGGTTTGGGTTTGCCTTTGGCCTTCTAATATCTTCACAAAGGATATCTAGGCAGGTCTTGGGGAGTAATGTAGTGTTTTTAATTTTTCATGTAGATGAAACCACTGTGTGCTGGGTTGGAGAAAGGTTTAGTTCCAGGGAATCAGCTCTGCTGTGCCAATTGGCCTCAGCATCAGAATATGGCAACCAACTCATTTTGCTTACTACTATGTATCTGTGTTGCCTTTGTGCAACTGTTATACTATCACCTATAGTTGAGTTAGGTTACCAGCATCTTTGGAATAAGACAGTTCTGTAAATTATTTTGTTTTGTGTAAAAAAACTCTCCTATTTTACATCAATAGATGTTTCCAAGTGTTCATCAAATACCTTTCCAGATTTATTCAGCCATTCTAATTTATTCAATAACACAGCAATCGAGTGTTTATTTTAAATCTTCCTCTCAAGCAAACACTAAATAATGCAGTGTCAGACTTTAAACCACTGGTTTTCCTATTGCTCATGTTTACCAGTAAACTTTATTAAGGATATTGTAATATGCCTGGATCCCAAAGAAGGAACTGGACAACTGTATTCAATTCTGGTTTTCTCCATCCTCTACCCCTGCAGAAAGCAGACTTTGACAGCAGATGTATACTTTATAGTACTGGGTAACTTGCAAGTTTCTTTCTGTAGAAGTTGCCAATTGTGACAAATTATGTTCCGTTTTATAAGCAGTGGCCACAGGAGACTGAACTAAATTGGATTTGCACTCAAATCCCACAGCCCATGCCTTCTTAGGAGCAGCTGCTACTTGGATGATGGTAGGATTTAAATAAGTTTATTTATGATATGCTAGAAATCTACTTCTGTAAACAAAAGTAGTTTCATTTGGAAGAAGAAAAACAGGATGCCAAGAAGAAAAGCTACAGGGACTGTTGGCTGCTGCTGCAGTATTCACATTTTCTAAATAATTGTATTAATTTAACAGAGCTTCACAAAATTCTGACAGTATTGCAAGGTGATGTTCAGATTGTATGGATTGATTAAGAAGATGATCAATAGCAACCCATGCCTTTCCAGCTAAAAATTCAGAGTAGATATCCTGCAGAAAATTGAACACCTAGGAGGCAGGGAAGTAGTGTTGAAGCTAAAGTTTTTACCTCTTTTCACTCCTGTTTGTCAAAAATTCAGGGATTATTTCTGTTTGGATGAAAAGTTCCATCTCTCTTTGATGTGAGTTTGTTGATTCGCAAAGAAATGTCTTCTTTGCCTGAACACAGAGGATCTAGTTTCTTTCATCTCCAGGGATCTTTCAAGCACTTTTAGTTAAGATACATCTTCAGAAAGTTTTGCTTTTAAACCTCAGAAATGTTGGCAAATTTCTGTCGGACTTACTAAGCAAATCCTGACTTTGTAGAGGCATTGATTGAAAACATGTGGAGTGATTTTCAGCAGAGTGACAAAAGGCATAATCTTGCAAGAAAGTTCAGCCCTGAAAAATGTTGTGGTCTTTTTGCAGAGTCAGAGACTAATGGAACTTCTGTAAGAAAGGATAACAGCTTTTAATATTTAATTATTTTTTTTTCTGGATGGGTTCCTAGCTGAAATGTTCTGGAATTTCTCCATAAAACTGTGATCTCTGGCAGACATCTGGACAGAAAAATTTCTGCTCATTTAGTTTTGCAACCTTAAAAATATTTGTAAACAAGGTGTTACAGTGGAAAGTCCTTGTCAACATTAGTAATGGGTGGTCTCAACCAGTGTGGGTCAATAATAATTCTATAACATATGCATACACAAATGAAGCTCAGTGGCAGACTCCCGAGTGGAGTAATCACATGATTTGTAGGAATTACTGAGCGAGCCTAATCGGAATCCCTGCTCTTTGAATAAGTCAAATTGAGAGCTTTTACCACTATGTGTAATATTTGCTGGTGAAGGTTTTCTCTGCAGCCTGCTGTCTGCAGTGTGTCCATGGGGCTCTCTGAATTACTCATTCACTGCTGTTAAGAAGATGACAGTCTTCCTATCCTGAAGGAGGAATTTTTTTTTCTCTTTGCTCATGTTACAGACCTTGGAGACATAAAATATATTAAGTAAAGCTATGGCAAATTAGAGTCCTGTCCTTTTCATGGCTCTTCGTTTGCTTTGGTAACATTGTCTATGCAACTGGTTCTCAGAACCACATAATCACAGAATATGCTGATTTGGAAGAGACCTACAAGGGTTATCATGATCTTCGCCCTTCACAGGACTTCCCCAAGACTCACACCGTGTGCCTGAGAGCATTGTCCAAATGCTTCTTCAGCTGTCTCAGGCTTGGTGCTGTGACTTCCCTGGATAGCCTGTTCCACTGCCTAACCACCCTCTGGGTGAAGAATCTTTTTCTAATGTTCACCCTAACCCTCCCCTGACACAACTTCAGCCCATTCCCTTGTGTCCTGTCACTGTCACTACAGAGAGGAGATCCGTGTCTGCCCCTCCTCTTCCTCCCATGAGGAAGTTGTAACTGCAGTGAGGTCTCCCCTCAGTCTCGTTTTCCCCAGGATGAACATGTTCTCTCATAGCTTTATCTCTTTCATTGTCAGCCTGGCAATGAAATTGAACAAGTTCCACTTTGTGACCAAACCTCTATCACAAATCTATTTATCACTTCATTTGAATCTAAACTTTGTTTTGACAGTTGTAACAAGGGATTGGGAATAATTTTACCTCCTATGCATCTTGTCTTGTCTGAAAGAAAGAGGTGAGTTTAGAGGAGAGAAAAGAAGTCTTTTACACAACTTCATCTAAATTGGTACTTGTCTTGTAGATGTCTTGATCAAATGGTCTTGGTACAGTACATGGGACTTCATTACTTGGGACAATGGTAGTTTTTTGGGCTCCTGTCATAAAAGCTGTTCAGGAGGGCTGAATACATAGAAGTTTCTTCTAAATTTGCATGGGCGTGTTAATGGAAAGTGACCTGATGTAACCAAGGTGAAGGCATTGCAATATATCTTCATCAGAAAACAACAAATTTAGGAATGATAGCTTAATGAATTTCTGTTTAAACTCTATAGTTTTCTCTGCTCAACATAAAAATTAAGCAATCTCTATCAAAGATTCTATAAGATACTTTTTCCTATAAAACAGGCCTGTAGAACCTCTGCTGAGGGCAGTACCTGTAAGATACATTACTCTGACATTCTCTTCTCCTGAAAGGAGCTTCCCAATTTTATTCAGAAAAACCTTGTTTTTATATAGATGTATACATATAAAATTTTTCTGTTTCTACTGGAGACTCGCTCATATGGTGATCTCACAGAAAGTGGCTCATGGCAATTTTATGAAACATTTTTTCCTCATGTTTATGATTATACTATTTTCTTGTTAGTTTTTTCCATCTATTTAATAAATTCATGTCAGTTAGATTTCAGATATACTGGACTGTTGACAAAAGTTTGTAGTTACTTGTTTGAGATCCTGAATATCTATCTATCTATCTATCTATCTATCTATCTATCTATCTATCTATCTATCTATCTCTAAACAGAAACACAACAAATGGGGATAAACCTAAACTGAAAGGTGGAGACTGGGTTTCTTTTCAGGGCCTGCTAGTAGAAAACAAGATACTTGAGTCCAAATCCTGGAATTATCTCTGATTTACTGTGTGACCTTGGACAGGTCAACAGGGCCCTGAAATAACACAAAGGGCTGTAGACCTTCTTTTTGCCAGTAATGCCATCCTGAGCAGCAGTGGGATTACTCATACATGTGCTTAAGGGTTTTGCTGAACAATGCCCTTAATCTCTCTGTGCATTAGTTCCTTGCCCACAGCATCATGTACAGATAACACTGCCTCTTCCCAGCCAGCCCCATCTTCTGACTTAGCTTTCCATTTTTTATGGCCTAGCTTGGTCATGCAATGCCTTTTTGAATATAACACTATAAGCCAGCCACAAACAAGGGAAAGTGCTGAATTCTGATCCTGGGAAGGGGCAACCTTGGATATAGGGACAGACTGGGAATGAGATGCTGGAAAACAGTGCCACAGAAAGGGACCTGGGGGTCCTGGTCAGTGGAAAGCTGAACATGAGCCAGCAGTGCCCTGGCAGCCAGGATGGACAACCCTTTACAGGGGACATCAGGCACAGCATCACAGCCAGGCAAGGGAGGGGATTGTCCTGCTCTGCTCTGAGCTGGGGCAGCCTCACCTCCAGTGCTGGGGGCAGTTTTGGGCACCGCAATGTAAGAAAGACATTAAACTATTAGAGAGTGTCCAAAGGAGAGCACAAAGATGGGGAAGGGCCTTGAGGGGAAGCCGTGTGAGGAGCAGCTGAGGGCACTTGGTCTGTTCAGCCTGGAGGAGACTGAGGGGAGACCTCACTGCAGGGACAACTTCATTGTGAGGGGAAGAGGAGGGGCAGGCACTGATCTCTGCTCTGGGGTGACAGCCACAGGACCCGAGGGAATGGCCTGAAGCTGTGTCAGGGGAGGTTAGAATGGATATTAGAAAAAGTTTCTTCACCCAGAGGCTGGTTGGGCACTGGAACAGGCTCCCAAGGGAAGTGACCACAGCACCAGCCTGGCAGAGCTGTAGCAGCATTTGGACAATGCTCTCAGGCACAGGGTGTGACTCTTGGAGATGAACTTGATGATTGTTGTGGGACCCTTCCAACTCAGCATATTCTGTGATGATGTGATTCTGTGAATTTTTTCCCCTGCTTTTAAACTTCACTATTGACTAGTAGGTTGGTGACATCTTATTTGGAAGCATCAAGGGAAGGGATGATTACAAAAATGTGTAAAGTACAGTCACCAAGAATTTTTTTAATGAAGCCTTTCTATTGAAAATTTTAAATAGTTAGACCCATAGCCATTTCAGGGGAGGAGCTTTGTTTAGAGTAATTCCTCAGTGACATTCTCGTATTTTTGTTTGCAAATTCTTGATGCCTTATTGTTTTGGTTATAAAAATTAATCTTTAAAAAAATATTTGATTTAAAAATATATGTTCAAATTTAATCTATTTTTAAAAAAGTAATCAAAGTAAATAGTAACAAAATAAAATATTTTAATTTGTCTGAAGCTCTGTTTCTCAGGTTTTGTTTGCCAGCATTTCTGGAGATTAATTTTAGAAGCTAATTTGAGATATAAAAATTCTTCCAGAGGTCATTTTAGTTTGAAACTTTTTCCAGTAGGGAAAAAACCTACCCAGGGATGTAGATAAACTCTTCCAGTAGAATTTAACTAGGAACTAGTGATGCACCTAAAAGTAAGAAGTACAAGCATGTTGTCTGTACTAACCTAGTCCTGGGTTAGCATCACTGTTAAAAAGGAAAGGTGCTGCTAAGAAAAATGAGAAAAGAAGCATGATAAGTCTCAAGAATTATATCTGAAAGAGTTACAAGTGAGAGAGAGTAGAAAAGGAGCTAGGTCTACCCTATGTTTCTTTGTGTGACAAGAAGACTTAAGTAGGCCTTCATGCATGAATTTCTGAAAGGTAAGTGGTAAGATGTATTTGGAGTTTGGCCCCATTAGGAAGGTATCCTTGAAAAGGTCACTAAACCAACATCAGAACAAGAATGCATTTTCTTGCTCAAAGCTTTTTCTTTGTTCACAATTACCTGAGCGTAATATATAAAATAAACCATATAAGAATCAGGTCATGTTTCAGATATTGTGCAGAACTTCAGGATTAAAAGTCTACCATCATTAATTACATACTGAAAAGGGGTTCAATTGGATTGCTCACTTACTGGTTAAACAGCATCTGACTAAGTTCTTAGCTAATTTTAACACAAAGCATGTCCTTTTCCTGTGGATTTTTTCTACATTCATATGGTGTTTTCTACCATATGCTGTACCTATGTTCTCTTTCTATATGCTCTTTTTGGATGCTGCTGTAGTATGCAAATACTCGAGCAATTTACTGGCAAAATCAGCTGCTTTACTGGTGGGGAAAAGCAGAGTGATAACTGAGTTTTTGTTTCTGATCATTGCCCCTGGTCAATTACAGTCTGGTACTATGAAATATTACAGCCTCTACTTTGCAGCTGCACTGCAAATCTCCATTTTCCATTCAATGAGGGCTGCAAAGTTTAGCAGCCAAGTAAACCTTGTGCCACCCTTTTGTGGGTACTCCAAGTGGGACAGCTTTAGTCTCACTTTCTGCTGGGGTGTTCAAGTAACAGAACTTCAGGTTTGTCATTAAAAATGCTATATTTTAGACAAAGATCTGATTCACAGTGTGCTGAAAGTAATGCTTCTCCTTTGTCCTTGAACAGAAAACAAACTAAAACAGAGTAAAAAATTACGTGCTCAAAGCGTGTCAGTGCCTGAACCTGGGAACCTCCAAGGCCACACATGAAGCTCTGCTACTTAAGCTAAGCAAGCAGCTATGCCAGATGGGAGTTGGAATAAACTGCTCTTCCGTGGAGTACTCAGAACACAGGAATGAGATAGAGGGTTAGAGCCTCCAGTCTTTCAAGTATATTACAAAGACAGGAGATTAACATACACATTTTTTGAAGGCCTCACTGGGTATACGTTTGCTGTTCTTCAATTTTGGGACCAAGAGAAATGTAGAAGTGTGTGCAGGTAGTTTACAAGGCTGCTGCATGCAGCCAACCACCTGCTGAGGCACATACCACCACCTGTGAGCCCAGGGCACTGCTCCTATTGCTGCCATAGGGTGGTTGATCAGCCTGCTCTTGAGTGCCACTGTGTGCACACTAGAATATGTGATGCTCCCACTCTCTCCCTGAAAAACCTTCATATATGGAAGCAGTAACATGAAACAAAGAAGGGCCCCATCAATGCTTTCAATCCATGGAAGTGCATCTGCTGCAAGAGGGAAATAAAACTTCAAAGACATAGGACATCTGAGAAAATGATTCTTGATTTGTTTGGATCAATTTGGCCTTCAAGTGAAATTGCTCCTTATTCAACTGACAAGAAAATACTAAGGAGATTGCTGCAGAGTTTTTGTGCTCTTGGTGTCAGCTGACACTGTGTGATTTTCAGAAACACTGGCAGCTGTTTTAATGGAAGAAGTGAACAAGTGAACTGAAATGACATCACAATTACAAATAAATCTGAGTGAAAATAGTGCTATTCTGTGCTATCTCTCAGGGATTTAATTTCTGGAGGAAGAGGTAATGTGTTTTTCTCTGTGTGTTGAACAGTGTTTTCCTTGTATTGATTGATCAATTTGTACAGAATGCCATAGCCTTCTCAAGCTGATCTGGAAATTTTTTGTTCTCCTAAATCTGAGCCTATAAAGTTTTTTATTTTTTCTAAAATGCATTGAGATTTCTAAAACATATTAGATCTAGCATGAATAATTAAGAGAATATGGCTTTATGCAAGTCAGAGTCCATTAGACATTTTTTATGTATGTTTGTGTCATCCAGAATTTCAGGACTCTATCTACGTGAGAAGCTCTTGCATTAACTGTCCTGATATTAGTAGGAAGCAATGCTACAAAACAAGAGCTAAGAGCTAAACCATTATTTATTTTTCATGTTAATGTTTTGTTATGTGTTGGTTTTTTTTGTATAGATTAACTGCTTTCTGTGCTGTGTTAAATTACTATCAGATTTCTTACCTTATTCTTCTCTAAAATGTATTCCTGTTATCTCCTAGATGCTGCTGGCTGTACATTGTACGTTGGCTCATGTGCACCACTGTGTGTGAAAACATGTAGGTTAATACTTGTATGTACAGACACCACAGCGACCTGTGTGGATCTGCAAGGGTTTGTTCTGATGATCACAATGTATTTCTCTGTGAATAAATCTAAGAGGAAAGATTCTAACAGAGCTCACTGACTTTACAACGATGAGCCAGAAAGTTTGGGGTAAGAAGTTTCTGTTTAAATTTGCATAGAGCATGAGTGCTTTGAATCACAAAGACTATGTCCTGAAATAATAAATATTCATAGGTATTTAATGAAAGACAACTGAAGTATCAGTGCGTGGAGTGTCTTAAAAGTATACAGTTTGCCCAGGGTTCAGTTTTGCAGGCTGGACTTGCTTAGAACAGGAGCTGGAATGGGTGATTTGCATCCATAGGTCTCTCCCAGCCTACAGATTCTATGACATAAATAACAGCAAGTTAGATAGTTCAGTCACAAAACACTTACTAAAAGCATGCTGCTCTTGCTGTGGTCATCTCTGCACTTCTGTAGGATAGGATTCCCTGGGTAACAGGAAGGCTGGTTACTCTAGAGCTGCTATGTAGGCTGCATTATTGAGCTGTCCTGCAAGCTGCCCCTGAAAAGTGACTTGGGCATCTCTGCATCATGCTCCAGACAAGCACAAGGAGCCATTGTAAGCTTGGCCTTGTATTCAAGCAAATGCACCCCTCTGGAATCTGAATCAATGTGGGTGTGTGGCACATCTTAGCCACAGGGCTCTGCCCAGAATTCTCTGGATGTACTCGGTGCTCTGGTTTCAAGTCAGTGCCAGCCCTGCAGAATGGAAACTAATTCTGCAGAGATGCTTATGGGCTTCCCTGAATACAATTTTCTCCAGTAAATCTGGGGGCAGCATGAATACAAATGCCATTCTGTGCTGGGGTGCAGAGCCAGCCTTGGTCTTCAAGGTTTATTGGCATGGGACCTGCTCTGGGCAAACATGGCAATCAACACTGTTAATCAGATGTAGCTGGCAGTGGGAGCAAGGTAGCTGTGTTCAGCACCGAGCAGGAGTCTGTAGAGAGCCAGGTTGTGATGTTTGTGGCATAAGGAGTCTGTGTTGCAGATGACCTGCCCATGATAATTAGCTGCCTATGATAAAAACCTCAATTCTTCATTTAATGTTTGTGACAAAAGGAACCCAAGGCTCACTGTTCATCCACACTGCTCCATGCTGGCTGGCCTCCTGACACAAGTCTAGTTCCAGCTGACTTCAGGCAAAAGAGCTTGGGTATGTAGCATGCAGAAAGCCTGCATTGCCTAAGCTGTGGCCAGTGCAAACATCATAAACTGACTTGGAAAGGCAGAAATTTCCAAATATATGAAAGAATTGAGGTAAGAGAGGTGGTACCTAGTTGCATTAAAATCTTAAATTAAAAATGTGTGAGAATAAATTAGTTATACTACTTTACAGAAAGAGTGTTTGGGCATTGGAATGGACTGCCCAGGGAGATGGTGGAATCACCATGCTTGGAATGTTTAAGGAAGGACTGGATGTGGCACTCAGTGCCATGGTCTAATTGACATGGTGGTGTTAGGTGAGATTCGATGATCTCAGAGGTCTTTTACAACCTAGTTAATTCTGTCATTTTGTGTAATTACAGTGAATACATTCATAGTTAGAAAACTGGCTTTAGGTCTGAAATTTGTCCTGATCAACAGAAAAAAAAAATCTATTATGGATAAAAGTGCAATTCCAATTTCAACTTCAAATGGAACTTGACATAAATCACAAACTGATCACTTCTCTATAATTGCTGTTAATAATTCCCAATTGTTGGACTGAACAAAAGCTAAGGGTTTGAATAAATATGTCACATAGTCACATAATTATATTCGCATATTTACTATGAGAAGTAAATTCAAGATTTAAGATAATTGATAGGGTTTTTTAAATTGATACTTTAAACTATGCTTGGAATTATTATAATTGCAACCAATCCCCTCTGATTCCTTACATACATGGATAGTAACAAGTTTTTAATTTGCAATTTCTGTAGATATTTCATGTTGCAACAAAGGTAGAATATTAAAACATAAAAATTACTGTAAAAATCCCCAGAGCTCTTGGAAGAGCTCAGAAATGAAAAGGCATTTACAGGTTCTAAAACTAACTTTGTGTTAGAAGATATTTTTTGTTTCAAAGTCCCAGCAGTCTTTTCAATTTGCATTTATTGGATTTCACTTCTGTTTGAATGCTTGTGTCTGAGGAATCTAACTAACAAATCTTGTTTGCTTTTAGTAATTTTATTGCCAGATTGCCAGATGTTCAAGAATCAAAATTAATGAATATTCTGAAATGTGTTACAGTGATATTAATCCTGAATAATCTGAACCTGATTAAATATAGAAAAACTAATGATGTTATAAAACAAAATACCTTTAAAAGCATTTCTATGGCAGTAGTAATTTGAAGGAACACTCCTTCTATGATGTGGGGAAAATACAATAATATCAAATTAGGATATTCATATTCAAATGTGAAACAACCAGTGAAAAACAAAATCTTAAATAATAACACAATGTTTATAAAAAGTATTCAGTGATTTTGATCTGGATCTTAATCTCTGGAGGTGTTAACCCTCATTTTCCTCCTCAAAAGTCAATTGACATGTAAATAAAGAGTGCAATCTCTGTTGTATTGATTATTCTAACACTATTGCTTGGCATAATTCAGCTTTCTCTGTAGAGAAAACTGTGTAAGAGCTCACAGATCCTGTATTTACTGACTTTACACCAGACTGATAAATGGAGTCAGTGTGACTCCACAAGGAGTTTTTGCAGCAGTAATTATGTGCTGGGAGCTTATTTGCTGCTATTAGCAGGCGTGGTGAGGCAGACCTGACCCAGAGCTTCTTAGAAGTAGGAGACAATTTCAATTCTGTCACCTCAAGGATGACAGAGATACAACTTTTTTCCTCATCACAAATGGCAAAAAAATCAAATGTTATGTTGATGGCATGGTTTAGGGAAGATGGGAAAAGGCAATGGTGAAGGCAGAGCAGAGCCAGCACCTGGGTAATGAGGAAAAATCTTTCTCCAAGCAGTCTGCTGCCTGAGGCAGCCACCTACCCTGTGCCTGTCTAGGGCTGGCCTTGTCTGTATGACAGCTTAAAATGTTTATTTGAAACAGATTCATTCCAACCTGTGCCACACAGATGTATGCATAGGTTAAAAAAAATTAAAAAAAAAAAAGTTGCAAGTAATTTGCTAAATATTTTCTTTATGCTGTGTTCTGAAACAGGACAAGAAAAATGCTGAACAATTTCAAGATTTATATTTAAAGTTATCAGTCATGCTAACTGCACTTTCCTGGTGTGAGTTCCTAGACATATATTTCTGTGAAATGCAGTAACCAGAACTGTTCAGCATTTTCAGTAATATTCTTCCATAATTCCGCAGAAAAAAAAAATTAAAGGAAGGACAATTTTTTTTTCTTCTTTGAATTATTAATTTTTTTCTCTCTTTAATTCCTAATTTTCCTTCAATTATTTCCTGGGTGATAAATATGTCCAAATATTTTGAAGAAAATAAGATGGGAACTGATGCCTAGAATTTAATTTTCTGATTTTTTCTTGGATGTGGGACAGTAACAAGTGAGGAAGGTGGCATCAAAAACGTTTAGCAATCTCTTTCTTCCGTTTGCCAAAGTATTGCTCTTTTCCCCTATTGATTTTCTGTCCCAGACAATGCTGCTGACATGATTTGCATGCAAATAACTTTCCTGTTTAAATAAATATACCTGAAATGATCAATGCTAACAATGATAAAAGGAAGAAGTATACTTTTTATTAGCAGTATTAGAGCTTTGGCTGAAAAAGATGAAAGGTTTGTTTTTTCCCTTTGCTTAGGTCAGCAACAGATAAAGCATGCAAATTCATTTGTAGGTGAAAATAACACTGAGATGTCTCAGACATTGTGCCTCTTGTGCCTCTTCCTCTCATTTCCCCAGACTTGGGAACTTTTGGGAAACTGCACTACAGAATATGTCTTCTACTAATAAGACCATTGAAAGTATTATCACTGAGGAAAGAAATCTTTCAGGCATCTTAGACCCCCAAAAAATTACCAAGCTCATAATTCTTTTGCAAATCCATGTCTTGAGATACAAAAATAAAAGTATAAGGGTCCTTAAAAATTTATAGTGAGACAGTGTAGTTATTACCTTTAACTAGTCTGCAATATATACAGAAATAAATCATAAACATAAACATCATAAACATAAACTCCTAAATAAATTATGCATTTAACCTTAAAAAAAATAATTACACTACAGACTTTTATATATCCTTTTTTGTTGTTGTTTTGTCTTTTGTTTGGTTTTTGTTTTCCCCTTTTTGCCAATTTAACTGCTTGTTTGTAACTTTCCTTCTCTGAATAGTTAATCCCTTTTCCCATTACTCCATCACTTTTTCTGTTTTGGTGAATTCAGGCATGCTGTTACCCTAGAGGTGTTATCTGGTTTTGCAGAGTTGAATGTACTTTACCACTCTGCATAAAAAAGAAAATACACTGTTGGGAAACTTGCAGCATTTTAGATTTTCATATTCTCTCATTAGTTTGAAGTTACATTTATTTGTTGGTATTAAGATAGTTAATTTCATATTTTGTTGTCAATAAGCACAATAACTAGTGTGGGGTAGGTGCAATGCAAGAATATTAGGCAAATACTAGTGAAAATAAGACTGAAATCTGATTAAAACTGGCTGTGCATGTCTTGTTCTTTTCATGCAGGCTATGGAGGTGGCAAATGCTGCACTTTCATTTTCATGCACATACTTCTGCTCTTTTCACACCAAAATGTGTTTTGGAAAGAGGGCTAAGGGAAAAGATAACTCTGTGGTAATGCAGGAGTAGTGGATAAAAAAATGAAAGAAGTTGACCAATTTATAATGCAGGGTATGGGATGGAATAATTTTCTAAAGTTAAACTTGAAAGTCATCAGAGAGAGTCCAATGCCAATAGAGACCAGCATGAGGACTTCCATTCTGAAAATGCTTTTGAAATATAGAATTCTATACAAGCTTTCCAGGATGTTATTTTTACTGATAGTAAGATAACTCCAGCTGAAGGTATATGGGTGCAGACCTATTTAAGTATTAGCATTACTTGCAGCCACAGCAACATTTACAGCGCATGAGGCCTACTGAAAACCAAATAATCTAGAACAAAAGTGCTTTTGCAAAATACTGCAGTTTGTTGCAGTCTAAGGGGTAGAGAGTGTGCATTACCTGGAAGTTCACCATTTTATCACAGGCAGAACTTCACAGTTTGTGTTTTCAAACATTCAGAGTTCTGATGATTTTATACACTTTCTGAAATAGTTCATATACCTCTGCATGGGTGAGAACAGAGTTAAATGTCAATATAACAATGTAATTTTAAAAATAGAAACATGCAGTATTTATCAATTTTTTTTTTTTTTTTTTTTTTTTTTTTTTTTTTTTTTTTTTTTTTTTTTTTTACAGAGGCCTTCAAATAACTGAGAACTAAACCATGAACTTTGAATTCAGGGGTATAATGTACTGGTTTTAATGTATAGGCTTATAATAGATCAGTGACAAAGGAAATAATATATAGGCTTTAATACCAGAAGGATTTATGAGATTGTCAGCAACATTAAAAATGAAGTACAATTAAACAGAATTTGAACTTTATCTGTCTTGACATGATGACTTTTAAAAGAGAAAAATCAGATATTCTGGCGCTGGTGCATAATGACCCTCAATTTAAAAATGTATGTGCTATTTCTCATTTCACTGTCTCTAGATTTATTTTTTATCATTACCTCTAGTTATATTTTCTCTCTTGATTCTGTCTGCCTGAGAAGATGTAATTGCTCCCCTAAAACATTTGTATTGACTGAAATGACTTTATCATCTAATGAATCAAAAAGCACTAGCCCAAATGCTTAACATAAAGGGTCTTGAAATCAATGGGACTTTAATTAAATGAATTTTTAAGGGCTTCATTGAAGGGCTTGAGTGTCACAACTCACATAGCTGATATACTTTTTGTTGCCTGTCCACACAGTTACCTGCTCATGTCACCAAAGGGATCAATTAAGAGTCATTGTTTTTTTTGTGTCACCCTTGCAATGCAAGAAAATTCTCTGTCTGTATCCCATTTTGGAATCTTTTTTTTAACTGACAAAATTTACTTCTGGATTTTTATTGAGTTTTATTTTTAAAACTATGTGCAGTAGTGTATTTGATCAACTGATCTCTCTCGTTCAGATCAGATTCATAAAGGCTAAGCTGAGTGTATTTCAGCAACATTGTGAGAGAACTGTTTCTGAGATCATGGTGACTTTCATTTTTTTGTTTTACTTCATGTGTCTTTTGTACTATGGTATAACAGAAAACCCTACCAATGTAGAGGGAACCCTGGTACTAAAAAATTTTACTTTGAAATGGATTTTAAAGAGTGGAGAACTAATGTGAAAAGGATTGAGAATGATCAAGAAATGTGAGTGCCTAAAAATAGACATCCAGTGACATTTTAGAGGATGTAGGGTGTCTGAGAGACCTATATTAAACTGAGAGATGCTAGTAGCCCTACAGAACATCCATACCTTTATTCTGTACTAGATGGTATCTACATTTTTGCCTCCTTTTGGTATTGGATTCACTTGGCTAATATGCTTCCATATAAATCTTGTATTAATAATTATTTTCCTTCAAAACACCAAGTTTCTTCTATGAAAATATTAACAGTAGGATGCCAGCCTTCATCTGAAAACTCTCAAATTTGACACCTTTGCCACATTTGCTTGTAAGTAAACTCAGTTATATAAAAAGTCCTTGTAGAACCTTGATGCTGTTGGCAAAATAACAATGATCTTTAAAGCCTTATTTATGTACTAGAAAGATTAAAACAGACACAAGAGCAGGTCTAAACAAAAGAAATAAATTAGAAAAAACCTTTTATAGCCGAAAAGTTCTGTGACAGCTATTGCACTCAATTAGCTCTTTGTCTTTATTTTGGCCAAATGTCATATTCAGATTGACCTTTAGCATCACTATTTGTTTAGATGTAGCCATTTCCAGTAGCTGTTCAGCCTTATGATTACCCTTTTTCTCCCTCCTTGTGTTCTAATTTCTAGAATTACATTACTCATTGTTGGCCTTGATTGTATCCTCCTAACATTTCATAAATTGTTTCATTATATCAGTACATAAATCCAAACATTGTGCCTGCTAATTATGAGCACCCTTCCCTCTTTTATCTTGGGGTAAATCCTGTGAGTAATGTGCAGTTGCAAATTTGTGTCCTTTATGCCACATGCCTTTCTTTTTTCACATTCCACTGCTTCTACTGGGTGTTTGTAAATATCTCTTTTAGGTACCATATTTTGGTCTCTCTGGGTGCTTCCATTTGGTCTGAGTAATCAGTGTTTCAGAGCACAAAAATATTGGATAGAGAAAAGCCTGTTCTGATGTTTTTCAAGGAAGACTGCAGTTATTATACATAAACTAAAGCCTCAACCAGGAACAAACAGTCACAGTTTAATTATTATGCTTACTGCAGACCAAAAGGAGAGGAAGAGGGAGACTCTTGTGTCTGTGTTTCCGACAGAGAAGAATACTTGATTTAAAATGACAGATGCCACGGATATCTCATATTCTACTTTTCATTGTCCTTTCTGCTCATTATCTGTCTGTTAGGATATTCCAAGAAACTTCAAGAGGATCCCCTTAAGACCCTGCTTGAGCCAGTTCAATGAATGGTTGGATGAATGGTTAATCACTGAGGGAATGACTGGCCATAAAACAGTAATCATATAAATGGTGCCGATGCAAACTTCCAGTGCACAATCCAACATTATTTACAGCTTAGCTCAAAGAGACAGAGGGAATATGCATCTGCAAAACTATCCTTCAGTAAAGGGTGAGTGATCCAGTGAGAGCACATTGTGAATATTCATAATTTGGGCATGATGAACAGCACAGGAGCTGCCAAATCATTTCAAGAGCCCAGAGAGCTTTTAGAAAACAGTGAAGATTAGCTGCCCTCATCTCTATTGTTATGAGGTGACTAGCTGGAGACAAGAGGTTCTTTGTTCTCTTCACAGTCCCATGAAAGCACTGTGTTCCAAGGAATCTGTTCCAAGGGAAGCTGAATTTTAACTTTCCACGAGAAAACAATAGCATCAAGTGCATCTCTTACTTTAGGGTTGTTGTTTTTAAAAAAAAAATGTAATCCACATGCTTTCTTCAGGTTCTGCAGAAATCAATATTTCTGTTGAAGATTAAGGAGAATAATTTCCAAATGTGACCTGTGTAACTGATCCCATGTGGTCTCTCTTGGCCTGCATTCAGATGAAGCAAGATTTGGGGCTAGAAATTCACTTTTTCTGCATCATCTCATTGGGAGATCACCATTCAGAGAAGAAATGGAGTCAAAACAAGGATTTTTGCAGATGGAAATAAATTTTTTGTCTGTCTCAGTAGTGACATGCAATAGTAACATAATGCAGCAAGGGATATTGCAAACCTGGTACAGACTTGTTACAGTATATAGCTTATCACCTTAGATGTGTACATTTTAAATAGCACTTAAATGCACTACTTAATTCTTAAACATTTGTGTTTGCAAGGTCAGCATGCCCTGGGATCTCATTGGTTGTCCCAAGCTCACAGAGCTGGACATGTCAGCCTAAGCTGAGCACAGAAAGACACACAGGGGAAAATAATATGGTTCTTTATATGGCAATAGACAATTTTTCTGGGTTTTTTTTTCTGACATTCTTGTCTTGTTACTATTACTTTGGCTGTGACTAAGCTATGCTGATCTTTTGTACAATATAATTCTCTTAAACCTCTATTGTGTTATGTGTGTGGGCCTACAGAAACAACAAAAAGACACAAAGAAATTTTATTTTGAGGGTTCTATGGGTTATAAACATTAGAGCTACCACTGCTGCAAGCATTATCTATGTTAATGCCCAATTAATTTTAGAATGAAGAATGTAATTATGTCAGGTAGGACAAGAGTAAGCAGAAGGAAAAAAATAAAAATATTGGAGAGAGTTGAAAGAAGACGATGGTGGAGAAGTCAAGTAAAAGAGCAAAAGGTGTAACACAAGGATTCACAGTGAATTCCCTCTCTCAAAGGCGAAAAAACCCAGAAGTCAGCAGGTCTCACTGAAAGAGCTTGAAACTAGATTTGAAAGGGAAAGGGAAAAAAAAAACAGGCTTGTTAGAGATAAGCCTGGAGTGGCACACCAGTGTTTGAGGGATAGTGTTGGTAAGGCTCTTTGGTCTGCTCTCCCACTGGAGATAGGAAATGGAGATCCATGCAGCAACAAAACTGCAAGGGTTATTTAAGGATTAGAAGCCACAGATACACCTGAGAATGGTCACATTAGGGACTATGTGGGGCTCTCCACCCAAAAAGGTGGTGGGACCAATCCCCCACCTGAAGTGCATCTACACCAATGCATGCAGCATGGGAAACAGACAAGAGGAGTGGTAAGCCATGGTGCAGCAGGAAAACTGTGACATGGTTGTCATCAGGGAAACATGGTGGGATGACTCACAAAACAGGAGTGCTGCAATAGGTGGTTATAAACCCTTCAGAAGGGACAGGCGAGGAAGGAGATGTGGTGGGGTAGCCCTGTGTGTTAGGGAGTATCTGCATTTCCTGGACCTTAATGATGGTGAAGATAGAACTGAGTGTTTATGGGTAAGAATCAGGGAAGGGTAACAAGGCAGATATTCTGGTAGGAGTCTGTTCTGACTTGTCAGTTAGGATGAATATTTTATAAGCAGCTGGGAGAAGTCTCACAGTCCCTAACCCTTGATCTTATGGGGAACTTCAACTTACCAGATGTCTGCTGGAAGTGCAAGACATCAGAGAGGAAAAAGTCCAGGAGGATCCTGGAGCATGTGTTAGATAACTTCCTGTCACAGCTGGAAAAGAAACCAACTGGGGAAGGTGCCCTGCTGGACCTGCTGCTTGTGAACAGAGAAGGACTGGTGGGTGCTGTGACCTGTTAGTGGTCATGAAAGGAGATTTTTCCATTCTCATATGGAGTGGGAATGGCAGAACAGACAGTTGCCTTGGACTTCTTGAGGGCAGACTTTAGTCTCTTTAGGAGTCTACTTGACAGAGTCTCATCATGACGGTGGCCATTTACAAAAAGGTTCAGAAGGAGGATTTAGGGAGCTGCAGGTCTGTTGGGCTGACCTGGATTCTGGGAAAGATCATGGAGAAGATCATCTTGAGTACCATCACATGACATGTGCAGGACAACCAGGGGATCAGACTCAGCCAGCATGGTTTTAGGATAGGCAGATCCTGCTTGACCAACCTGACTTCCTTCTGTGACAAGGTCAAATCATCTGCTATGCTCAGTGTCTTTATATTCCAAATTATAGAAAAATGAGCAGTTAGGATCTGTGGGACAAGGCACAGCAGTGCTATCATAGACGGGTCACATCTACTTTTCTAACAGGTCTCCGTGACTTAATATGTAAGTTATTAAGCAGCTGCTAGCATGATTTCAAAATTATTTTGGTTTGCCTTGCTTATTTAAAACACATTTTCCTCTTCTGAGCTATTCTGCAGATTCTCAGTAACATTTCTGCACTTCTGAAGCCTCAGCTCAGTTTTATTTTCAGGCAGTTTGATTAGTCACTCCTTTCAAACTACTAATCACTTTTTGTTTTACATCTAGTTGCTTCAGAAATCATAGCTTTTTTGTTATATTGAAAATTAATTTTTCCTTGGTCCCACTGCTGTACTTTCTGTTGAGAATCATCTTATTGTCACCTTTCCTGTGATTGCAAGGTCGCACGTGTATTTGCCACTTTTAATGTGTGCCTATGGTTTCATTTAATTTCAGCAGTGTTGCACTTTGACTGGAGCAATCTCAGGCTTCTCATCTGTCCAGCTGTCCACTCTGCTCCCAGCCTGTCTGTGCTACTCATGCCCTTGTCTTGCCAGGGCCTGGTACCTGTGCCTTGTTCAGATGCTGTGCTGTACTCACTGCCTCTTGCTGCAAGATGCAGGGGCAGCGTGGCCAGAAGAATCAGAAGGGCAGTTTTGAGGGAAACATTCATTTTGTGTGAGTCCATTCATTACAGAAAAGGGAGAAAAGCAGTTCCTAAGAACTCTCCTGGTACTTGTGAGTATCAGTGCTCATTTCAGGCCTGAAATGAATTGGCTGCATTTCTGCAAAAACCATGGCAGATGGATCATGGCTGTGGATGAGCCATACTGATTTACCATGGCATTTTTGTGCCATGAGCTTCTGGCAAAAAAGTCACCACAAGCATCTTCCATGCTGGCAGCAGCTAGCTGTGGGTATAAAACTGTGACATATAAAAGCCTGGCTGTGGTGCTCTGTACCAAAATTTTGTCACACTCAGTGTTTCTTCTCCCACAAGCACACTAGAGCATGATTCCCTGGAGCCTTTTGAAAAAACATAATTAGAAAATGTCTTTGTATAGGGCAGGTTCCCAAGGAATTCTGCTGGTGTATTCAACAGTCAAAAGGGCAGATTTCCCATTCCTTTCCTTGAAAGGTGAAGTGTCAGAAGCTCCCCACTACACTTGCTCAATTGCCTAACCTAAGCATGCTCACCATGATACCCAGGCTATCTTTTCTCAGCAAAAATTCTTCCAGACCACATAAAACTCAGCAAGAAGTCTTCTATTGCTACATTTCTGCTGACTCAGAATTCTTAGAGTAGGATTTAGAGTTGCTATTCTCCTATAATGCATCTTGAATAAGAGACCAGACCAAAAAAGATGCCCTTGAATTTTCTACAGACCAGAAAGGCCAAATATGCTTGGCCAGCTGCAGATGAGTTGCTGTCAGAGACTGAAATAGCTCGTGCCTTGAACATTGATATAAAGTCTTAAACTGTAAAAAGAAGACTATCCCTCCCTAAAGGATGCCTGACTGGAACTTTGGACTGCAAGTCAAACTACTGAGATTAAATGAATGGAAACCTATTCTTCAGTCACCAGGCCTAGGAAAAAACAAACAAGGCTGGGGGAAAGGAATGCATCCACAAGAGAACCAAACTCAGCAGGCATGCTGAGAGTCAGTTGTGGCTGAATTTGGGGTGTGGGAGACCACAGCCTGCAGAAGCCAGGTTTACACAGAAATGCCCCTGAAACAAGGTGGGGGGTGCAGGTTTCGGGTGTAACCTCTGGTCAGAGGCAGTGAACACTCATCCTCCCTTACACAGACTGGCCCACCTGGGGAATCTCCAACCCCACAGGCCACATCCACGGCAGCTGAGGGGATATCATAGTCCATCAAAGACCCCCCAAAGTGCTCCCCAGAGACCTTGCACCACAGGATTTTAGGTAATGGAACAGATCCAGTCTGTTGCATGAGACTATACACCCCATACCTGGACATTGTCACCTGAGCATATATTAACTCACAGGATTCTCTGCCTTCCGGGGACCTTCATCGCCAGGAAGACCATGTGGAGTGGATCATCAGGATACCAGTGAGATCCATGGAGCAGTGATAGTCTCTTTATTCTGTCTCTGTCAACCTCTGTCCCAGCACCTCTTCTCTATTTCTCCCTTTTTCTGTTTTCTTCTCTCGCTCATATTTATGACCAAAGAAAACCAACAATATTGACATTGACATAGGGTCTCGTTTGCCCCTTAATCTGAGCAGAGGCATTTCTAATAACCTTTTAATAACCAGATTTTGACAGTTGCCTACCTGGCAAATATCATTGATTCTTTCAGAAAATGTGTCTGACTGTGTACCAGTAAATTGAATGGTACCTGAGTCAGGAATTCCCAGGCACTGAATAGGATTACACAAGCTGCAACAGGGCTTAGCATGATTTTGTGCTCACTACCTAGGGTCTCACCAAAAGATTTCTGACATAGTCTGGGAGTTATCACAGGTCAAACAACATTTCCATTTGGTGCTTTGGATCATTTCACAGTTTTGGAGAGTGAAACATTTAACTGTAAAGATATGTGCCACTCTGGGCCACCATGTTTTAGGAGCCTGATTGCTGCCTAACTTCACTGGTGAAGGATGGTTTGGGTGAAACATCCAATTTACTAGCTGTAGCCTCTAGGTCCACACAGGGTTTTTTTGGGACAAACACGAAGCCAGAACAAATGAAAAATAGTCACACGTTCTGAGGAACATGTCATTTTGTGCCAGATGCAATTCTGAAAAAAAAACAAGAGGTGGACTTTGTGAATGCACTAGCATGGCAATAAATACATGACCTAGAATAATTGTTGTGGCTCTTATTACATGAGGGTTTATGAGCTCTTGGCTTCAAAAGTGATCTTTTCATGCACCATAGTTTAAACTCCTGAGACAGCTGAATATAACTGTCCAAACTCTCATACCTACAACAGTAACATGCAAATGACACAAAGGCCTTGGGTTGCACCAGCTTTTTGAGTGTCTTAGAATCCTGAATAAAATGTAATGAGATAGCAATCAGCTCCACTGAACTGCGTCCTTCTCTCCATCTACTCATCTGTGAACCTCTAAGAAACTCACTTGACAAATTCAGTCTTTGCAAAATTTTTGTGACCCAGAATACAACTCAACTTTTAAAATACAAGACAAAAAACTTTTACTTCTAAATGTACATTCACAAGAAAGTGTTGCATATAATATTAATCTCTTGTTCCAGAAAGAATCAGAGTGCGTTGGTGCATTTGGCCTTTTATACTTCCCTTTGAATGGCTAAATATGCCACTTTAGCCTACACAACTCAGTAGGGATTTTGCTAGCTTCTAAAACACTGGAAAACTGTGCTGCATGTTAATTTCCCTTGTGCAGATAAGAATGTACACCCTAATTTTGAATTTATATTTGTGAAAAAAGAAAGTGGTATTCTGCAACAGAGACGAATTACATCAATGTGAAAATGAAGCCAGGTTTTAACAAGAGGAACTAGAGCTTTTGATAAACTGCATAATTAGAAGAAACTGTGAATCTCATTTTTAATGTAAATGCCAAGGAAAACCCTTTTTCCTTTGGCATCAAACCTCCACCCTCAATCTACCAAAGCATATACTTACTTTGAAAGGATTGCCGTAGATTATTATTGAGAACCTTAGGTTATTAACTGGGGACAACAAAACTCACAGAGATGTCCCCAGGTATTGCATTAACCAATGAAAATCCCAGGTAACATACCATTATTTGGTAAATATATATTCTCACCACCACTGACTAGAAACCTAGGAAGGCAAGCAATTATCACTGTGTTGGCAGTTTGTGTTTAAAGTGTGCAATTATCTCTCCGACTCTGTACGCAAATGTGTTTCACTGTACTTTAAAAGTGCTTAATGAACATTTTATTGACATAAATGAAGTCCAACAGCCATCAGAAAAATTCAGTAAAATTGTTTCTGCTTCTATATTCATAGAACCATAGAATGGTTTGGGTTGGAGGCTACCTTAAAGATGATCTACTTCCAACTCACTGCCTCATCCCTAAACTTTTATCTAAACCAAAAGAAAAATACTTCTAATCTTTCTTCTATTAAGTGCAAGGGCTCAGAATTTTTATGATATTTTCATGACAAAAACACCAGACATATAAACATGGACTAAATTCAAGATCAACCCTGAGGGTTCACATGCTATTGGTAGGTATTTTAGAAATTTTTCTGTAGAGAAGAAAGGCTTTTTTGGTGAGATACAATGCGCAAGCTTTCAGAAAAGTTAAATAAATATAACTTGCTTTTTATACTTAACCAGACTAAGTAAGCCTCAGGTTGTAAGTTGTAATGCTTTTGTCTTTTTCAGTATATACTCTCTATGGTAGGCCAGACAAACACAAAGCATGAATCACATATGTAAGAAAATTACAGTTTTGTAAGGATACTGTCATATTTTCTATCAAGAATGCTGAAATGGGTTTGAATGAAACAACAATTTTTCAATATTAATTTGAGAAATATTTCTAAATTTATTAGCAATCTTTCTAGTGCATTCTTCATTGTCAAAATCATCACACTATTACCAGATAAAATTGAATTTAGATTCATGTCTAAACTCCTTTAGTCATTGTAATTCAACTAACTCAGCGGAAGTTGTTAAAATGTAATTTTATTTCCATTTTCCCAAAATTATGAACTAGAATTTGAAAGCATGTTTTATCATCTTTAACCACACTGAATATTTCCCTTGTGTATGGTACCAAAGAAGTTCCCAAGATCGCTTTTGCAGTACATTATTTGAGTAGAGAACAAGTGAGACAAAATCCTCTGACTTTTGTCAAAATGCATAGGCTTTACTCCAGTTTAGAAAATGAGGCAGGGTCCCATTCTCAGGACACATGGAAAGTGTGTTATAATGTTATGTACAACATGCTCAGCAGGATAGCAACTTGATTAGCAACACACTTCAGGAGAAAGACTGATGTTAAAAGTGTGATTGCCTATTATGTGTTGAAATGGTTACTGTGAGAGCTCAGAAATTATTTCTATTGAAGAATATATTTGAGTTTTGCTTATTCATGTTTAAAAGTAGATTTTTGAATGGATTGAAACACTTCAAAAATATTCATTGCTCAAAAGGAATCAAAGTACTTATCAACTTATTAGGCATCTTTTTTTCCCCTCACTTGAAATCTGGTGCTGTTTTGTTGTTGTTAAGTGTTCTTTGTGTTTTACAACAAAGATGGAATTGTTGTTTCACTTTTTGTAACAGACTAGAATGTCTGCCCCAAGAACAGCTAATTAAATATTATGATGTTGTTTTCTGAGAAATATTCATAATAGTAAAGCTCAGCTGCCTACAAATTCATCAAAGTTTATAAAGATTATGAAAATAAAAATTAGAATTAATGTGATCACATTCTGCATTACCCAGCAGAGTGGCACACCCTGCAGTGTTGACAATGAGATACAAATTTCAAAAAAGGCCTGTTTTCCTTCTGTTTTCCTCTCTCCTAGCCTAGCTCTATTGTAATTTTAATGCCATCAATTTTTTCTGCTGTCACAGAGAATTTGGGGAGCATCTGCATTTAGGCTCGAAACTACTTGGTCCTATACTACATTTCAATCAGGAACATTCTGAGTGAGTTTAGTGCTTCATTAAGTTAGTCAGAGTCCTGTAACCTTTCCCATGTGGGCTGGTCTACACAATGTAGATTTTGCTTTTGAAGTGCTCAAGCCAGAAGGCTGCAGGAGACTTCTGTGCTAAAACAGAAGACATCTGGCTTTTCTGAGCCTCACTTTTGAACTTTGGATCTCATTCTACTTGAAAACTTGGGTGAAGTTAAAAATCCTTTCTAGCTGAAGCCAAATTCATGTTGCATGACTCAGGTAAAACACTAAATTGTGGAGGGAAAGCACACTGAAGTTCTGTGGATATAACTTTGATTTTCATTGTAACCTAGCAGTCCAACCCTTTGCATTCCAAATGCCTCTTTTGAATCTATGTTCAGCAAATTATACTATATATGAACATGAAGTAGCTAGCTATGGTAATTTTTTCTACATTTGATAAGTGACTCTTGGCCTTGTATTCCTAACCACGGGCATGTTTTCAGATGACTGAGTTTTGTAACTGCTGATAATCACATCTATTTTGAATGCCTCCAGGTAGATGCAGAAAATTGCAATGTTCTCCAAATCACTAAGTACTCCAAATCACTTAAATATACCTGGGTATTTTGACAACGCTAATGAATAGCTGGCAGGCAAATATAAAGCAGAAAGATTATGCCAGTGGAAAATGAATAACATTTTAAAATAAGGCTGTACATATTTGAAAATTAAAGGGTGATAAAATATTCAACTCATTATATATGTAACATTACCAATTTTGTTACTTGAGAAAAAAAGAAATTAAAAATCCTTAGAATGTGACTGTTTTGCAAAATACAGTAGCCAATGGTAAATTAATGCAACTTATACTCGAGAATATTTTAAATATGTCCTCTACTGTTTAGAAATAACTCTTTACAGTGATTTCTTCTAAAACAATCAAATTGCAATCAATATAAACTTGATGACATCCATTTTTCTCTACTCAAAATTTCAAATTATTATCAACTTGGCTTTTAGTTATATTCTCATAATGTAAGACTCATTGCAAAATATACCCTTCAACTCTGATATAAAACTTTGGTATATCAACTTTATGATCTGTGTGTACATAATTTGAATGTTTATTAAAAAATATACAGGATGGAAAAATTGTCGATGGAGCTTGTTATATTTTGACTATATAATCCAGAACTAGAGCTCATTAGTATATTTTCTCTGCTTATTTACATGCAAAAATAAGAGTGGTGGAAAAAGCATTATGTAAATTAATTTAAAAAAAGAAACCTGGCTGCCCTATTGGAAATTGTAGATGTCAGTATTGTGCAGTTCAGCAGCATTGCAAGAGAACCATTCAGGACAGGCATATTTAAAGATCCCTGGAAGAGCAATCAGATTAGAACTACTTGGAATGTGTTGTCCTGAACAGCACTGTTTCACCAAAAAAACCCCAAAACAACAAAACAAAACAAAACAAAACAAAACAACAACAAGAGATTTTCAACAGCACATCCATATTAAAGTCATCTTTCATTTGAAAATATTTTCCCAATTTCCCTCATTTTGGTACTTGCATTTCATTAGATATTAAAATAAAAAATTACACCAAAGGAAAATGTGGTCATTTCAGAGAAAACGGAAACTCTGAACTGGAATTAATGGGTGAAAATTCTCAATGGCACGAGCAATTAATTGTGTTTTGTGCAGTAATGAGAAGCAGTTTAAGCCTCTGGAGAGCCCACCAGAGCTGCAGTGATACGAGTGTGAATTTGCTGGCAGTGGGAAAGTCATTCTGTGAGACAGTCAGTCCTATTGCATCCAGTCACCATCAGAGAGAAGGAGTGCCATGTGTAATGGACACTGACTCGTGGTGCATGGCAGAATTATACTCTGATAAGGTTTAATTTTATTTTTGCCATGGTGATTCGTTTCACTTTGTGAATGAAGTAGAACTGATAGAAGTTTCACAAGCACAGAAATTCTGCATGGACTGACTTTCCACTTTTCATCCTCATAATTTTCCTCTCTGGAGCAATTTTCACTGTGCCACACTGAAAGAAGGAATCTGCAGTACCATTCTAGTTTGACTCTGTCCCTCCTTCCCTACTCTTTCCCACGCCTGAAAGCACCCATCATTGGGGAAATACTGTGAGTTCACAGCCTCCCTGGAGGGGTTCCGATTCAAGACAAGCTGTGCAGGAGCCAGGAGAAAAATCAGTACTGGCTCTGCCCTTTCTAAGCAGTCCTCTTTCGTTTTTCCCCTTTGTTGTATCTGTTCTGTATGGTACTACCCTGTGCACGCCTGCTGAAATCCTAATCAAAACTTATCGCGCATGAAATTCACTTATAAAATATTAGGTGCTCAACTGGGTATGCAACTAGATTCTTTGCCTGCACACATCAGAAAAAAGCCTGGGGTCTGAGAAAGATTTTGTTCAGTTTTGATGATTTCCATCAGAAAAAGGCTGTGTTTCTTACAGTGGTAGATGATAGAAAACTACCTTCCTTCAGCATCAATCCTTTACTTTCTTGTGCTCCAGTTCCTGCCCAGCTGCTGCAGATGACATGTAGCCCAATAACTGCTGGGTGCCAGCCACAACACTGTGTTTAGGATTGGTTTTTAATAGGAACTGGAGTCGTTGCTCTCCCTTCCTACTGTGTGTCACCTGTAAAACATGACCAAGAAAAAGCTGACTTTTTCCATTTTATTAGTCGATGACCCACAGAGCTCCCTGGAGCATCATTTGTATTTGAATTTTATCATCCAGACAAATCTTTCTCTTACATTTCAGCTGCTTGTCCATTGAGTATGTTGTGTTCTGTAATTGCTAGTTACTGCAGTGCAGCAGGGTCAGGTTGTACTTTTGACACATAGAACTTCTAATCCCTTACAGTGCCCCTTAAAACCAATGCAGCACTCAAGGGAAGTAGTGGTAAGCACTGGAGGTCCAGATAATTGGTTCTAACCAGTGTGCTTAAAACTTCTCAAGCCTTATCTCAGGAAAAAGTATGAAAGCACTGACACCTCCATGTCTTCTTGAGTTTTCAGTGTGCTTTCCTTGAGATCCCCTGTGCACCACAGTCACAGGTGTTACATCCCTTCTCACCAGTACTCTCCTCAAACTGCAGCCTTTGGGGCTAGAAGCACTGCTACAATGAACAGCACATGGCAATGATGGAGACAAGAAATAAATTTTTAATTTTGATGCTTACACTCTGCTTACAGAAATGGCAGCAATTTGCAGAAATAACCTAACCAAATGCATGTAAATTCTTCCCAGTCCCCCACAATTGTGAATGATGAGTCAGACTTAGCAGTGTTGCTGTCACTCCTCAGAGAAGGTCTTCAGGTTTCATAGGCTTTCTTTTGTCCCAAGGGTAATATTCTGTAGGCTGGCAATGGTAGAAGGACCTGCCTTTCCACCTGTAAAGAATGGCAGGAAGAGGGTAGAGAGGGACATTCATTTAAAGGAGATGCTAGATGGTGGAAAAAAGAGATAGGGAGTGTGATTCATTTAATGAGGCTGTCCAGATCTGTTCAGAGGAAATGACTGAACACACAAGGAAGGTACTGTGCCTTGAGAAGTGTTTTAGAGTAGTGTGTGCTGGAGAGATGCACTCAAAGCAAATCCAACTTGATCACTCTAAAGCTTTCCTGGAGACGGGCATGTGCTCATCTCTGTCTGCCCAGGTCTGCCTGGGACCAAGCAGGCTGTGCTGCTGCTCCGCACAAATGTGAATAGGAACAGAAACAATAAGATGGTGAAAATGCATATCCAACTCTGCAAAAATAATGTCCAGGGGAATTATTGCCGTGCACCTCTCCAAAAAAGGACTTAGTCTCAATTAAAAAATGCCTGTTGAAAAAGAATTAATCAAATCTAATTATTTATAAAGTTAGATTATAAATCTCTGTGGAGGTTTGAACACATAAAAATCTATTGTAAGATATGTGTTTGACTGGCTTCACTCCAACTAACACCACTTTTCTAACATTCACCTAAGATTATTGTTCTCTGTGTGACTTTCTCTCTCAACAATATTCCTTTTTCATAACTTTTGCTATCTAAAATTTAAGTGCTCAGTTTAAGCAAGTCATCAGTCTCCTAAGGACCTTTTTAAATTCGTAAAGTTATCCTCTACAGATGCCTTAATCCCACCTATTTTACTGAGGACTCTTGAAAGGTTAGGCTATAACAGATACCAGTTTTTGAGGTAATAAAACTGGAAGAAAATGCTACTTTCCCTTTTCTCAGGTATATTTATTTCTCTTATGGTGTTATGAGTGTTCTCTGTAATGTGTTGGGTTTTGTGCTTTGTTATATAAACCCCTCTGGGACAACTAGTTTATCTGGAAGCACGAGATTTGGGGAGATAGTCCTGGATAGCTGAGTGAAATAATAATCTTTTTCCAAAGGAAAGTGAACTTTCCAGAAAAAGGAAAGTTTAAATACATTGCAGTTACTGTCTGTGCTTTCGTGGTTGACCTGCCTGTTCACAGAATGGCAGAAGGACAATGTGGCTGAGGTAGGAAGGCACCTCTGAAGCTCATCCAGTCTGTCCACAGAGGGTTAAAAAAACAGATTGTTCAGTCTCTTTTCCAGTGAAATTTTGAATATCTTCAACCTTTATGAAGGAAAGAAAAACTTTTTTTTCAAGGATATGTACACTACTAGAATGCCATCTGAGCTGACAGCCACCAAATTTCTTCCACTGACCTTTTTTTATATGTTTTCCTCCATTCTACTTTTATGTTGGATGGGACCTTCATCTAACACTGTATTCAGTGGCAGGGACACACTTAAAATGTTGTTAATTAATGTATCATGCACTGAGCAGATCTTTGCCTATGAGCTGCAGCTCCCTGCTGGGTTCTGTTTTGATTTTGGAATTAATTTAGAGCTCATGTCATGAAAAATATTAGAACATCCAAACCAAAACTAAATTTTATTTAACAACATTTATGATAACTTTTCAAAGCAGTATGAAAAATTAAGAAATATATTTTATTTTTCCATGCCCTAGGGAAAGTAATTATGTTAATTTCATCTTGTGTATGACATCAGTTATAACTTATCAAAGACTGATATTTGTGTGCCCACCTTCAGACACAATGAAATTTTATTTAATAATATTTGCACCACAAAACATAACTTGTACTAATTTGGTTTTTAAAATTATATATTCAGCTTCAAAGTGAGGTTACTATTAAAGTAAGGTTACTAATATTGCAGCACTATAATAAAACCCAGCAAATATAAGTGTACATCTTCCTTATTCATAGAGTCGAATTAGAAATCTCTTTATTGGTATCAGGCCTAAGATGTCCCTGTAGTCCATAAGGGTTATCATTTGGAACTTCACTTTTCTTTACAGTAATAATTGCATTCAAACATACATTGGTTTATTTTTGTTATGAAATATTGACAGCTATTTAAAGGACTTCGTCAACCATGTTGAAATAAGGAATGTTTTCTTCTAGTTGAAGGCACATGGAAGTACCACATAATGCAGAAGACAATGGAGTGCTATAACTGGAGCATTAGGCTTTTGAATCCAGCCCCAGAGCTGAATCATATATTGGTTTTAGAGAGAAATTGCTTAACATGTCTGTCTTCTGTCTTCTTCCTCTTTTAACAGTCCCTCTGATTTCAATGTACTGACTCATAACATCACAACCTACTTCAAACAAACCCTGTCAAGTTGTAAAACATTGCAAATATAACTAGATATATGGAAGAAGCAGTACCCTCTCAGCATGACCCCCAAAGCAGATTTGATCATTGGCACTGGTGCTACTTAATGAGTAATGTGATATGAATTGAGACGCAGTTGCCATTTCCACATTAGGATTGCTATTTGCAAAATCTCTTCATTTGCCTCGAGGCTTGTCTTGGCAATCCATAGAAATACTTGTTCAGTTGATGAAGCTCCCTGTGCTGCCAAGAGAGAGACATTACACAGTAAACAAAGCACCTTGTTTAATTTAGGCAGTAAGAGTAGGGTGAATTCAACTTAAGAGGTGTCTTGCATCTTAAAGAAGGAGCCTCATAATGCTTATCTAACTTTTAGATGTTTAAAGTGAGCTGATATGAATCACTGACTCTAAAATATAAAATAGATGAATAGATGAAATATTATGGTTCTTTTCTATTGATCATGATCACAGATTTTTTTTTTCCAAACAGAAAAGATGCAATATTGTTTTCAAGCTTTGTCTTCCAGCAGAGACAGTATTCCATCTATTGCATATAGCAATTACAAATGAATTTAAACATGACAGCTCAAGTTGCATTTTCTCTCAAAATTGCGGTGTGGAGGAACACTCTTATCTGTATGGGCATCACAGCACAGGACCAGCAAGCTGCTCATGAGACCCTCAGTGGGTTCTGCTCTGTGACAAGGGTGTCTGGGTCTTGATAATTCTTGTCAGATATTTGTTTAATCAGTTCTCAAGAATGCCCAGTGCCAGAGCCTCAGTAGCTTCTCCAGGTTGATTTCAGTGCTGTACGATACTTGACACCAGAAATATTTTGCTAGTATTTATTATAATCCTTCATGCTAATTCATATCAATTCCTTCTTCCACAATCCACCACTGGCAGGGCAAATTATTTTATTTCTCCTTTCAGCAGCCTTTCATGTATTTGAATAATGTTGCAGGGCTCTTCAACATGCTTTAATTTAAATGACCTTCCAAGCTTTCTTTATAGATCACGAGTTCCTGACTTCTTCATTGTTCTTCTAAGGACTCTGCTCAGCTGGTCCACAACTTTCTTGAAGGACAATGCCTGAAACTAGAGAGGGATTAGTCCTTTCTAATGTTGATCAGAGAGAAGGGATTACTTCAAGTGTTTTGCACACTGTATATGTTTTATATATTCCAGTACAATGTCAATGTTTTTCCTAGGCTTGTATATGAAAATGGAAAAATGCAAAGACTATGATGCTGATAAAGCTACAATAATGGAAAAAGTGGCCTCATTTTTCTGAGACAATTTATTTTTGTGGTATCAGGAGCTATCTAGCAGCTAATGCAGATATTAATAGACAGATATATTTAAAAAATGCAGCCATGAAATTTCTGTTTCAGAAACAAGTTTAGAGTTTTGACAGTTGACATCTGTCCTTTGGTTGTGATTACTTGACAATGGAACCAAACAGGTTTGCTTTCTTTCCCCCCATATAGTAGTCCTAAGCATTAGGAATTCAAGCATGCCCTCGCTGTTCTGCTTGGTATCTTGAACTGTGACTTGGGCTCCCTTCCTGAATGGAAGTGCACTGCTGCCATGACTACTGCTGCCAGGCAAGCTTGGCTTTAGTGGGTCATTTATAATGGCAGTAAAAAACTCAGTCTAAATGAGATGAAGCACTTGTGAAGTATCTAACTGGTAAATAACAAGTAAGTATCAACATGAGCTCAGCATGACCCAGAAATGTGCATTTGTAGTTTGGAAAGCCAGCTGTATCCTGGGCTGCATCCAAAGTAGCGTGGCCAGCTGCCTGAAGGAGGGGATCTTGCCCCTCTATTCCTCTTTAGTGAGATTCCCACTGGCAGTGCTGCTTCCAGGTCTGGGGCCCTTGCAGTGTAAGGACAAGGACCTGTTGAAGAGAGTCCAGAGGGCCATGAAGACGATCAGAGGGCTGGACTCTGAGCACTTCCCCATGAAGACAGGTTGAGAAAATTTGAGCTCTTCAGTCTGGAGAAGAAAACACTCCAGAGAGAGCTTACAGAAGCCTTCCAGTACCTGAAGAGGGCTGAAAGAAAGCTGGAGAGAGATTTTTTTACATAGGCATGTAGTGCTAAGTCATTGAATAGGAAACTGAAAGAGGGTCAGTTTAGATGAGAGATTAGGAAGAAATTCTTTACTGTGAGGTATGTGAGGCACTGGCACAGGTTGCCCAGAGAAGCTGAGGCTTCCCATTCCTGGAAGTGGTCAAGCCCAGGTCAGATGGGGCACTGAGCAAGCTGGTTTAGTGGCAGGTGTCCCTACCTGTGCCAAGGGAGCTGAAGGCAGATGATGTTTAAGGTCTCTTCTGACCCAAACTATTCTATGATCAAGTCAGAAGCCCTTCAACCTTTCTCTGTTCTGTAGACAGTATTTTTGACCTTTGATGGATAAAGGAAGAATCAGTTGTAGAGTCCACCCTTTAGGTACTACACATTTCAGTTCCATCTGTCTACACAAATGCCCTGGAGTCTGGAGCTGCTAGAGCTGCTGTGGTTGCAGGCACTCCACGGCCAATGGAGTTTGAATGTGGTGCTACTATGGCTACTGCTTCTTCCTGGGCTCATGAGAGTGGACATAATGGCATACTGTCTTCTCCTTGATTAATGAAGCCTTCCAAGGCATGTTGCCTCTGTTGTGTGTGCTTCCCAACAGAAAACAAAATTGTCAAGTCCATATTTTGAGTTTTAAAACTATTTTTTGAAGCATGGTTATGTGCTTGGTAACTAAAACCCCTGCATTTTAAATAAATAAATGCATTAATCCCAGCCCATTCATCTCTTCATATCCACATGCCATTTAGTTGCCAGTGATTTGACAAAACTAAGGCCAAATCTCTATTTTTAATTGTGTGGGTACATACAGATCAATATACTATATTATGGTTTATATTTATAATAATAAATGATGAGGATAATGTTTACATATTTACAAAAGTCTATTTTGTGCAGGTAATGGACTATATATTCAAAAACCTGTAGATAGTATGGAAAACTAGTACTGATAAAGGCATAAGCTACAGAATAAAATAAATAGATAAGTTTTACCATTATTTGCCAAACCTGACATTTTTCATGAGTTCTCTATATGGTGTCTAGCTCTTAAGATGATTTTAATACAATTCAGAAAGTACATTCTACCTTTGAATATTGTCTGTATGGTTCTTCAAGACCTGTCACTGTAGATGTGGTTGTCAGGGCTCTTTTTAAAATGAATACTTTAACCCAGGTTAATTCACTAACATTCAGCTTACTATATGAAGAGAATACCTAGAGTAAAATTTTACTTGACATAGTTCAGAAAGATACTGGGGTTATATTTGATTGAAAAAAATTCATGCTGCAGTAATGGTAATTTGATGTGTCTTTTACTCCTGAATTTATTTTCCTAAGCAAGACAAGATTTTCTAAAACTAGATGTTATTTTCCTATTTAGATAAATTATTTAAAACTGCCTTGAATTTAATTTGTGTTTGGAGCTCATTTCAACACATTCGTGTTCTAAGGCAACTTTTGTAAGACTTTGTTCTGATGATGTGCATTTAACGGGGTTCCAGCTGGCAGCTGGACACTTTTGAACCCTCAGCAAGATTCAGCCTCTGTGGAACCTCAGTGGTGAAGTGTTGGAGTGCAACACATCCTTTTCTAACTCATTAACAGAGTTCAGAAGGTTTCAATAGAGAGCTCCTGTCAGCAAGGAAGTCTGAATTTGCTGTAATGCTCATTTGCTGCAGGCTCTGTCTGTTGATGACAAAATTATTCTTTTATGCATAAAAAAAAGAAAAATATAAGTAACCCATGAGGCAAGCATAGCCGTTTAAGGCATACATCTTGCATCAGTGTAGGGATTGGAGCTCTGCTGTGCCAGTGTGCTGTCTGCATTCCAGGAGCTTGGGGCTCTTTGCTTGGGCAATATATAATCTATGTGTCCATGGGTGTACATTATTACTCATGTGCACTAGACTGAAGGAATATTTCATCAGATCTGCTGTTTCTGAACTTAAAACTGATGGGAATAAGCATTTATTTTTAATAATGAATCTCTTTACATATGTCATTTTTATGGTAAATACAAATCCATTTTACACAGAGGTTTGAGCATACTCTTCAACAGAAATATACAAGAGAGCAAATTCAGGTCTTACATTCAGAGATGCCATTCTTGAACAAATCAAAGTGTCTTAAAGTGCATGATACAAAAATGCTTTTGTTTTCTTTAAAAAACAGACAAAAATCCTAAAAACTACCACATCGAGTATTAAAAAAAAAACCAACTATCAAGGAAAGCAAAGCTTTCTACGCCTGTGAAAGGCAAATAGTTTTCTCTAATATATACACAGGTTGAGAAACCAGTCAAATTGCTGTTCCACCTCTTGATTCTCATTGTTAATACCCTGGAGCAGTCAGTACTTAGTCTGAAGCAGCAAACCTTAAGTCAGTGATCTCCTACAAGGTTTTTCAGAGTTCAGGATACACTGTGGTGCTCAAGGAGGTTGGGAGGTCAGTGGAAGAGGCAAGGCGGAGGGAAGGCTGTGTGTTGGAACCCCAAAGCCTGGGAGTTTTGAACTTTCTGTGCTTTCTGGTACTGATCCTCAAAAGAACACTGCTTTTGACTTGAGCCTTTGGAGAAGGCTTCCAGATTTGGGTGATGGAGTTGGAGTCACTGGTGTATAGTTTGAATGGAAGTGTGTAATATCACATTGTGAAGGGTTTGGAATTTGGGGATTTGGAATATACTAATAGGTATGGGACAAGATGGAAGTTTTGGGAGTTGGCTCTTCTTCCTTCTTGTTCCTTCATAGTTTTAGGTAGTAGTTTTTGGTTGGACAGAAAATCCTGCAATGTGGGTCACAGGTGTTTGGTCATTGGGTCAAAAGTATAAATAATATAGATGTTAGGTTTTAATTGGATAGTTAAGCCTTAAAAACCTCGTAACAGGCAAGATTCAGCTCAATTTTCTTGCTTTTAGCTTGACAGCTAGAAGTGTTGTAGAACACACTGTACTGTAGATAAGAATTAATAAACAACTGACTCCAGAAATGAAAATCCATCTCTCGTGCTTCAATCATGACTCTGACTGAAGGCAGAGGAAGAAAGAAGATAACCACTAATATGTGGTGCCACTAATAGCTGTGATGTCCGGGCATCTTTGAGTTTGCACAGTGGCAGAGTCCCCTGAGGGCAGTGCAGACCTGGTGGTGTTGATGTTTTCTGCATAACTGACCTCATTTTCCTTCTTCTCTCTGTGTCCAGGCTGGGACTGCAGCATCCCTCTGCTGACACAGGGGGACTCCTTGCCTTCCAAGTTTATGCAGTGAGGCAAGGGGAAGAATACAAAGATTCTTACCCTCGGGTCTTCTGCTGTAATCTGGCTGAATTATATGAAATGTGACTCAGTTTTCCTCCAGATAAATAGTATTTCAAGGAATAATTTTTGGGTGGTTATGTGTTTGTTTGGTTTTCTTGGTGGGGTGGGGTTTCTAAGGGATCTTAAATTACTTTTCAGTCAGGATTATCAGAGACATTTAAAATAGTAAAAAGTTGTACTAGTTGCAACTTTAATGAAATTATTGGTGTTTCAGAATATCGACATCTAAAATAAAGTGTTCTTGTTCAAGATATCCTGCTATTTTTTTTTTTTTTTTCTGAAGGAAGAAACTGAAGACAAAACACATCTCATTTCTTCTGTGAGCTGCAATGCTGGGGTGTTTTTTTCTAAAGTCTTCTTTTAGCTTTCAGGGACATAGTAGCTATGGCAAGTAATCTGCTCTTTTATGCTTCCATTGCCTCTGACTGACATATGTGTCCTGCAGTGCTGTCTTCGGTTTTGCCCTCACACTGCTGATGGCAGACAGAGACAGACTTTAACAGCAGTGCTGTATTAGCATTTACCACAAAACAGCATAAACATAGATTATTAACAACCTTTCCATTTGATAGGCCTTTAAGTGAAATGGGGCCTTTTCTTTGGACTTCCTCTACCACTCATTTCCTCAGAAATCCTAACACCATGAGATAAAATTTAAGTCCTTTTTCTTGTGAAATCTTGCAAAGGTATAATTGCAAAGTTGAAAATGTGATTGAGGAGAAGCTAGTTACACTGTGGTTGCATGCCCTCTAGCTGAGGAAATTGTCCTTTTCATCTCATGTTCACACAAGCCCCTTCCTCTGGAGATTTAAATTTGCAAATTTCAGGATGTCTTAACTACTGTATTATCCTGTATTGTGCTTACACCACCTTCCACTGACTCTCTGCCACTTTATGGAGGCTAAATATTCTCCAAGACAATAAAAAACCATAAGTGCTACTTGATTAAAGTACATTCCTGAGAAAAGAGAGACCTTGATTCTTAATTCTGCTCTGAATCAAAACGTGGGCTTGAGCCAAGATTTGTCACCTTCCAGGAAAGTGCTCAGGAAAGTGCTTTAATACTGAGCAATTTTCCTTCTCACTGGCTTAATGAATATTTAAATAGTCCATACAAGATGGAACAGAATCAGTGGGAGAGACTGTGAACAAACCTCTCTAAAATATCTTACAATGTTGTAGCTAGGTCGTTGTTGAGGAGACGTGGCTTCAGATCCTGTCACAAAAAAAAATTGCATCTGCCTCCTAGATTGTGAGTGAATATGTTTCTGTTTCCTTAGCTTGCTTTTTGTCTCCCTCCCTCCCTCCTTCTCCCACAAGTGGCACCAAATAAAATGTTTGGAATGCAGAGAAATTAGAAATTAGTAACTTTGAATATTTCAAATATGAATTCTCTTGCCACTGCTACAGAGGACAAATTTTATCTTCATCCACATGAAGGACAAAAAGGAAGCAGAGGGATAGCTGATGTGATTTCCTAAAGGGTTATGTCAGTTTATGAGGCATTAGATTATACACAGAAAGGTGATTTTTTAACACTAGGACATGGAAGCTCATTTTTCATAAAGGGTACACAAAGATGAAGCAGATTGGGCTTTCTGGGCAGTTTAAGATTACATAAGTTGCACTGAGGCTGAACAACCTCATCCTCTTTAGCCTTGGCATGATGTCTTCTGCTCTGACATTAGTCATCCCACAAATGTAGTTTGAATATGACTGATTCAGTAGTCAGAGAGAAAAGCAGTTTTTTTTTTGTTTTGTTTTGTTTTGGTTTTGGTTTTGGTTTTTTTTTGGCTTGTTTGTTTCTTTTCCTCTGTACTATTTCCATGCCGGTTCACCAGTCTCGTCCACTCACTGGCTGTCAAAATTCCTAGAGCCTTTTGGCAGATTTGCTGCCTTAGACTTGCTTCAGTTAGACACACAGCTAGAAGGTGAGGGATAAAAGAAGAAAGTAATTTTTAAAGAAATAAATGGATGCCAAGAATGGACAGTTGATGCTGGTAGAACTGCATTATAAGGCAGAGACCTCTGTACATCCATCTGTGAAAACCTTTAAAAAAGGCTGTACATTCCCTTTTCTTTTGTGTTGTAACTGTATGGCTTGCTTTATTTGCATAAACCTTAAGTCAGACTAAAATTAGACATTATTACACTTTCCTTGCTAGAAGTCATGAATTTGTTTAACTGCAGCTGTTCTGCCCAGGTAAAGCAGATCCCTATGATAAGCTGACCAAAATTAAGTTTGCCTTTCACATCCCTATTCACCATAGTGGAATCATTCAGACTTTACCTTCCTAACAGGTCAGTCCTGAAGAGACATATTTTAGAGGGTTAAACTTACTTTTTAACTTTGCATAATTGAAATGATTCACTACAATGGTTCTACTAGGATTCATAGTTTTTGCAGCTAATGCATCTTTGGGAAGATAAATGCAATGCTTCAGTGTCTCTGTTCACACAGTTTTATAGCTTAATCAATGATGAGCAGTGTGAGATGCATAATATTGTTATTTCTTAAATTATTCAATTATTATTTTTCACATTCTTCTAGTACTTTTTTCACTCAGACTTTAACATCTATACATGAACAGTAGCAACTGTTGCTATGGTATTGCTCTTGCTTATGAAAGGACATTGTCAACCATAAACTGTATTTCTAACCTTCTCAGCTATTAAAGGAGGCAACACCTCTTTTCTTTCTGCTGAAATTGTATTATGTCTCATGATGAATATTGTTAATTTGATTTTCAGGGCTAGAGTGATTCCAGAACTGATGAATCTATTTGCATAAAAAACTCAGTCTTGTTCCTGTCATGGATGGGCTGTGTTCATTATTAAAATAATGAGTTTTGGAGGAGTCATTCAGTATTAAAGAATCTCTTCCTATACTCTTTCTGCCATGCCTCTTTGTTCTTTGTATTGTGATGGCAGGCACAGCAAGCTGGATGTTGGCTGCACACTCAGGATGAGTCTCTCTATAAAACAAAAGGACTCACAACCAGATTCCTACCTCTGATGATTCTCTACCAGCACAGAAAATTTCCAGTATTTGGACAATCATATTGGAGTTTTGTTTTGTTTTGGTTTTTTTTTTGTTTTTTTTTTTTTTGTTTAAAATACCAAGATAACAAAATGCCCTTTGAAACAGAATAAACATATTACAAAAATGTTGACCTTAAGAAAAAAACCCCAATATTCTAAAAGTCTACTAGGACTTCTGTTCTTGTTGAAGGCTTTATTTTGCAGAAAAAAACCCAAAAGAAAAGAATGAAATCTTTCACTTAGAAATTGTTTTGTTTTCTTTATATAATGTGTCCTTTTCCCAGTGCATTCAATAATAAAATGGATAATTATCTATAACATCAAAATACCTCCATACTTTTGGACTTCATAGAGCAGACCATAATGCGTGGACAGAAATGGGAACAAACTTGAACAGAAGGAATTTAATAGTTACTAAAGCTTGGGGCCAGATTGAACTGTTAGGCATGTGAGCATAAATCTGGAGTTATGCTCTCAAGAGTAATCAGATTACTCCAGATTTATGCTTGGCTACCTGAGATCAGCATCTGGCCAAGGATATTTTCTGTAAGTACATTGTTGTAATTTCTACTGTCAGTAAAAAATATCAAAAATGTCAGACTCTCCAGGTTTTGATAAATACCTTGAACAACTGTAAGTCTTTTAATCAAGCATTTGCTATTTTAAATTAAAAGGGACAGAGCTGCATGGCAGATTCAGTCTGCTTTTAATTTCTATCAAGCTCTATCACACACACTGAAACAATTCGAAACAATGTCTAATGCTGAGCTAGAACCTTTCACCCTCCTTTCCCCATCATGATTATTTTCTATTACCTTTACATAAAAGGGGGAACAGCAATTGTATGGAGATTGATATACAGAGAGAAGCACTTTTTCTGCAGTTAACCATTGTGTGTGCATACTATTTACTGGACTAGTCTAATAGTATGTCTGCAGCATCATCTGAAATGATTGGTTTAATTCATTAAAATGTCCTTAATACATTAAAAATTAATTCTTTAAGCAATTTAAACACAGCAATTTCCTAGCTGTATTTCCAGGTAAACTCTACATTTGCAGTTGTATTCCTCCCTTATAAAGAAAATCCCCACTGGGGGGTTTTCATACCAACAGAATCATATTAGGACAGAGCTTTTGTGTCCTCAAGCTGATGAATATTTCCATGGCCTCTTTATTCTCTTTTATTTTGACACTAGAATTTGTGTTCAGTTTCAGGAATTAACCAAAGTCTTGCTCTGATTTTCTTCCTAATACAAACATTATGTTCCCTAAAATCTTAGTCCTGTCAAAGGCATTTCTTTCTGTAGGCTAGCCTTCATTTATTTTTTTCATTATTTTAACTTGATTTTCCTAAGAGCGAAACTTTCTTGCAGCTTTTTCACTCTATGTAGCAAACAATGACTCTCTTATCATCCATGATAATTGTGTTTCTCTTTTTTAATACACAAGCAGGGGAAAAAATTTCCTCTCTTCTAGACTTCCTCATCTAGGAATACAAAATTAAAAAAAAAATATTTTTTGGGAAATATTCCCAAACTATAGAAATTTCTTTGGGCAAACTGATGACTAATAACAAATTCAGGTAAAAATATTGGATTGCAAAATTTCTAGTACATGCTGTATGGTTTTTGCATCTCTAAAAAAGGGATGGTTCATGGTCCTTGAAAGTTTGCTTCAGGTTACTGATCATAAAGTGGAATTTTAAAAGGGAAATTACCAGCTTAGGAACCTTGGGAATCTTCTTAGGAAAAATTACCTTCCTGAGGACTGCTGAAGAAATTGTGGGAGGATGCAGAAGGAAAAAGGCCTCACTTTATATATGTACAAGAATAAAATTTAAGTAAAGGCTAAAATGGAAATTGATATCTGAAACAAACGTGTAGGTAAAAAGGAAATTTATTAAGAAAGGGTCCTGATGTTTGACTTTGGAAAGGGTCCTGGAGATGGTAGTGAGAGTATTTTAGTGGAGCAGAAATCCTGGAAGCAAAGCTGGAAGGCAGCACATGAAGAAGAGGAAGCTCGTGCATTTGTTGTAGACAGTGAGTCTCATGATTTGAGACTGGGGGGGAAATCAGTGGTTTCCATCTGGTTTCTCTATTTGAGAAAGGAGTCAGAAAGGAGTACAGAAACTGGGGAATTTTCCAAAACAGAAAAAGGAAATGTAAGACAGTGAAAGACTGAGACTGGTGATGAAGGGCAATATAAGGAAAGAAGTCAAACCGATGACTGGGGCAGAAGAGAGAGTTAAATATCTAGTGCAGAGTTGAAAATTACTTATAATTGCAGAGACCTGCCAGGACACGACTGAAACATATGGTGTTCCCAACTAGTCAAGTCTGAGGTGCAGTTCCTCCTTACACCAAGAGGATCAGCTCTTAGGTTTATTGTTATCATCATGACAGAGATATGCAGTGTTTCTTTTAAACATACTCTCACCGAGGAATTAGTTAGTTTTGACAGAAGCCAATTTGACAGTGGTACTCAAGTGAATATGATAGTCAAAAGGGAAACAATGCCAACAGACAGAGCAGGATTATTCTTTTTGCAAAGCACTAGATAAACGTGTTCATTGGATCATAGGATGAATCAGGAAGTCTGCAAACTCTTGGATGCAAAAGCAAAGCATATTATACCTCACTGCCATGCTGTACAAAACCTGAATATTTTAGCAGTCTGTTTGCAAGAAGATGAATTAATGATTGGCAGAGAAACAAGTAACACAGAAAAATAATTCCGATAACTAAAGGATCAAAGCAATTTGGCTCTGGTGAGGCAAACAAATAATTTAAAATTTGGAGGGGAAAAGGAGGATAAGAAATAAGGACAAACCCGAACATTAACTTGGAGCAAAACTAGCAAAATAGGTTCTTTTTTCTCTGGCTCTTTTCTCTCTTCAATTTGTAACTTGGTTGAGGGAGACTTCAAGGTTTATTTAATTTACTTTGTCTGAGAGAAATCAAGGATACTACGTAAGTAAAAGCCTTTCAATATGGGGTTGTTTTATCTACAGGTTATTTTTTCTATTCACAACTGAAATGGAGCGAAAGTGCAGTTGAAATTTCTTATATATGTAATAATTGCACATTAAAAAGTTAGTGTCAAGGAATGTCAAGAAGAAGTAACAGTTGATAATAATGCAAAACAGATTCCCATCAAATTTAGTTTTTTGGTAAGAGAACTGTGAATGACATTGCAGTTAAAAATCAATATGATTACCGTGATCTCTGTTTTCAGACAGATAAAGCTTTCTCAGCTTTTTCAAAAGCTTTTTCACTTCTGAGAAAGAGATATGTAGTAGAAATTCAAGTATGAGCTGACATGAAGCACACTGTAGATGCATCTCCCATTCAAAAATATTGTCGTGCACAATTCATGGTTCCAAACTTCTCTCTTTGAAGAACACTGGATGATTTTGTCCTGCTGTCCTTCAGTTCCATCTTAATTCCTGTCATGGGAAAATGGCACTGTTGAGTCATTGATACTTTTTGTATTTCTGTTGAGAGAGCTGTTTTCCTATCATTCCTTCCTTTCACCATTAGTTTGCACCTTAGAAAAATGCACCATTCTGCTTTCATTTCTGTGCAATCAAGAGATTTCTAGGCAAAACAAATACTTTCTAATTTTAAACTCTGTGCGTTGCAATGGAATTATTCTATTGACTGAATGTCTCAGCTGCGGTGTGTTGGGGAGGGCTGCACCCTTGACTTATGGGTCACTGTTGTCTTAGGGCACGAGTCTTGAAAGAAACATCTCAGTTTTGTTTTGTACAAAAGATGAGCTGACTCTGACAGCATCCATTGGTCACCAGTGAGACCTCAGTGAGTCTGAATTCACCATCAGGTGAGTTGTGGCAGCACAGAAAAAAATGTGTCCCAGAAGAAGCCAGTAACCAAGTACATAACCCAAGTAGCAGGGAGTGATATTCTGGGGAAAGACACTCAGAATAGACCAAAATTACTTAATTAAAAAGCTAAAGTCCTCTTTTATACAGCATGATCAAAGTACTCTCAGCAGGTGGTGCTGGAGGGTGATTACCAAATCCCTCATGAGGATACTAGAGCAAATAACACATACAAAGAAATAGTAACACTGGTCTCGGCTGTAGATTTAACAGTGGCTATGAAACCTGGATTTCTTTCTGATAGGTATTTCTGTGCACAGAAATGTTAGCCCTTCTTGTATATTCTCCCTTAGTTGCTATTGCTAGAAAACTTTCTTTTTTTGTTTAGGAAAAAATAAAGCTCTTCCTAAAAGTGTGCTGACTTGCACTCCGTGTTGCAAGGGATTTTTGAAGCATTTCTCTATAACATGAAACAGAACTATTTGAATGTGAATCTGATTTTTTCCAAATTTGGGAGTATTTGGATCTCAGTTCTGCATAACTACATAGCGAAACATGGAACGACAGAAAGTTACTAAAATGAGACTTGTATTTTTTCCTTAAGCTGTCACAGATCAAATTACAAGTTATGAGTGGGAAGGAGGGGAGAGGGAAAAGAAAAACAGAACTATGATATTAAACCTTTGAAGAAAGTGGAGTGTTTCTGACAGAGAAAGTGGAAGAAGTTTAAAGACAAGTTAATGAAAAAAAAAAGATTATTGGGTGATACTTTCTCTCTCAGTATGTGCTTCAGTTGATCAAAAAATGACTTGCAGATAGAGGCTGTTAAGAAAATCAGTAATAGTGACCATAAAAAATTGATTTCTCAGATATAAAGAGTGGCTTTTGTCCAAAAATCAAATTGAATATTAAATTATAGAAAGCAACAATATAACAAGAAAATTGCCAGGATGTTCAGATGAGATAAGAGATAACAGAAAATTATTCGTTTAGAAAATGACAATAGTATATCGAAAAACACTTTTAAAAATACTGTTTTTAACGTCTACAGGAAACAAAAACGTATTTTAAGAAAATTGTCAGATTTTTCTGGCATAAGAATTTAATAATGGCTGGATAACAAAGACCTTGCACAAAGACTTATTTAAATTCCTAAGGCATAGATTTCATTTAAGGTGACTTAAACTTTCAGCTTTTAGTGTGGTTTTTTTGTTTTTTTGTTTTTTTTTTTTTTTTTTTTTTTTGCTTTACAATACCTGGAAGCAGATACACATGAAACAACAGCAGCACTTTGGGGCAGAGCTCAGAATGAGATTGAGCCCAGACCTGGTGAAGGTATGGTGAATGTCACAACTACAGCAGGCTGTGTGACTGGAATGAACCATCTCCTGACATGGACCAACAGATCTAAAGAGAGTGGTGTTGCCCCATCTAGCTGTAGCCACATTTGGATTTGTCTCTTTTTCCTTTGCCATTTAGCAGTTGCACCAGGATGGTCCTGGGGCTACATCTGAAGACTGGAGAATGGGGTTGATAAAGGAGGGCCAAAAGAAGCCTGTCACTGTAAATCTGCCTCTGACATCATAGCTGGGTGAGATTTAGGTACCTGAGATTCAGCTTCTACATGGCTGCTCTATGTCTAAGCTCCTTTTTTAATCAATGAAGATCCAGCCAACCTCTAGCAGAATATCTGCCCAGGTTTCTTTTTCTGCAATGAAGTTTCACTGTATGGATGTCAGCCTGGATACAGGGTCTTCTGTTTTGGATGGTTTGTGTCATGCTCTCTCAGTGTGTTGCTCATGTGAGTTTAATGCATGTAAACAAGGGACACTTTATGCCTTTAAACACAGTACAATGTTTAAAGGCATAAATCAGATTTTTATTTGTTGAATGTGTGCAATAGATAATCAGGATTAATGAGTTCCTAGGGTAGGCACTACTACGTTTTTCATCTGCACTAAGATGACAACAAGTTTTGCTGATCAGAAATCATAAGTCTGGAAGGGAAGAGTGGGCCTTTGGTGTTCACTGAATGCTCTGACCCTTGCTGTTTCTGAGTTGTCATCTTCTGACTCCCAGGTTTTTCACTAAAGCCTCTATATGTTTCCTGATGACAGATTTTCCCTTGAGTCGTGGTCTGTACACATTCACAGAGTTGTTCCTTATAACTTAGCAATATCTTCAGAAGTATGAGCTGGTCTTATGCAGTGGGGGTCTGTCAAAACTAGACCTGAGGAGCAGGTAGACAGACGGTTGAGGAGATAGGAAGAAGAAATAACCTGGGTGATCCAGAGGAAAAGGCAGGCTGACACTGGTCCTGTGGGGAATTGCACACTCTGTAGTATAAGCTGAAGGCAAGGCAGAACACTGGAAATGGGTTTTGGGTGTCAGGCAACTGAATTAAGTCCTACACAAGGTAGATGTAAATGCCCAGTGCACCTGCAGACACCTACATGTGGATGCTTAAATGTAGGGATCTGAATCTTGAAAGGATGCCTAGCTGAGAAGAGCCACCCAGAAGGTCAATAGCATAAATTGAGTGAGATGGATTTAGGCTATGGAGACTAAGAGTAGGATTTTTTGTGAAGAGCTTATACTCCAAAATCTAAATGTACCACTCTTGTCTGTCACATATAGACACTGTTTTACTTTATGTATGTCAGACTCTGCCTATTTCATTTATTCTGGCTATTCATACACCAGACTGGCATTTCCACAGGCTTTCTAGGATAATGGAGAGTCATTCTGATTTAGGCCATGTAAGATGATTTGCCTTCTCTTTCTGACTCTAGCAGCTGCTGTCTTCCATAGCTCTGGCTTAGCGGCTGTTTCTAGTCAAACTGTATTTTCTTCTTTATTTTGCAAAGATCTCTTCTTAGTATAAGACTATCTAGACTACCATTTATGATGCTTGCAGCTGCCAGTAAAAATCCACACCCAGTAAAATTCTGGGTGAATTGGATGTAGAGAAAGTGTGCAGGATGGACAAGATAGATGTATCAATTATGTTTTCATGTCAAATACAAAAAAGTGTGTTTGGGGCAGAAAACTAGAGGCATACTATAAGTCCCTACAACTGTGAATAGAAGAATATTCACATCAGAATTAAGGCTCAATGCATCTTTGCACGGAGTTGTGAGGAAACTGATAACCAGTATGTATTGGAGTTGACTAATTTTAATTTAATTAATTGCATAAGGGATTATTTATTTAAAAAAAAAATCATAAATTTAAGAGTAACTCTTTGTGGTTTTTGAGTTAATAACCTAAGGTAAGCCTTTGAATTATTTTATGTAGATTGCATAAATACTTAATAAAACACCCTGACATAGCTACATTTCTTGCAGCTGAATGGAAAACAGTAAGTACTGAAACAAAACAGCTTAAAAAGATGTAAAAAATAGTTCAGAGCCCGGACATTATTTCCACTGACTGCTAACAAGAAGAAAATTTAATTTTACACTGTCAGATAAGGTACAATATATAAAAAAATCATAGTACTAACTAAGCCTAGAGTATTTATGAATTGCTCAGTAAGTGATGGAGGAACCAGCTGTCTGAAAAACTCTTGCTGGTTTTGTTCCTTTCCAGTCTTTACTTTCATCTGCACAGGGAACAAGGGTGCAGGGGCTGTTTGTAAATGCTTTCATAGAACCAGGTGTGCTCATGTTTATGCTGAATCAAGCAAAGAGATGTGCCTGAAAGTCTGGAGTCCATGTGGGGGTTTCAGGAGCTTGGTATCAGTCTGACCAGGTGCTTCATTACGTTTTGCTAGTGCTTACACAGTATTGTCTGTGACTTGTTTTCTTTCTCCTCCCAGCAGCACTGCCTGTGTACTCAGGTTCCAGGGAGTGGAGCCTGTCCTTCAAGATACTTGTTTGTAAAATAGGCTTCCTCCCACCATGTCATACATGGCAGAGCCCTATTTACAGTACTTCACCCTCCCTTATTTGTGAGACTAATTATATTAGAGAGATAATGAACAGCAAGCAAGGAAAGAGGTTGTCATAACAAAGGAAGTATTTGGAGGTTTTCTGTCTTTTTAATTTCTGGGAAATAAAAAATCTTGATTGGAGGTACAGTGTGGTATAGTATAATTTTAATAAAACATCTTTACCTTGCTGCAGGTGAGGTTTTTTTCTTTTTACTTTGTGTTGGCCCACCAGAAACACTGATATTTCCGAGGCATCAGAAAAGAAAGCATGGCATTCCAAGCCATGTGTGGCCTTTTCTGGATGTATGCAAAGAAGATTTTAAAGGAAGCTAACATAGAAGGTCAGAAAAAAAAAAAGGCTATGTCTTATCATGAAGGTGAACCAGAAGCTGCCTGTGCCTGACAACCTATTGAGAATAATTCTTCAATATGGCTGATTTGAAAACTCTACATCACAGAAGAGCAGCTAAAATTTGGAAAGATGGTCATAGAGGTCAGAAGTGCAGCTTGACAGCTAAGTTGCAGACCTGTGACATTATTCTCCCCTGCCTGCCTCTCCTGAAGGTGGAGACCCACTGAAATGAAAGAAAGGATATTGTCACCTTTCCCACATTGCTGGAATAGATGATTGTCTGATACACAAGCCATGAAATATTATCTGGAGACCACTCTTAAAGAAATGAAAGGAATTTGAAACTCAGTCACAGATCTACATCTATAGACTGTCCCATCTCCTCTCAAATTGAGAGGATTGAGTCCTCTCAATCCTTGTGACATTATCCCAGAGGAAAGGCATTTGCAATCATGGAACTGATTTCTGGTGACTTACAATTCTTCCAAGTGTTATTTACAGAATAAATTGTTTGACTTGTAAGAGACACAGAAATCTAGTTTGATGTTGAAGTACAAAATGTGAAAGGGAGGCAATTAAGCACTGGGGGAAAGTTTTTAATTGAGAAAAACCCTTTGATTTTTCTTTGTAAGAAGTTCTATGGGCTGTGGCCATTTGTGATCAGGTCAAAGCAAAATGATTTAATCTGTGGGAGAAAGAATAGCATAAAGAGTATGTCATGGATGGATGTCACTTGTGATGAACTGATCATCCCTCCATCCCCCATCTCCCTGCACTGCTGGGGACAGTGATGTAGACATGGGAAGGAGGGAGGAGTAGGGGTAAGGTGTTTATAAGATTTATTTTACTGATTATCCTGAGCTGATTTTGCTGCTAATCAATTCAATTCATATCCTCAATTCCAGTCTGCTTTGCCCGAGGCGGTACTTGGTGAGTGATCTCTCCTGGTCCTTATCTCAGCTCATGAACCCTTTGTTATATTTTCTCTCCCATGTCCAGTTGTAGAGGGGATTGATGGAGTGGCTTTGGTGGGTGCCTGGCATCCAGCCAGGGTCAAAACACCTGCTCATTCATGCAAGTTTTTGTTTTGCTTTTCATTTTTATAGCCTAGCCATGGAGATTTGAAGGCTAAGTCTGCAAAACCCAGATATAGTCCAAGGCTTTTTGTTATATTAGAGAGAAAGCCGAGGGACAGTTGTAATTCAGATTTATTTTCCTCTGAGAGTAGAAGTAATGCAGTTACTACTTTTTAGTTCTATGAAATTTATGAAAGAACGAGTCTGTTTTGTCTTTCTGAACTATGTACTTGTCCTGAAGGTAAGGACTGCAGATTTTTTCAAAGTCAATCTCCTTAAAGCATGCAAACCCCATGCAACTGGTAAAAAACAAAACAAAACAAAACAAAACAAAACAAAAAAACCCCAAAAACCTTTAAAGACTTTTTTTACATTAGTACTCCTTTTGAGGAGTAATTTTGTTGCCAGCTTTTCTCCACAGCCAAAATAGTGAGGAAAATTACTTAAAAAGTCTAATAAAAGTGAAAGCTGAATTTCCCTTGAAATTTCTTACTTAATCAGCTGAGTACAAAGCCAATAAATACAATGGAACTAAAACCAGAGAAGCTGACAACACTTTGTTTTCACCATAGTTTGATCTTCTTGATTAGGTTTTTTATAACATCTTGTTTGCTGAGAAGTGTAAGGGCATGAAGAATTCACATTAAGAATTTAGGTTTTGTTTAAAATGAGCAAAAATTTGTTTCGCTTTTTTCCTCATGAATCCAGCAGGGAATGGCAAACTAACAGTAGACATTATTTATTTTCTAGGTATATATGAATCCTCTAAGACAAGTAACAAGGAGTTAGCCTTCAGATAGTCCCAAGCTGAAACTTTGGTCTGTATATGATTTTTGATAGAAAAAAAAAATAAAATGCACTTTTAGAGAGAGAAAATAAACAATTAATAGTAGAAGCAAAGGGATGGGAGTTCAGTGGTATCTGTTAGGTAAGAATGGATATATTCATGTGTAAATATAAAATAGATCAGAAAAGTATAATTTCATGAATTTTTCAAAATAATTTTATCTTATAGTGTAAATCATACATATGCACACATTTGCACACTTCTTAGAAATGGCATGTGCTTGAGCACTGAAGTTAATCTATTTTCTGACTAATTTTGGTCAGCAGTTGATCTTGAATTGCCCCTGATCCTCAGCTGAAAGTTTAATTATGTCAGTTTAACACTTCTTGTAGTGTTTTTGGAACTCAAAAGCCACAATGCTGGCTTGCACATAGACCTAGTTTTAGCTCCAGATTCTAGCTTCACTCAGCTCCTCTCTGAGTCAGTGTTTTGCTGCCCAAAAATGCAGATATGGCAATATACCTGCTCTGGTGGCACTTCAGTGAAAACAGGATGGTTTCTAAGTAGACCTGATGATCACACCAGTGTCTTTTCTGCTGCTTTATCTCACCCTCAGGACAGGCCAGCAGACAGGGATTCTCATGAATCAACAGTTTGCTATGGGTTACCCCTAGTACAAAAACATGAAATGAAATTGCCCAGATGGACAGCTGGCTAGCACCACATTTTGTTTATATTTGGCCAACATTGGGCTCTTCTCCAGTAACAGGGAAAACTGAAATAGTAAGATTTGTACTAAAAGATGTATAAAAAAGGGTTGAAAAATCCAGGCCACCCCAAGTCTTGGTAAAGGGGAAAGGGTATAAATTGCATTAATGTTGCTGTGCCTCTACAATAGTCATAGAGTCAAAAATAGTAAAAAATCATAATTTTGCAGTATTTTAAATCTTGGAATAGAGCCTAGTAAATTTCTAGTGAATTTTTAGTCAGAGCAAGTTACATTTTGAGGCTGTTTAACTTGCTAGGCTGATGAAATTCACAAACTGAGTTTACAGAAGAACTGTGCTTATTCTGATATCAGTGACCTCTCCTTTTTTCCAAGAGGTACAGCATGCACCTTTGAGGGAAGACTGTGAATGGAAATGGTTGGGATTATATATTTGCACCTTCAGTGATCTGAAGGATGAGGTGATAGCAGGGAAGAGAAGAAAGTGCAAGGACAAATGCCTCTATTGTAATTCAGCACAAGGTCCTATATTTAGATGTTCTGTGGATGGATTTGTTCATTGGAACATGCTAAGTAGATAATTAGAAAAGGGGTTTGTGTTGGCTATTTTTCTTCCTGCCAGTGGCCAGCACAGGCCCCTCAAATGCAGATTTATTGCCATTGCATAAAAACAACCTATACAGGGTATGATTGCCTGTACGTTTCAATTTCCAGCCTACTAGAAGAAAACTCTTGCAAGGGCTAAGTGGGATACTGCCACATGTTTGATGTTGATGTTACTCACTTGACTTTCTAACACTTTTTTAGCCTTGCTAAAATTTATGTTTTCAGTACTATGAACTGCCAATGGATTTCACAGTGTGATTGTACATTGTATGGAAAATTATTTTTGTATTGCGTTTCTCTTTCCTATCCAACTTTTCATTTCTATGACTGACTGATATTCTTGCATTCTAAACAAGGCAAATAGAAATTTCTAATAGATATTCTCTGTAGAAATAATAGCTTTGCATATTTTATCATGTTCATTTCTGTTCTCATTAGTGAAAAGACTTAAAATTTTAATTTAAATATTTAGTCATGTACTCTTTTTAGTTTGCATTTTGTATTCATGGAAAACTCACTTCTGCTCCATTAACCATGACACTAAGTGATAGTCCAACTGAGGGTGAAACACTGCCTGCTATTATTTTATTAGAACAATTTTGGAATTATTTTTTATCCCATTCTTCAATAATCTTGTTAAATATTTCCTTTGCCTCCAATTGCTGCGGCACACTGGGTGAAAGTCTTAATTAACTAGAGTGCAATGGCATTCATGTCTACTTTCTGACCTGCAATCATTGCTTTAAACCCTAAATGTTAAAATATTTCATTGTTTCACTTTTAATGTTTGTTTTTACTGGTATGGATGTTTATTTCTCATTATAATTCACTGCAGTTTTTCATGTCTTCTAAAGGCTTTTCATGCTGCTTTCTGATTCTAACAGAACTACTCTTATCTCATTACAAATTCAGCTGCCTCAGGTATTCCCTCTTGCCACATTCTAAAAAACTGCATGTGTATTAAATAACAAACTTGGTACAGAAGGTAAAGATACATCACCACAAAGTTATAATGAAGGAGGAAATATAATGTTGTTAATGTTGTTGAATCTTTTGATTTAATTAGAAGTTCCTACCCAGTCTTTTTATTTTTCTTTTTTTTTTCTTTTTTTTTTTTTTTTTTGGCTTTTAGCTCAAGACTACTTAGCCTTTCTAGTAACATTTTGTGGATCACTTGCAAAGGTTTATCAGGACAAAAAAAGCCTTCAAAACTTATTGACAGTAAGGAGATAGAATACATTAATAATTTCGGTTTAGGTCTCCCTCTCCTTTAGTTAGTATAAACAGAGGAAAAGGAAAAGAAAAAAAAAAAGGAAAAGGTAAAGATTAATTTTTTGATGAACAACTTAATATATCAATAAAACATTACACAAGTCAGTAAGTACTGTAAACAAATGAGTTGTTTTGGTGGGTTTGTAAATGCACATTTAAAAAGAAATGTGTGCATTGATCTTGTATATCACTGCATATCTATACCTTCTTACAAGTATGGTTTTGAATATGAAAATATGTCTATACTAGAAATATCTTCATCAAACCCATGACTAAGAATTGCACTTGTATTTATACTATATAAGGAAATCAAAATAGGCCAGTAAAATTTGTTTAGTTTGTTTTCAAATCCTTCTGCCACTCTTCTAAGGAAATGATAGCTAACTTCTCATGCTTCTTTTTGAAATTGGATATGAGTTTCTGGTACTAATGAAGTCAGCAAGAGTCAAGTTTCATTGATTTCATTTAGGTCATTGTTTCACTCTCAGCTTATAAAAAAGTAGCTTTTAATTTAAATAAATACTGTATTATCAGTAAATTTTTCTTTTGTTGTGAAGCAAAGAACATCAGTAGAGTAGATAAAGGGAGTATTACTAACTCCTGAAAAAGGGGGGACAGTTAATAAAAAAAAGTAGAGAAGATACTCTCTAAGAGATAAATGAATGAATTTATACATCTCTGTGTACACATATGTAGTTAGAAATGTTACCAGTATCTGAAATATAACAAACAAGAAAGCTAAGAAGACATAAACAAAGACATTAAAGGTACAAATACTTCCAAAGTATTTATTTTGGAGAAACCTCATTAGGAACTTCAGAGTGAGTAAGATTATGTGAACAGGGAATGAGAGAACATGCATTCCTTAGCAACTCTTGTTTTTTTCCTGTCTAACATTTTCTATAACGCAGAATCCTTAAAAAATATTAAGTAAATTGCATCTTTTCTTCAGGGGGCTGATAGCAATGTTAGTCTTACTTTAATTTGCTTTTTATATCATATGACAACATTTTTGAAGAGAATGAGAGGAAGTTAACAATCTCACATGTTGGCATGAGGTTTTAGAATAATACTAAATAAACATTTTTTTAAGAATATTATAATATAAATTAGGTTTGATGAAACAGAGAATGGGAAAAGGAGGCAAAAGAAGTGGGTAAATAGTAGAAGAGCAAAAACATAGACTAAAATATATGTGTGATGAATATACCTTGACACTGGGCAACTGTAAAGTTTTCTACACTGATAAATATGATTTATCTGTAGCATGTTCTTGTAAAAGGATCTAGGTGAATTGCCTAAAATACTGTACTAACATCACTATGTCTTCACAAGTTCCTAGTTATGAACATAGTGGCAATTTCTCCTTCTCTCTTTATTTTGATTGAATTCACTCAGAAGTGAGCATACTTTCTGCTATTCTAGCTTTATCGATGAGCACAGTTCCCAGGCTCCATCCTTATCCTGTGTGTAGATTTCCTATAACTAATGAGCTTTAGAAGAACTTTCTGATTAATTCTCATAACTTCTTAAAATTAGTCTAATTGATCATGCCTGCAAAGTCACTGCTTAAGTGCAACTGGGAAATGATTCAGCTGAAGCCTGAAGATTGCTTTGTGATTGTTTTTTTTTTAATACACACTCCGTTGTGTTGCAGATTTGATAAGAACAGAATTTCAAATAAATCTGCTCAGCATTTTCCTGGTCCTGAGGCTTTTCTCTGCTTGCACTTCCTTCGGGTCACGTATTTTTACAACTAAAGGGTATTTGCTGTGAATTGTTCCCATGACTCACAAGCTGCCCAAAAATACAGTAGCACTATGACAGGGGAGAAAAACCAAGAGAATCAATTGCACAGGATTGTATTGATCTATGAAAATAGCAGTGTTAGTAGAAACCCCTTTGAATTCTCCATGAAAGTGCACATCCCCCAAAGGCAGGAAACTTAGGATTTATGCAGTCCTACATATGGAAATCATACCAGGTCTTCAAGAGAAGAGAGAATCCAGTTTGATGGTGATTGACTTGGAAAGGAAACGTCTAAAAAAGGAGGTTACCTAAAGTAGACATTCAAGTAAACCTCCTTGCCAATATCTCAGATATTCTGAGAAAACTGGATCATAAAAGAAAAGACCTAGATCCTGTCGCCAACTGGTTTGGTAAAGCCTCTCTAGTAGTGATGCAAAGATGGAGCAGTCAAATGTAAAACATTTGAGGTTTACTAAAAGGAAAAATTCATATTATTCACATTCTGCTATGATTGTGATGTGTGTTCCACTAGAGGGAGAGGGGACCTAGGCTTTAGTACTTCTGCAGCACAGCAGCAGGATTGTGGAAAGGTTCATAAGGGACTTATACTAAAGGGAAAACCAGAGCAAGCTGCATATTTCCATCCCATCAGAGACCTGCAAGAAATTCCTCTGTGTGAAGTGGTGAGTGGAGGAAATCAACAGTTAAGCATGGTGGAAGGAAAAAAAGCCCAAAAAAATCTGAAAGTAAAATACATGATTTGGCCTGACCTGATGACATTGATTCTGGAACGATGAGCAATCTAGGATATAGGAACCTTGCAAGACCAAAGTTGGATTCTATCTAGTTTACCATAGCTAGAAGCAGAGTGCATTTCATTAAAGAAAGAGGACTGACAGAAGTAAAGAGAGTTTTCTACCATTTGAAAGTTTTAAGGGACAAAATTAATATGGCCCAGAAAAACCATTATGATAACAAGTGATTTGAAACATAAAGCTTGCTCAACTACCTCCACAGCAGCACAACCTGTTACAGAAATTAGGCAACGCCATGACTATTTTGTTTATCCCCTTTCTTATTTTCTGTGACTGTCTTGCTTACAGATTCGACGGGCTCACATCTTCTTCCTGAGATCAGAATCATTGTCTAATAAATGCATAGACAAAGATGACATAATTTCATTAAGAATTGAATGGCTGGTTTTTGGGCAATGAGCACTTCTGATTGCATTCTGATGGTCTGTCATTTGATGTGCAGCAACACAGCTAAAAAAAGGGTCACCTTTATTTAATATGGAAGAGTGGAGGGAAGGGTGATGACTGGATTTATACTGGTAATTAACACAGTAGTAAGATGACTTGTCAATGTCCTTTCAATGACACCAGAAATTTTTCTCACCTTCCTTAAACTTGACATATATTGTACTATTTAAGCAGTCTCATTTTCTGACTGTAGAAAAGAGTGGTCTTTGCTCAGGCTTGGAACAATGCCAAAGAAGTGAAGAATGAGGACAATCAGCACTAAAAACAATGGGCAGGAATCAAATGCAATACTGTGAATGTTGTGAACATCAATTTCTAACCATGCTGATGTGGTGCCATTTGTCTAATGTCTGGACTAATTTTCTTAAGCATGCAAGATATTGTGCCAGCATGAGCTGAAATCAATTCATTTGGTGGTTTTGCCCTTTTCTTACTACTATGAAGAAGTCCAGTTCTGTCCATTATCAATGAAATTTGTGCTTTCTAAAGGTTTCTAAAGGGAAGCCACTGCTTGAGTACAATTAAGTAAGCACTGTCAATATATCCTGGAGGGAAAGCTGACAGGCTCACTCTCCAGTTCTGATGTACTATCTATTTTCACTCACATCCACCTGATACCTCTTTTCTTTCTGTTAGCAAGGCCTACTGAGCCACACAAAAGATCCAGGCTAAAAACATGCCAGGACATATTGTTCAGTCATCATTTTGCAACTCTTACATATAAGGTTTATGAGAGTCTTGATCTATGTTCAAAGTCCTAAGTAAGTACACATAATTGCTCAGCATGACTGCATTTGATGCTGGAAGAGCGTGTGGGTGTTTTTCAGAGCTATATGAGGTCTTCTAACTAATATATGAGTTTTTCTGGTTGCTCCCCATACAAGCTTGCATTCTTTTACAACTAAAATAAAACTGAATTTTATATTTAAAAATTCATTTAAAAATGAAAGCTAAATGTTACATCTTGCAGGAGATAAGACTCCTTAAATTAAAAAACTGTTGTTTCATTCAGGAAACTATTGGTGTGTGAAGCTCACACCCCAAGCAGTAGGTGCTGTATTGAGAAAAGAAACAGCCTGTTCTTTGCACAAAAGTATCCAAGAACAGCCTAGGAAAAGAATGAGTAGAACTACTACATGTCTGAATAGTGCTTCTCTGCTTGCATACAGCCTATCTTACCAAGCAGCAAAATTAATGCCTTTATAAAAGCATGTTCAGGACAAGGCAGGTCTTTATCTGACTACTCATATGGGCTTCTTACTTGCCCAGTGGACAATTCAGGATCACTTCCACAGTGCCTGTCATCCACAACACAAAATATTCACATGAATTGGAAGTTATGTGACTATCATGGCACATGGTACATAGCTTTTTTTTTCTGTGCCTAAAGGTCTGGCACAAAAAAACCCAAAAAAACCAAAAAAAAATAACCCAACAAAACAAAACAAAACAAAACAAAAAAACAACAACAACAAAAAAAGAAAGCACCGATGTGCTAATAACATCCAAGGAAAACCAAAGAAACAGTATGCCTTAGTAAACATAGTGACTAAAAGAAGATTTGTTTTGATTTTGTGGGGGGGAATTAAATTAAAACAATGCTCAATTAAAGCAAAAGAATAGTTGAAACAAGCTAAAATTAAATACATTTGAAGTGTGTAAAATTTCCTACATCTTTTTCACAGGTGCAGTGATATCTATTTGTTAGTTATTTTTTTTCTGTGAGAGAGAATGGCATCTCCAGCACTCTCTTGAAACAAGCTCTGCCATTACTCAGTATCTAAGTGTAAATATGAGACTGATACACTAGTGATCTTCATAAATCTTCCCCCTATAACTGATTTTTATTATTATTTGCCAAAGACTTTTCCCCAACTGATTTAATACTTGCAGTGTTGAACTGTCACATTCAAAAGCAGTGTATTATAGTGGTGATTCCCATGTAAATAATTTCTTAGTGAATGTTCTCTTCTGACCAATCTAGGACAGAGGTCCAAGTCTATCCTCCTGGCAAACTTCATTCCTTTGCACCTAAAAGCAAATACATACACTCCAGGAAACATGTCTTTTCCTACATAGAATGAGAATGATCTAGTGAAAATAACCTGAATGACATGCGACTTGAAGAGTGTTGATACACTCTTACCTTGTTACTTGAAAACAACTCAAAAAATAAACCCCTGAAAGATTTTTACTCAGAAAAAGCACTCTTGAATCCTAGGAAATCCACAATCTCGAATCCCATGATTCAGCTCATAAGTGTGCTCAGAATTAGAATCTGACACTGTATCTGCATGTTGGGAAATGGTTGTGCAGGCATGCTTGTATGTGAATATTCCTAATTGCTAGTGTTTCAGCCTCTTTTGAAGAGCAATCTTGTAGACAGATTCAACTGAATTTGTGTACTCTTTGTTGTGGTTTCAAAGATCCGTCAAACTTCTTCAGAGGTACTGACTCATTCCAACCATTTGTCTCTCATCTGACTGTGACTGAGGTAGACATTTATCACTAGGGAATTTTGATTTCATCTGATGTTTAAAGAGCTGCTGGAAATAATAAAATGAATGCTAGTCTGATTAAAATGAGTGCTGGTCAAATATGATATTTTTACTGCCTATTAAGTTTGACATTCTTGTTAGTTCTATTCATGCTTAGTGTATAACCAAAGAAAATAATTATCATGCATCAATATAAAAAAAGATAGTATCAGAGGAGGATTACAATGCAAAAAACCCCCAAAAAAGAAAAAAAAAAGCAAAACAAAACAACAAAAAAAACCACATAAAAAGTGGAATTCAAGGATAGACAACTAAAGGAGTATCTAAAGGCATAGTTCAAATATTATGGGACAAAGGAGAAAGTCCAAAGCTCATTTGGAGGAGGTTGTTTCTAATGTCTTCTGGCTTATTTACCTGTTAATAAAATTCTGTCTTTCCCATGAACTTTTTCCAAATTTCTTTTAAAACCCATTTTCTGAGCAAAAAACCAATGTTGTAGGTCTAATGTCTTGGTAGTTCACTGATATATTTCATAAAAAAATTTATATACAGAAAAAAATTGTCTCAACTTCATAAAGAAAGGTATTCAGAATTTTTTTCTGCATTGGAAATGACAACAGCTAAAACAGGTCTTATTGAATAGAGCAGAGCTTGGTGCTTGGTGTTTGTCAAAGATCCACTTTGCTACAGATTTTATCAAAAGTTTTCCTTAACACACTGGAGCAAATATTAGGAATATGCTGATGACTGATAATGGCACAAACTTTGCCCACTGTTTATATAGTGGGTAACTGAATCATCACAGGTACAATATTTTGAGGAATGGAAGGAAAAATAGTTGTATGGTTGTGGCTAATACATTTTTCTTTGTAATTAGAAGACCTCATCTGTTTGAATTGATGAAAAGTCCAGTAATCTTTTTGGTTCAGGGTGCATTTGGGTGACTAAGAGGACAAAAAAAAAAAGCCAAAGAGATCCTAAGACAATTAATTTCTGGACAATAATAGTGTCAGTTTGCTCACTCTTGTGAGATCTTATGTAGAATGTTATAAACAAGTCAAACTCTGTACAAAGAAAATTGTTATTAAGATAGCAAGGAACAAAGACCCTGTCTAGCAGGAGGAGATTAAAAGAGTTTATCATGTTTCACTTTAGATAAGTTGTCCAAAAGTGAATACGATTGCTCTTCAAAAATACAGTGTAGCATAAACACCAAGAAAATATCAGAATTATGTAAACTGAATGGCAATGCTACCAGCAAAACACCAGATAGAAACTTTTCATATATTTATATCTTATATATATGGTTTATATATGTGACATATAATTAAACAATATGTTCTCTGTATATGATGTGTACTACAATAACAAATGAAAATGTCTACCATATATATATACATACATATATCTTTAACCTTTAATGTTCTAGTTATTGCAATTTAAGCACACAGTAGAATCTTATTGTACCTTTAATACATAAACTTGCCTAATGGTATTGCAATAAGAAAATGTCAGAAACGTTGTTTAATTAAAAAAAAATTACATTGTTGAAATATTTTATTTGAAGACTTGGCACATGCTCATTTTGTAAATAAGTTTTATTGTGTTATTACATGAATCAAAGAAAAAGAAAGGCACTATTATCAAAAACCTGTATATTAAGTGTGGTCCTCAGCCTCCTAATATTTCAGTTATGCATAGGAATTGTTTGCAATGGAACATAATTTAATTTGGCCCCAAAATGGCCAGGGACCCTTTCATCAAATTGAAAGGTGGAAAGGATCACCCTGTGGGGCCAAGGACTCTGTCTCAGCTGTGGGTAAAGTATTGGCACAGACAGAGCTTTATGGTGCTGTTTAAATTGATTCAGGCTTTTCATGTCCCACATAAGTTATCAAGTGGTGGTTGATTTAAGTGATTTTTATGTTCTTGATTGCACTGCAGCTAGATATGAACTATCTCCTTAAGAAGTCTTTAAGAACACTTACCTTCGTCCTAATGCAGCCTCTAGGCTCATTCTCAGCTAAGACCATTCTATTTCATATTAATGACTATAAATTTTTTATAGTAACTGGTTCACAGAAGCCTCACATATTTAGTTGCTAATTGTTACACTATGTTTACTGGAGTAATTGATTGGGAAATATTACTTCATTAGTGCTGCTGACTTACTGTCTTCTGCAATGCTGCAGTGCTTGAAGCTGGGACAAATATGGTAGATGACTTTGTCTTCTGATTTGGATAGTGATACATTTTCTTAGGTTGAATTTAACCCTCAAAAACACCAATATAATTAAGCAGATGCACTTATTTCACTTGGTATTTCCTACACTAATAATACTGAAACAAAGAATGCTTACAGTATATACACTAAACAAGACTGTACAGAATACAGCATGCAGATATGTAAATTAACCTAGTGGTAAATACTGTAAAGTAACACCATCCATGTGACTCCTCTCTCCATTTGTGTCAGAAATTCCCTACAGGGATGAACTTGAATTACACTCCTGTCACAGAATTCTTTGTGCATGCAACTAAATCTTTTCCCTTTCACCCTCTACCATTAATTTACATATGGATTACTTCCCCTCCCCCCCAACAGGTAGATAATCCTGACCATCTGCTTCCATCACTATGACTGAGATCTCTTCTTTGACAGAATAAGCTCTAACAAGCGATTGTTAATAGCCTTAGTTTCTGAGCCGCTAACTGACAGCAACATTTTTTTACTGCTAGCAGTTATTACTGTAATTACATGCTTGTGCTCATATTCTCATATTCTTCCCGGCATATTCTCATATGCCTGGAAGAAGGGTGCTCTAAAGGCAAAACATAAAGAGGCCTCATCAAAGTTTCATTATAAATACTTGTGTCCTGTGCAGCTACTGAGACTGTGAACTGTGCTGACTGTACTTGTGCCAAGGTATGGCTGCATGCAGAGAGGTATGGGGCAGTATCACTGCAGCACTTGCAGGACTACAATTTCACTGCAGTGAAGAACTTTTCTTCCTTGATCTTCTTACTTCAAGATAGGGGATACACTGTCACAGCTGTCACAGCTTACCCCTGGGGATGCAAAGGGGAGAAGGAGTAGATTTACTTCCTAACTCAGAACTTGCACCCCCGGTGATTACATTCTAATTGTAAAGTTTCTCATGTACTTAGAGCTTGCATATATGATAGTAAATGTCTGTTTTTCCTGGGCTCAGCATTTTCACACATACCTCAGACAAAAATCCAAACAGCACTTCCAGTCATTTCCTTAGTTCTTCACAATAACTTAAGGAATTAGTCCCAGAGTACCTGAAAATTCTTGCAACAGATTTTCAAACAGTAGGGGGTTAGAGATGTCGTGGACCTTTGCTTATCAAATAGCAAGTACTTATGTGTCTTGGAAGAGAGTAATTCCTTCTTCTTGAGGGGGTGGTGCAAGATCACCTTCTTGGAGGAGGTCTACTGGTTGAGTCAGTTAGGAATGACCACAAAGGCTTCCAGCTCCTCCAGTCTGTTGCCCACACGTACATTGGTGTAAATGCACCACTGTTGCACTACGGATGCCAACATCTTTTTGAGGAAAGAAGTCCTAAATCCTAATTTCTACATGACAATTCTCAGCCTCTTCCACGATTTCTAACACGTCCATAACCCTCAAGTCTTTATTGCCACAAGGATCTCCATCCCCTTACACCACTGAGATGGCTGACCAAATGGCCTTGCTGTCATGCCATAGTTCACACCTAGTGAGACTGAACTAATCCCTTTGCCCCTTCAAATCTAATTTAAAGCTCTTTCAATGAGTCCTGCTGACTCCTGTGCAAAGATCCTCTCCCCCTCTTTGAGAAAGGTGAGCCTTGCCTGTTGTCAGCAGCCCTGATGTCCTGTAAAACAGTCTGTGATCAAAAACCCTAAAGCTCTACCAGGTTCAGCCAGGTATTGATCTGTTGACTCTTCCTGTTTTTTCCCTGGTCATCCCTTGTAACTGGAAGGACAGAATAGAACACTATTTCTGCTCCTGATCCCTTAAATGTTTGTCTGAAGCCTGAAGTATCTTGTGATTGCCCTCAGACTTCTTGTTCATCACCTCCTACCTGGCAAACCCAACAGTGAACAGTAATCTGAGGGGTGTGCCAGGGCAGGAGGGGTTCCCATCACATCTTTAACCTTGATCCCAGGGAGGCAGCGGACTTCCCTAGGAGCTGGGTCCAGTCTGCATATGGGATCTTCTGCCCCTCAGAAGGGAGTGTCCTATTGCAATCCCACCTTTTTTCATTGTGGAAACAGTTTTTACACAGGCCTTAACCCCAGTGACACCTCCATATCAGACAAACCATTGTCCTTGTCATTGTTCAGCTCTGTGTGCAGAGCCTCAGACCAATAATGAAAGGACATTGCTGAAAAATGATGGATAATAGCAACAATAAATACAGCAAAAACGTAGAAAATTTGACTTGAATGAATATATACAGGTAATAACCAATAAATATTAAAATGGGAGTGAAAACATTGTTTTGAATGTTTTTATAGAGACATATAAATCTCATCTTGTATTCCAATTGCTTCTACTTCTTGCATAATTTGGGTTGATTTTCTTTTCCTAATTCTTAAGTTAATTAAACCACATATAATTTTATTTTCTTTGACACTTTACGGTGTTCAAATAAAAAGGAAAATTCTCAAACTAGATAATGATTTTGGTATTGATGCAATGTATTTTCTGAGGCTTCTGAGGCAGATGACAACAATTCAATACCTCTTTAATCATAATTCTACAGCAATAGAACAGTAATTATTATTTCGATACAGTCAGATTTATATAATCCTCTTTGATATTCTGGATGTCATAAAGATTTTGTCTTTCTAGATAAACCATCTTGAATTACTAATATTTTAAATAAATTATCTTCTGTGATTGAATTATACTTTTATTATAAAATGATAATATAAATGGGACAAGAACACACATCAAAATGCTTTGAAAACCTCCTGTCTATAATTTTTAATTATTGAAAGAAATGGTAGTATTTACCTCAAGAAATATCCAATTCCTGAGTATTTATAGCAAACTTCACCTTCTAAAAATCACATGCTAGATAGGCATCCATTAATAATGCAATAATAAAAATATCAATGCAAATCAAATTCAGAAAATAAAATAGCAGATGGTGAACTATTTCTTTCCTTGGCAGAATGGCATTCTGAAGTTGCAGGATGTCTGCATGTCTGTAATCAATATATTTAACTGTGTTTGCAGTGCCTTTTGATACTGTAAATATAGTTGCCTACTTTTAGCAAACAACAGATGCATGAGTTGCCAATGCATGATTGTATTGGCTTACTTATACATGAAGTATATATGAATATTCAGAGGATTAAAAATAAATTTTCTTAAGAGTTACTAATGTGGCATGAGCAGCATTTGTTGGAGGTATTACATACATTGTGAACTGACTCAGAATCTATCTAGAACTGTCAGCCTCCCACTTTTATATAATTCACCAATTAAATAACAAAAAAAATTACTTACATTCTTTCTTCCTCTTCCAACCCTGTAAGCCCTAGTTGTGTTTCATTTCAGTAAAGGTGTGTAAAGACACAATGAATCTCATCCAGAAATTTCAGATATGGTGGTCACCAAGAGTGTACACTAGCCACACTGCAAGGCTAAGCAGGTCTTCAGAATATTGCCTGTGGTAGGGATGTGCAATACAGTTTTTTAACCAAATTACTGCAGATTACCACAATCACCATGTGTAGAAAGCTGCTGACAGAAATGGAAGCAAAATTAGTGGCTTTAATTTAGGGTGCAGAGGAAATAATGGCTTTCTTTGCTTCTAATTTTTTTAAGCATTGGGATGGTAATTTTTATTGATGATAAATGTAACGCTGATAATGGATCTAGACAAGTATGTCACCTACATTCACAGGTACCCTTGGATAATCTCACAGAGAATTTTTGCTATTAGGTATCTTCATGTGTTTAAAAGAGGGGTACCTTTTACAGCAAATTGTTCTTTCATGTGTCAGAATTATTAATGGGCTCTGGTTACAAAAAAAAAAAAAATTAATTAGGCTTTTATCCTATCTCTTGCTGGTTATTAAAAATCTGACCCGATCTGCAAAGGGTCTAGGTGACAAGTGACTAGGTAACTAAGACTCTAGATGGTAAAAAGGCAACACTGATTACTAGAAATTTTGTTTAGCTGAAAGCTATGATAATTTCTTGAAATTCTGTGCGACAGTAAACTACATTAACTGCTAGAAGTCACAGATAACAATAAGCTATGCTGATAACTAAAAGTTTTATGTAACAAGAAAGCTCTAATTTTAGCTATAGCCCTGTAAACATTCCTCATTCTACCAGAGGAGCCCCTAAAGGAACCTGCCTGTCCCAGTAGTGTTGGGTCACAGTGCTCCCAGGCTAGAGGAAGAACCACTACTGGTATGCATTTCCACTATTTATGCCAATAGTTACTGCTAAGTTTTTCCTTCACCATCAATGCCCAAATCTTCAGCTTCTGCAATGCATCAGCGAACTTTCAGATTCCATTGAAAAATCTCTCATGCAGCTACTTTAATGCACATTCTTTTTTTCCTTCCCAAGAGTAAATTGGTTTATTTTGAACGTAAATATGCATCCAAGTGACAGGAATAATTTGGTTCCCAGCATGCTCTGCTCTCAGTCCTGTCTCCTTTGGTACATGGGAACTGTCACAAAAGATCAAGGTAAAGCTAAACATCAGCTGCTTCTGAAAGAAGAAACTTTTCTGTAGGTGTTGAATTTTACATATTTCAAGAGAATTAGCTGGAAATTTCAATGTGAAGATTCATACACTGTACAAAACCTGTTGCATAACTACCAAAATTCTGGATATTGTTATACAACCTTTTTTTTTAGGATTTGATCTCATTAAGATTTTTGACCTCAAATTTGTTGGCAATGAATTCCATGAGTTAACATTACATTATAGGACATTTTCAGTGATTTTTGTTTTCGATCACATTTTGTATTGCTTTCTGATATGTGGAGACATGTCTCCTATTCCCCACATATTTCCTCTCTTAACTTACTTCTTTCCAGTTCAGCTTAATTCCTTTTCAGTCTTTCATGCCCACATGTGTGAGGTAGGTTGTAAACCGTATGGTCTGGCACAGTGAATTTTATGACATGGATCGAGACATTTTTCTCAGGTTATAATTACTACATCAAAACCAGTGTCAGTGCTGTATAAAGCATCTATTCCCCTTTGTTCCAGGAAAAAAAAAAAATCAAACATACATATTTTTAAATGAATTGATTTGTTTTGAGCTTGAATAGAAGAAGAGGCCCAGGTGTCTCTGGAGAAGACACTGTCCTGTGTTGCATCTAACCTCATTTAGCCTTCAACTTCATCTTGCACACTAGCCTTACTCTTATCCAAAGGAAGACAGGGATTTGGAGACAGTAGTAGTGATTGCTGTAGTCAGACTGGAGAGCTTTAGAATCATTTAGGTTGGAAGGGACCTCCAAAGGTCTTCTGATCCAACATCCTGCCCAAAGCAGGTTTAGGTGGAGGAGGCAGTCAAGACTGTGTCCAGTCAAGCTCTGAGCACCTCCCCAGCCTTTCAGAGCAGCCTACATGAGTATTTGACCACTCTCACAGTGATATTCTTTGCCCTCTGTTTTGCACTGAAATTTCCCATGTTTCTACTTGCGAATGCTGCCTCTTGTACTGTCACTATGCGCTTCTGAGAACAGACCGACTCTGGTTGCTCTGCACTGTTCCTTTAGGTACTTGCAGACAGCAGCAAGATCCTTCTGAGTTTTCTCTTCTTCCAGCTGAAGAAACCCAAATGTCTCACTCTCTCCTCCTCTATCCTGTGCTCTGTGCTCAAAGTGCATTTCCATAAGTCTGTAGTTTCATTTTCCCCTGTACTGGGGAGCCCAGATCTGGACCTAACACTCAGTGCCTCACTGGGGCAAAATACAGGGAAGAATCACCTCCCTCAGCCTGCTGGATGTGCTCTACCTCATACAGTTCTGGGGGCTGTTGATTTTAGCTGCAAAGTTATATTGCTGGTTTGTGCTGAGCTTGTCCACAACACCTTCAGGGCCTTTTTCTGCCTGACTACCCTTTAGTCAGTTGGCCCACAACCTGTACTCATGCATGGGGTTATGACATCCCAGGTGGAGGACATTGTATTCATCTATCTTAAGGTTCATGAAGTCCCCTTCAGCCCACAGCCCCTTAAGTCCATCCTGAAGAGCAGCCCTGGCCTTCAGCTTACTGCCAAGTCCACCAAATGTAGCTTTGACAGTAAACTTGCTGCAAGCCGAGATATGTTAATTACAGTTTTGTTAAGAGGAAGGAGGTAAAGATAGACACAGGTTCAGACTTAGGCCATGCTCGCAGTGGTGACATAATAATTTCTAAATGTATATTTTCAAGCTATTGTAGAAAATTTCCTCAACTCTCATCTGCATAATTTTCTTGCTTACTCAATTAAAGACTAAAGTTCATTTTCCTGCTATCAAACTAATCCCCACCAGTATTTTCTGTTCAGCTTGACATTCACAGTTTCCTAAATTGAAATTGTCTTTTTCTAAATTTGACACCAACCTTCTAACTAATCTTGCTGTTTCTTCTTTATTGCAATTGTCCTTTCAGCTACCTTTTATACAACAAGAGTGGCTATGAAAAAAAAATGGAAAGGATGTGAGCAGTGATTGCAATTGAAAAATGAGCATAAATTCCCAAAACATTTTAGGGGTCCCCTAAGAACACGTAGGTCAACTAATATATGTACAATAGAAACAAATTCTGGAAGTTCAGGCCATTCAGAAATCTGGTGGGTATACTGATTTGTGTCATAGTACGTCAGGCAACTAATTTTATCCAGCCTAGAGATCCAGTAATTTTTTCTTGTCTCTTCTGAGCCCTCAGAATGCAGGTGTCAGGCATTAAAATCTCATTTGGGTTTTAATGCTGTTATAGGCTTCCTTTTAAATTGCTTATGAAGGGTACTCATTGCAATTGAATCATTAAAGTGGACTTTTTATTAACAATTGTGTCAGGTCACTGGTTTTGCATCAGAAGCTCTTCTCCTGCAACGTCAATGCTACATCTTTCATAACGATAAAGTTTTCAGAACAGGGTCAGATTTTGTATCCAGAATGAAGGCTAAGACCATGTAGAGTTGGATGACAACTTCTTGTTTTTTTTCATTGTACTACCAAAAACCTGCAGCAGCCTTTATGTATTCAGAATTTTCAAAGTATTTCTGTATAGCTCTACACACCTACACTGTGCAGTTGAGATGAAAAAGAAGGGAAAAGAAAAAAATCTTTATTAATACTTTATTATCTAGCCTCAGTGGAAAATTGAGGCAAAACCCTCTGATTCCTGAGAGTAAAGATTCTGTATGTCAGAAGCACACCCCCCCCCTCTTTAACCTCTGCAGCAAGACCTCTTCTCTGAGCCTGGTAAGGCAAAAAGATCATATGTCTTATGAGAGAAATTCAATAAAGCAGTCAATGACACCTTTGTTCATATAATCCCCAAATGCTTCTAGATGGATAATCTGTCATTATTCCCTGCTGCTGCTGGTAGAGAATTCCTTGTTGTAGTAGCCTGTGATAGCATTCATCTCACCCACTACCTAGACACGTTCATCTGAGCTTGTTGCTATAAGATCTGTTTATAGTCAGGAGGAAGTGTGTTTTAAACCCCATTTCATCTGCTGTATTTTGGGTGAGATATAATCAATCATTTTTGGAAAACGTTATTTGTAAAGGAAGCATCAGCCTACTAATACAGGTCTAGATACAGTAGGCATCAGAACAGATGTGTCCCATCTTTAATTGCTATTATTCAATGCCTAATTATTTTTGCATATGTGTAGAACACTAAGTAGCCCTTCATGGAGTGGATTTTAGCTATGAAAACCTGTTTCATGCCATTTCAGCTGCCTCTACATGTAATAACTGCCTTTACATTCAAATGTGAAATGTCTTACGTGGCTTGTACCTGAAAATTGCCTTCATTGCTATAATAAGGTGCCTATATACAAACCTCTCAGGACATGTCATTACGTAAAATTGTATGAGATGAGTAACTAACACTCCGTTGAAAACTTCTCAGTCATCAAATTTCTCATTATAGGGAAAGTCTTTTGCTTTGTCTTTGAGCTTCATTTTTTTTTTTTTAAATTGAGCTGTTAGGGTTTCCCAAACCTTAAGATGTCACAAGTGGCAGCTCCTCCAAAGTTAAGCTGTGTATCTTTTTCCATTAACTTCTTTTTTTTTTTTTTGAGACTTTGCAGAAGAGACAGTGTTGCCACAGATCTGACAGTCCTGCTTCAAGAAGGAAAAGTTTCAGGCACAGTGCACAGAGGAATTTTCCACCTTGTTGAAATTCTTAACAAATATAAGCAGCACCACTGTGGTAGTTGTCTATTCAGTCTGGTGAAAACATATGCTGTAGGAGGTGTGTGCACCTTGTTTTAAAAACCCTCAGAAGACAAGGTTTGGTTTGTTTGGTTTTTTTTAACATAAAAGATCTTAGTAAACAATGAAACGATTGATTTCCCTCTAGGATATTTGCAAGGTGACCTCTACTGTGGACCACTGAATCAGTGAACATGGTTTCACTTCAATGGGTACAATATATTTCTGTGTTCTCAAGCTCTTCAACAATTTTTTTCTTTACAAAATGATTAGGGGGTTTGGGGATTTCACATTTCAATTTCTCCCTGGTTTTACAATTTTCTGCTTAAAAAAAATCCACATAACTGTGGTAATTCAGAAAAGGCATCACTTTTGATTAAATAATATTAGGTATTCATTACCTAATTGAAAGTCCCTTTTATTTACTACCCATTAATATTAACATGAGCCCATGCTGGGCTCTGAACCTTTTGAAGTTATTTGTCTCTGGTTCTGTTACTGAGGGAGAAAGCAATTCAGAACAGTTTGTGCTTGGGAGACTAGAAGTGAAAGAAGGAAGATGCTAATGAGTCTTCCCTTTCAGACTGTGAGGCTTTCAGCCCAAGCCAAGTGAGACTGACAGCACAGCAGAGGTGGAGTGCAAGGATCCATGGGCCAGAGAACTAAGCTGCCCTATGCATCCTGCCTTTTACACAGGTTAAAGATCTTGTTTCTGTTACTCAGCTTGCATGTAACTGCTCTGGAAGGAAAACAAAAGCAAAATGTTTACACTGTCATTATCAACTTTATCCAAATCTGCATCTATAAATTGAAGTGAGGTCCTGTCACCATGTGTTGAGTCAGTAAACACAGGACCAAAGCAGGCAGCCAGGTTTCATGGGGCCCAATAAATAGCTCCATTAGGGCATTTCCAGCGGAGCTGCCTCCTGAACCCAACTTGTTGCAGGTGTGCTTACCTTTCAGTACTCAAAAGCTATTTCTGAAGTATATGACTGGCAGTAAAATGGAATAGAAATGTATTTTATATGTTTTCCAGTATATGACTAGGAAAAAAAAAACCACCTAAAAGAGTTCAGAGAAATTATGCTCACAGACTTCAGAAATGTCACTGAGGGTGGGATTCACACCGTATCTTAGGTGCAGTCACTTCAGGTTTGCACTGCAGCCAAGGAGAAGTGCACCCCCAGGTGCTGACATATATCTTAGTTGGCCCCTCCTGTATTTTCCATTGCAGTGTTTTTCATTCTTTTAGTATAAAGTCGGGCCAGACTGTCTGGTTTTCTAGTTGAAGTTAGTTGGGATGAATCCAGGCCCAAATAATTTATTTGGCTTACTATATAAATGTATGCTTTATGTTTCAATGAATTTTGAGCTCTCAAAGGAATTTTTATTAATAATATGAGGTGTAGAGTAATGAATGGAACATAATCTTGAAGAATTGCCTAGAATATGGCCATTTGTTTTCTGATAACAGCCTGTGGGCCTTGGTGATGACTGCAGGATCTCCTTATTGCTGTTCATGGGGAAAATGCTGGCAGACAAGACTGCTTATGCCAGTAAGACAGACAGCCATAATTTAAAAAAGCCTTTAGAAACATCTGACATATATGCATGTGTATATATCTGTAAGTCTATAAATAATCATGACACCAGTAGTATTTTCACATTCATTCCTCAAGGACTGTAGTTGCTGACTGCTGATGCAGAATTCTTGTTTCTATTTTGTATAAAATTAATTAGTGTTTTTATATATCTTTTCTATCTTCTCAGGATAATTATCATATGGTACTGCTGCATATATTCTTTGCACCACATGCTTCAGTTGGAGACAAATGGAAAAACAGTATGGATAAATGCAAAGAGAATTGTTTCTTTGGCATGTATTTCCAAACAGATAAAAGCAGAGTTTTTGACATAGTATCCTCTGTAGCACTATACATTTTTGTTTTACTTCAGTTTTTCTGGAGTCCTATCTAATTTAATTATTGTGTTCTGGAAGCTACATAACTCTTCTGGCATGAATACCAGTGGCATGAGTTTTTCACAGCTGTCTCACAATGTCAGGCTAAATCCTTCTGTACAAGTAATTGTACCACTTTTGTACTGCTCTTCACCTGCATCAGCTACTTTGTTAATCTTTGCACCCTTTTTTGTTCTGGCACCATCTTTACATATTCTTTGTCTCTTAAAATGCTTATCTGAAATAAGTGAAAATTGTGAAACTGAAATTGCCCAACTCCTCACAACTATAACTGATGGGCAGGTTGAAATACTTGGAGTCACATGCATCTTATCTTTATCTTTATTAGATGTTTCCTTGACCCTGTTGTCCTTTGGAGAGGGGCATTCAGCTCAGTGCTGCTGAACTGAAGGTGAATGTTCTATATGGTATGTTTCATGTTGAAAAGAGAGCCTAAAACACATTTCCAAATATCATAATGTCAAAAAAAAAAACAAACCCAAAACAAACCCCACCCAACATCATTTAGAGTTGACAAAAATATTTTATTTTGACAAAAATGCTCTGAGTTTTGATAATTTTAAATGTTATGTTACAGCATTCCATACAAAATAAAACAATTTTTAAAAATCACTTTATAAGAAAATGACAAAATATTTTGACAATGTCTGAACATTTCCCTCTCTCCTCTCCACAATAAAATTGCAACAGAATCTACAAGATTTCCTTATTTGATACAATTATATGAAAATTATGCATATGAAATATACTCCTTCTAAACTTATTTCCAGCTGACTTTTGCCCAAACTGAAAACTGTGAAAATCCAAGCTCTATCAGTAAAAAACATGACAAATTAATTTATTATATAACTTGCAAATAAGCAAGAGGAGCTGTCAAAGACATCTGAAACAATTTCATACTCAAGATCTGTGTCAGAAGCCCAGGAAGAAAAAGGTGCCTTGCTACCTAGGCAGAAACCCAACCTGAAACTGTCACAGAAGTCATCTCTTCACATGCATTTTAAACACTTGGGAGAGCATTTGGAGTCAATGTACTTTATTATGTGTTATTCACTGGACGTACTGGAGCAGGGACTGCCACAGTGCAGGTGTTGATCTTGGCCCATATCTAGTAGAAATTGCATGAGAAGTTTGGGTTTTTGCCCTGCACTGGATGGTTTCTGGTCGGCAGGGAGTGAATTGGCACAACAGCAGCCAATGGACTCAGATATGAAAAAAGAAGGAGTCCAATGAATTTCTGGAAGACTGCATGGCAGCTGCCCTAGCATGTGGAATCTGTACTGTTGCATGATGCCTTCAGTTCCAGGTTTGCATTGTCACATAGCTGCGACAGAGAACAGAGGCAAAGACTGTACAGAGCTGGAGATCAAGGATCCACAAATGACAACACAAATGAGATTCCATTGCAGGAAGTGTAAAAAGACATGGAGTTCTTCTGGGATGCGGCCACAACTCTTTTTTGCCTGTTTCTACAGCCAAGTGCATGAAATCTCAAGCTGTTTCTCTCTTAAATCCTTCACTGGTGAGTCAAGCAAGGAAGATTGAGGGGCACTATGCAATAGCCACCAACGAGAGATTGCAACCATTATTCCTTCAGTGTTTTGCCATGAATATTAGTCACACCAATATATTGTCTTTAGTGAAAATCTACTTTCTCTTTGCAGTCGTTGAAATAGTCACATGGTTCTTCATTTAGTCACATCTTGTGGGAGTTTTTAACCTCGTGTAAGGTGAGTTGCTATCACAGGGCACCAGACCTAGAAAATCAGAGTTAAGTGTAGTCTTTCTCATTTTTAAGAGAGGCTCTAACTTCCCTTGGGATTCTTTACAATGTTGGAGGACTAGGAGTGGCCTAGGTCATTGCTCCTTTCCTCATGAGGCTGAAATTTCAGCTTGTCTATGATTGGTGACACTTGCTGCCTTAACTACCTGTATCCACAGGTTTCACATTGTGATGTGTTAAAAAGGAAAAAATGGAAAAATAATTAATCTTTCACAAAAAGTTATATTTTTCAAGTGTTCTCCCCTGGAGGACTTTTGGGAGCCAGTATGTTTCATGCAGCCTGGAGTACTCAATGCTCAGTGCAGACACAAACCCAAGCTTGCTGTTTGGTCCTAGTCTGTCCTTGTTTTCAACAGAGTGAGATCCAAATGGCCATCCAACAAACATCTTTAGTGCATATTGAGCACTTTTCAGGCCCATTAACTGCACTGAGTTGCAATCCATTCAGACTAATAGGCGCTTAGACAGCCAGTGCATATATAGGAAACTAATTTCAGATGCTCTCATTCGAAACTGGATCTCACTCAGAGGTTTTAGTAGCACATCTTCACATCTTTCAGCTTCCTGCCTTGCCCTGCTAATGTTCTGGTTCTTCATGTTTGTTGGAACAGAGTAGTCATTACAAGATTGGTGACCTATGGTCCAAACAGGTACAAAATGATTACACCTCTTGACACTTTTTGGTTTTGTTCTGTTAATAACCACTATGAGCCTTGGTGCTGCTATAAACATCCTTATCTTATATAACAAGAAGAACAAAAAGGTTTCTGCACTAGCAGACAACTGATAGTGATCAGATGGAGAGAATAGCAGCTGATATTTACCAAAATGGAATTTTTCTCCATATGCTTTATATTTGTGTAATAATTCTATACCTCCTTATGTTTGGAAGAAGATAATGGATAGAACCAAAAGGCCAATAACTTTTACATTAATTTGGATAAATTTGAGTCAAGCTAAAGGGAGAGATGAAGACGGAGTGAAACGATGCAACAATTTCTCCATTAAGCTAATGGGTGTGAAATATTTATCTATGTTTACATATGCACCTTAGGTTTTGAAGTATTAAGTTTGAAAAAAGGATAATAGACAGAAGTTGGTAACTTGAGGGACCCTTCTCTGGCAGCAATTAACATCACACCAAATGGTCTCATCTCTTAAAACAGATTTATGAATAATTTAAGGACGTTTCATAATGACAGCACTTCAGAAACAAAGGAAATGAATATGTATCTCACTATGTGTTCAGTTAAGGCCGTATTACCTCTGTGTCAGTGGCCCAACTCATTCTAGTAACCCAAGGAATTTCTTATATTAAGAGTTTCCTATACTTACCTGGGGTAAAATTATGTGACATAGAAGAAATCTCTAGGTGATAAAGCAGTATGTCCTTAATATTTGGAGAAAGCAGCAATTTTTATGTGGAAGAACCCCATGCAAGGAATTGCAGTATAAACTTGACTGACCTGTGATTACTGAAGTCACAGGTAATTCAAAGATAAAGATATTTATGGAGATATTTTATATACAATCTTCTTTTTAATTTATTAGATTAGATATAACTCGAAAAATTCACAGAGGCACAGAATGGATGAGGTAGGAAAATATTTCTGAAGATTACCTAGTTCAGTTCTCCTCTTCAAAACATAGTGAACTAGTGCAGATAATGCCAGACCATGTTCAGCTGGTTTGAATATATTCATGGAGGCTCCACAGCTTTTCCAAGTAATGTGTTCTAGGTATTTGATGTCCTGCGGAGTAAAACAAAACAAAAAAAAAAACCCAACCAGACAAAAACACCCAACTTTTTTTCTTACACTTAAATACTATTTTATGCTTCCTCTAAGTATTGTCCCTTGCCCCCGCATCTGAGAATTGCCTGGCTCCATCTTCTTTACTTTTTCCTATCAGGAATTTATATTTGCTAAGATTCTCCCGAGCCTTTTCTTGTTCAGGCTAAACAGTCCCAGATCTCTCAGCCTCTCCTCATGTGTCAGATGTTCTTGTACCTTAATCATCCCCATGACCTCTGATGGACTCAGTGCAGTATGTCCACATCTGTCTTGCACTGGAGAGCTTAGAATGGGATCCAGAACTCCAGATGTGTTTCAACAGTGACAAATAGAGGATAGGAGTCACCTCCTTGACAATTTTTTTCATCATGCAGTCCAGCTGCTGCAAGTCCTTCTATGATAAAATTGCATCTTGCTGGCTCATGGTCAACTTCTTGTCCACCAGGACTCTTGGGATATTTTTTGTCAATCTGCTTTCCATAGAGTTGGCTCCAGCATATATGCTGCATGAGTTTCTTACTCCCTGGATGCAGGAATCTGCACTTCACTTGTCAAATTACATCGACAAGTGATCAACAATGAAATTCCTGTCAACTAATTTCTCCAGACCATGGGGTCCCTTTGAATGGCAGCACAACCCTCTGATATATCAGCTACTTCTTACTTTTCTATCATGGTTGTGAAGGATAGGGTTATTCTCATCATCCAGGTCATTCATGAAGCTGTTGAACAGTATTGGATCTAGCATTGACCCTTCACCACTAGTGACTGCTTTTGGATGAACTTTGTGCTGCTTTTTTATAAAAAGCACAGCTTTTTTATAAAAGCCACATTTCAGACAATTTTCCATCTGTCTTACTGTCCATGTGTCTAGTCTGCATTTAATAATTTTGTCAGTGGGAATGTTATGGGGACAGTGACAAAAGTTTACCCTAAAATCAGGGTAAACAGCACCTATTTATTGCTCTTATCTCATCTATTGAACTCATCATGTCATCGTACCATAATATAATTTTGTTCATATGTAATTTCCCCTTCACAAATACATGCTGAATTTTCTAAATTACTTTCTTGCCTTAAAATATTTGGAAATATTTGCAGGATTATTTGCTTTGTCACCTTTCCAGTGATTGAATTGAGGTTTACTACCCTCTAGTTCCCAGGATTCTTCTTCCTGTCCGTCTTGAAATTTGGAGTGATTGCTTTCTTACAGTCCTGAGGAATGTCTCCAAATTACTGTGATATCTTTAAGATAATTGAGAGTGGCATGGCTTCCTCAGACAGCATTCTCTGCATTTCCAGGTCAATCTCATCAGGTCCCATCGATTTGTGTGCAGTTTATTGAAATGTTCACTCACCTCCACCCTACTTCTTGCAAACTTTCCCGCTCTTCTCAAAGACCTGGGATTCCTGAAGGCTAGTATTACCTTCTGTCTGTAACTGGGCCATGGAAGCCATTGAGTACTTCAGTCTGCTACTCCTCTTCAGCATCAGTCCTCATTTTACCTTGTTTTCCTTTTGCTGTTAATGCACCTGCAGAAGCCCCTCTCTCCAGATTTCAGTCTAGCTGGACTTTGGCTTTCCTACTTATTCATGCAGAGAATGTGTCTGTATTCCTGCAGAGTAATCTCTTCCCCTCTTCTACCTCTATTGTCAGGAGCTCCTCATTCATACCTGCAGGCTTCCTGCTATCTTTGATTGATTTCCTGTTCATCAGGATGTGCCACTCTTGAACTTGGAGAAGCTGATCCTTAAAAATCTTTCCTCAACCTCTCTTTTCTCTGGGATCATAACCCATGGGATTCTTCCAAGTATGTCTCTGAACTGAGCAGAAGCATTGCCATACATATGAGATATGAGTCCGAGTTAGAGACAAAATGCCTTGCACAGTATTCAGAAAGTAGAAGACCATGTAGGATTCCTTTAAAAGCTAGTAACTTGAAAAGGAAGTTGTTGTGAATACTCAAATACTCAAGAGACAATATGATATTTAAAATTATCAGAAGAGTCTTGATTCTGGCTCTTAAAAAACATGTTTTCTGATAAATATTTATACTGTAAATACATAATCTCAAAGGAGTCAGTTCCATGCCTTAAGTATCCTAAAATTGTGCAGCTTAGCATGTCGCTTTAATGTAAATTTTATTGAAGTCATCAGTGTGAAATCTACAGAGTAAGTTTCCTATAAATTATCCCACAGATACTTAAAGAAAGAGAAAAAATTAATCTAATTATACTGGAGATGTTAAAATTATGCAGACAAACTAAGAAAGGCACTGAAAAGGCAACAAAATTCCATGGTCTTAGAATCAGTTCACTAGAGAAAAATCTCAGCATAGTTGGAGTCCTTAGTTTGGAAGAGAATGACTAAAGATATGACATAAAAGACCATAAAATCATAAAACATATGGAGGTACTGCATCTGGAATGCTGATTCTGTATATTGCAATCCAAAACTTTGGGAGTACCCACTGAGATTGCTCATTAAAGGATGTGTTTTGCAAGCAATGCATAGTGAAACAGATAATGTTTTGGGCCACTTAAAAGTGTAAAAGAATAGTTCTATTTTTTACTCTCCAGACATACTGGTTTGCCTCAGGGAGGCCACAGACTTCCTGATACAAGGGAAAAGACTATTTAAATTTCTCCCAGTTCTGCAAACTTCTGCTCTTGGCCATAGTGATAGGCATGAGACTGGGGTGATTCTGGCCTTTTTTGGTACATCACTGCACACCTCAGTTTCTTACAACTTTTACTCAGAGACATGTACTTGAAATTCAGTCTAAGTTTGGTAGCTGCTGTTTAGGTTGTGACAGCAACATTTCACATTAGAATATATTGAGTCTGTCTGGGACAGAGTAAACTTTCCCCAGATCAGTTCCTTTATGTGCTGTGGTTTGTATTTGTAGCTAGAAGGGTGCTGATAACACACCAGTGTTTTGGCCATTGCTCAGCAGTGCTAGCAGAGCATCAACCTCCCCCACAAAGGCCAGGGGCCTGGGAGTTAGCCAGAGGTTAGCCAGAAGGGACACAGGGCAGAAGACCCAAACTGTGCAAAGCCATATCCCATAGCATGCATAATCTTGTCTTGAGCAATAAAAAATAAAAGAAAGGAGAAGAAGGGGGACATTTATAATTAAAATTAATTATTCAGATATTTCTCTTCCAAAGCAACTGCTATGCATACTGGAGCTCTGCTTCTGGGGAAGTGACTGGACATCACCTGCTGGTGAGAAGTAGAGAATATTTTTTTTTTTCTTGGCTATGCTTCCATGTGCCTTAGCTTTCCTTCATTAAACTGTCTTTAATGTGAACTACAAGTTTTTAGTTTTATTTTCTCCCCCTAAACTGCTGAGGAGGTGAAGTAAGAGAGCAACTTGGTGGGAACCTGTCTGGCAGCCAAGATCAGCCTAGAAGCTCAAGAGTGGGGCTCTAGAGGAATTCAAGATAATGACAGCAATTGCAAGATAAACAGGTTTATCCTGTTTACATGGATTTGACATTGCCAGATTGCAGAATAATTGTGGGGAATTTTGGTTGTAATTGTGATGAGGGGGATGAGGGGTCAAGGTGAACTGGAGAACAGATTCTTAAATAAATATGAGGCCAGCTTTTGGCTTGATAAAACAGGTGGCAGGTCTACTGACCAAGAGAAGCCCTGATCCAAGGAAGTGATGCCCCTTTAGACTTGTTTTTGGTCAGTAGTTAAGATATTAGAGAAAATAAATTTTATAGGAAAAGAAAATGAGTTAAATCTAATTTGCTTTAGCCTAAGTAAAATGCTTTACTCAATTGGTGTAAGAAAAATTATCAGGTTTTCTTAAGAAAAAGAAGTTGGAGGTTAGCAGAATAATTGAAGACTCAGATTTTCACACAGAATATCAGATGAACCCATAGCAGTTACTGATTTCACAAACTTTAAAAATTGTTGTCATTTCAAAAGAGAGGAGGAAATGGGTGACCCTGAAGAGTGAAGAAATTGAAACAGTAAAGCACACAGTAGTGCAAACCAAGATTTTTTATAGGAAACCTAAACCCCTAAAGGTGAAACTTGATTTGTTTAGGGAGTTATTTATTTGATGTGTTGTCTACAATAACTTAAACCTGAGGCCTGCTCTGGTGCTCCTGAACAGCACCTTTCCCTTTTTATAGGCTTTGTTTAACCAGCACAGTGCCAAGCATGGGTAAGCAAATCTGCTATTAGTGCTGGAGAGGCTCATGCTGTTTCAGAGAGGGTGTCACTTCTATGGCTCCCTGGGAAAGCTCTCTGAGTTTACACTTAAGGTAGCAGCCACAGAAGAATAGGTAATACCAACCATCCTTGGCTGAGTAAAGGTCAAATGTTTAGCCTAGACTAAAAATTTAGGCTTTGGACAATTTGGTATTGTGTGTTTGCTCACAGTCCATAGGGAAGTGAGATAGAAAGAGGTGGTCTGCTGTTAACACTTCTGGTCTGCTTTCATACATGATGTCTGCCAGCACAAGGCTGCTGCACCGGCAGCACCCGAAGAATGCTGAGGTCAGAGGCTTTTGTGGCTTTCCAGATTTTGGCTTTGGTAATGTATCACTTGATTTGATAACACATTTCTGGGCAATAGGCATTTGCAGATTTGGGTCCATCTGGCAGCCTTGTCTAGCCTCAACATAGCCAGTGCTGCTTGCAGTTTCAACACTGCAATTCCTAACTTCAATTTTTGTATTTTTTATTGAGCTTCTGTTGGCCAAATCAGACAACATGTGTTTCTGTGTCCTGACATACCTCTGTTGCTGTATTTCATGTAGAGCTACCTCTTCTCTCTGTTCTGTCCCTTCAAATATCTGGTTTCATAAGGTATAAAGACTTTTTTTCTTTAAACTTTCTTCTTTAGATCAAGTATCAATCAGTTTCATGGCCATGCCACAGAGGACTGTAAGTTTCTTTTAATGTTCAGCTCTCAGACCAAAGAGGAAATTTTGGATTTTTTTTCCTGTAAAGCAAGACAGTCTTTGCATAAGACAGTGGAAGGGAACTCTTGTCCAGACATAACCTAATTTCCTTTCTCCCTGAAAAATATTTGGTCATGAACAGAAAATTGTCTATATTGCTATCCATTTTTTTAATGTTGAATCTGCTTGAGATTACAAACTTCAAATGAAAACACTACTGAATTAGTGTGCTCTTCCCATTTTTTCCTGCAATTAATTTCATACATGGCATTCCAAAGGTGAGGATTTTGGCTGGGCTAAACAATTATGCAAAGATGGTAAGTATCTTTTTACATCCTCAGCATAACCTCTGGGTTCTTTCCCAGAACATCACTCTGTCTATTGCACACTATTTTCCTTTTCACATATAAGATCTGTTCATTCAGCTTCTTCTGCTGTCTTCCTTCTGCATGTGTGGAGAACTCATCCCTGCTGCTTTTATAACAAGAAAAGGATTTATTGCTTTGCATGCATTGTTCAACAGAAGTAGATATTTGTCTTATTCCATTGCAAGAGTCATTCATGAACAGGAACGAAATATGATCTTCATCCTCTTGTCAGGCAGAGCTCAAAATCACAGCAGTAGGTTTCATATTATCTGTTTCAGAAAGCAAGAGCTGAGGAGAAGCATCAGGACTGAATTATGGATCATGTTTCCAAGACTGAAATGGTATTCCTAAAAGTGAGGTGCTGTGGGTTAGCACAGTTTTGATAATGCTGCAGTCATTCATACCTTCTCAATTTATACTGGAGTTTCTGATCTTAATGCTCTTCTTAGATGTATTTCACCATTCAGCAGAGTGACCAGGTCCTAGGGATGGTGGAACATATCAGAGTAAGAGAAAGAGATGAGAGCTCTGTCTTTTAACACAGCAGCACCCAGTGCAATAAGACTAAGGTACACTGTTAACAAACCTTTATTTTAACCTATTTTTAAAATTTAATTCTGTGGAAAGAGACATCAGGATCTGTGATGATATACAACTTTCCAAGGACAAGCCAAGAATTGTTTCCAAGATTTCAACAAATTTATATGGTTGCAAACAAGGAAATCTTTTGTCCCTCCTCTTATTCTGAGACTCAGAGGCTGCAGCTAAATAAGAAGACCTAAAGGACTAGAGGGCCATACTGCTATGGGAGTAGCAGGATCTCTCTGCCCTGCTTCAAACTGATTTAATTCATAAATTTTGGAACTTAATCAGAACAGGATTTCCTGGACTGGTTCACTGCAGCAGGCCAAACACAAACATTTTTCTCATATTTGTTACTTTAAATGCAATATTATTAGTGAGAAAATATTTGTTTTATTGTTTTATCTCTGGGTCTCTTCATATGCTTCTTTTTGTCTTGATGCAGCATCTTTGGCTCTCACTTGCCTATTATGCTGATAAAAATGTCACACTGAACTTCAGAAGTGTACCTGCTCTCTGGTGACCTTGTCTTTAGAGCAGTTCTGATGCCACTGCACACTTTGGCTTGTTTATTAAGCCCTTAACTCACAGAACCTGATACTCTGTCAGATAATCTTCAGCTAATTGGAAACACCACCTGACAAGAAGAATAGAAGGAAACTTCAGTTCTTACTGATGTCTGCTGGATGTTTTATGTCTTCACATGAATTTACAGAGCACTTCACAGGATTGTTTTTGCTGTGCATAACATTGAAGAAAATATATCCTTTTGTTGTTTTCTTCACTTTTTCTAAAATTTGAATGTTTCCCTACCTCCATTTCCTCCTGGAGTGTCAAAAAGACCTAGACTTTTTTGATTCTCTATAGCCTAAACTAAAATCACAAAGATCCAATTGATTAGGAATCCTATAGAAATAGTATTTTGCATTGAAGCACTGTTCATAAAGAGAGAGTTTAGGAGCTCCAGAAATAGCAATTAATGCTTTAGATTCATTTGATAAAAGCTCCTTTAATTCATAGATAATTGCTCTGCAGAGAACTGGAGAAAGAATTTCTCCTTCTCTGGGGATGGAAGAAAAATAAAATTTCATATAAGCTGAGGGTTTTGTTTGTTTAGGTTTTTTAGTTTTCCAGGCTAGGGGATATTTGTTTGCTTGGGTTTTTTGATCAGTGCAAAAAGCAGATATAGCTATGGCTATTCTTTGTTTATTGCCTTTTCAGGTTGATGGGCACTCTGTACCTGCCCATCCTATCCTTCCAACCCTTGAAAAGAAGGAAACTGGATTTAAAATAGGCTAGCAAACAGTGATGTACCTAATTTTCAGTTTTCAGATCTTAAAACAGCTTTCTTCATGTATGCACACTCTAGGATGGACAGTGCCATAGGTGACCACCAACATCAAAACCAGTACACAGCTTCTTTCTGTTTTATGTATCAAAGGAGTTGCTGTAGATTAACCTTTGAAATGGGTTTCATAAAGCAAGTTCAGAATGTCATCTGGAAGCATGAATGCTCTTAAATCAAGCTTTCCTGAACTCATGCCTTCTGAATCATGAAAGGATGAGAAAATTACAGAAGAAAAGGACAAGTAAGAGAACAATTTCTCCCTCAAAATCCAGGTCAGGGCCTTATGTTAATTCATTATTCACCATTCTATTTTTCTAACAGTGTACATAAAAATGGAGAAGGAGAATGGAGAGAAGTGATTAAATAGCACATCTGGCCCTGAAATATTATTTCTTAATGTTATAACTTGAAAGGGGACTACTACAAATAGCAATTGTGGTTTAGTTAACTGTGCATTAAATTCTACTCTTGTGTCAGCACCCGCTGAGCAAGGAAGAGAGGAGGAGACTGAATGAGCCTTCATCTCATTCACACAGCTTGATTATACATGAGATTTAAATCCAGCTTTCATTCCACTTTATATTTTCATCTCCATTCAGTTTCCAGTGGAGTGTTCCTGTGTTCTTGAGAAAAAAAGGAGGATGTGATTAGGTAAGAGAGTAAAGCATGCATTCAATTACAGAAAGCATTATCATCTCTTCCCTAAACTGATTAGTTATTGTTCCCTTAAGTAGCACTAACTATGCTCATGTTCTCTGCAATCCAAGCCATGAAGCACAGGCACTGGCCAAATGCCAGTGCAACACCCACTGGTGCCATTCATAGAAGACAGAGCCTGAAAAGGCCCCAGTGGAGATCCTCTGAGGAGCCTGAAACTTCGGTCCGTGTTTTTCAGGAATCTTCTTTCTGAGGAGGTTTCTTAGTGGCCCTTGTCCCTGCCAGCTCATGCTCATTCACCAGTCAGTATGAAAGGAAATGTAGGAAATTTCCAGCCATGTAGGAAAGAAGCCTGTGGTGTCCTGATTAATTCATTTGAGCAGCCTGATTTTTTACAGTAGAGGAGTGCAAGCACAGCTGTGATTAGGTTTATCTTGAGCTGATTTTATAGAAGTTTCTGTATGCTCAATTATTTTTTTCTGGAGAGGTTGCTTATGCCATAGCAAACACCTTTGGAATTTTGATTCAACACTGCTGTACGGGAATGTTTCATATTTTACTTTTTTTTTTACTGTGGTAATCATCCTTAGTAACAAAAAAAAATTGAGAGGGCAAGGCTAAAAAGAGTAAAGGATAATGTCTAGGGACAACCTCCTCCTGTATGTCAGTTTGGAGAGAGAGCCTTTAAACAAAGGTAGTCAGCTCCACAGGACATCTCTTCCCCTGACCAGAAAAAACCAGCAATCTGCAGCTTTTGGGCTTCTCAACCAGTTCCTGTTTGAGAGCCTTACTGGTCTAAAAGGGGGAAATATAAAACAGCTGCAACTGAGGGAGAGTGCAAGGGCACCGGGCTGCAGGAGCTATGGGCTGGCTGCAGTCACCCAAGGGTTCCCTCTCTCCTCAGGGAGCCACCAGGCACCCCACCAGAGTCTTCTCTCTTCCCAGGGAGACCTGGGAGCAGCACTGCTCATGGCAGGGGCACACATTTACTGCCTTTTGAGTGTCACCATGTATTTTAGCCTCTGCAGATAAGGAGGGATCTATGAACAGAGACAGGGAATTTGCCTAGTGTGTACTGATATATAAAAATTTAAAAATGGGAAAAGAGAGACTTAAAAGATATTAATTTCTTCCTCTGTCTGCTATTGCGCTCCTGTCTGTTTGCATAATTAAATCATTGGAGTGTGTCAAGTCTTGCATTCTTCTAAGATATCTGATGCAAACTGAAGGCTGCCTAATATTAAATATTAGGATTATTCATTAATTATTACTAAGTATTCATTATTAGTATTATTAGCCAGTAACTGGCTAAAAAATGGTGATGTTTGATAGAACTTATTTAAAATACCCAAAAATGTGTGGTTATTTTTGTGTATAAAAGTTTGTAGAGCTCAAAAATTTCTTTGTGTGTAATTTGGAAGCATGAGATTGCCTGACAAACTAATATGTACCCAGAGGTTATTTTACTGTGCAACAAGCCCTACAAAAAGTTAATAATAAGCAGATAGATTATATTTTTAAATTTTGGTCCAGGGCATTTAAAAGTGGACATGAAGCAAACACCAACAGTTTCTTCTTTTGCAAACTTCAAAGCAAATATTATTTGTGTTATTTGCATAACCATGAAGCTCATGTATGCATGCTCCTCTGTGGCCATCTCTAAAAACAATCCTAAACAATAAGATCAGTTAGATAATACAGTCATCAAATCAGTTTATGATCTAGAAATATCCTGTGAACATATCAACAAGATATGGAGAAAGTTCATAAAAATCCAGCCTTTACTTGTCCTAGTTTAGCCAGTATTTATTTAGTAAGGAAATATCACCATGAGCAAAATTAAGAAAACTGAGGCTTACATAGACAAGACACTGGTTACTTATGTGAGGCAGAAGCATGTCATGAGAGTTCTTTCTGAAATAAACTGACAATGAGCACTAATATGTCACAACATACCACAGATTAATTTCAGTTCAGTCAGCCTCAGATATAATGATTAGTACAGGTGATATTTAACTCTGCAATTTGCATTCTGTGGATTAATGCTCAGCTTGGGTGGTTACCATAAGTAAGACATTAATCTCTCTCCTACATTCCTTCATCTGCAGATATTCAGGCACAACTTAGCTCCCAGTGAGCTAACACTCACTACCATGATGAGCAATAGGAAATGAAAAGTTAAATCCAAAAGCAAAGAATCATCACTAGGTTTATGAATTTAGCATTCAGATCAAGTAACTTATACAAGTCTGAACTGAAAACACTGTAATTATTTATATCTCCATGGGAAATTTATTGCTTCCATAAAGCATCTAAATATATTGACAACCAGTAAATATTCATCATTTGAAAACTACTATCCAGCTTCAAGTTTTGCAGTAATTAATTTAGTTATGACAGGGTGAGCAATATTCTTGAGTTTCTTTAAGACTTAAAAAAGGTCAGATTTGATCCTCATATTTTTCTTGTGAAAGTACTGTTGAAATATATATTCAAAGAGAACCAAACATATTTGCAGACATCAGGAAATGCAATGATGGCATACCAGACACATATTTGATTGAAAAATATGTTTTTCAATCTTTTTACTTACTGGTTTCAGTGGTAGGTGTTAACTGCTAAGCATAAAAAAATCTAACAGATTCTTGAACTTTGAAGATCTCAGCCTGAAGACATTTAGTATTTTAAATAGTTGTCTTAAAATATTTCTTGAAGTTTGGAGACACTAAGGTTTTTCTGGTAACATATGGAGTTCTGTATTTGGGGATGCAGGCATATTTGTACTAATGATCAACCATTAGGGTTTATAATGTCTATCATCCTAGAAATTTCATCTTTATTTCAAAGGTGCATGTATTCATATACCAGGAAAATTATGGGTCCAGATATATGACTACCAGTATTCTAAAGTCCTAAAGCCCTTTCTGTGCTGTGATGTGCTGTTATCTTTTAGATAGAATGTCTTTTTGATACTAAACACTATGACTTTTAATATTACCTCCAAAATGCAGTAGTACCGTGTTTTCAGGAGCATAATATATTTCAGAAATTTATCCTTCAAATATCATAATTTCTTTCTACAACATCCTACTTTGGTGCAGGCAATTTCACGAGGAAAAGAAAAGAGCAAAATGCTGATCTTTTGCATTCAGCTAACATTCGATCCCAGTACCTGTTTTAGGGATTTCAGTAGACATTCAGTATATATATTTCCAAGTTCTAAAAGGAATCAGAGGAAACATCTTGTCATGTGACTTTGACTGTGATGGGAGCAGTCTGTATGTCTGTGGCAGAAGTCTTGATGAAGATCTGACATAAGAATATTGTGTTTATCTGACAGACCATGGACCATACTTGCTTGGTGCCACCCCTGCCAGAATAGCTCCTTGAATCTCCTGAAGGTTTTTACTTTAGAAAGACTGTGATCAAGACACACAATATGACACATGGCTCTTCTCACTGCCACTTTGCAGCATGTAACTTCATGCTTCAATCTTCTCACTCATGGTGAAAATTCAGTGTGTGCTAGCAAAGCAACAGATAGGAAAAAAATAGGAGCTTAGTCCCTTTACAGTACTATGAATGAGAAAAGCAGCAGTGAAATATTCCTGTATATAAACTCGGTGGCAGAGACTCCCCCACATTTCTTTGTAGCCAATCTAAGGAAGCTCTTCATACATAGAGACAGTCAACTTAAAAGAAAAAAACTCTCCATTGCCCAAAAAACCAGTTTGCCTTGTGAAGGATTACTGGTATTTTTTTCTTTCAAATCTGAAGCTTCTAACCACAGTTATAGGAAAAGAAAATTAATTTTGAAAGGTATAACTTTTTCATTTGGTGTAGGTGTTGCAATAATTGTCCTTTTGCAGGAAAAAAAAGTTTACATTTGTGATTCCACTTTCAAAATGTTGTTTCCCTTTCTCTGAAGAAACAGAGCCCACACCGTCACAGCAGTTGCTGTTTCAGGACCTCTGATGATTACATGAAGGTAGGCTGTTTAAATTTGCACTCAGTGAACAGAGTGCAAAAGCCAGTACTAAATAGATATGGGTTTAAGTGAGATGTTTGGAAGACTTCATTCTGTTCACTAATGTAGTATGGGGTAGTCAGCCTGAGTCTGGGAAATAACTTGCTATTGTCACAATGTTTGCAGCTGGAATAGAGTTGACTCCAATTGTAAAAAACAAAATTGAGTTTGGAATATACTATAGAGGTATGGCTTATTCTGTCAAAAATGATTACACACTGAGAAATTGCTGACAGTAAAGTCATGTATGCCCTTCCTTCCTCCTCTGTTTTTTCATCTTTCTCTTCCTTTCTCTCTGTGATAAGAGAATCTGAGGAGTTTTCCTACCTAGCATTTTTTTCCCAAAATATCTTCTGCTGTAAGGAAAATTGCAACCTCCTCTGCAACCCATAGATTTATTATGCTTAGAAAAAGCAGAATGCTTAGGAAAATTTGAGAGCTATTTATTTATTTGCTTACTTATTTATTTTTGGTGCTCACATAATTACACCTGCCATGATTAGTTTTAATATGATGATGAATTGCAAAGATAAGTGTAGCATGCTTCGTACCCATTCATTTCACTTGCAAATGCAGCATAGATCTTCCTTATTGCCTGTGGTGCAATTTCACCAATAGAACAGCTTTTAGAGAATGCTGAAATCAGTCATCTGAAGCCTGTAGAAATGTGATCAAGTCTGGTATAAACCCTGCAGGATTTTCTTTCCTTGTTTACTTTTTTATCTGAAACCAGAGCCTCAGCTACAACAGATGGTTCCTTTGCCCTAGCATGCCCATGGTTCAATTCTCATCAATAAGGTCAGGAGATAACCAAAAAGGTCTGATATCCTGTTAAATATATATCGGTGCACATACTCTTCTGTAGAACACTGTCTTGGTTGCATCTCAGCAGGTTGTGTCCTGTCTAACACACACTTTTGCTCAAGAAGAACCCAAATGGAGCAAACATGATAATTTCAGGACCTCAGTTAAAAAAGGTTTCCTGGAACTGAACTTCTCCAAAACAACTTGGAGATCAGTTCCCTGACATCTTCACTGGAGATCACTCAGGAGAGAAGCTGGATGTATATCCCTGCAACAGCAGAAGGCAGAGACATTTTCTGTGACGTCGTCACTGCATGTGACATCAATGCTTTCTCTTCTGAAAGGCTGTGATATCTATAGCTCATAATTTCATGTAAACACTAACTGAGACAATTTTTTTTTGTGAGCCTGAGTAGATAACAAAGCCATTTCTTTGGTGATACAGATGGATCAGATCAATGGTTTATACGGAAAATATGTGCAAACAGTTAATAAATGCTTTATTTTGTTTTTCTTGTTTACGCTGTGGTTTGTTGGGTGTGCCGAAGGTTGGTGATGAAGGCATAGACAGGATTAGTAGATTTTGAAAACATTTGGTTATTCCTTCATGTTCATTTTCAGGTATTCTCTGGTCAAATATGGTAAAACATACTCATACCAGAAACGTGGTTTTGAAGTTGTTTATAAAAATCAACATACATAAAAACTTAATTTCTTGCTAATGTATTTTCATGTGTTATACAAATAAAGCAAATAAACATAGACCTGTAAGTTACAGCATACGCTCAATCTCTGAGAATGACTTGTTCCATTTACTTGGTATTGAGCAGAGGCAAAAAGCTGATATAAACCCTTAAAACATAATTGTCTATTTTCTCTAAAATCAAAATAAAGACTTGATGTATACTTAGCTAAGAAGTTTCCATCTGAACAAGACCTAACAAATTGCAAGGAACCGAAGAAAACAGCAGTACTCAACATTGTTTGGCAATAACTTGAGAAACATTTTTCTCCAATGAACTTCCTTTGCTCAGAGACTTCTCAAAGCTAAAAAGAAGCCTAGTGACTTTCATTACTTCTTTTGAGAGCAATTTCTGACATCTGTCTTTTTACCTAAACTTTTAACTAATTCTAGAATTGTATCCATGCATTCAGTCTTAAATATGAGATTTAATGTACTGAGCATAACTTGGTTTGGCAACTCTTGCTGAAACAAGATCTGTTTAGTATAGCAGCTTTGTGGAATACACAATAAAACCTCTGTAGCTTACAGAGCTGAAGGAGATAATTTCTTCAGCCTGTGAGTTTTGAATCTTTAATCAGCTCTTGCCTTCATTATACCTAGCAGAACTACCTGAATAGTGAAAGGAAGAATAAATAATCAGCCACAAATGACAGCAGCAGTGCAGTTCTTCACCATGGGACATGCAGCACAGAGCATTAATTCAGGATCTCTGCTTCTGACATACAACCAGTAGCCCTAACTCTAACCTTAATTATAGCCCAGGGTTCCATCTCCTCAGAAAATATGTACTTAAGGTATGGGACTTGAGAAATACTTTACCTCTTCCTATTCTCAGATCCATTATCATTCAGCAAAGAGTGTATTTTATATTTTATATTACTTAGTCCTAAATCTTGGTGTAATTAAATACAGTGGAACTACCCCAGCAGTTAAAGAATTAATCTCATATGCCTAGAGTTGACAAAAAACTTCTGCCTAACTCTAAAGACCTACAACTTTCTTTCTCTGGATTAGCAAATCCTGACACCATTCATAACTTTAATCTTTCCATTAGAGCCAAGGGAATCCATCTTTTCTGAAACAGTGAATACTGAAGGTGGCACCTGTCTTCTTGCCATCAGTCAGAGCCATTCAGCATACAGCAAAAAAAGGAACTCTTCAGTTTTAGATTTAAAAATCCAAGCCCTAACTCTTATTTTCAAATTCATTCCATGCCAGGAATCCATTGTGAGTAGCAAGCCCATTGAAATACTGCTCGTCAGAGGCATCTGCTTTCATTTGAACTCTGAAATGCCATTTAGCCAAAACCTTAAATTGTTAGGTCCCAAATCCTAACAGTAGCTGTTCAGCTTGACTTTACCTAGAGGAGGCCCTTCTTCTGGAAAAGTGGATATGAAGTACTGTATGAAAGGGCCTTTGTATCCCTCAAAACCTCTTAGAGTCATTCAAAACACAAGGCAAAAACTTCTCATTACTCTTTAGACTACTATGGTCTAACTCTAATCTACTTCTCTCTAGCAAAGAAAGCTAACCAGATGGTGAAAGAGAGGTAATTTATTAGCCATGACCTGCTCTAACCTTGTCCTCAGTGGTGGTGATCATGCAACATCCGGTCTTAGAATGAATTCTTCTCTCTTCAGAGATGAAAATCCTGTTTGTCATCTTCATTTTTGTTCCAACCAGCCATGTGAATAATAAATGAAAGCATAAAGATTTACAAATTTTTGCCAATAGATGACCATTTCAATTGCAATCTGTGTGGGCTCCAGAGCTGAAAAATTACTTTTTCAGGCTTTAGATTCCCCAATTCCTAAAATTCAAAAGTAGGAAGAGCTAGGCTGACCTTATATTCTTTTGTTTGGGCCAGGCATATCACACATACTAATTAAAGATCTGCTAGGTTTCTCTTTTATCTCTGTACATACTGACTCTATAAAGTTATTTTTCAAGTATTTTAAAGCCAGCCATATTTTACAGGCACATACTGGGTCACGGTGTCTACCCAGTGGGCACTATATGCACACTGTAACTACCTAGTATAGAGAGCCAAAATATGGCTTTTGTACAAGTCCTTTGGCAAAATTCATCATGAAAGAGGCCACTGTTGTTCTGGCATCTGCCATTGCAAAGACTTTCTTGCAGTGATGACTTACAGGAGATAAGATTGCTTAGATGTTGCTATATTGATCTGGTATTCAGTAATAGGTAAATTCATTACTTCCCAAGATCTTCATTCTTTATCCAAACATCTCCGATCACTCTTCTTAGGTAACAATCTATGTGAGAGAGCATGGAAAAGACAGATTGAATATCTGAATGTTAATGAGGAAGTTAGTGCAGAGATAGAAAAAAGGAAAATACAGCCCAGCAATCACCAGGAAGCAATTTTACTTCTTCTAATATATATTTTGCCTTCCACATGGTACTGTTGCGGATAAATTGATTGATGTTTAAAGTGCTTTTCATTTCTTTGATGTAAGTTGCCATGGAAACAGAAAGCATACTTATTAGATATTTGCAGTCACTTTTTGTTAAATCTAACTCTCCTATGTTCTCTTTTACTCAGTCTTGCTGCACTTTTCAACATCTGATCTCATTAGCAGACCCACAACAGGAGATCTCCTGTGCTGCTCTGTATACTCACTTTCCATTCTGTATATTTTAATAGGATTTCTTAACAGCAGAGCTATAAACTCTGCCACTTTCAGCACTGGAGAAACCTCTGCCAGTCATGCAAAGGATTTTCATGATAATGCATTAAGCAGTTCAAAGGTTGAAAAGACACTCTGTTGTTATTTTAAATATTTATCATGTCTGTTGCAGTATGTAAATGTAGTTAAACTATTAGCCTTTTGTAACAATGGTCACTGGATGTGCCTGTCAAGGCATTTGGGGCACTGCAGCTGTGTGCATACAAATATACACATTATATGTTTTTAGCCCTTAGGACTTTGCTGCTGCTACTACCTCAGGACAATTTTTCCAGAGTCGTGACATCTGTAATCCACAGAAGAGAGGAAGGAATATGTTTTTCTTTCTGTTTGATTTTACTTACATTTGGGTACTTTCCTTGTTAAACTACAGTAACAAGTTTTGAAGTTTTTACTGATTCTTTTCTGTATTTGAGAGAACAAAGCATGATTTAATCATAAAGAAAGGTGAAAGTGTTTATTTATGTTGGCTTTTTATACTATGTGTGTGTCTTCAAGGGAGAAATTTTTCCATGATGCCACCAAGAAAAGCAAAAAAGTAGGATTAAAATTAGGATTAAAAGAAAATCTATCTTTTTAATACAGTCTAATTTACCCCTCTGAGGCACAAACACAAATACTTTCTCAGCATACCTATGTGCATGCATGGACAACAGAGTTCCAGGAGCACATGAAAAAAAGAGTGAAACTTCACTGGGAAAACACTTGCCAGAAAAAAACCCAAAAAACCCAAAGAAACAAAGAGTGCCTGCGTTAAGCATGCACCCCAAATGTCCTGGAAGGGAGGGGTGTTGGCTTTAAACTTAATAGTAAAAGGTGCAGGTACAGCTGATCTGCATTCAGAGCTTTCTGAGAGGGTGTGGATGGCTCTGGAGCAAAGACAAGTAGAAGGTTCCTTTTCCCAGGCAGGGAACATTTCTTCTTTGCAGTCATTTTCGTCTCTCAGCTCTTGGTTGCTTTCCCTTCATGTGAGTCCTTAATAAAATACAAGAAGATAAGTGAAGGTTGTGTTTTTGTATCTCTTCCTAAATTTATCCTCTGATGAGTCAAGAGCCCCCTTCACTTTCTTGCCCATCTGTTAAAAATCTTACAGTATAGTAAAAATATGTAACTTATATAGTAAGAATATAACTTATATAAGAAATACAAGTGTTTTACTATCTCTGCTGCTAAGACTGTCAGTTTCTTAGCAGTAAAAGCAAAAAGAAATAAACACATAAACACATTCACAATGAGGGGAGATATAATAAAAAGTGACCTTCATCTATATTTCATTTTTCTTAAAGCTTCAAGAGAAAAATAAAAAGCTTGAGGCAGGGTTGTCACAAACACCCTGTAGAACTGCTGAAAGAAATTTGCTTTCAGGGTGTATTTCTACTTCTGTGTTCCTAAATGCTTTTATACTTTAAAGGGCATTCTTTTATGGATTTGCATGGAGACTGCTAGAGCTGGACCACACTTCTCCATCCAGACACAAAAAATAAATTAAAAAAATAAGATTAAAAAAATCAGGCTGCCTAATTTCAATACCGTTTCCATTATATTGTGAAATATGTCTGTGCATTGTGTGTTCTGCAGGACTGATTGTGAGCTGTAGATAAGGGTCTCAGGGCACTTCAGGTGAAAGACAGCAGTGGAGAAGAAGGGCTGTGGAAAGGTTGCACCAAGTTGACTCATTGCTTGATTTGCTACGTGCTGAGCAGCTATGAGATAATTCTTCTCTACGTCTCAAAGGTCTCTCTTTTGTCCTTTACAATGGATGAAAGAATAAAGGGGCTGAAGATGTTATAGTCAGTACTTGGCAACCTCACTAATTCAGTCTGCATCTCAGTTCCTGCTGCTCCTTTTATCCTATTTTTTTTTGGGTGACTGTGTGGGTGGAGAGATTGCTCCTCCTTCAACCCTTTTTACACAACATTATATTTCCCCTTTTGTAACACCTGAAATAAAATAAAAAAAAGAGCAGTGGCTCTGGTTCTATTCTCTTATAATCTTTGCTTGGGCCCCATAAACATCCTTGACATGGAAATGCACCACTTTCTTACTGCACCTTCCACCCTAACAAAAATTTGGAGTTGGAGACTTGCATTGTCCCATCCTTTGTGCTGAGGCAGGACTTCCCTTGCACCCTTATTAACATTTGATGTCTGCCTTGCTGCTGCTCTGGTAATTCCTGGTTTATTCTTAGTAGGTGTTCATTGAATAAAGGCCTACAGCTGGGGTGCTGCATAGAGTGAAGACATCTTGAGTCGTTCTTACTTGGTTTCATCACATTTCACACAGTGCATAGTCATGGCCTGCATGTAGAGACTTATGTATGGGAAGGGACAATTTAAAACAGAATAAATTCTAAATTTCAGTGATTTCATTGTATTTTTTAAGGGATATTTGTAAATTTTTGGTTTGTTGCTGGCAAAAAAAGAGGAAAAATATTTTCTCTGACATCATCAAGAAAACCAACTAATTTTCACAGCAAGTGCTGTTAATAGGGAGGCAAGGTACTTTAACAAGAAGTAACAAATCTACTGTGCTGAAAAGTCCATTTCAGTACCAAAGGATTGTTAAAAATCACCCAGATTTATTTCACCAGTCTCATTTCAGCATCAGAATATGCTGACAAAACTTTGGAATTTTAAGCATTGGCAGCTTTTTAAGATATAGCTAATTCATAAAAATGATGGGAAGGTGTATGACATTTATATACTGAGAGTCAGTACATCACAGTATTGTAATACTGATTTTCAATGTCACTTGAGTTTCTCCATAATTTTGCTATAATTCCTTTTAAGTTTTGAGCTCTAGAGGCAAATACTTCAAGCAAATGGCCATAATTTCTTCTGTGAAGTTAGTGAAGTCTAACAAACAACTTGCTTGAGGATATATCCTCACACCAATCAAATATGTGAGCTAGCAACATAAAAAGTGAATGTATGGGGAACACTCTAAAATTTCAGATAAAAAATATAAGTATTAATAGTTTTTATTATTTTCATGAGGCATGATAGTAAGATTTTTAACTCAAATAAGGTCTTTTAGGTGCAATAAAGAAATTTGAACAGTCTGATGTCAGTAGAGGAGATATCAGAGTAAAGTGCTAGATGAAGCTCTGCTGCTGACAGTACCTACATAGGTGTGTGCCTTTTTTGCCTCAGACCCTTCCCAGTAAAAATGGGAAAGTTCTTTAGTGACTATCATCAACCAGATCAATTAGTAATTTATGTAACTGGACTATAGCAAGAAGTTAGCACTGATGAAGTTGAAAACCAATAGCTGAGTAACTGGCAAAATATTTTAGACTAGAAAACTCCTTGGTTGATGGAACATATTAAATAAACAAACCCACACTACCATGCACTGTAGCTGCATTTAAGTTCAGAGGGGGATATTTAAGCCAGGAATTTGTCTTTGTTAGCTAGAAATAGATGCTCTTGTCAAAGTTCAGCAGAGTAATGAGTCCTTTCCCATAGCAAAAGCATTTCCCTCAAAACAGGTATTGTTTTTTTGCTTCACCTTACAGATTATTTGCCATCCAGTTAATGGGTATATTGTTATGTTTGGTTCTGTTTTTGTCGATAGAGATGGTACTTTGGGCCAGAACAGCATTAAAGGATCCCAGTAGCTGGGATTACTGGACAAGTTTAGGATTGCTGTTGACATTTGACCTCAGATAGTACAACGAGTGAAAGCTTTCAGGTGTCGCTCTGGCAGAAAGGACTGTGGAGCTCTCTATTATTTGTGCAGGAGAGTACACCCTTAAACAATGATGAAAGGAGTTGAGGGCTAGTCTAAACAATTCATAACTATCTTAGTGCAAATGTAGGTTTTTTCCTACATGTGCCAATGAAGATCTCATCCTAAAATCAAGACTTCTTGGAATCCATTTAAACATCTGCATTAATTCAGAAAAATACTGTCTTCACTTCCATCTTCCTCATTAGTTGCTTCTTTATGTGTCTACAGACAAATACAGAGGTATTTTATCTTTCAAGCAGTATGTGCAGGAATTGGAGACCTATAAAATCATGGTCCTTCCATCTCTGCTTTGGTAAGAAATATCTTTGTGCCACCTTTAACTGAAGGCTATGTTCATCAAGTTTACAAAAGCTGTAGATCAGACAAATGACTAACATAGACAGTTCTTAAATATAACATACATTTCATCAAAGTTTGTCCCTTTCTGTAAGGGGAAGATGCAACAAAGCTTGCCCCAGGCATGCACTTTGATGCAACCAGCTAGACTTAAATATAATCAAGAAAAAACAGTGAGTAAATAATTGTGAATAAGTAGAGATCTACCTATTTCTGAATTATTACTAAAAATCTGACAGGGACAGAGACTGAAGAATTTTCCAGAGACCTTCTTCAATATTATCCACTGGGCAAAATCTCATTCTTAGCACTTGCCCAGGGCAGGTACACTGGGCACCATGCCATCTGACTATGCATTCAGGTATGGTGTGCTTTTCAAGGACACACAAGTCGTATTGTCATATTGTCACATTCAGACATTCTGAATCTCTGCATCTCATGCAGTATTTTCTTTTGTTTTTCTAAAGCCTTTCCTCCGAAACATCATGTGTAAGATATATAGCTGTGTTTTCACAGTCTATCTCCTCTTTCTGTTCTGTGCTTTACCCAGGTCTTAGATAAATCTTTTGTAATTTCACAGAGAAAAATAAATAACTGAAAAACTTCTTCTCATTATATCACAGCAAATTCAGGTCTTACTTGGATGAAAAACATGTTTTCCAACTGCACTATTGTACTCCTCATTTTTTCTTTGAAGGTACCTAATGTGGTTGGAAAAAGCAGTGCCCAATCTATCAGTATGGTGTACAGGCTAGACAAATAAATGTAGTTCTTTTTGAACATATATTCAGTATCACTTGCTTTGCTTCTACAAAAGTAAGAACAAGTGCAGGGTTTTTTCTTTCTTCTCTTTTTCCCCTTTAATTTGCTTAATGTGTTTGGAGAGAATTAAAAATAGTTCTTTGTGAAGGGAACTTAGTGTAACAATGTAAGTCCTGATCATTGCAATGAGCTCTGATGAGACTGTGTACTTAGCAGCCAGTAACAGACTACTAATAGTCTTAGACTCTGAGCTATTCTTAACTATTGAAGAACAATGCCTATAGTCAAGAAAAATCTATTTTAAGTGATTCCTAACAAGATGTTGTGGCAAACACAAATGTTCAGAGGTGTATTTTATGACTTCTGACTGAAATGTCCATATTTGTAGACAAGTATTTATCTTTTAACTGTTGCTATAAATATACAGTTTATGCACATTCACTAGTGAAAAGTAAGAAATCCTCCCTGCCACTGACCAGTGAGGATGGTCCAACCTGTGAGAGTCAAATGGAACAGGAATGTACTGTTGAATGTCCTTCAACATGTAACACCATTAAAACAGGATTAAAACATGGCAGTTTTATTAAGCAACATTGAACCACTGTGTAGTATGTGGGTTATACTCTGCTACACCAGCACATTCCTGTAGCAGATGTCCCTGGCCTTAAACATCTCAGACACTAGTCTGTGCTGACAGGTCCTTAAACTGCCTCAATCAAGTTGCATTTAATTTCTTACCCTAGATTTAGTAGACAATGCTAAAGTGTCCTTGGAGTAGAAACTAATCAGGTAAAAAACTTATTATGGTTTACATGAGAGCTTTGATTTATTCACTTTGCCAAAATCAGGCTTTCCTCAGTGGTTGTTGTTAATAAAACAAAAGGAAAAACTGAACAAAAATAGCAATTAATGTACCTGTCATTCTGCATCCCCACACACATTATCCTGTAGCTCATTTTCCTGTTACTCTTTGACTTCAGAAGCACACAGCAAAATACATCTTGTTCTTCATTTTTCCTCCAGACGAGGTAGAACAAATTTAAAAATGAACAAAGAAGTATTGCAGATTTGACAGCTGCTACTGGCTTTTATTAGTTAATTTTTGTGTATTTATTAACACCCGCCTGTCTCAGAGACCAAATATAATTTTACTCTGAGAATTTCAGTGCTGTGGTATCTAATCTAATGTAATCCAATCATCCTCATTCTCATGACCTTTAACAATTAGCTAGCGTTATCTATGGATTTTGAATGTGTTTTACATTTAAAAATATTTTACCACCCCCTTTAATTATTTAATTATTTATAAACTGACCTGGGTATATATAAGTGACTATAAATTTTGATTGAAACCAAGCATTAGCAAAGGGAAATGTGTTCTGGACAGCAATAATGACTCATAACTTTTGAAAATTGTCTAAAAGATTTTTTTATTGCAAATTAATTAGAAATATATTACAGACTAAAACTGCAAAATACTTGGAGAAGAAGAGCAAGAATCCTATGCTCCATTGAGCTTTTGACAACATGTAAAGATTCATCTAGTAAAAAGATATTTTCTGGCATTACAAAACATTTCTACTTTTTTAGTTATTCTAAATTTTGTTAATTTGTAACATTTCAAATTTTTTCTGCTTTATTTTAATTGAAATTATATTATTGTAACACAAAGATTTCAGAAAATTTTTCTACTTGTTTTAGACTATTAGTGATTTCAGATGTGGGTATAAATTTTTTTCTTTTGGCAGGTTCTACAATATCAAAACATTAGAAATAATGAGACAGATGGAAAATAGAGGTGTCTCCATCATGCTTTATTTCATATGTGAAAATAAATATTCACACAGCACTGTTATGACAGAGCTATTTAATTTGTCCCTGCTCTCAGTTTCAACAGTTAACATTTGGGAATATTTGATATAAAGAGAATGACATCTAAATATGCAATGATCTATACTGTCCTGTCTGTGCATACAGATCTTTTGGTTCTGTTTGAGTTAGCATAAAATTTCTGTGTTTATTTCTAGATTCAGAATGTTTAGACCCCATATGTGTCACATGAGAAATGCTACAATAGATGAATATCCTTAAAACAAAATTTCCAATCTAATTTTTCTTATGCAGAACAGAAGAATGAGTGAAGCAGATGTTTTTATTGCGAAAGAAATGATTTGCAAATAAGTTCTGTTGATGGTAGAACCCAAAAATTCCATAGTGCTAGGCATTTGTAGAATCCTTCTTGCTTCAGAATTTTGAGACCAAGTAGGAAGAACAGCTGTGAAGATGTGGGCTGAGGTTGCTCTAGATGACTTCTGGAGATGCCTTCTGGCCCTGTAGCTCTGCAACCCTACTGCCCCAGGAATTTGCCAGCAACCCACTAATGCATGGCCACGTCCTGACTGCTCAGCTCTGGTGCACATCCAGCAGCCCATGGGCTCTGAAGCACCAAAATCCTTTGATACTTGTTGACAGTATCTGTCCCACAAAATAGCCAGTGAGAAAATAAAACCCATTTCAAATGGTGACTCTATTTCAGTGACAAAGGTAGAATTCAGAAGGCATGGTGGAAATTGGTGGATAGACACAGCTGATGGAAGCAACCCACTAAAGTTAGTATAAAAGCAAAAGACTGAAGATTGTTGCCAGGAGTCAGAACATGATTTGATTAGATGTGCTTTTCCAATAATTACATGTCTGTACATCTCTGTGGATCAAAAGGACTGTTGGCCAAGCTGCATGTGGCTTGTTTTTTGTTGTTGTTTACTAAGCTTAGATTAGTCTCCTGGCTCCTAGCATCCTAGACTTGAAATCCAGATTTCTTCTTTATATCCCTCCCTGCTAAGTTAGGATTAGTATGATGACTGTGAGTATAAATTAAGAATAAATAATTAAAAAGGATATTCCTCGAATGTATAGCCATTTCTCGCAATGTACTTTAATTAAGTAATCATTGGAGTGAAGTGCTGCCATAAATTATCAGAAATTCAGGTACCCAGAATCCATGCTGTTTCTTTTAATTATTTTTGGTTTCCTGTGTTTTTTGTTTGTTTGGGTTTTTTTTTGTTTCTTTGGTGGGAAGAGATTGTAAGATTTCTTCCACATTGTCTCAGGAAAGGATTTTTTCCCCGTTATGTATTGCTCCTTTCCTTTAGGTTTGGCTACATAAAAGATATCCCCATTCCTATAAGTATTAGCTTTGGTTCTTTACAGGAAAACGCCTAGAAGCATACAGTTAGGGATTTGTTTATTAACTCATTTTTAAAAAAGAGAAAAAAAATAAATTTATTTTCTTAATTGAAGCCAAATTAAAAATTTAAAAAAGGAGGAAGACTTTAATGCAAGTCTGTTCTTGCAGCAGTGAATTATCTTTTTTCCCTATCTTGGGTTGACCAATTCCAGACAAATGTTTCAGGTGTGATAAAAGCCCTTTTTTTTTTTTTTTTCCCAAGCATAGGAGTAGTGCAGCAATCATGCTTTCTTTACCTTGGCTAACACATTGCAGGAGCAAGTGCTTTGGACAGGGATTAGTTAAAAAGAAGTTGACAGAAAATTAGTTGTTCCTTCTGAACAGACATGATTAATTCCACTGTACCAGTCCTAGAGTCCACTCTCAAGTCCTTTCAAATAACTCCTGTGTCCCATGCCACCCAGCTAAGTAGGGAAAAAACAACATTTAATTAAAGCCAGTATTAAGAGCAAGAAATGAGGCTGCTGTTGTAAATGTGTCCCTAGGGCTCAGTAGTGTTTGTGTGAAGAGTAGAAATTAAGCTAATAATAATAAAACTTAGCCTTTGCCTCTCTCTAGTGCTGATAAGTCTGAGAAATCTTCATGCTACTGCTGTGAGTTACAGAAGCAATAGACTCAGTGTTGAGAAAGGGTTAGTTTTCTCTCCATGCTGACAAAAAACATGTGAGGAATGCATCTGCACCTCTAGCCCCTGTGTTGCTTTTTCTTCTAGTGTGCTGGGAAAAAAAAAAAGCTGCTGAAAAGAAAACTTGCAAGGACTTACTTCTGCTTTTTATGGCAGCAGTCAGCACTGAAAGGATAAATAAGCTTAACTGATATGGAAGTTCAAAAGTAGCATTCACAAATTCAGAAACCCCCTGCGAACAATGCCTTTTAATTTTTTATCTATCACTAGGAATATTTACATGAAAAGACTAAAATATTTCTGCTTCTTAAGCATTTATCTAATCCTGCTGTACTGTCCTCATTTGTCAGTTTTCAGAGGTTCATTTCAGAGAAATGTTTCCCTTTTTCTTTTTGGAGAAAGACAGTGTCAGGACTGAAGTGAGAAAAGCAGGAACTTTGTACTTTAGGCTGTGTGAAGAGGTTTTGAGTGTTGCAGAATGAGTGGAAACAGCTAGTATTACTTTTAATGAGTTTATTCTGTTTATTCTGGAAGAACTATACAAGCACAGCACAGCTTTGGTGGTTAGCAGCACATCTTCACAGCTCATGGTGTTGGACGTCAGCCTTTCCAGAAGCTCTCCACTTTTCTCTGCAAATTCAAAAAGTCTGCATGACACCAACTGGTACTGGACATCAACACTGTCACTCTTTAAAGAAGGAGAACACCCCTGTCACTTGAATTTGGTGTTTGCTGTACAGGATATACAGATGAAGTAGAATCCACTTATGTGTTTTTCCTTCATTCAACTCATTAAACTCAGGTCTTTGGTCTTGTTTCTGGAGCCATGCTAAATACAGACACTCAAGGGTGACTTCAGCAGAGAATAGGCTTTTGGTTGGGTAACTTGGAGATTTATGACTAATGCTTTTGGGAGATAACCAGGTCTGCCCCTCATGTATAGTCCAGAGTTTAACTGATGACTAGATTTAACTTGAGAAGAAATATCTTGATAAGATTAACATAGATGTTTTTTAAGGGAGGATGTTTGTTTTGTTGTAGTTTTCTACAGTAGAACAGAGTACAGTCTATCTGAAAATGATTTCTGATGAATTTCCAGTATTACATGCCTAAAAAAGGTGCTGATGATGCTCTGCTATCTCACTGTCCTCATGGCTGCTGCTATTGTGCTTTACTATTAGCTTTATATTTGCTCGAAGCTGTTCTGAGATACATCATGGATGTCTGCTGAATGCTTTGGAGCTACCTTCACCTTTTGTTTGCACTTTTCTGTGAAGTACAATTCTATACTTAAAACCACATGTAACAAACATAAAACTTGGACATCTTGAAGTTGTTTCTATTGCATTTCTGTCTTCCAAATCTCCAAGCAGATTTAAATATTCAAGTGTTTTAATTCTTTACCTTTCTGTTACTTACATTTTGTTTTCCACTTTCTTCAGACTTCATATATGACCACTGTTTCCCCCTGTGTGGTCTCTATGGCCTTAGTAAGAACATAAGAACTGTAGGGAAAAGGATTCCAATGTGTGGGATGAAAGTTACATCACAAAATGCTTTTAGTAAACATGCCAGTTTTGGCATTTTATTGTAGTTCATGGGGATTGTCCATATACTGCAACAGGCAAGTCTTTTTTCTCCCTTTGTCTTGATTTTCCAAACTTTAAGTGTGTAAGGCATGGTAATAATTCATTGGTTAAAAAAAGAGGTTTCTATCTCATACTTCAAGAAGTATTCAGTTGAATTTTAGTTGATGTTGTCTCTGAAACCTGTTTGTGTATATGGACTGGCTTTAAACAAACTGTGACTGGTACTGAGGAAGGCACACTTGTGACATCCTGGATGTAGACATCTAAATATAGAGATGGGCTCAGAGACAACATTATGTCTGGGAGGAAAAGTGAAATTAATATATGGAGACTTCATCTTTTCACATTGGATTACTGCCCTGTAAAATTGGCTCTTCGTACAAGTTTAGATGGATTTCAGATTGCACTGAACTACGCAGCTGTTCTGTTATGGACAAAAGAGCAAATCAATTTAAGGCTATTCAAGTCTAGGGAAGTGATATATGTACCTTCTGTGTTGTATTGTGGGTATTATGGCTGTTGGTTACTGGTGTATTTTTGCTTTTTTTGGAAAATGTATGCCCCCAGTGGGAAAATAATCAGTACAAAGACTGAAGATCAGCAAATCAAGGTTGGATGGACAATGTTAAGGGAATGATCATAAAGATACAGGTTTGTTGAAGCAAAAAGATGACTTTTCAGGCAAGAAAATTCATCAGATTTTGAAGTATGTGACTTAGAAACTACTCCTGAGAGATTTCTCAGTGGGAAAATTATACAGAAGACCAGGTAGGACTTTATTTTAATTCTTTTTTTAAATCATTAGAATTAAAATCATTAGATTCCTCTAGTGTTTTGATTTGAAGTGTCAAGGCATATAGACAGTGATTCAAATATAACTATGAATAAATTTCCTTCAGAAGTTTGGCATACAGAAATGAGTCAAATGGCAAGATACTTTTTATAACTAACTGAATATAAAGCTGTGTGTAGATTCTAACCAGAAATGCAGAGGTCAACGATTCTGTATCTCATTCTGTTCTGCCCACACAGTTACACACCTTGTAGTTTTTTCCTCTTTAATACTTGATTTGACCTCTTGTATCAGAACTGATGGTGACTGGGTTTTTTCCTCTCCAGTATTTAATTTAAAATTTCAGAAATGAATGAAGACTTCTAAACTTGTAGTAGCTACTGGTGCAGCATCAGTGTGTGGAACATGGAGGCAATATTGTCTTTTGACTGACTATGAAATGGAGGATGTGAAAATAGCACACAGAATGATGATGGGGGACATACCTCCACTTGCTAGAGGGTACCTAGTGATAGGAAAGACCCAGCTTGGTGTGCTCCTTAAGCAAATAACCTGTGCTGTGTGGGATGGGGTGTACCATCCTGGTTGGCATGTCACACTGCAGCAGCTGGTCTGCTCCCACTTGTGCTGGCACAGATCTCGTGCTGCTGTAATGAACTCTGGAAGCACACAGAGCATCGAGTTTCATCTCAAATTGCCGAATGTCTCTTCTTCAGAAAACCATTTCAAGTGTCTTATTATGTCTCAATATGATCATTTTAAGTGGGTTTATGTGTTGACTTTCCCACAGAACTGCTGTGGTGCCAAAACTGGTAGTGTCAAGGGCTCCATTTACAATAGAAATCCTAGAATTATACAGAGGTGGGACCTTTAGACAGATGCTGTGGTTCCAGCCAGGGTTAATTTTTGCAGTAGACAGAAGGGGACATGGCCAGGACACGGTTATTCTATGCCACCTCACATGATTGCTGGGGCAAGGGAAAGAGACTCTTTTCCAGGGAGAAGGTGTTCAGTCAGGTAGAGGGAGCCATCCAGGATTGTCTGTTATAATCTGGTGCTTTTCTGCATGAATCGTTTATTTTCTTATACTCTCTGTCACTGGTATTGTTGCCATTTAGGCTTTGGTTTCTTATCTCATTGTTTTCCAGCAAATTGTTCTTATCTCAACCCATGATCTTTGCCTTTTGCCTTCCAACTGGAAGGGGGGGTGGGGGGGCGCAGGATGTGGTTTCAGTGGGAATACTAACTTGGGGAATACCATTCCTAAACCACCACTACAATATAATTATATGCTATTTTTCAATATTACATGAAGCTACATGACTTCTAGTTTTGTCCCTTGCAACAAACTTGCAGGTTTTGAGTTTCTTTCATAGACATCTTTGTGGCATCTACAGCATGATCATTTGAAAACAGCTGGTGGCATCCATCCACTCAGTGAATCTGTTGTTGCATATGGTGGATTAGTGGATAGGAAGTTTCTGAAGATGTTAGACCTGACAAGTGTGGAGGACACAGGGGTGATATTTCCCTGAGGCAATTGCCAACACTACCATCATTCCTCCAGTCTCTCTTGCACGACCACTCATTTCTTCATTCAGTGTAACTTTCCCCAAACAAACAACAGACTCTATCAAGAGTTTCAACCTACTCTTCAACCTACTCAGCACTAATTACTGTTAAACCTGCAAATGTGGTTTGTGGCATCAGAAGAAAATACTTCTTAATTTTGAGCACAAGAATAATTTCTCCATTGACATTCATACTTTCTTTTGGTTATGGTAAAACATTTAATGTAGCAGATGTCGTACCTCTTCGGGGTTTTTGGGAGCCATACCCCATTTTTGGCAGGTGTAATACTCTCTCTCCTAGTGTCACTCCGTAATTATCTCTGGGTGTGGCATAGATTACAGGTAACCATGGCTAGCAGGGCTTTGTACTGAGAAAAGCAATAGAAAAGGTAGCTGGGTGGAGTTAAGAGGGAAGTGAGAAGAATGTCTTTACACCTGGGGAGATGGCAGCCATGCTGTGACAGTTCTGTGTTTACCCCTTCATCAGTGAATAATGCATGAAAATGCTCTGGCTTTCCTCACTTTCTCCATCCACTACTACCTTTCTGTGAAAATACCAAATATTTCCTGTTTTCATTTAAAGTTTTATCAAAAGAAATTGTATCAGGTTTAAAAAATTTTAAAAAAGGAAAAAAGAAAACAAAGAAAATTTGCAAATAGGAACTAGGGAACTACAAGAATCCCCCCCAAATTCTGGATGTGTGTGCCCTTATTTCTGTAACAATGCAAGCTTTCTGAGATAATGGATAAGAAAGGGTGTCAGGGTGTTGTGTGGGGTAGATTCTCCAGAGGAGCTGGGAAGCTGGGCTTGAGGTTGGGAATAGGGCACAGGGGGTAATGAGGTCAACCCAGCCCCCACACATGAGAAGTCCTCATGAACAGCCCCTTCTTAAATGCACTGATTTTTTTTAGGAGACTCTTGCTTTCCCTGTAAGAACCAGGAGCTTCTCCTGTGGCCACAGCATTTTCCCATGGCTGTCCCATGGAGACTCCCTGATTAGCTCCAATGCCACTCATGGATGGGAAAATGCATGTAATGGCTTCTGAAGGAGTATTGCTTGTTCGTTTTGCTTCAGAAAACTGGGGATGATTTCCTAAAGGCATAGAATTAAATATGTAGTTCTTCTGTAAGTTAAAAGGAAAAAAAAAAAAAAAGAAGATTGCAGATGGATGAACTTCAAACTGAAAGGTTTTTTGGTTTTTTTTTTAATTTAAAAAGGAATGGTCTGCAAAAACCTGCTTGTACCCAACCCCTTTCATGAAATCAGGACTACTCTGCTTTGGGGAGAGGAGGGGAGGTCCATCGATGAGAACTCCAGCAGTTTAACTTCAGTATTCTATGGGGTAGTTTAAATATCATACACTTCAGTAATACAACCCATTGGTCCTTATCCTATCCTCAGTGGAAAAACACTGCATTTCCCTGAATTGTTGGCAGGCTGTTATACAATTGATCTTTTTGTGAAAGAAAAATTATATTAATATTTCCTTTACCATGATATCCACATAGCACGTTATTGAATTTTTGTCTGTTTGGTTTTCATATACCTATCTTATGAAACAATTATGTTTTTTCTGTTCGTTAGAAAAGGAGTGTTTACAAAGATTAGGGGAAAAAAAATCGGTGAAAATAGCTGCTAGCTAATTTCCAACCGAGCTTTTAAGAACTGTTCTTTTCCTTCACCCTGTTTTTCCTTTAAAATGAAAGTGGTAATCAGCTGTACAGGAGGGACGGGGAAGGAAAAGTATGGAAAGAACAAATATATGTAAATGAGATTTAAAGAAGAAGACAGATGCCCTTTTATGCCAATACATTTACTATAAAAAATAGATCCCAGAAATAATGGAAACAATTGACTAACAGATCTTAACTGATAGTCTGAAGAGAAAGAAATCATAATAGCTAAGATATGAAACTGAATTTACTGAGATTTGCAAAAAGTTAAATATTATAAAAAAGGATTCATACTGGTAACAGCACAATTAAAATAAGACCAAAAAAAAAATATTTCCTTAAGCAAAACTGAAAAATTATTCAAATTGAATGTTTTTTAAACACGTGTTATCCTTTTCCTATTTCATGGAACAGAAGAAAAGAACCTTTTCCTATAAGAATATTCATGTCAATATCTTATACCATCTATTTCAATATTTAATATGGGAATTATCTGAGATATATATATATATATATATCCCTATTTATGTGGAATACAAGTGGTCCTACAGTACTGTTATGTCTACTGCTCTCAAATGTTTATTCAAGAAGTGCTGTCTTGCAGCAGAGGTGATAGCATATGTCTTCCACGTTGACTTCTGTGATGCAGGGTTCTATGATAGGAGTGTGATGACACACATTTTGCTACCAGAAACCGAAGTGAAAACTTTTCTCCCTTCAGAGGTTCTGTATAGTTAGTTTTAAAAAATCTCTGGAATTTAGGTGATTGGTGTTTTGCTCCAAGATGCTAAATAAGGAACAGGAAAAGACGATTAGTATTTCTAGGTAATCAGTGTAAAAGAATGTGTTAATTTATAACTACAGTGTAACACATCAGAACTTGAAATGCTTGTCAGGAGGTACTGTTGCCATTTTTCCTATATCTTTAATGGAGTTATAGACATTTTTAAGATAGAATAGTAGCATAACAAAAGTAATTTTATATACCTGACATTTATTTACAGTGGTCAGTTGATGAATTTAAACTTGAGATATGAGGTAGCAAACAACTGTAGTTAGTTGCCTGGAATGGATTTCTGTACTAAAGCTGCAAGACAACAGGATAGTAAAAAAAGCAAATTTGTTTTAGTTTAACAAGCAAGTCAGAGTAATTTTTGTTTCATTGAATAAAGTTGAGGGAAAAATTCCTTATAATGAAATATTCACTTCAGTCTGTTTCTGTTCAATCATCTACTGATTGCTTAAGCAAAATTATAACTTCTTCAGCAGAAAAATGGAAGCCATTTTGTGAAATGAAATATTTTTTATATGCATTGACTTGGGATAACTTCAATTATTTCAAGTTTCAGCAGATGAGTCCTTCATCTTCAAGAAACACTGAACCACTCATTACTAGTCTTGGTTCTGTATAACCAACTGCAGGCATAGTAAATTTTCAGGGGAAAGAAAGAATAGGTGGGTATTTTCAAAAGCCAGTATTATTTTTAGAGAGTTGTGGTTCCTGAGTCATTTAAACACTCCTGAAAGTCTTTACGTGAACAGAAATTATTTTTCACTCTCAGCTATAACTTTTCTCTGTATAAATGAGAGCTATTGGCCCTATAAAGACCCCTCTGCAGAGACAAAAATAAGGGCCTTGAAGTGACACTGAGGGAAGGAGAATGGCCTCTGAAAAAGAACAAAATGTTCAAGATTAGGACATGGTTTAATGACAGACTTGGCAGTGTTGGATTAACAGTTGGACTTGGTGATCTTAGAGGCCTTTTCCAACACCAGTGATTCTATGACAGTGAGACCCTTGACTGATAATGTGACTTTTGTTGGTATTTGGTTCAGTCTAGGGCTTCATTATTGCTGTTTGGATCATACTTTTGTTATGAAGGAACAAGAGTGAATTCCTAGAAGTCACTGGCAGTGAGCTAAAAAGTAACAGCCCATTTACAGGGAACTTTGTCATAAAAGGTACCATGGAGCATGAGCATATCAAATTACTTTTCTGCCTCCTCTACTCAAAATTACTCAGTTATTGATAGTTCCTTTTCTTCCTCTCTGAGGGAGAGCTATTCTAGTTTTGCTCCTGCTGGCTGCAAACAAGAACTCAGTTTTGCTTCTTCCAAAACAGTCCTTTCCTATTGGTCTGGTAGTTTAACAAGGACTCACTTTGTTCCTACAAAAATGTCTCTGTCAGAAATTTTTCTCCCACCAGTTCTCTACAGTCTTTAGAAATTAATCTGAACTATTTTATTTAAAAATTAAGCCAACTAATGTAGAACTTTGTAGCTCAGATATGATTCTGGCCCACAGATTTCTTGAATGAATAAGCAAATGCTGAAAATACAATTTAAATTATATAAACTTTTTTTAAAAAAAGAAAGTAATATTCATTTTATATCTAGACTGAAGACTTTGACAAAACTTAAAAATAGATAATACACTGCTTAAGTAAAAGGAAGACTTTTAAACTGAAACCATAAATAATGATTGAGTCACACATGCAACAAGTAATAGTGATATTTTCAACGTGGAAGTGTGATCAAGTCAAACAGATTTTAAAATAAATACTGTTCCAGTACAGCAAGGAGAACAGAAAAAGTGAGCATTGCAGTTCTTTTTGCTTGCACTCTGTGTGCATGGAGCCTTTTTTTCCCACTAGAATATCCTTGGGAAATCTAACCATCATCACAAACTGTTCTTATAAATATACATGGAATTTGACTGCTAGGGACTTCATCTTAAATGGAGATTGTTATGGCATGTTTTTTTTCACCAATCTTTCTTCCAGTGTAATGGAACTTATACAGGGATATATTATCTCACCCAGACTGGTTAGCATAACTCCTCTATCTTTTTTTTTTTTTTTTTAATTTCTCCTTCTCTGTTGAGCACACAATTGAAAACCTGGGAAAAATCACTCCTTGAGGACCACGTTAAGGTCACTGATTATGACTGGAGGAGTGATAGAATGTGACTGACCAGGGTGATCAATGTTAAAGTTATGTGGGGAAAGTGTCTCTAGGTATTTGGATAAAATTCAGACCATCCTGAACTCCAAGTTAAAATTCCTGCAGGGGGTAGTAGAGACAGTTTTGAAGTACCCAATAACAAAGATTAAACTGCATTGAATATTCATTCACTTAAAAGAACACTAGCCACAAAAAAAATAACATATAAGAGAAGAACCAAACCAGGTAAGTAGGGCTGATGTCCTGAAAAAATGCAGCTACCAGTGAGCTGTTCAGGAGTTGGTGCCTTGCCATATCTCCAGGATCAGCAAATCACTGACATTTTAGCAGAGAGTGCAGTTTTTCCCCCATCTTGTGGCTGCCCCATATGGAAAAGTGCTTTGGCTACAGTTGTATATTGGTTTAAAAGGTGGATGTAGAAGATTTAAAACCCTTTCTGAATTAAGGAACATGAACTCATTTTTTTTTCTCTTTGATTCTTCCCTCTCATGCTGATTTTAGATTTTGAGGAGCATGGGGGATTTCTCCATACACTCACCCAGTGCTGGAAGGTAATATTCAGTATTGGCCAGAGTTGTAATGACCACTCAGGAAACTCAGATTTGTTAGCACAAATATGTCTAGCTGTCAGACTGTGTACCTGGTAATCTGTATTCAGTGGCCACACTTCTTCCAAAAGACAACACGTGTCTGTTACTGCTCAGGGTCCATCTGTCCAGTACCCTCGGGTGAATTAAGGTTGCATAGCTGAGGTAGCTGGGTCCTTCCTTGCCTCACTGGAAAAGGGAGCCGAGTGTTATGCAGAGAATATGGGTGATGACATTCAGAGTAAAGACTAGAAAGGTTAAAGAAAATGAATGTAAGCTTGGGAAATTGCCTTCTGTCCCTGACTCTGCCACACACTTAGTATATGAGAAAGGGCAAATTACTTAAGCAGAAATCTCCACAGCTGGACATTGAAAGTGCATTATCAAGGGATCCAACTCTTGATACTTGAAGCTTCTTTTAAATAATTGCTGAGCAATCACAGCTGCAGACAGAGTTGCTTGGAGATGTGCTTTGAATATATAAATTGTTATGAAGACTTTTTCTGCATCTTAAAGACATAGAAATATTTCTAACCTACTAGATAAAGATGCAAAGATAATAGTGAGCAGAATCTCATTGCTTGTTCACTAGCTGTAAAAACTGAGAAAAATAAAGTTTAATCTTGAACCATCTCCTTTTTGCATCAAAATACATGCCCACAAGAGGATAGGTGATACTGTATTCAGTTTCATTAGAAGAGCTGACAGATCTAATGACTAATGCTGATTAAAGAGTTAAAAAGATTGGATAAGGATAGTCAGAAACTTTTTAGAAATCATTTTTCAAGAAGGTGTCAAAAAAAGTTTGCAGTCACATAATTTACATTTCTCAGCTTTTGAATAATTTGGTTCAGACACATCCTACATTCTTTTCATTTTTTAATCTGGGTAAGATACTAGCTGGAGTAGAAAAGATTTGGCTTCTGTCTAGAAACTTTGTCTTAATAACAACTTAAATTGCGAAGGCTACAAAATGTATTTCAATTTGATTCATGGAATCAGTGCATGAGAATGGTGGGAAGTGACTGGTCCAAATGCCCTGCCCAAAACACAGCCAACACAGGCTGCATAGACACAGCAGGGTTTGTACACCATGTTCCAGGGTTTGTCTGCACTCATGGCAAAGCATGTTTTTTTTGCTGTGTTTGACTGTAACTTCCTGTAATTCAGTTTGTGCTCATGGTCTTTGTATTTTTGCAGGGCACTGCTGGGAATGGTGAAACATAAACCAGAGTCACCTTTCTGCATTGGGCAGGGTAGGAAGGCAGATGGGGCTGAGGTGAGAGAGACAAAACCCAGATGGACTTTCCCATAACTTGCTGTGCAGATCCCATACATCAATGCAAGCACCAACATGGTGTTCCAGCTATCTGAAGGTATATAAGACATTACTGGGCAATACCTACCCTTCTTTATTCAGTCTTAAGCTATTTTATGAAGCCATTTGTGGTTAGGCCTTTGTTACTGAGATCCAGAATGAGCCCTGTGCCCTCCCCTCCCACCAGCCCTGTCTGTCTCTCCCCCTCGCTCCCCAGGCTCCCAGCTGGCTCATCAGCCCTCCCAATATCCATTAATTCCCACTTCTCTCTCATATAAAAGGTGCTTGCCATCCTGCATAACTGATAGCAGAATAAAGTCATATTAACCTGGTAAGGGACCATCAGCCATCAGCATGCTTGTCAGAGGGCTAGGGTTTTATGCTAAACTGTACTTTAAAGCATGCTTTCTATTAGGACAATTTACTTCTCAGTAGCAGGTCCAGTTAATGACTTGCTCTTGCAAGACCTGAAAAAGGTTTTTGAAATGCAGCTAAGAAAGCTCTTGACTGAGGCTCTCCAGCCTCAATGCCAACTGTCAGATTTGGATGCAATTAATCAAGTGAAAAGGCAAGGCACAGAAACTCTTGAGGCCAATTGCAACTTCATCATTTCAGCACCATACAGCATGTTTATGTAGGAAAAGCACATTGTCACAGAAGGATATGGCACATACAGTGCTGAAAGTAGCTATGAGCTCTGACATGTATTGGAAGAGATCTTCCACTTCATTACCCTCCAGAAAATTTCACCTGGGCTAATTTACTCAGACAAACTGAAAGTAAGAGAATTTTTTTATATGATAATTCCCAATTTTTTTTCTATCTCTCTCAGCAGAATCATAAGACGCTTGAAATTAATCTGGCAGCTTTTCTTTTCCAGGTCTCTGCTATCTAATGAAGGAAGCAGGAGCTGTTTTGGGCAATGAGGTGATCACTTGCACAACTGAAAATGCAAATGCTATTTTTGATATTTTAGTGAGTGCCCATGGTAGTGTTTGCTTGTACAGAAAAAAATCCGCTGTCAAATTTGTTGTGAGTTTATCTTGAGATATCTGTCCAACCTGGTAAAAAAACCCCAGTCAACCCCAGTCAATAAGAAACAAAAATAAAGGACCATGTTAGCAGACATTTTCTATCAGAATAAAATTATATTCATATTCAGATGACTTGCTGATGGGTCCAACATTAGAGCAGTCAGATTTTATCTTCTACTTACAACCTTTGTAGAAGCACCAGCAAAACTTCTGGCAAAATTTAGATAAAGCAGAAAACCTGACAAAGGGTAATTGGAAAAATGAGATGAAGAGACCTCAAAATATCTGCAGTTCAACCTCCCACTCCAAGCAGTAGCAAGTTTGAGATCAGAAGTTGCTCAGTGATTTGTCTAGTCAGCCCTTGAAAACTACCAAGGATGGAAACTAAACGGACTTTCTGAGTGATATTTCCAGTACCAAATCAAACAGTTGGAAAATAAAATGTGTTTCTGAATGGAAAATAAGGAAATACTATATGGCTAACTTTGTGCTGTTGTCAGACCGGGTTGCTACAACTGCTGTGCCTGTTAGGTGTATATACTGAGATTATTAGAGTTGATGTCAGAGACTCCATGTAAGAGCAACAGAAAGACTTACCCAGATATCATACTTAATTTACAGGAAACTCCCTTTTCTCTGGAAGACTTATAAAAGGCTAAACATCCTACAGCCATGTATGTGAAATTGCCACCCTATTAGCAGAATGGAGAATCTCCACAGTTGTCTGCCCCTCAGGGTTCCCAGGAAAGGCAGCCTTCCAAAATCCCTAAAGGGGTTTTATCTGGAAAAGATGACATAAGCAAGTACAGCAGATCAGAGTAGTGATGCCCAGAGTGGGAAGTACAGCAGTCTTTCAAATATTTCATTTTTAGAGGTAAATTGTTCATCATTCACTACAGGTAAAATTGTTATAATGGAAGAATTCAAGCCCTTACTTTATATGGTTCAGTCCTGATTTGAAATCAGATCCATATGATCTAGGTCCAAGCCTCTGTTAATTTTGGCATGCTGGCCCCGTTTTAGGGAGACAAATATAGCATTTGAAGGGCAGGCATAAAGTCAACAAGCATATATGTGATCCTGTCATACAGGACACCCCTGGAAGAGAACTGACTGTAATTCCTATCACCGCCTCCCATAGTGATTTATGCAGGGCTTTTGACAGTGATCAGTCACCCTCATATTAAAAAAGGGATGTTCAGACAGAATCTCCTGTGTCACAGTTTGTTCCCATTACCTGTGGTTCTGTCACTGGATATCACTAGGAGTCTTCCTCTGTCTTCTCTACACCCTCCCTTCCGATATTCCTGTACGTTGATAAAACTCCCCTGAGCCGACTCTTCTCCATGTTGAGCAGCCACAGGTCTCTGGACTCTCCTGGACTCTGCAGTCTCTCTAGATCTCTTTTGTACTGGGGTGCCAAGAACTGGTCACACACTCCAAGTGTGTCTCACCAGTGCTGAGTAGAGAGCAAAGATAAACTCCCTTGGCCCACTGGAAACTTCTAATGTGGCCAGAACAAATGATTCAGGTTCTTCAACAGATAATTCTTGCTGTCCATGTTTTAAAAAATTAGGTGAATTTTCACGAGAAGGTTAAGATATTAACCATGGAAGCAGATGTTTCTAGTGCTTTTTTATTACTGAATAAGTTACCTAGATAATTTGTAGAGGAGAATTTGCAGGGAAAACATGAATCCTATAATAATCTGCCCTGGGTAGGATTTGCTTTAGTGCAATTTGATTCAAAGAGTACATTTCAAAACAACTGGCTTGTTGTTGGTTGAATACTTTTAATGTATCTCTTCAAGTGCAAATGAAATCTGAAAAAGATTGGTGTGACTAATGTTCCTTGAATTACTTCAGAGACAGATGTTTTAGATCCCAATTCTGCAAATATTTTTCCTGAAGTATAACTTGACACTTCTGAGGACTGATCGTTTTAGTGATTATTCTGCACCAAAGCTTTCAGCTGGGGATAGCCTGACCTATGATAAAGCAGTCTCTGGTCTTTCAGTGCCTGCATTTTAAAAGTGTAAATAGGTGTAGTTCAGATGCCTGTTCTATTGTTACTGAGGTTTCTTTTCTTTTCTTTTCTTTTCTTTTCTTTTCTTTTCTTTTCTTTTCTTTTCTTTTCTTTTCTTTTCTTTTCTTTTCTTTTCTTTTCTTTTCTTTTCTTTTCTTTTCTTTTCTTTTCTTTTCTTTTCTTTTCTTTTCTTTTCTTTTCTTTTCTTTTCTTTTCTTCAGCTTTAATAATGAATTTTAAGCTAATTATCTATGCAATGTTTCTAAATCTTTCTTCCTTCAAGCTTCAATAAGTTTAAATCTTAAACCCTCCTTGAAACAGCCAATTTGAAAAATGGAAAGGAGTAAAAAGGTGTCAGCCATGAGATGAATGAACCTCTCTGCTCCTTGATTTTCCTTGAATTTGGATCTATATCAGAGTTGCATGAGTTGTGAAACTGAATGGTAGTCCTATATTTTTATTAAGGTTATTTGTGTTAATTAAATTTTCTCAGAGATTGTGGACACTGATTTGAGAGGATATGGTTTGATTAGGACACTGTGAGAAATGGTAGTATAATATTTTACCCTAAACCCCCTCAACATTACATTGTTTTTTGGTAAGGGCCCTGATGCAGAAGCATGACTAGAAAATGGTATTTTGCTGCATATGAAAATTTGCAACATGGTTCTTATAAAGAAAGATATTTTGGAGAAATGTTACTAAAGCTTATAGAGTACTCCATTTTCCTTAACAAAATGTCACTTCTTGAAATCAGTTTCTCTATGAAATTGTATTTTAACAACAGATGTGGGCCATATTTCTATATGTAGAATTTGCACCCCAGTTCAAACAAAGCAAACTTGCTCAGCTTCCTCTTGGTGCTCCTTCAGTACTGAGACTTGCAGGTTTTCCTTTGAGTCCTCCTAGCAGTGATTGCCAAACTACTGTCTGTTTAAGAACGTGCAGAGATTTATATGCTAGTTCTGAGCTCCCCTGAGATTCTGCTAATTGTACTCATTCCTTGCCTACACAGTAGAATGCATTTATAATCATTGTAACCTGCGAAAACACTAATTTATTAGTGCTGAACATGAGTTGTTTCACACTAAGATAAAATAATTAAAACTTAAGTCAGAGAGAGACTTTATTCTAGAGGCCCAATGAGCTGAGACCCACCCCCCACAGATATATTTATGTATTCCAGACACCTCAAATAATCTTTAAATGCTGTAGATTCTCCCATGATTCGTTCAGAAACTTATACCACTTCTGTGGAACTCCATTGATTTAATTTTCACTCTATTCTACAAGGGTTAAAAAAAAAGAAAAAAAAAAAGAAAAAAAAAAGAAGGTATTATTTTTTTTTTTGCAATTCATTTATCTTTGGGAATTTTCCATGAGTTTGAATATATGCATTATAAAAACTATTTTCAAACTTGTGTCTGACTGAACTGATCAGATAATTGCTAGTTGAAAACAAGTAGCTGTTTTCTTGGTATGCAAACACTAAACACATAATTTCCCTGCACACGGGGGTGAATGACAGGATGTATAAAAATGTTCTGTTCTATTTCTACAGATAATTTTGTTTTCCAAACCAAACTAGAACAATATCTCCCCTTCCCTTCTGGCTTTCCTGTGTTAAGAAACAAAAGGCACAGAAGCTCAGCCTGTAACAGCTCTTTAGCCCACATCAGGAATTAGTACAGGCAAGATGCAGTACTTTGTTCAGCAACTCCTTTATGCACATTGTGACACAGAACTTCCTTCATCTTATAGCCAGGTTGCTATTTACAGAGTTCACAATCCAGATGCCAAAGTAAAGTATAGGAGTACGTGCATCCATCCATCATCAGATAGTTGACATTTTAGAGTTACTGCAGCTTGCAAATGACCTTTGGGGTGGTAGAAATGTCTGTGCAGTCACCACTGAGCTGTCAGCTCTGCTGCAGCCCAAAAATTCCGCTGCCTTAAAAAATTATCCCAAAAGACATTACCGCTTCCAGAAAATGAATTAATTGGAATTCATATTAATCTTTCCCCCTCCCCACCCCCTACTTCCTTGTAGCTCCCTGTTGAAAGTAGAAGGTGAATGGAACTTTTGAAGTTTTACCATAGCACTGAATTTCAGTTAAAAAAAAAAAAAGTTTAGCAATTTGAGTCATTCACAATACATTTCCACAGTCCACAATCTAACCATTCCAGGTGCTTCTCAGAAAGCAGATGAAAATTTTTAATAACATGATCTTTTGAGAGCAAGTTCTCTAGAACAAGTCTTGCGGTTTGCTTAAAAAAGGAGTTTTTTTGTGTTATGGGGGCAAAAAAAAATGTCCCTGAACCACTAGTCCCACAAGACGACCTTTGCATAGAAACTATACAAAAAATTTTATCACATAATGTGATGATAAGGGAAACAGTGGAATCTGCCCACCAAGACAAAACATCTACTTAGCAGTGAGTGAATATCTCCCTTCACTGTTTTTATATTTTCGTCTCATTTTTTGTAGTTTCATGGTAAAAAACCATCCCTTTGGTGGAATTTCATTAGCAGTCTAGAGAAACTTAAAACTGACCCTGTCTAGGCCAGTTTCATTAAATGTCTGTAAGGGTGGTATGTTTTCTTTTCCTCTTGACAGAGCGAGTGGTGGGAAACATGCACACACGGGATACAGGAAGGGCAGCTCCAAGTAAAACTTTGCCAATGATAAGCTTAACAGGCTTATTGCCATAGCAGTCAACCAGCTAGGGGCTCTCCTTGAGTTGTGAGTTATTATAACAAGTTTTTTATTTCTACAGTGACCTGGCTGCATGCAACAGCCACTGATTTTTATAGCCATCTGCCTTGAGTTTGCCATCTTAATTCCTCATTATCTGTTTTTCTTAATTCACAGTGACCAGAAAGTATTTTTTCAATTTCACTACATTTTCACTAACAGACAGATAGAAAAAAGTTCCTTTTTCCTTTAAAAATCTCTTATTTATATATTTCTAGTTTACCCATGTAGGAGGTGGGGTTTAGGGGTTTCTGACACTGTCAGTATGCCCACTAGTGTTTCTCTGAGAAAATATTTAGGAACTCTGGTTACTATGATTTTCCTTTAAAAGACTTGTACAAATGAAGAGTTGAGAGTTTCAGAAGTTTTTGAAGTATTGTTAATTTGATAAATCTTCTGCTTATTCCCACTCTCATTGAGCAAAATTGATACTTTGTCTTAATATGTGATTTTTGCAATTGTTTTTCTTATGGCTGTATTTGCATTAGAAGTTTGAATCTTATTCTGCATTTAATCAGCTATCATTTAATTAATTGTTACACTTACAGTCAAATTAGGGAACTAAAAAATCTGTAGTGAGATAAAAATGCTGTAGTGCAGTTTTTAAATTATGCATTTTTTTTTAGTTAATATTAAAGTACTTATGGCCATTTTAATGTGTGTTGTTCCCTTAACTGCTTTTTGAAACAAATCTGTGTCAAAACTGACTTTTAAAGAACAAAAGTTTCTTTCACATGCCATCATGAAAAAAGAAACAGAGAAAAATCATTCAACACAATTTTTCACTGGCATAATTTATTGCTTTTTGGTCTAAATTTCTTGGTTTTTGTGTTTTGGTTTGGTTTGTTGTGGCTTGGTTTTGTTGAATTTGTACCTCAACATGGAAAAGAATAAAAGAAAGTGTAGGAATAATGTTCATATGTTCCTTTTTAAAATATAATCAGTTTCTGTCTCTTCTTCTCTCTTTTTGTCATGCTGTGGAAGTTATATTTTGGCTACGCCTCAAGCCCAAACCTATCTGCAACCCTGTAGGAACCTGGGGGAGAGAGACTAGACACAAGGGTGTATATTTTGGAGCAATAAGGAGGAAGGAAATCTTGGAAACAGCTCTTCCTGTCCCAAACTAGTGTCCTATTCTGATGTGTGGATATTTTCTCTGGGTGCCTGCCTTTCACCACCTTCTCTACCTGAGCCATCTAGACACTTCTGACAGTCTGTTTGAATGTTCTTTACCCCCGTGGCTTCCAGCAGAGAGGGGAAACATGAAAGGCAGAGAGGTTGGGTCAGTGCTTTCACTGTTGTGCTTTCACAGTATTTCTTTTCTATAAGACCCTGTTGTGATGATCCAGGAGTGTCAGTTTTGTGTCCGGCAATGGGAGCAGAAGTGCACATCAGTACCTACATTCCCTTTAGTGTGTCTTGTTGCTGGCTTCCCACCCTTCTGTACTGCAGTCTCTGCACAGCCACACTCCTGGTGTTAATCCCCAGGTTTAGTACCCTGAGCATCTCATGATATGGCTGAGGGACATGAGCAAACAAGCACATGACAGAACAGACAGTCTGTCCTGTCCTGAGAGTCTCAGTGACTTTGGGAGTACCAGAGCAATCCCTTTTGATAGCTGATATGAAGGGAAGTAGGACAATGGAATGAATTGGAGTTTTTGCTTGAGCTGTTCCTTAAACTGTACATAAAATTTACAGAAATATAAATTTTTGATTAGGCTGATTTTTTTTTTTTTTTTATTTTTTTTGGTCTTCATGCATAACTGTGGTGTCATACAGCTTGACATGATAGGCAATCTCATCTAGCTGTCTAGTAGTAGGCTAAACTGACCACAGACATTTTTAATTGCTTGGAAGCATCCATAATTGTTTCTTCATTAGCTAAAGAAATGCAAAAATTCAGGGAAAGAATCTCAGTTTGGCCAAGGAACTCAAAAGCTAGTGTTCAACAATATTTCTGTCTTCTGTAAATTTTGACAAAGACAGAATGTTCTCCACTGAAAATGCTGATGCCCTATAATTTTGATATTCGAGAACACTTTTTAAACAAAATCAAATGTTGAGAGCTGTAATTATTCCATGGCAAAAGCAGAATGTGGATATACATATCACAGTAAATTCAGTGTTAAGTATATCTTCATGAACAATATTTTAGGAATTGAAAAGAACTTGTATTTCAAAAAATAAGAGATAGAAATAGGTAGAGCTTCAAAATAGGTAGAGCTGCAAAATAACTTTCTTGAATTGACGTGCTTACAAGTTTATGGACCTGCAGTAGGTCAATCACACTGGGATCACCTTTTATGTATATCTAATTCAATGTATACTAACTGATGTATTTTGAAATAAAATTGTTTTACATGACTATCAGTGTAAAAACCTTGTGGCAACATCTGACCTTTTCCATTCATAGCATTCAAATAATTTCACTTCCTCAGCAAGGGCAAGTTTTAATGTGCAGTGGACATCCATGAAGCCCTGGAGACTTGAAGACCTTGAGATTGTGACCTGTTTGTAAAACCTTTGCAGGGTTTTAAATAGATATTCATAAGAGTGCTTACTACGTTTTCATAATCTGAAAACATTTAAGCATGTAATATCATAAATATTTTTTCTGGAAAGAAATACTGACAAGTAGTTATATGCAAAAGCTTGCATTTAAATGGCTTCTAGACTTTTCAGAGCAAATTGGCCAAATCAATAGTTTTAAGACAGATGATTATAGCAGTAACACTAGTTCTGCTTGATAGAATAGTCTTATTTTGTTTAGCTAAGGTATGCAAGCCAGGTAGCCTGATGATAAAATCTTAGGTTTGCACTTACTTCACTTTTAGTTTTCAGCCTTGATAATGTCATGTGTTGTTGTATTTGAACATTGCAAATGGCTTTAGTGGTTTTACAAGCTGAGAGTCAGCCAGTTAGGTACATGGTCATATTTGTAATCATGTTATCATATCTCAGATGATACAAGGCATGGGTGAAAAAAAGGGTCAAATAATCTGATACACAATTACAGCTCTTGAAAATGTCCTCTGTAAACTATTCAACTCTAGATCCTTTATTATGTCTTTATCTTGTAAATATTCATTGTACTATGATGTATTAAAAAAAACTTTCAGAATTCTCTCCTCTGTGTTGTGAATAGTGATGAAAATTATGTGAATTTAGATTGAACAGTGCTGGGTTTACTTTAACTTATAATCTCATATCTGTGTAAATGGATTTTGTCACATTTTCTAGTTGTCACTTGCATATATAGTGGCAAGTCACTGCTGCAACAGGGTGGCTTTGTACTTGAATCATAAGCAAAAGAAATAATATTATAGGGACAAAGTGAGACCTTAAGTCTACATTTCTGCCTAACTGTATGGATCACTTATTTGAATACAAATAAAAGTATTTAATGTATGGCTCAGGAAAGTCCAGATCTCTTACTGCAGCGTCCACTTTAAAGCATGTCCATTTTGTTTTTAGAATATGAAAGATAAAGTGAAAAAAATAAGCTTCAGAAGGAACATGTATTACTGAAGCTGTTTGTGTGTCTGTCTGTGGCTGCCCACATAAATAAGATATTCATTGACACTTTACCACCTGTATTCATTTTCTGCTTCAGCAGTGACTAATCAGTTGCAATTTGACTTGAGTTTGTCACATTGTTCATGGATGTTTTCTCTTTATTCTCTTCAGTGTTTGGCATGCATCTTTCACATTCATACCTACTTATTTCTTTGGCTGAAAAATTCTAAGCTGCTGTTTATCAGAACATTTAGGCTATGAATGTAATAAAAATCAATATAAGACCATACATGAGGCCAGGTGAAATTTAAACAAAACTTATTTCTCTCATTCATGCTCATTTTCTCACAGGTTCTACTCCCTCTTTCATACCGTGTTCTTAGGCACTACAATGCATGTATGCGTAAAAATACTTGATGGAAGGAGTCAAGAAGACAAAGCCAAACTCTTTCTGGTGGTAGCCAGTGATGGAACCAGAGGAAAAGCACAGTTTGATTTAGAGGAAATTCCATTTAGACATAGGAAGAAGCTTTTTTTCTTTCTTTTACAGTGAGGTTGTCTAAGCACACTGGCACTAGTTGCCCAGAGACATAGAGAGGTCTTCAGCCTTGAAGATGGTTAGGAAAGCTAAAGCCCTGATAGAATTACCTCTGGCCAGGGACAGGAAGGGCAGCAAGAAAAGCTTCTATAGGTACAGTGGTGATAAAGGAAAATTAGAGAAAATACAGGACCTCTCCAGGAGGAAATGTGAGACCTGGTTGCTCAGGATATGTTGAAAACTGTGATACTCAATGCCTTTTTTACCTCAGTCCTCATCAACAAGCCCTCCAGTCCCAATGCCTCTGTCTCAGAAGGCAGAGGTGGGTACTAGGAGAATGAAGCCCAAGTTTCACCTGAGATTTGACAAAAGGGATTTGTATTTCTTTGATGTCCATCGCTGTTTTCTGCACACTCATTCTGTTGAGATCCCTAAAAAATTTGCAATTATATATGCAAAATGTGGTGTTTAGCCCAAGTATTTGTTTTGAAGTATTTATTTAGAACTTAGAGAAAGTTTGGCAAATGGACTAAGAGGTACTTCCAAGTACCTATATAAACTGATAGAATATAAAGTCTAAGTAGTAATGGTTTCCTTTGATTTTATATCATTGTAAAGCTGAATACTAATCTTTTTAAAAACTTTTAGTACTCAATAATGGAATAATTTGCTATCTGCTTCCTCACTACCTTACAGATTTTCTATCAGAATTTTTCAGAAGTACACCAGCAAAAATATTGACCATGTTATGATTGTCATTGGAAAGATGTTGATTAAAAAAATATCAGAGAAGTTTACGTTGCCTTTTTGCTACAGGGTAGCTGTTGCACCATGTAGACCCTTATAATCTGTGCTAGATGAAATTCCCCAGGAGAAAAACTTTACATGTCCCTGGAATGCTCTTTTACCATTCTGAAACAAATGAAGAAGGTGTTATATATATGGGTCTTCTTTGGGTGACACGTATCTTCTGCTCCCAAAATATTAGTCCTTTAATACAGCAAGAGAGGAAGGACTCTTTTAAAAAGTAAAATATGGCTCTGACATTGGAGAAGGAGAATGAAAATATTGCATATAAAAATGGCAGATGAATTTGTAATTTATAAGAATTTAGTTACAAAGCATTTTAAAAAGGCATAGTTTAATATTTTTTAAGATGTATACAGCTTCTAAAAGATAAGCACTCAAGTCATTAGAGCATATGGCATATTATATCTACACCTGCTGAGGTCACCAGCAGGGGTGAATGTTTCTTCATCCTCTGCAGAGACTTGTCCCACTTGAGTTAACAAAGCGTCCAATGGAATGTGACAGACTGTTATCCCTGGGCCTGTGCTCAAGGAGGGCAGGGTGCTGTGTCCCTGCATGGAACAGCTGCTGTGCTGTGCTGCTGACAGCAGAGAACTGGTGAGCACAGAAACTTCTCTGTTGGATCTGTATTTGATCACTGTTTCCTCCAAGGCTTGCATGTTGGGTCTTTTCCTCCTTCCGCAGAATGTCTTCTTGTATTGCAGCTTCTCATCCCTTCTCATCTTTTCCCTAAGCTGTTTGTGCTCTTATGTCTCCTGGCTACCAGTTCTAGTTTTTGTCTCCAAGGCATTAACAGATTTCCATTTCTTAATCTGTTTTATTCTCCTGTTATAGATTTTTCCCCTGTTCCTGACTACTGCTGCACTCATTCTTACACTCTCCCTCCCTCCCTCCCTTCTTCAGCTCAGCTTCCCCTACCTCCTCCCCACATTCAGTGCAAATGCTGTTTAGTTTTTGATTGCACCATCAGCCTCATTTTCAGTCTTTCTCCTTCTTCGTAAGATTTATGGAAGTTTCCTTTCTCCTTTCAATTTTTATCTCCTTCCACATTGCCAGTTATGTGGCATCATGCTAAAAAACAGTGTAAGAAACAGTGTGCAATAGGCTGAGGCTACACTGGGGATATAAGGAAATAAGTGACTTTTGTTTCAACTTTCATGTCCCCCAACTTCTGTTCCAGCAAAACCTACAGCAGCCCACAGCAATCCAGGGCTGCAATAGCAGAGAAGGTCCCGGGGAGCTTGAGTTTGCAGAGTGACAAATCTATGTAGAGCCTTCACTGACAGCTGGTGCTTGAGGAGCAAAAGGGAGATGTGAAATGAATCTGCAATTTGGACTGTCTACTGGAGCTTTTTAAAGAAATTATCTTAAACTACCTACAAATGGCAGGTGAAATTTTGCCTCAGTTCGAGTTTGGATAAGTTGGCTGAAAATGAGGCTTTGGAAACAAGGGTCAAAATGAATACTAATGCTATAAATTCCAGCTACAAGTCAGGAAAAGTAGAGTATTAAGCTCTGATATAGTTCTGAAAGAGATAAGGCTCTGATTTAAGAGCTTGTAAGAACAGAAAAATGTATAATCAGAAGGAGAATACGGGTTAGAATTGAGAAGTGTTAAGTAACTGCAATTCTTAGTATAATATGTTTGTTCAAGAAGTACTGGAACAATTATATACTGGAATCAGATTTTAAAAATAAAAAATTATTCTAATTGGTAGAACTGTGCATCTAAAAATTATATGTCTTTATGAATAGTGTGTGATCATACCATATATATTTGGGTAACCATCTAAATTATTCAAAGGACAGGACAGGGAAGTTTAAAAAAATAAAGAGAAAACAGGTTATAAGAAGACATGTAAATTGGATTGTAGGAACATGACTGAAAATGGAAGAGAGAAAAGAAAATTGGTTGATGTAATGAGAACATTTTCCTCTTAAACTTATTGCAACTTGTTGTGGGTGAATATTACAGGGAAAGGATTTTTATAATGCATAATGTTCCTGTTCTGTTAAAAAAAAAAAAAAACATATAAAAAATCTGGAATTTCCTCAAAGGGAAAAAAATTAAATAATGAAGTTGAATAATTTCCTGATCTTGTGCTGATGTTTCAAGGCTAGATGCATTAAGCATTCTGCTCTTTTCATATATGCATACATATGTCCCCAAAGACAATTTCAAGTTACACAGTGAGTTAATGATGAGGCTTCTTATAGGAAGACCTTCTTTTAAAGTTGTTTTATTTTGTATTCACTGAGGTCACCCTGTGTCTCTCATCTTTGCAGGCAGCTCTCATTCATGTCATAGGCAGTTTAACAAGCTGAAGCTCCAGTAATATCTTCTGGTCCCAAATGCCTCCTGGCAGAGCACAGTGTACACAAAGCTACCAAGTTCTGCTGCATATGAAATCAGCAACAAATATCACAGTAGATAACTCTATAGAAAGAGATAATAATTGCAGATGTACAGTAACAGTGGAAACCTGATGACAGATTTGGGCATGTGGACTCGTAGTATAATCTCCTTTTTGATCTGTTTGTTTTTAGACAGTCTTGCTTTTCTCAAAGCAAAGAAGTGAAAATACAGCTGAATCAACAGATATAAATAAATTTGGAGCTTATAAAGTGTCTTCTTGTATGTTTCTTTGCAGGCAGGGTACATTACCTATTAGGTTTGTTGAGTATTTCTGATATATGACGTTACCTTCACTACAAAGTAGACAAAAAAGGAGAAAGTATTATTTTGTTATACTCCTTTCCTGTGCAATTTTCAGGATCAAGAAAACTGTTAACTTTAATGGGAGTCTTTAGTATGCAAATTTTATTAGTTTGAAAGGTATTACAGATTTTTCTGAATACTAGTCAGAGACTGATGGGAAGACCCTGCAGAGCAGTATGGCTGTCCATTTATTTTCTCAGGCTCTGGGATAATGACATTCTTCAAGGCTTTGTGAGATTTCTAATATTTGTTAGATGCGTTTGGTGTCTATGCATCCAAAATAATTTACATTAAAAAGTATGTTTCACTTCAAAGTCAATTGGCTGGGAAGGAGGAAGTGTCTGAAAGGTTCTTTTATGCATTTTTACCTATAGTGGTTACCTATAGTGGAAAACTTAAAATGAAATGTCCCTTGGAAAGGCTTTTATGGGACCCTATGCAGGGTCTTTAGCTTTGTTGACTGTATAATTTCTGTTTCTTCTTCAAGGCAGCTTGGGCCATCTGTCATAGCAGCACTTGCTGTTGAGCAGCCAGGTTACCTCTTGCCTGCACAGCCTCACCAGGCTTGCTGCTATGCTGCTAAGGGAGCATAAAGCAGTGCTGTGTGTTTTGGAGAGGGGAGATGGCTCCTCCAGTGGCCCTTGTCATTTTTTTCCACATTATTTTCCACATTCTTTTCACATCCCTTGGGAGGGTCTGTCCTGGCCCTCTGCTATGGGGTCACTTGCTGTTGCACAAGTATTCTGGAGAACACAGGTAGCTAAGCCAGTCTTTGGGGACAAGCCAGCATCAATGATCAAATAAGCTGGAATGGGGGATTGAAGATTCATGACAGACATTAGAGAGCTCACCCATACTTCAAAATCATTGCTGGACTTTGCCTCACTGCCAAAATTCTGCTGATGTTTTTGATCCCTTTGCTTTTGCACGGATCTCCTTATCCCTCTAAAACAAACAGACAAGCAAATCCAAACCTCACTAATACTTTTTGGCCTCCCACAGTCCCTCTTTCCACTAGTAGTTGGCCTACAAGATTAACCATGCATTAAAAATGAATCAGGTTTGCATAGTGTGTGATGGTCTGGTTTAGTCCTTTTTGAAAGCAAAGCAGATTCAAACAGAGCCAAGAGCAAAAAGTCAGTTGTGTCACAGTTGGCCACTAACTGTGAGTTAGTTTTGTATTTCTGTGTGCTCAGCATGAAATATCCAGGAACAAATCTGTGGAAGCCTTGAGCACACAACTGTGGCTGAAATAACTTGAAGTTGTGCTTTGAACATACCCAGTCCTATGAAATGCTAAGTGTTCAGGAGGATGATGGCTTAATGCTGTTAAATTAAGTGCCCCATATTAGTGAATACTTTTGACAGATTTGGCTTTAACTTACTTGGACCTTAGTTCCCAGGGGGTAAAATGAAGATAAGACCAGGTAACTGGGGATGCTGTCAAACTCAAATAATTAAGGCCTCTAAAGCACGGGATTTGTGATGAAGAAGACGAAACAAAACCCATGCTGAGAGCAATGATTTAATGTTCAAACATTAACTGGTCTTCCTTTCAGAGGGTAAACTATTGTTTCTCCATTCAAAACCAATCCTTCTTTTTGTGATGTGGAAGATGTTTTCTTGGCTGAGCTCCGGGAAGTCTATTTAAACATTCTTTATTGAATCCTGCTTAGACCAGACACTTGATATAATTGGTTCAAGTTTGGAAAATATTAAATAAAATGGGAAGCATGATTACATAGGTAAATGCCATAGGGTGCCATCTGTAGCTGCCAGAAATAGATTGGACTAGATTGTTTTTAAGGTGATTTCCAGCCCAAAGCATTCTGTGAAGTGTAGTCATTTTGCCTTACGTATGAGTGTGTAATGCCATTATTGAAGATTACAAACCCTGTGTGCCTGTGAGTTTATAATTGCACCTCTCCTAATCTCTCTTTACACTTAGGCTTGGATCATAGCAGAGGTGGGATCTGAACACTCAGAAATACTTTAATGCATGTGAAAGTCACTGTGGAGAAGCAAGCGGTTTGAATCCAGACTCTTGCCAAACTGCTCATCTGTCTCCACTGACCTTGGGCTGGGGCAAGTTCAGGGTTATGTGCAGTGCATGGTCTCAACAAATAGATATCTTGCCTCCTCATTTCCTAATTAATATAAAATATTTACTTGTTATGGTCTACCGACACCCCTCGGCCTGAGATGAGTATTTTCATGCTCACACAATAAACAGTTTTCAGTCTTTGGATTGTAATCAGTATATTATCAGTGGCTCTGGAACTTATACTCATCTAATTTTCAGACTCACTTAGTTGTCAGCTTTATTTCTTAGAAGGCTGCCAATTGATAAACACTGTAAGATATATAAGCTTTACGTGACAGTCCAGAGATATAAAATGATAGGATCTTCACTGCTGTGTTTTATTTCTGAAAGAGAAGTTAAATTTCTTGTCATGAATTACAGTTGCCAGACCTACATACAGTAGGGACTGATAGAATTTTATAGCCTTGAAATTGTCACTCAGCAGTTTTGCTAATGTTAACAGCCATTCACAACCAGATAATAAAACACAATATGCTCAGAAAAACTATGAAATTTTGGACAAATCTTGGCACCTGATCTGAGAACTTTTTATATTGAATATGTTGCTCGCTATCAGTGGTTCACAGAACTTGCAGAACTAAATCTGCTATAGAGAAATTATTCATGTCAGCACATAATTCTTTTTAAACCTATTGTTAGTGAAAAAGTGGAGGACGTGTATATAAATAAAAGTATATAATATATAATATATAATATAAAAGTATATAATATATAATATAAAGGTATATAATATATAATACAAAAGTATATCATATATATCATATATCATATATATAACATAAAATATATAGTATATAATGTATAATGTATCATTTATAATACATATACAGTTGCTAGCTGGGGTGGGGAGGGATGAACGTTGCTGATCTTTATTACTTTAAAATTGTAAATGCATCTAGAGTTAAGTAACAGGATAGTCAGTTCCTGAGTCATACCAATCACCCATACCTTTCAACTACATCAGCAGATATTGTATTCTGCTTTTTTATCAAAGAAATAATAAAAGCAAGTCCTCATGCAAAACTGATTCCAAATGTTGAACAAATTTTCTAATCACTTTGTAAAGAGAAGTGTGATCAACTACCTATTTTAAAAAAAACATTATGTGCTGGATAAATTGCAGAAATTATTTTGAAAAATGCACAACTAAGTTAGATGAAAACCTGTAACTGTTTTGAGGCTGATAACATGCAGTCCCTGATTAGCATTTAAGCTTTTTTGTGAGGCAAAAAAGAGCACCTTATGAAAGAACACATTCCCCATGCAGTGTTCTCTGATTTCATCCATTGTTCCAGGTGACTTAGATTGTAAACAGGATTTTAAATAAAGGAAGGAAACTATGACTGTATCTTAAAAAGTTGTTCTTACAACCAACTCCAAGATAGTTTAATGCACTGCTGCTTTGCAAAAAACCCTTCTGAATTACTTTGTGGAGTCTGAGGGTAGCTGTGCTGTACTGTTTTAAAAACAACTTTGAACAAACAGTGTGGCTCCACTATGTGCAGGAGTGAAGTTCTATTGAAAAATCATGTTGTAGTCCAATGGAAATTACGAGGTTTCCCACATCTAACCTTCATCACCCAGGAAAATTAGTAGTTCAAATAATCCAGCATTCTCACCAGACCTAAGACAGATCTGGAATGAGAAAAATCACACTGGCTGAGCATTGAGTTCAAGCTGAGTGAGTTTAAGTCAATATGCCTTGTCCACCTTGCTTACCTACACACAGTTTGTCCACGTTCTGTGAACATCACCGGCACATAATTGGAAGTTGATGGTGTTTTCAGAATTGTATCTCCATTTTTTGACAGTAAAACAACATAGTTTGGGTCTTAGGCAATCTTGAAGATTGTTTTCCAGTGCTTCTAGCATAGAAATATTTAGCGTGTGCTTGTAGCGAACAATGTTGACAGACTGTTGCAGCCTGACCGCCTTTTCAGAGCAACCTCCTCACTGTGCCTGCTTCAAGAAGCCTGTACTGCCCACACAGACTGTAAACAAAGTGTGATTAAATGAGCATGGGGATTTTATCGGTGGCTTGTGCTATATCTGCTAGAAGCCCACAATCTCACATTCTTGGAAAGTGTAATGGGACACATGTAATATGTTTCTTTGAAATGGTTTACCCTCAGCTTCTGAGGGATGCTTCCCTTTACATTCCCAACTTACTTTAATTTCAAAGACAGTTAGTCTCTGGTGACCACAGACTAGGTATGAGTTGTAGACCATGCATGAAAGTGCTTCAATTGATCTCTGCTGTTGTGTTAAAGCCTGCAGAGAGCAATTTTCTGAGACAGCTAATCTCACAAGATTTTCTGAAGGAGAAGCAACCTATTTCAAACTGCCTCTATAAGCAGATCAAAGTTCTGCTCAGTTAAAACACAGTGGCACATGACAAAAGTCACCTCACCAAGTCCACCACCAAACAGTTGCTGTGGCTTCTGGGAAGTATTAGAGTGTCAAGTCACATGTGTTCAAATAATCTAAACCACAGATCATAAAAGCATTGGGACCCACTGAATTTTAAACGCCTTTGGCTAGCTACCCAGAGATGTGAAAACCCTGGTGAGTGGTGGTTACAGCCTCAAAAAAGAAAAGAATCTACGGAAACTAAATGTGTTATTTATAACCAATGCTGTAAGAAGTGCATAGATCCTCAGAAGGGTTCTCTGTCCTGATGGAGATGGAGGAAAGTACAACCAGATGCAATGTAATTCTGTGCCTTATTCTGAAGCTAAATACAGCACACAGATGTTGTAGGTTTTCATTCATGAATGGGTAAAAACATTTCCCATTCTAGAAACTCACACTTCACTGCAATTAGCATTAAGGTATTTTTATTTTATTAGGGACATATGCAACTTAATAATATTTTAAAAAAATGTTTTTATTCCTTATTGTCTCCACTCATCCTGTTTTATGACCTCCACACAAAAAGCAACCAAAGAAACCATAACAAACCACATAAAAGATAATGTGGCTTTATTTTATGGATTCTTCTTCCCTCCTTCCTTCCCTCTTTCCTTTCCTCCTTCCCTTGAAACAGCAAAAAAAACTTAGAAGAATGAAACAAAGACATTAGGATGAAATGCAACAGCATTGATTAAAAGCTTACAAAGAAGCAACCTCTGTTTTATAGCACAAGTTTTTTATTAAATGAAAATAACAAAGTAGCAGCACTGAGCATACTCATCAGAAGAGAGTGACAACCCACTGATATAATGTGGACATGGAAAAATCAGGTGTCAAGATATGCAAACTGTGATAAAACATGTTCTATTGTTGAAGGTGAATACTTCGAGTTTGCGTGTTACTCAGAATCAGAGTTCAGTCAGTTCTTGTAGATATCAAAAAAAAGTGAATTAATCGCCTTTGCCTTCTATCACAGCAGTATGTAGGACTTGTTTTTGGAAAGCCTGTGCAGTGTCTCAATGTCATATTCAAGGAAGATAACTTAGATTAAGGACAGATTCAAAAAAAGAATTTTTAAATTGAACATGTCACTGAATATCCTACTTCAAATATACCATGTGGTAAATGCTTGCTTGCAAGCAAAGTCACTCTGTCTTACTAAATTAGAACTCATCAGATGAGTTATAGGGTGAATTAAAACAATATATCTTCAGAAAAGCTGAATGCTCAGCATGGCAAAACAAAGTTTTTCTTGAGTCTCATAATGAAAATGAGCCTGGGGGTGGACAAATTCTGATTTTAGTTTCCATTTTGTAATGAAAATTTATGAAGATTTTAGCTGAAATGGCACCTTTTTGTGTTGTTAGGAGTAGGTTCTTAAGATTCATTTAGACAAATTTAATAATGAAGAAACATTTGAAAGTGCTTCAGGATTTAAATTTAATATATTTATATATAATTTAAGATATTATGTGCATATTTTAAATTTAAATTATATTTACATATGCAGTTATATTCTTTTTTAATATCTCATTTAAATCTTAATGCATTTAACATATAATGCATATGATATATAAAGTTTGAGTTCTTTGTGATTTTTCATATTTTTTCACCTGAAACCAGAACACTACTTTTTGGGAACTTTTGAGGAATACCTCTTTTTATATGCAATGACAGTTGATATTGATATTTTATATGATGCTGTATGAGTATTCAGCAGCTGGTTAGCAGAAGTTTGTATTTTTTGTAAAACCCTGTTACGAGAGTCACTGTCTTAGAACAGCATTTCTGTGAAAGAAAAACCCAGATGCAGAAGGAATATGGGATGAAACAACATTGTCTGTATTATAAATTGTATTAAATCAACTACAACCTGTTCTGAAGAACTCATGGTTTCCAACACCACTTGTGGGGCTTCGATTAAAACAAACATTTCATTCCTTTTTCACATTTAAAGAGTCCTGTGCAGATATGGGAAAAAATACTGGTTGAACACATTCCAGATTTTAAAAAATGCAAGATCTCACACTCATCACACTTCTTTCAAGGTAATTGTATCTCAATCATATTATTCAAGACTGAAGTCCTGGGTTTTATCTAGGAAATTTCTAGTTGCTTTTGTTAATGCCCCCACTGACCATGATGTGCTCAGTATTTTAAGAATCAGTATCAAAGTAAACAGCTAAGATGTCTCTCCCTGTTAAAATCTGTATGACACAGAGTAAAAAAATGCTTTCTTTTTAGTATAAGAATTGTCAATGCTGATGGACTCAGCATTTGCTCAGATCTGAGTCAATATTTAAGTTCTTAAATAAATGGGCCTACTGATCTCCAGAACTGCCAAAAGTAAACCTGATGCAGGTTTCTGTTGAGAGCCACAAGGGACCTGGGTAGTCAATGCTGAAAACTGAGTTGTAAGAACAGTGGCTGGTGCTTTTACAAATGCGAGGTTGATCCAAAATCAGTTTTATTTATATGAACAAGCTTCAGACCTTCAGCCTCAGGCTTTTTTTTCTGAGCCTAGATAAATGGGGATGTGTCATACAGATACAAGGTTGAGAGTAGGTGGGTAGGATTAATGCTAGTTTTATCTCAGTTATACTCTGCAGCCACTCTCTGCCTATCTTGCTGTCCTAGTTCACCAGCTGCAGGAGTGTCACTGGTGTATTCTTTACTGAGTTTTGGCTTCCTCCCTTGCTCCAGTTCTGATAATTTGTATTTTCAGATTAGTCTCTTACTTGCATATCACCTATCACAGTTGCATCCACGGTTAACAGGTGTCTCATAGTTTTTGTCTGACCCCGGAAGAATGGAGAGGGTCTGAGAGATCCAGTAGGGAAGGCAAAGTGGAAGGGGGACATAGTGACATAGGACAGCACTGGTTGCAAGGGCAAGCATCTGGGAGCAGTGCAGGAAGCTTCCTTCTAAAGAACTATGAGTATGGAAGAGTTAATGTTTCCTTTGCAGTAACTCCACTTCTTAGCAAAGTGTCTTCAGATGCAAAGATGAGACCTTGTGAATAAACCCCATAGCAAACTTCCTTTGATAATCTACTAAACTTGCAATATTTTCCTGTTTGAGTATACGTGTTTGCTCATGTGTATATTTTCAGAGCTTGCAACCTCTGGAAATTATCAGTGTATAAGTATAATTAGGCAACACAGTACTGTCACTGTAAACCACAGACTTGCTGATATAATTTTTTCATTACACATTTAGAAACTAACTTTTGTTCATTTTTATCAGACTGAAAGGGCAATGGTAGAGAAAATATGTGTGTCCCTTGGCTTTCTGTGGAATTAGTATGGCATCCCACACTCAGCACCTCTGGAGAAGCTTTGCATTAAGTGCTTGACTTGAATATCATGCAGCACAATGCTGTGGGCACTGTTTGGAAGGCAAAGACTGTGCCGTGGCATTGAACCTTCTCAGAAAATGCCAGCAGTGAGGGCTAGCATAATAAATGTCCCAGAATTATAACAATCAGAATTAGTCCATTGCTGAGAAAGTTGAGTAAGCTTAACTCACATCTGTAAAAAATTTTGGCTTGTATTGCAGACAAGTCTCACTGTGATTAACCTGTTTCAGAGAGCAGGGAACAAAACTGGAGTCTGCTTGGGGTTTTGGTTGGTTTGTTTGGGGTTTTTCTTCCAGAATTTTTTTTTTTGGTTTGTTTTCTTATCAATGATTTTAGATTCCAGCTACTAAGCTTTGGAGATGAATAGCACCTTGTAACAGTTACAGATGAAAAGCCAGGACATTTTTCAGGTATTACAGGTCAGGTTGATAACCTTAAACACTTCAGAAAGGAGCCCTGCGAGATAATCTTCCTGCTGGCATGTGTAAAGGGGCATTTTCTGGTACAGGGAGAGCTGCTCCCTGCAGATCTGATCCTTTCACTCCAGCTGCAAAAATGCAGCATCCTACTTCCTCGGGGCACAGTCAACTCTGCTAGTGATGGATGAGGAAGAAGGTGCCCCCATGGATAGTTTACAGTGTAACAATCTGCTGCAGCGTCCATTATAACAGATGTCTCAGAGAACAGTGCTAAGTTTATCCTGAGGAAGGTCAGAGAAATGAAAACCTGAGTGTGACCTGTGCCTTCCATTGCAGTTCTAATTAGTCAGTCACTACTCTATGCCCAAAGTACAAGGACTTCATAGTCTCTCTACACAGCACCGTGTGGAGCAGGTGGTATTGTTTGTAGGATATTGTGTTTGGCACACAACAGGGGTATGAAACAAAACTGATAGACAACCAGAGTATAGGCAAAGGTGTAAAGCTCAATGTGATTCATTGTGGTTATTTGGGGGGTTATGAAATGTGCTACAGCTGCATACAGCGCTCTGCATACTCTGCTGATGGTAAGCAGGTCATCTGTTGCTCTGAAGGGAAATTTTTATCTCTTCAGACTTCCATCCTTTTACTGGGGCATTTCCTGAACACTGTTTGTGTTGCATGCTTCCTTTATTGTCCCCACTTTTCACACTCCTCTGGGACACGTTGTATGTGGATTTAGTTATGACTGCTGTAATCTCTGAAGTCTTTGAGTTTTGCAATAGACTCTGGTATCATTAAAGACATCCTTTCGCTGGCCTCCTGCCATGCTTTTCAAGGAAGCACAAAGGTGAGAAAGGTTAGTACTTCAGTACAGATAATAGCTAAATGTGTCTGAAAGGAATGGAAGGTTTTGTGCCTCTGCACAATGGTTATGTCTTTTCTGCGATAGAGTGGCAGTGCTCTTGCATTCTGATATCCCAGGAGCCAGCAGCAGGCAGCTTCTCTATTTTATTTATAAACCCTTTTTGAATCCAAGATAGCTGGAATCACAAGATTTTCTTCCTGGAGTTCAAATGATTTCTGGTTGCCACACAATCATATTTCTCAGCGTCTTCATTTGCTTTCTGCTTTATCTTAACAGCACAATCTAGACATTTGCCTGTTTCAAGAATATCAGTCTTGACACTACCTAACTTTATTTAGGGGTTATAATTATGATGATTCCTTCAGTTAAATTAGCCAAAAACCTCAGACCTTGCCAGAATACATATGGCCAGACCATCTTTTTGTAATGTGCATTTCCTGATGTATCCTTGGAATCCTTGAGTCAGGATAATTAGTGCTTTTGATCAACCGAATCTCCAGCCTGTTTTGTGGTTCAGAAAAAGGACTAAAAATATCCTATTTGTTTTAATGTTTACAGAACTGTGATTTGACTCTGTTTTTATTTGGCTGCATTTTACTATCACATTTGTGACACACAGTTAGCTATGCCTTTTGTAAAGCTTTGAGTATAGGAACAGTATTGAAGTGTTCATTAAAATATTTGTTTCTAGGGACACATGCTGCCAACACTTCTCAACTGTGAATCCCTGCATTTCTGTTTTCCTTGGCAAGTCCCATCCTTCTCTCTTAAATTAAGAACAGATCATGTCTCAAAATGAGTCCAAAGGACACTAAAAATTGTTAGTGAACAGAACTTGTCCTTTCTTTTCAGCTGATGGAAACATCTCTGATAACTGCAGCTACAAAACCTTGACTTTTTAGTGCCTTCAGCTACCAGTCTTTAACTTAGTACTTTTCCCAACTGAACTTTTTTTCCACTAGGAAAAAACATGTCAAGGTATGAATTTTGGATTAATGAAAGACCTCAGTTAAGCTTACCTCCATTGAGAGTTAAATCCTCTACACCAAAGATAAAAAGGTCAGGTCTTTGTGCAGCATGGGAGAAAACTGTATCCCCTACCTGCATCATATTACAGGAGTTAATACTTTTGTGAAATTTCATGCTCCCTGTAGGTCTCAGCTTACAGCAGTCAGTTGACACACGTGAAGACTAATACATATCCCCTTGCCAGATTGTCTTTGGGAAAGGACTAAAAATTTGCTAAAAACAGTCAAGACCTGCAGGGATCCTAAACTGGACAGGGTAACTGTGTCTATGTTTTCCTCTTGAAGAGATCACACGGAACTAGAAAACTAGCTTGGAATCTCAGGTAGATATTAGGTGAATATGAGCAAGACCAGTGAAAAGCTAACTAACCCAGTACTCAGAGCAATGACTAAACACCAATTAATTGTCAGACAGCTTCTTCCTCTTTGATCTTAAAGGACTTCACACATGAAGTGGAGATTCTGCATAGTTACCTGTTCACCCTGAAGACAAGTATTTCCACTCTTTCTGGGAGGACTGCCCCTAGGTTTCCTCACTGCCAACAGTCACTATCTCTGCATCTGCATGGCACCTCTTTTTTTTCTGCCTCTCTCTGTCCCTGGGAACATGCTTGTTTTTGGCATGCTGAGTATTTTACATGGTGGACAAACTCTTGCACTGTGTTCAGGGGGATCAACTTGATTCAAAATAGCTGCCAGGGCAAGGCTTCCTCCCTGCTAAGCTGCACCACGAAGAAAACACAATTCAGGACACCGCAAATGATGAACAAATTAACCAAAAACCATGCATGACAACCCTGGACCCAATCTGTAAGATTTGCATAGGTTAAAAAAATCCATCGGCTTTATAAGTTGCATTAGGTGACAGGATGAGACTTACCTTCTTTTAAAGTACTATCTGTCTGGAGAAATGAGACAAGCATCTTTAACTGTGCTGAAGGTTTATACAGAGGACAGACAAGAAAAAACCCTTTTAGCAGTAAAATATTATGCCATTTTCCTCTGTGTTATTAAAGTAACTTAAAAGCACAGCAGTGATAAAATGTATTATCTACTTGTTGCTTATTAGACAGACAATTTGCTTTTGGATAGATAAAAAGTGCATTCTGTTTGAGGGTGTTTCAAGGCTGCAGAACTCAATCTGTCTGTGTCATGCTGCAGTGTTCCCAGATTAACCACGTCCTGGCATAAGGGAAAAAAAAAGAAAAAAAAGAAAAAAAAATAGATACATCCCATACTGGTCACCCATTTACAGTACATGGTAACTAACAAGATTACTGATGTTTATTATAAAATGTTAAATGACACCATCCAGCATAAACCAGGTTTCTGTTGTCAAGGAAAATGCAGGCTAGATTGTGTAATGCTGTTTTTCTCTCTCTTCTCCAATGTTTGTTATTGATTGCAATTTGAAAAGAAGCCGTGAATATTTTGAAAATAGTAAATCCTCGTCAAAATTACTATTGACAAAAGGCTTCAGAAAGTGAGCAACCACAATTCAGAAGGTAGAGACTACATGGTGTCAAAGGTTGAGAGCAAACTAGATAATGATTTTTTCCAGACCATTGAAGATTTTTTCCTTTCTTTTTGCTAAGTAATAGCTTATTAGAGATGCACTAAAGCACTGAAGCATCACACAACTAATCATACTGACTGGCAAGGCAAAGCATATGCTTGACAACTACCATTCAGTAAATACAATTTAAAGTTAAATTACATGTTTTGAAAAACAGCATTTCCTTCAGGACTTTTTAATCCATTAAACCTTCTGTCACAAAATATCACCGATGCCAAGAATTTACTAGATATGAAAAATGATGAAGCATTTATATGGATGAAGAGAGCATCCATGCTCACATTAGACTAGACAAAGATTATTGTTATTTTTTTATTAGGAATGTGATATTTAATCATCTTGTTAAATCAGTAAGGATGGATCAGAACTGTGAACTCTTGTTCAGAGAATAAACCAGTCATGAATTTTATCGAGTAAAAGAAAAAAAAAACAAAACCCAGCTGTTCTGCAGCTGTTTACTTTCTTCCGAATTCCTGTCAAGCCACGTTTCAGGGAAAGGTGATGCATTACTTGCGAACTATTTCAGTAAGCATAAAGTCATAAGTATCGCACCTTGACTTTCATCCCTCTCTTGACAGGTTCTATTATTAAGATTTGTAATTTTCTTTTCCTCTTCTGCTCCTGTCCTCCAATTTTCCTTCATTAATTTCTCTTAGCAATATCTGTGAAGCTATTTTGAAATATATTCAGGTTTTTCTTGCCTGTATTGTGTGGAATTGTCGCTCCTTGTATTCTTTGTTTTATCATTTGCTCAAATATTGTGGGTTTTTTTCTAATTCTATCTGCTTTTACTGCATATTTTTTTTAAAAAGTCTACAAACTTCTACTGATTTCATATTTTATGATCTTAGACTAGCTTTCCTTTTTCTCAGAAAACTCATATGGTTTTTGGATTTTTTTTGTCACTGCTCTCAGTAAAGATTTGATACAAACACTGGTTTTGAAAGGCTTTAGCAGAGGAGAAATGAAACTGAACATCCTTAATTTTCCTAAGTCTAATGATATATCATCTTGTTTCCTTATTGTTATTCTCATGTAGTATCCTTGCATTGACAGTGGTAATAGCACTTGTTAGTACACAACGTTCCTGTAAGCTTATTATGGTTAATAAGCTGCAGTTCTATGGTTAACATATTGGGTGTTTGTATAGATCCTGTGGGTTATTTGAGATTCTTCTTTCATGTGCACAAATAATTGAGGACACCTGTATGTTTTCATGGTAGAGAAATTTTCTTCTTCTGTCATCTTCCTCAGAATTTGTACAAAATTGTAATTTGAGGGATGAGTTTTGTCTACTGTACTTGCACTTGGATAATGCAGTAATGCCAGGTGCCCCAAAGATGCACCAAAACAGGAATACTGGGATTTGATGTCAAAACCACAAAAGAATCCCAAGTCACTCAAGTATCTTGTATTGGCTTTTCAGTTTGTCTTTCCAGGGCCTGTCATTTCACCTTGATTTCACTACAAGACTGAAGAGGAACACAAACTTGATATACAAGTAGTTGCTGAATCAGAGGATGTTGTAGATGGCCAAAATACAATGGGATTCTCATTTATTATTATATAAATTTTTGATAATGCAGTCACTAATGGCTATTAAAAAGTGTGTGTGAATCAGGGCTCACTTTTGTGTGTGTCTCTTCAGGAAATCCTTGTGCTACTGTAAGTCTTTACCATGAGGAGTATGGCTCTTCTATCTGCTTCATTTCTATCTCAGTAACTAGTCACTCTCAAAAGCAGGAGTCTGGGTGTATGAGTTTTTGGAGTAACAGTTGTTAGAGCATATGTGGAAGCTTTCATGCTGACCTTCTTTCTGGCCTTTTTCCTTAATCAGTGTTTGTCCTTCCTTCCTAGTTATTATTTTTCTGAATTTAGACAAAATAACTATTTTGAGTGTGGGTTTAGAACTGCTCAAAGAGATGTGTTTTTTACTGAACAGAAATTTTGGGTTTTTTGTCAGTAATCAAGTGACTGTGAATTAAAAAACCCCAGTACTTAGGTGGGAGAGTATCATCTATATTTGCCTTCATTAAAGAACTTTTAGATGCTTTTGTATATCTAAAGATATGTTGCTTCAGGCTGCTCAGACAGCTCCGGAATCTGCTAGGGAAAAAATATTCTCTAGCTGAAATGGCTGTATTTCCTTTTGCAAAAAACTTCATTCCTTCCATTCTTAGGCCAGTGTAATTTTCTATTAACAATCTTCTAGTTTTAGACTATTTTGACATATATGGGATTGCATAATTTCATTTGTTACCAAACATCGAGTAATCAGAGAGTGTTCTCAGAAGGCTAAGGAGCTGTGGTTTTAGAGAAATTATTAATTACTATCGTAAATTATCCCCTATATTGTTCACAGGCTACCTAATCATTAAAATACTAAAATAAATTATACTGATAAAAAAAGTGGCTGGGAATCATTAAGGGTGAGACAGGTAACCCATAAACATGTTGAGAATATGATCTTTAAGGGCAGAATACAGCTACTCAATTATATTCAGTACTTGGGGAATGCAATATCACCTTCTAAACTTGGAGACCAAATGAACAGAAAATTGAGTGTAATCTGGGGGAAAAAATATCAGTTTTCAAAATAATGAAAGGAAGTTGCCAGAGATATTTTATCAACTAAACTGCATGTTAAGTGATAATACAATTGAGAGATAACAAAATATAGAGTGCTTGTGGCAAACAGTTTAAAACAATGGTTTGGCCAACCAACTCTAACCATTTGTCTATTCAACATTAAGTATTGAACCAGTAATTTTTGTGATTCACAATATATTTATACACCCATGTTTGAAACAGTATGCAATTATTTTTGTTTTATGAGAATAATAGTTGCGCAACTGAAGGGACCATCTGGAGAAATATCAAATATGTCTGTTAGAAGACCCCCTGAAACTTATGTTTCTTTTTGAAGACTACCACCCAAAAACCCTGATCATGCAGTGGCATCAAAGGTGGTTTGATTTTAAATTAGGTTCTGAAATGGAGGTTTTTACTTCCAGTTGGATTAAACCATTATCATATTGATTTATAGCAAGACATTTGTCCTAACTGTACATCAAATTATTCTATGATATCCCAATCTCAGTGGGTACAGTTGCTGACAGCTGCAAAGCCCACTGCAAAGACTGCATGCTCTACAAAGCTATGGCACAATGAATTCTTCTTGCCCAGTTTGATTCCAGGTTTATGTGGCGTCCTCAAAGTAAAGCATCCTACCAAACATGGTGTGTGGATTTAGAGTTGATCCTTGGGCTGTGTTATGCTGTGTGTCATGGGATATCAGATTAGGAGGAAAAGACAGTAGTCTGATTTTAACAACATCTCCAATGTTTTGTTAAAATACAGATCAAAGGGAGCCTGAAATAAAGGAACTGAATGAGCAGAAAGTCATTAGTGATTTTTATGGGGCTGTGTCAAGTTGCACTTGTACCATGTGTGAATGAAAAGGATCCACCTGGGGTTGTGGACAGAGAGTGAATTAACACACAGAGAAGTGTTTTTCTTTATGCCATTGGATGATTTTCACAGTGCTCAAGAGGATGAATTGAGCAAAGAGCAGTCTCTCACCTATGTTGTTTCTGTTCTGCATTCAGCAAACTGGACAATATCTGTTTAAGACAGATGAAGGAAAAAATGATTGGAAGTTTTGGCCCCCTCTGTTTCCATGCACACTGATCTGCTGAGGTCAGGATATGCACTGGAGAAACCCCAGCCAAAACTGTGCTTGCAGTATCTCATACAGTAAATATCTTAAAGCAGGTTAGTCTTGCTGCTGCAGAACACGGAGTATTTAAATAATTTACTTGAGTATGTATATATGTTTTGCATTAGGGAAAGAAGTGCTGTCTTTCTCTTAAACAGTCAAACTGTTGGAGCATGTCCTAGGGAAAGGCTGATTTTTAAAAGGTGACTATCGGTCAGTCTTGCGGTTAATTTGACAATGTGATCCATTGCAGGCAGATTTCTGTCTCTGCTGCACTAAATATTATCTTCCTAAAGAAGGACATTTACATATATCTCAAGTCTTTATTTCCTTGGTTTCATGCTTCTCTAGACTAATTTGATTAATTTCTGCAGTGTGTCAGAAATTCCTGTCACTGACAGGAATAATCTGAAAATTTTCAGTGTGGCCTTCATCTCAGTACTTTCACAGAAGACTGCAGTTTTCTTCTCAAAACCTTGGCTCTGTAGCATCTGAAACACCCCTCACACACACACTTTAGGCACAGTTTTAGTAGGATTTGATAGATTTCACTGATGACAAAAAGATGCCAGTGGCTAATTCCAATAATAAAAGAAAGCTTCTATGAGTGTTTTGAAGTGAACTTCTAGTCAAGGTTATATTTAATGCAAGGTCATCATTGCTTGTGGGTTTTTTCTGAGGACTGAAAGGAAAAAAAGTCATTGTTTTGATGATGACCTGAAGAATCAGGGGGCAGTCTCAAGTGATCTGTGACAGCAGAATGACAAAGTACTCAGAAGAAAGTCAATGTCAGTGCTGAACTTGGAATGAGAAAGGTAATGCTTGAAGTTGAAATCTTGTATAAGAAGAAGACAAAACTAAACTCTTTTAAAGGTATCAGGACTGAGTCCTAACAAGGGTTTCCAAGATGTTTTGTTAACATTTGTGGATAGCTACAGAAGACAACATATGATCTGGGGATTTTTAATGCAGCTTTATGAATTTTGGGTTTTTGCAGGTGTGAAAAATAATAATAGTTAAAAGAAATAGGACCCATTATCCTTTGTAAATAAGAATGTACAAAAGATCAATTTTAGGGTAACTAAAAGTTTCCTGCTGCTCAGTTGTTCCTGCTCCCGTGTGTCTTTCCATGTGTGTGTGTGTTTCTCTTGGAAAACTATGAGAAAATATTAATGTAATCTATAGTGCAAATTCTCAGTTTAAGGATAAGATAAAATTTTAATTACATTTTTTATATATATTTATAGGATGAAAAGGTAAGAGATGAAAAACAAAGAGAAAGAAAAATATCCTACATTACTGGAAAGTAGAATTTTACATTTTGTTTTTAATTCAGATGCTACCTCGCACTTCTGTAGCAATACTTGTTCTACCTTTCCACTTTTACTGCATTTTAATCTACAATCACTTTCACCAATGGCCTAAAAACTATTAGGAATTTAAAGTGTAAGATGTGTTGTGTGTACAGCACAGGGGTCAGTAAAATCAAAATCTGTGAAGAAAACAGACATGGCTGACATGTTCAAACAGACCCTTGTCTTATGGTGGCTCATGAATCTGCATTCTGATGTAGTGTGGTTTCTGTTGAGAATTCAGTTCAGTGTGAAATATGAAATGAAAATAATTCTTGTTGCTATTGAGAAGAAATGATGATGCTTCAGAATTTGACTTAACATCACTGATTTTAAATTTGGCTCTGACAGCAGACAGAATATATAACTCTGTATCAGCACAATGTCAAAGTTTCAAAGCAACAAGCTGGTGAATTCATGTGTTTGATCACTTCTGATGAATTTCTTGAGAGACTGTTATAGGTAGAGTAGCTAAATGGGCAGGTTTGGGACCTTCCTCATAGTCCTTGATATTCTTTATTTACTCTCAAGAAATAAAGCTGACTGTTTATCCTTGAATATAACTGGAGAAATGGAGCTGCCCATGTAGGAAGGTCAGTGGTAGAAGGGGAACCATGGCATATTGTACCACTGCCCCAGGGAAGCCACTGAAGAAAGACAGTTTAAAAAGCCACTCATGATCTTGGTGTCAAACGACCTTTTGGTTAGTAGGAAAATCTGCCCTGTCCTGTACAAAATTTTGTGAACATAAATTATTTGAAAGTTAGAGGTAAATTAAGAAACTATCACAAACAATTGTTAAATGTCTTATGAGTGTTATTTTGATTATTTTTTGTTGAATAATATTGGTTAGACACTTATTCAATAATTGCATTGGATGCAATTGTATAATTTGTATAAACATGTTAATCTGGATATTACTCTTGTCTGATGTGAATATTAATTGCTCCAATCCCCATTTTTGTCTTCTTAAACTTCATATTGGAAAATACATGAAAAGTATCATCAAGATTTTATTTAGAACTTACTTTACTTTTAATGGGTGGTAGGGCACATTTTCTTAATGGTCATGCTAACAATTTTCTAGTTTTCCCTAGAATAGTCTCTAAGTGTCAATCCACCTTTTCCTTCTCAATCAGGACATGCCATGGTAATGTTTATTGCTAAACCTGTAACCTTTCTTATCAATATACTTTTCAATGCTTGCCTAAATGAATATTGTGTATATAAAACTGGATATTCAGCAAAAAAAGGAATTATGAAAACCAGCTATCAGTTGCAGTTTTGCAGTCAATTAATCACAGCTCTTGTTGTGAATAAAATAAATGAATAAATAAATAAATATATTTAATGTCAGTGCTTTGAAGGGAAATTTTAATAATTTCATAACAGCCCGCAATGAAAATGAAATAATCTTACAGCAAAAGCTTTTAAACAAAGCATTTTTTATTAACCTATTTATTTCCCTTTCTCATTCCTCTTTAGCACTGCTCAATTTCTGCACAAAACATGTTTCAGTCAGTGCAGGCCACTCTTCTCTTTGCTGTTCAACGACCAAACTGAAGCATCCTCTATTCCCTCAACTCTGCCTGTTTGCAAATTCCAGCTTTTTATGTCAGCTTTACTTCATCAGCTCATCCATTTGAAGGCCAACAGAGATCACTGGATCACTTAGACTGAGCTAAATATAACCCCAGCAATTGTACCAGCAGTACAATTTCACCTAGTTAAGCTCTGTAGTGAGCCAGAGAACTTGTAATGGGCTAGAGCTTGTCCCAGAACATCTGTCAGTCTTGATTTGAGGATTTCAGCAACAGGGGAAATATCATCATTTTACTTGATGGCTCTGATAGTTAATCACCACTGCAATTAAAATATTGCCTCGTTGTAAGTTTGAATAAGTCTAGCTGCGAGCTCCAGCCATTGATTCTTGTTATGCCTTTCTCCACTAGATGAAATAGCCCATTGGTGTCCAACATTTCCCTGTGTTCTGCATAAAGTGTACTGTTTTAAGTCAGTCAGTACCAGAATAATACAGCAAGATTCAAAAGATGTCACATTTGAGAACAGTTAGGCACTGATGTTTGGATGCTCTCTTTACTATCTAGGTTCTGCAAAATCTATTCACAGAAGAAAACTTGGCTGTACTATTTGGCATCTAGTTAGAAACACCATGGCTGAGAACATAATTACATATATTTTTTAACCTTGATTTCTAAGGCAAATGGGCTTTGTAAATCATACTATATCTGTTCCTTTATCTTCTCCCCTCATTTCCCAGAGAACCTGGGAGCTGACTGAATAATTCCAGCTATATGTGGTGGTTAAGTGGAGATCACAAGGCTTTTTGTGCTTTAGTTTCTTATAGAAGGCAGAGGGAGGAGAGAGATTTCTGTTCAGCTTGCTGCTGTCCCCTCTTCCCTCACCCACAGAGGAATAGCTGCTGCAGGCTGTTGAACTTGAGCTGATGCCAACCAGCCCGTGAGGATCTGAGGGGCTCTGTTTGAGATGTGGCCAGGAGCAGGATGCCTTCACCAGCCAGGAGCTGTGGGAGCAGTTTAAATGATGATGAAAAGAAAGGGTGGTTAGGGCATGATGGGAGGAGAAACTGCAGGGGACAGCAGTCTCGGGGGTAAATGCTGGAATTCCTGAACTGGAGCAGCTTAGAAGGGATTAGAAGGTCATAGGAGAGTTCCTGGAGGAACCCATTTTTCTTTGGTTTCTGACTTAGATTGTCAAAACAAAATATATCTGCAAAAAGTTAGTGTGCTAGCTCTGAATGTGTCAGCAAACCCCACAATATATTTGTCATGATCACAGCAATGGGTCTTTTCACTGTATTCTGCAGCTTCTTATTCTAAAAGGAGTTTCAGGTTATTTATATGTGTAGCTTATAGCCATAAGATAAATTTTTGATGTCCACTTGGTATGCAGCATGGTTGGAATGCATTTTTAACATTATTTTCAAAGCTTTAATCCTGGTTTTGTGGCAGAAGAAAAAACACAATTTGCCTTGTGCTGTCATCGTCAGAAATTATTTTTTAGGCCTCAGATATAACTTTGCAAATCAAAAAATCAGGTTTCTTGCTCTCTTATATTTTATCTTTTCTTTTCAATATCTTTTCTGTCTGGCTTATTTTACAGGTTTCCTTCACAACTAAAGCATGTAAAAAGGAAATAACCTTTCAGGGCTGATTAATAAAGATGATAACTTGGTGGATGAAAATATGTTTAAAATAATTAACTGTACCATTTACTGGTTGGAATTGTCACAGCTTCTTATTAAAGGTTTTCAGTGAAGGGTTAGCCCAAAAGTTTTGTTAGAGCATAAACAGGTGACTCCTGAGTTCTTGACTGAAACTTATAATGACCTAATTTTACTTCCAATTCAAAGCAGTTTTCTTTCCAAAGCCTTTTCTACAGCATAGATCTCATACTGAAAAAATGGCTGAAGAATTTAAACCTAAAATAAAGGTTTTTTACTGGGGGACTCCCCTTTTGTGGGAAGAGCACACTTCACATCATCATCTGCTGTGTGTAAGAGAAAGCTAAATAAGTATGGGAACTGAGACCTGGACTCCTGACAGAATTGCTGCATTGACTTCAAAAGCAAATCTCATACTTCAGAGTAGTATTCTTGGGGATTCTGAAAGGGGATAATTTCTCAAGTAGGTTTTGGGCTTTTTTTTTCATTCTTTAGGACCCTCATCACTCATGTCACATGTTCGTCAGTCTGATCCCTCAGAAAAAACAGTGAACATTTAAAAACTATTTTTTGAAAGACTATGAAATAAATCGGAAGGGAAAATTCAGATTTGAACCTTTACTTTTAAAAAAATAATACACTTCTCTATTGCCAAAACCTGTAGACCATTCTTACAATTTTTAAGGAAACTTAAATAGGAAAAGCATCCCTCTATCCTTAATATTGTACATATCCTTAATCAGACATTTTTGAGATCTCAGAAGACTAAGATGTACAGAAGGTCAGGTGAGAAGCGTTTTAAACTGGCTTCTATTCCCCTTAATAAGCATTAACTTCACCACAAGCTGCATTAAACTCTGGCTATTATAGAAGAATCTAAACATTTTTAAAATAATCAATAGAAACATTTCTCTTAACTTCATTGGTTCTTGGTCTAGTCCCCAATTCAAGTACCTCCTAATTACAGATTTCCATTGCCACAGCTAACATTGAATAATGTGTCCCACGTTAATCCTCATTACCCAGTTTTCTCAGCCCTTGCAACCAAGAACAAATGGACTAAACTTCAGTGCTGCATTTCTGAATCAGTGTGCTTTCAAACCAAACAATTACACAGTTATAAATAATATTAAAATTGTCCCTTTATTTTTGCAAACCACTCTTGTCATCCTTTTGTGGTGTGTTTATCTTAGTCAGTACCTGGATTTCAAAAGTACATAATTCAAGCTTCTTAGATCATTAAAATTTGCATTAAACTTCCTTGCATCAGTTGCCTCTGACTGCAGCCAAAGGAGTATGGAGGGATAATGGAGCATGGCAGAGCCAGACTACATGATGGCTGACCAAGGAGCTTAGTTTACAAAGGACATAAAATCTTCAATAAAACAAAGAGGAATTAAAATGTGATAGGGGATGAAGTAATACAATTGAGAAGAAAATGAAAGATCAATGAGGAAGACAGTGCTAATATTGATAACAGCAAAAACTGTGCTGCAATTCAATTAGTGCCTAATGAAATATGGGACAGAGAGTGGTCAGTTAAACACAGCAGCATATAAAGCATTTATAAAGCAATTGCAACCAAATGGAAGAATTAACAGGAGATGTGGACAAGATGAAATTCAGTACAGGATGGACTTACAAAAACAGGCCTGTAAAACAGTGATTGAAACAGAATCTATGAATTGTGTGCTGCTCATGAAGAATGAAATAGTGGGTTACCTATCCTCTTCCATTACCTTTAATTTGCAGTACAGAACAGGAAGCATTTCCACAGTTCAAACAGAACTCCCCCTAAAAAGGTATAGCTGGGGGAAGAATAAAGACTTCTCTTGCTGTACTGGATGACTGGATCCTGCTATTGAATACCACTGTCAGACTTGGCTAATTTTTCTGTAGACATGAATGCTGTTAGAAATGCTGTCCTTATGAGAAATATTAACTTCCAAAACACTTGTTAGGCAATACATATTATCCTCAATATTAGGGTCTAACACTTCTGCCTCTAACAAGGTTTTTCTTTTTTTCATTAATGGGCTCATAAGATAAGAACAGGTATCTCTATCTTGGGCCTACTTTACCTAACTGATTCATCTATAATCTAACTATAAGCAAAAATATTTGGATCAACATTCTGCAAGTTGATAGTTCAATTTTGGCACAAAAATAAACATGAGGATTGGTTCTGTCTAGATCTAAATTTCCAGAGGGAAGTTAAAAGAAAAAAAAGTATGAAAGGACTCAACATTTGAGTGCACAAGAGGTCCAAGGTTTCCCAAAGTCAAGGGTGTTTATACTACTAAGAAACTTTATCTCAGTCAAGGGAAGAGTTCTCAGGGGAGAGATCCAGAGGAATAAGGGAGGATATTAAAAATAATTGGAGCATATTTTGAGAATAAGAAAGTCCATGAACTATTACAGAAGACTGCCAAGTTGTCAATGAACATAGAGATAAGATGAAATCACCAGAAGATGATTCAGAGGAAGGAGGAAGGGCAGACGAAGGGAAGGAGAGAAGGGAGGATACAGTCTGTAATGAGGAAACATGGATAGTTTGTTGAAGAGTCAACATGGCTCCTATAAAACACTTCCGAAATCTGTCAGTTTGAATTAATCACGGGCAATGTGATCAAGCAGAATTGGATGACATCTGTCTGTTTTCTGAGTAGTAGCTCACCAATATTCTCAAAGAAATTTCAGTGCTACTGGGATTATAGAGATGATAACTACATAGATAAGTAACCCATTTAAAATTAAGAATGGGAATTGGTGGCCATCTTTCTCAGTGCAACAAAATGTACAGATGCAGCAAAATGTACAAAGTTGTCTAGGGTATGAAAAATGACAATCTATTGCAGAGTCACAGAGAGGCATAGTGATACTGTCTGACTGACTGAAATAAAATGACAGGTGGAACTCATCACATATATAGTCAAGCTATGGAGAGAATAAAATAATGCTTTTTACCTGTTTTGTTTGTCACCATTCCAGGAAGAGATCATAGAATTACAACAGACACTCTTGTTAAAGGTTACAGAATCAGCCGAATCCAGCAGATGTGCAGATCTGGCCACTAGCAAATTATTGGCACCTATAACTATGGGCCTGTGACTTACAGTCTTCCCTTTCCTCATCTTTGGTCCTTTCCATAAATATTTTATGCAAATATTTTACACAGTCCCACAAACCCTTTCTCGAAACTCCTCAGAAACTTCACACAAGTTCCCTGAAGTATTCCCTAACCCTCATGTTTCTCTTCTTTATCAGTTATGCTGCTCAGGGCAAATTTTAAGGCTGTGCCCAAGCAGTTCCCTTGATGGCCATCAAACAGTCCCATAATCATCTTTTCCTATTTCACTGTATGAGGGAAAGTATCATTATATTCTTGCATTTGTCGTATACTTTTTTTTCTATATCTCGTGCCAATTATTTTAGGAGGCATGACACTGGGATAGAATGACATTTTCTTGTACCTATTATAGCTAATTTATGTAATTCTGTGGAAAATGAAGATTCATTTGGCTAAGCTGACTGTGAAAAATATCACTTGTTAGCAGCTTCCAAAGGAATTTATACGTGAAGTTATCCTCTCAGTAGCCAAAATCAATGTATAACTGGCTCAGATCTTGTCCAAAATGGTCAGAATACTTTAAAATTCAAGATCACTGCAATTTTGGGTATGGAATACTTTATTAGTCACTCACCCAGAACATATACATTACTGGGGTCTGGAGAAGGCAGAAAAGTAAATATATTTGTTTTCAGAATCCAAAATCACAGAATCATAGAACAATTTGGATTGGAATGAACTTTTAAAGGCCATCTAGTCCAATCCCCCTGCACTGAATAGTCAAGTCAACCATAAAAGTGTGAAAAGACCAGTTGACCAAAGAAGAAGGTTTCATGCTGAATTTCCTTGTTAAGGAACCAAAATGAAATCCCAAATTAATCCCTCTTGTGAATTCCTGTTACTCTGTATACAAATATGCTGCTTTTGATGTACTGTCAAGTGTATCCTTGCACACTCTGTAAACATACTGACTTCCTTCATATAATTGACTATAAAATTTGGCAATTTTGCTTGGTTCTTGGGCTTTTCCCAATGTTTGATTAGAATGTAAAAGACTTGTCAACCCAGTGTAAAAAAAAAAATAATTTCTAAGTACAGCACTTATAACATGCTGAATTTTAAATTTAATTTGAAGTCTGTAACTTACTGCTAAAATATCTTTGGAAAACTTCAGTAACATTTAATAGTCTGTCATTTTAAGGTAAATTCTTTTGGCAGTCTAGCTCTGAACTGGATTTGCTTTAATTTGGTTGTTCCCTAAAATTCAGTAAAAATAAGTGCATTAATATTAGCTGTGGATGTTGACTTTTGATTTAGAAAGCAAAGCAGATTAATTGTAGTATTTAATGAAGGTTGCCTTTTTGTGAAAATATAAAGTATCTCTTGTATGCAAACTCTTAACTATAATGCTGAATTATTTGCTGACTACCCCTTATTAAAATCAAGTTTTGGGCAATCTGTCACTGAAATGGAACAATATCATCCAAACATTGATGTTTCCCAAAAGGCCAGATCTTCCTCATAAATTAGCAAGAGATTGGACCTCTTTCTGAAATTGTTTTCCTGTCAGGACTGGTCAATATGAACAAAACAGAGCCAACAATAACATGATCGGTTCAACAATGGGTTGAAAGCAGCAAAAGCTGATTGCATGCATTAAGAAAATGGTAATTATAAGGTTGAGAGAAAAAAGTAATAAGAAGAGCTCAAAAGGATCTCACATCGAGCTTTTTTATTGTACCACAAGGGGTTTATAGTAATTTGCAGATGTCATTTTTCATCATAAAGCATTTCATGCTTAGGGACTCTTCAGCCTTTTTATTTTACTGATATTGTGTTTAAAAGAATGTGTCTCTGAAGCAAAGTGGTTTCGACGCAATAAATGTAGATTTGTAGGAAGATAACTGCAGATATATTAATGTCTACTTTAGTCTCTGCTGCTCCCTAAGATCCTTTTCTTTACTTTCAATCAAAGATGCTTCTTTTGTGATATTTGTGCTAAGTCAACACAAAGGTTGTACACTGTGCATACTGCAAAGACCCATGTCTGTGTCCACAGGTGTTCACTGCCTGTAGGATATAGAGAAAAATTGTATCTCTAAATTAATATCTAAAAGTTGCAGGAAAACATATATGAAAGAGACTAAGGAATAAAAAAATGTTCAAGAGAGTGTTCCTCTCTGGTGGCTGGAGAACAAACATTCTGGACAGCTAATTGAGGGTCTAGCTGGAGTTTGTTTAAAGTGAGGTAATACCCTGAAATGCCACACCTTACACTGACCACAGGTGCATAACATATTTAAGGAACAATCATCTTCCAATTGCAATGTTAAACCACTTGAAAGTCATCTGTAGATCTAAGAAATAAACTTTATTCCTAAAAGAAGAATAAATGTGACTATTCCCAACATGTTACCTAAGTATTGTGCCAGACACAATAAGAGAATGTCTCTTGCTCTTTTATTCGCAGATTTTTTTTTTTCTTGCAGGAAGAAAGCTAGTAAAATCACAGCAAAACCTAGACTTTTCAGGCAAAATTGGTGTTTGTTTTCACGTACCCTCAAATTTTAGTGTAATAAGAGCACATCTGCAGAAACCTTTGGATCTTTGTGTTGAATGCAGCTGAGGACATTCCAGACATTCTGAGACTTGAGACTTACATTAGTGAGAGGAGGCTGCTTTTTGCATGCTAAAAGGTTTTTCATGGTAGCTGTCTGTAAAATTTATTTAAGATATGTTTCACTGGAAGGGGAGACCTCTGCCCATTTCTCCCACTTCACTAGTTCTGTAGGACTTCTACTTGATCTGGGATTGGAATTGGGATTGTAATTCTAAAAAACTACATAAAACTGTAAGAGGTAAAGCAAATTAATAGTATGTTTCATTATTTTCTAATTAAAAATTAATTGCTATGAGAGCAAGAACATTGTTTAAATGATTAACAGAGCTTGGAAGAAAAAGCAGCCCAAAATTACCACCAGACTGATAATTAAAATGGCTACTGATAAGGAGGTTTATCATTATTTTGAGAGGTTTTAGTGCATGTCATGAAAATTATCATGGAGCTGTGTCATACTGACAAATGTGAGACTTTGACCTCCACAGAATCTGAGCTTGTGTTTTATTTCACAGCAGTTCACTCTCTTCTCCCACTGTTCCAGTTATATTTCTCAATCCCTTGCTGTGATACCTTTTTCACCTTGAATAATATACAGGGGTATTCTGTCTGCATTCAGAATACCCCTTTGCATAATTAACCTACATGCAGCCCTTCTTGTTCCTTTGCACTACAGTAATGGCTTTTTCTCCTTGTTTTAGCTTAGACCTTCATCTTTTGATCTTATCTACTGTGCTTAGGATAGAGTTCATTATTAACAATCCCAGAACAAGAGCCTTTAATAGACTTTTGGAGCTTCTTCAAAACACTCACAGAAGTTTAACTCGTGTATTCTTGTGCTGTCATTTTGGTTTCATTATATTCTGGGGAGAGAGGAGGAGAGGTTGATGCTTATTATGTACTTGTGATTATTTCTTATTGAAAAGCAAACAAAAAATCTCTTCAGGAGAGGTTACTAAGAATAACTATAATAATGACTGTTCATTTAATAATAAATATCTTTTGTAGTTATGTCATTTTTTGTGTCCTGATGTAAAATCTTGACATTGGTACACTTTCAGCTCAACATCTTCATTATTTTGGTGTTAATAAAATCTTGATTTTTAGACAAATATCATTAAATATTTTCCTCAAATCTGACTCATATACATCAATTGACTCTCATTAAAACTGCTGCTGAGTAACCTGCACCTTAAGAATAAGACAGGTTTATTCCTTTAGATGCCACTCATATAAAAGACCTTCTGAGGCTAATAGAATCTCACCCATGTTTTTCTGTTCATTTCTTATTAGCAAAGCCTATATGAATCATGCACAACATGGGTGTGGAAACACAAATATTTAATCCAGCAATGACTGTGTATTATCTACAAAAATTTATTCCTGTCATTCTCTTCTCTGAAACACAGAGGACTGAAGAAAACAAATTATTAGGGCTAACTCCTGATAATCACCTTACAAAGCACTTCCCACTGGAATTCCTTAGGAAATCACTAATTGAAATCCATGGGGCTTTTGAAGATGTAAAGAATTAGTCAGGAGGAGCAAGGACTTTACAGGTTACACTTTAGCTTCTCTGAAATGATACTGCTGCCTGGTAGCTCATCTGGATAATTTCCTCAAAGAAAGGTTTCCTTCTTCCGAAAACATGAAGATATCTGTTTTTTTTTTTTGTGATGTCATAGTTATTACCCTTCCAATTCCTGTTGATGTTGTTGATTGAATACATACCTGTTGTTCTTCTTAATGGTGAGAGGGTTTTTTGCTTTACAAGACAGGTTTGGTTTTCAGAAGTTCCCACTTTGACACTCTAGCTACTTGCAAATAAGCTTTTATTCTGATTTTTATATTCCTCTGAATTTTCATATTCTTATCTAATTTCTTCCTGCCTCTGTCTTTTGCATTAAATTTTGGTATCAAGGCAATAGCTATGTTCAGTATGCATTAGTATATAGTAGTCCTTGAATCTATTCCTGTTTAGTGATGAAGACTAATATTGATAAAGAAATTGCTTCATGAAGCACTTGAGTTGAACTTTTTCACCTTCAGTAGGAGGTATGTGTTTTTTGCAAAATACTGACCTATTAAATTCTGTTTTGCCTTGTCAGTAACTGCAGCAGCTGTTGTTGGCCTGTATTCAGAGGCCTTTCTCTATTCAAATTGGGGTTTAGTTCGTCCACTACACAGATGGCTCTTATGTGATTAATACTCAAAAGAATATGTTTGATTGCACATCTTGAGTATTGCAAAGAGTATGAAACACAAATATTCTTGACACAGAAGTCAGAGTTGAATCTTTAGTCTGAAAATTGAGGAGTTTTGGAAGCTGAGATCTGAGTCTTTACTCCTGTCATATCATGCAGGAATTGCAGGGTCAGGAGGGGAAGAGGAATTCTTGTTCTTGGAAGAGTCTCAATTTCTTTGGAGAAATAAACACAACACAACTGCACAGCTTAAGCAGTAATTCCACAGCCATGAGAAACCATGTGGGTGATAAAGCTATAATCTTGCAAAAGGAGGGAAGCAGAGCCTGTGGAAACAGTATGTGGACCCCTAAGGCATTATGTTTTCTGCTGGTGGTGAGTGTCCTGTGTAACATATGTGCCTTGTCCAAGAGAACAGTGTCCAAGAGCCATAATTTCACTTGAGCTATGATGATAGATAGGTACATGGTGAAAGAGATGATTTGATAATGCTTTATTAGCATGCTACTTTGGTCATAAATCATCTGCAAGGTTTTGTACAGCTGTCATAGATGGCAAAAAGCGTCTCTAGTTTTGGTGTCTTGATACCAAAAATGCTATGCTAGCTGCATTTTTCTCATGGCTTTCTTAACCACCTGGGAAAGGCATTATGAACAGTTTAACCACAGCAGTTTTTTATATATATCATAGTCACAGAATCACAGAATTATTTGGGTTTGAAGAGAACTCAAAACGTCATCTACTTCCAGCCCCCCTCCCATGGGCAGGGATAATTTCCACTAGATATAATTAAAAAATTAGTTCCACCCCTCTATTCAAGAGAACTATGAAAATTAACAAATTCTTTCATAAGAAAATTAATGCAGAAAGAGCACCTTGTGGCCAGGAAGTAACCGGTTCTCAGACAACTCAAAGTGTTTGGCATTCCATGTACTGCAGTATTTCAGAAGCATCAGCAATCTCATGACTAAAGATAATGCTTTATCAAAGACGTCTACTTTATGAACATTTTAATGTATATTTGTGATGATCATTTCCACATTTGTTCCATTTTTTTCTTGTCCTTACTAGCTAATTCTTTTTCTAAACTATTTCCGTAACTGGTGTATGTTGGAGTTCAAAGTCTCTAAAGAAAATCTTTATTCAGATGTTGCTCAGACACCAGCTTATCTGCCTCTGCCTTTGGATTGTGATCTGTCAGCACCAGCACACACTAGAATTGCACCTGATTATTGGAGAACACTTGGTTTTATTGTGATAATGCCTGCCTAATTGCCCTTATCAGGACAGGGCATAGAGAATTCCCACTCCACTTGTAACCTGAAGATCTTATTATCCTCTCCTCAGTCAAATGTAATTTTGTTTTCACTGCCTTTCTCAGGTCACATAAATGAGAAAGAAAGTTCCCCTTTTCATTATATTTGATGTTTTGCCCTCTGCTTCTTGAGGCAGACCATATGTTTAAAAAAGTAAATGTCATTAGGCTTGTGGGGAAGCTGCTGAAGAGGATAAAGGCTCCTTTTCACCTTCCAATACTTGAAGGAGATTTATAAAAGAGATAGGGACAGACTCTATAACAGAGTGGTGATAGGGCAAGGGGTAATGTTTTTAAACTAAAGGATGGTAGATTAGGAAATAAGGAAATGTTTTGTTATTTTTTGAAGGCTTAACAAATAATAGCAAATATTTTGGTGTAATAACAAATTTGTGTGGGTTTTTGTTATTTTTTGTAATATATATAAGAAATATTTTTTGTTATATTTTTTGAGGGTGGTGAAACACTGGAACATGTTGTCCAGAGAGCTAATAGATGCCTGTCTTGGTTCTGGCTGGAGTACAGTTAATTTTCTTCAGAGTGGCTAAAATGGGGCTGTGTTTTGTACTTTTGCTGGACATAGGGTTGATAATATATAGGGTTTTTTATTGCTGAGCAGGGCTTACATGGAGTCAAGGCCTGCTCTGCTTTAATGCAGCCACAACTGGCAAGGAAATTGTGGGTGTTTGGGAGACTGGGAAGAGACACAGCTGGGACAGGTGACCCAAGGTGACCAAAGGGACATTCCAAACCATGCGACATCACATCACACTCAATACACGAAGTGGGGGGAAGGAGGAAGGGAGGACATTTGTACTGATGGCATTTGTCTTCCCAAGTCACCACCACAGGTGATGGGACCCTGCACTCCTGGAGATGGCTGAACACTGGCCTGCCCATGAGGACCACTGAACTTAACTCCTTGTTTTGGTTTCTTTTGTAGCTTTTGGTTTCCCTATTAAAATGTCTTTATCTCCAGCCACGAGTTTTCTCTTTTCCACCCTTCCAACTCTCCTTGATTGTGTGGGTGGGGGAGAGAGCAATAGGCTGCTGGCTGGGGTTAAACCACAGCAATGTCCCACACCTGGAAACATTCAGAGTCAGACTGGATGGTGCTCTGAGCAACTTGGCTTAGCAGAAGATGTCCCTGCTTGTTGCAGGGGTTTGGATTAGACCTCTGAAGGTCTCTTTCAACACAAACCATTCTGTGATCCCATTACTTCTTTCCTTTAACCCGTGTGGAGGGTGGCATGTCTGACTCCCTGTCTTACTACCAGGAGCCCCAGTTGCTGGAGGTTGCATTGATTCTTCTCAAACAGCACTTTAAGCTTTTAGGTCAGTGCTGGCAGCATGTTCCACCTTGAAGGAGGGAGTGCATGGGGAGGCCCTTTGAAAGAAAGCAAGCTGAAACATCGCTCCCCGTCAGCATTAAATATCTCTTGGTAGACTTTATAGCAGGGTTGCCAAAAAAGAAAGATTGCTTTCCACGGTAATTTTGAAAGGACTGTGACACTGGGGGAGGGGTAACTTCAGAAAAAAGTCCTTTGTTTAATTTTCAGCTGTTACAAACTTCAGTTTATTTAATGTATTTGAAGCAACTTTAAATTATTTTTCTACAGAACAAAAGAGAACATGGGATTAATATGGATCAAAATAATTTACATCTTTTACTGTTTTGCTTTAGTTGTGGAGGAAAGAAAATATAGTTATTCTTTTGTCTTTTTAGAACTAAGTTCTATCCTACTGTATCCAACTTCCTGGTTTGTGAGGTTGAAACTAGATTCAACAGTAGCAATTGAAAACTATGATGTGAATTTAGAAAGAGTCCTGCAATCTTACTTTGAAACTTTTAAATAGTAACGATTTAGGAGTCATCAAAAGCTGACAATCAAAACTCTTTTTGCTTCATGTAGCCTATGTTGCAGCTCTAACATTTTTAAAGATAAAAGATGAAAAATAAAAATGAACTTGAAAATAGTTTAAAAATAGTGTGACATCAACATTTTAAATGTCAGCAGAGTGAAGAGAGTGAATTCCTTCCCACTTATTTGGAAATTTTGGAGGGGAGAATAAAACAGACTAAGGAATGGTGACCCGCTGTTCTGTGTACTGAGCACTCCAGAGGCGCACTCTGCGGTATCACAGTCCAGAAAAAGGAATGAAGCTTACATGGTTTTGCAGTAAACAGAAATTGTAAAAATGCACAGCAGAGGTGGAATATATCTTCAGTCCAGAGAGATAATTTATACAGAATTTCATAATGCACATTTTAAAAACTCCTGTATGGAAATTTCTGTTCCAAAAGTAAACATCATCGAATATATCAGTTCAAAGAGCAATGTGGATTTTTGTCTTTTATGAGGACTATTAGGGGAAAGATCTGTACCTCAGAGACAAGTGTATGTGTTACTGGAAAAATCTCATGCACTTCAGCACATCAAAAATAAGATGACTGTTTTCAGATCTCTTTTTATAATTTTTTACCTGGTGAAGCCACCACAGCTAATACATCCACCTGCTGCTTTCCAGCCCTTTCTCTCCAAGACATCTTTTACTCAATGATGTACATCACAAGGATTTCTTCCAAAAGGGTTTCATATACCATATCTTCTCCCTCAAAACCAGCATCTCCATTGCAGTTCCTGCATTTCCATCCCCAAATGCTTTCTTCTCTGTATTTTTCCCTGACCACCTTTCCTTCCCCACCATTGATGCTCCCTCCCCTCTGCTAGGGCAGGACTCATACCTGGGAGCTGGTTCATGGGTATTTTTCTTACTCTGATAAGGACTGTCTGTATGGTTTAGAGGTGTTTTTATCCAACAAGGCATCAACACTTGTAGTCAGCTGTGGTCAGCAAGGACAGTGCTGCTTTGTGCTTAGGAGACATGGAGTTTATGCTGACCTAGAAGAGTTGTGGGTGTGCTCCAGGTAAGCTGGCAACTGTACTCTGTCTTCCTGCTTTAGAGGGCTGGCTGTTATCTATGAGATAGAGAAAGGATGGGAAATTATCGCCACCCTTTCTTTTTTTTTTTTTTATTAATGCCCACCAACACCTTCCTAAATCAATACTTTTCTAGTGATTTAAGCCTGTAAAGTGTGTGGCTCTTGAAAGCTATGGAAGAACAGAGCAATAACATCAAATTTAGCATTTGGCCTCATAGACTCACATACAGACAGACTTGGATGTAAAAGGTATTTTTCTGAAAACATTGTATTTTTGTATAAATGAACTATTACATCACTTGAAAAGTTAATCAGTCTTATGTTAGCCAGTTATTTATTTTGCAAGGTGTTGGCAGAGAGAATTAACTAGAACCATATATGCCTCTGTAAATGTCATTGATGGTGCTCCTGCTGAAATGTTTGTTTCTACCTGCTACTGGGCCTATGGAAATCCCAGTTTAAAAGGATGTTGATAAAATTATTTGGAATTAATTATTTCAAATGAAATAGAATTGAAAATTTTGGGAGGGATGAAATATTATGCACAGCAGCATCCAACATTTCTATGGAGGGTGTTTTTCAAAGTTATATTTATTATTCAGAAAAATCAAAGACATAAGACAGGATCAAAGTAGTTGTACTTCAGAATGACACAGAAGGAGGGCAGTGGGAAGAGAATCAAATATTCTGACCTACTTCAAGGCCCCTGGGCTCTCTTTATATTTTGGTTGAATGCATTAACAAAACAGTATTGCATTTCTAAAACCCAGCATATTTTGGGGTAACTTATATCAATATTCATACTTGTTGAGACTGTGATTTTCTGAAACTATGTATATATGTAGGGCTTTTATAGTCACAGAAATGCAGGATAATTTAGGATGTCAGGGGGTCATGTCTCCAGCCCCTCTCAAGGCAGGGCTTTGATGTTTTATGAGGTTGCTCTTACATTCAATTTCCACAAGGGAGGATCTTAACAACAAAAGACAAAATTCTGGCCTAATAGTGCTGATATTGTATCCGTACTGATTGATGTCTGTTGTGAATAAATATGTGGATTTGAGGTGGTCATGGAAGTATTTTCTTTTGCACTAATGTCTTTATTGCAAGTCGTATTGTTGATTAATTGGTTACTGTCAGTGTCAGCCAATATTCAGGATCCGGTATATAAATGCATACTTACACTGTGATGTCTTGAAAATAATACTGGTGTTACCATTTGCTGACTGTGGACATTATCCCTATTATCCCTATTATTATTATCCTATCCTTGCATTATCTGTAAGCATATCATAATGTTTTGTATCTCACACAAAATAAAAAAATTAACTAATATTGATCTTCAGAAAAGAAGGGAAGAAAGCCTATGTAAATTACACTAAAATCTGCAGAACTAAGAGAGCTTTTCTGTAAGTTTGAACTTCCCTAGGCTTACGGCAAGGATACAATTTCATAGTTGTTTTAGAGGGCTATGAAGAAAACCATTCTTCCTTTTTAAAATTTTCCTGTATGATGTGAGTATAAGTCATGCATTATTCTCCTTGGGCCCTGTTGATCCTACAGAAATTAGTTTTTCTTTTCAGTCTTGGCTGGAGCTTTTCTGATAGCTGCCAAAAAAAAAAATAAAAAAGGAAGAAACTGTTTTGTTTAATGTGAGAAGAGGACAAAAAAGAAATATATTACAATAGCTTCATTTGATAAGATCTTGTTTTCTCTGTATTAATACACATATAATTCCCTTTCCCAGCTTTTCCAATTACAGCTGTCTGTATTCTCTTGATCTGACCATAATACCTTTGCACCCTGAATCTTTGCATTGATCCCTTGTTTTGTTGCTGACTGCAGGATGTTCCTAAGTTCTAGTGAAAGTCTTATTGATAATTTGAATTTTTTCACTCTTATCTCAAATCCTTAGTCTTTTGTTTTATTCTGTGGAGGGAAAACTTCCATTTATGCAAGGTGCTGTCCTAGCTTCTCCTCCTCATCTGCTCTTCTATTTCCCTTAAAAACTAGGCATAAAGAGGAGCAGGTGAGAGACTCAATCCTTCCTTTGGTCTTTCTACTCCTTTTCACAAAGTACAAGTTCTTTGGCAAGAGATTTGGGTCTTTAACTTGTTATATTTTAAAATCCATTCAAATTTTAATAAAATAAAGAGAGTATATACTTGTTATAGGATTCAAATGGGGCAAAAGTTATTTCAATGTTATTTGATTTTAAATCTGGTTTTGTGGTAAACCATTTCCTTCTTACTGTGGAATATGGAAGTTCTGACAATTCCATTCAGCTGTTATGGAAGCAGGAGATCTTGTCTGGGTTATTTTGTTTGTTTGTTTGGGTTTTGGGTTTGGTTTTTGTTGGTTTGGTTTGTTTTGGCTTGGCTTGGTACATTTTAATAGGGAAAATTCAACCTCTTGTCATCAAGTCAAGAATTTTGCACTTTGACTTCTACTAGCAAAATATATCTAGGTTGGAAATGCTCTATATATTTTTTATAAATAATTTTATTTTGTTTATTTAAAAAACAACTTCTTTATTTTTAGTCATGCCATTGAATGTTGCAAGGGGCTATCATGAAGCTTGAGCCATACCCTGTTTTCTTTCTTAGGGAAAAGGAGAAGGTACTAAGGTCCCACACTGGGAAGGTAATAAGAAAACTGTCTGATATAAATGTTCCTAGAATAAGGTTGCCTCTTGTTTACCTAGCTGGTTATGTTTAATGAAATTTCCAGGGAGTTGTCCCTGTAATATATTCTTGACTCTATTTCTTTGCTCAGTCCCTTACCTAAGAAAGCATACTACTATGACATTCAACACTGCAACAAAAAACCCCCAAACTGGGGCATGAACTAAATAAGCCTATTTTCACCAGTTGAAACTGCTGCTTTTTCTTTTATTGGCGATCTTCCAAGCTCACTAATGATTAGTGAATTAGTGTGTAGCAAACATTTGTGATATACAAACTTTCTTTGGCTGTTTCCAACTCTAAAATGAATGCAATCACCAAGAGGCTTGCAACTCCCTAATTAGTTTCTCCAGAATGGCTAATTTGATTTCTGTATCCACAGGCTTGACTGTCAGATATGAAACAAAGTCACTGAATCCTTGAGCAGATGATCATCCAAGTCTCATCCCACTGCTTGAACTGCCAACATTCTATATCCATGTCCTCAGCGCAGTACAATGGTTTCACTGTTGCTGTTGTTAGCAGCATTTCAGCACTTGTTGTGCCTCGTACTTCACAGCTGCAAGGATTGAGAGAACTGATAAGCATCAGGAGCTTCATATCAGTGCTCTCTTCATGCCCCCTTTCAATTTCTTATATTTTGAAAACTTCCCCAAAATGTCACATAGATCTCAGTATGCTCCTGGTCCTACTGCAGGTCAAGAGGTTCTTGAATCCTTCACTCCCTTTTCTGTCCTAGCTATCCAATGATCCTCCCACAGCTGGCATTTTTCTGTCCCTCCCCCTACCTGTATATATCACTGCTAAAAACTACTTCTGGAGAATCTGCAGGTGCCACCAGTCCTCCTTCTGTCCACTTGACATTAAGAACATAGAAAAGCCTAGATTTGAAAGGAGGGTTGGAACTAATTTTTTCAACAGTGTTTATGCAGTCAGTCTCCCAGTTCCCCTTTTCAATTTGCCTGATGTATAAACATTGCCTCTAATTTTGAAATTTATCAGATGGAATGTTGGAACCGAACAATAATACTGTTTGGTTTCAGTTTCTTCACCAAGTGAATAATGTCTTTTCTTCTGATGCTGTGGAGTGAAACAAAACCAGACTTGATGGGCAAGCCACTTTATTTCAAGACGAAGTCTAGGCAGAGAAATTACAACAATGAATTATTTGTCATTCAGATTTTAGGCAGATGCCAAAAAAAAATTCTCATGCTACAGGCTTTTTACCCCATTTTGTACAACTAAGCGTGAGATCTTGAATCGCTGACTTTTTCAGTAGACTTATGAGCAGGTGTGATTCTTTTGCCAAAACTCATATGTATTTCAGCGAGAGAAGCAAAAGCAGACATATTTCTTCTATAAAAGTTTTGTAGCATTTTGTTTCTACATCACTCGTTATGTGAAATTAAAGGCAAAATGTCTTATTGGTGCATAGGAGTTATATATTTGATGTACTTCCATATTGTGTGTTATTCATTTCTGTATGGCATGTAAGAAAATGCAATGCAATCTACGTGTGAAAAAATATTCTGTTAAGCTTTGAGGCACTTGTGGGGGACATTAAATGACCCTGGTGTACATAAGCACTGCATTTCTGGCCAAGTGACAATGAAAACATCATCTTTTTATACAGCGACTCATAAGACCTACATAAGTGTTTTTTTGATGTCTCTACTGTATTATTTTTTGTAGTCATGTAAGGGATTTTTATGTAATGTAAGGAGCACTGATATAACTCATTGCCAAGTATCCTCTTTTTTTTCAATTCTTCTTGATTTTTTTTTGTCATTATTAAGAATTTTCATTCTATAAATGGGAAAAATTCATCTACCAGGAATAGCAATAATATGTTGTGGGTCAAGGACATTTTATTCAGTACTACAAAGCATGATATTCACAATTTCTTTGTTCCTCACCATATAATTTTAAAAAGGGAAGTTGTGGGTATTTTTATATTAGATTCTTTTTATTTATCATCTAGCACAATTTCCAAGCTTCTAAAAAACTTATATTTTATTAAATAAAAGCAGAGGTTTTTAAACAATCATGTGACTTCAAAGCAAGGACTTAATATAGAGTATTTACTTTTTTTCAAGGCTCACTGTAAACATACAAGAGGCAGAAATATTTATTTTCCCAGTAAAAGACTTTCTGCTATGGAAAAGAACAAAAAGTTGACCAAAATGAAAATATCTTAGTTTACATTCAGATTACTGCACCAACAGATAATCACAATAGCTGTAAGGATATCAATGATATAAGAGTAACTGTGATTTGGCACCCTAATGAGGTTTTGTTATCTTCAAAACTACTCTTATAATATCTTCCAATGTAATTTCTCATGACATAATGATAATAGAATCATAGAATCCTAGAATGCCTTGGGTTGAAAGGGGACCTTAAAGATCATTCAATTCTAACCCCCGTGCCATGGGCAGGGACACCTTCTGCTAGACCAGGTTGCTCAGAGCCCCATCCAACCTGGCCTTCAACATTTCAAGGGATGGGACACCCACAGCTTCTCTTGGCAACCTGTTCCAGTGCCTCACCACCCTTGCAGTGAAGAATTTTTTCCCAATATCTAATCTAAACTCACTGTCTTACAATTTGAGCCCACTCCCCTTTATCTTGTCACTATATGTTCTTGTAAATAGTCTTGGCCTCTCTTTCCTGCAAGTCCCCTCCAGGCACTGATATCTTTGCTAGGGAAATACCTAAGAGGTGGCATTATCAGTTTATATGTATGACTGTACAAAGACATCAAGGCACTTGCTGAGACCTGTGACAGAATTCAGTGGACATCCTGAAGCAATACGGGATAACTTGACAGAAAAATGTATTTACTGAATGAAGCAGAAGTCTAATTTAGTCCAGTACCCAGGGATGGTCTTTTGATTTCTAGCAGTCTGAAGCTGAAGCAGCTGCCGAATTTCATGCATCATGTGGGATTCTTATCTTTAAGGCATTTTTTTCTTGCATAAATGTTTCAAATGTTTTTTGAACACGTATTAACTGCAGGATCTCCTGCATTAGCAAGATTGCTCCTGCTCCATTATTAGCAGCATCTCCTGCACACATAGCTGTGCACTTTCAGTAAGAACTTGCCAAACAGTAACTATATTTCATGCATTTTATTTCTGGTTGTGAAGATGATAACTAACTGTTCCTTATTGCCTGCACTTGTGTCATTCATAATTGTTTTATTCTCCTTTATCTTCTCTTTTTCCATGCCCAAGAGTTGTTGAATATTTCACTGTTTGTCCCTATATTATCCCTGCTGCCCTTCCTAGTTTAATTTACAATTTTACTATACACATTCCGAGATACATAGACCAGCAACGCATAGAGTATTCAAGATGTTGTGGGTCTGACACAGTCCCACAAAGATACAAAGACAGCGTTTTACTCATTTCTTCCCGGCTTCTGCATCTTGTTTGCACTGCTTAGTCCTGATTAGCACTGAATTGGCATTTTCATCAAAATGCTTCATCCACAAGAGTCCATTCTTTAGCTGCACCACTTAGTGCAAAGACTGTCTTTAGTCTGCAAAATTAAGATTGTTTCTTCACTATGCACATTGTTTATCCCAAGGACTACAATACTAGCACAGAAATACAGTTTAGTTTCACTTCCCAGCTTCTTTTTATTAAAGGATATATCAATCTTTTTTTCATCTTTTATCCTGTTGTAATCTATTTTCTCCTCAACAAGAGGTTGTTTAGGGGGGAAAAGACAGTGCCATGTGAAACCTTGTAGGTGACCAGTAGGGTGGCATTGTCTCCAGCTGCAGTATTGCCTGCTGCAGAACGACAAAAATCTTACAGGCAGGTCTAATACATGTACTCCACAATACAGTGCACTGCAGCAACCTACCAAATGTGAGAGGTGTGAAAAAATCAATGTCATTTACATCCATCAGAATTAACCCTTACAAGGATGTCGTAAATCATGCAAAACAGGGAATTACCATTTTATTATGAAACAATCACTTATCTTGCTGATCCTCAAGAGAGAGATAGCAAGCACCTCCAGAAAGACAGGAATTAGAAAGCTTCAACTATATGAGATACTAAAAAACGTAGACTGGAGAGGAATATTAGTTTTAGAGCACATTGTAATCTTCCTCCCTGCTCTTGACAGCCCTTCCCTTTACCACTGGTGATAAATACCCTGTCTCACTCTCTTATCTGTAGGAGATAATCTCTTTCACACCTTTTCCTGCTATTGTTCTCTGCTAGTTCTACCCCCTGCAAAATACAGCTACCATTCCCCTTTGGTGGCTGATCTAACATTGCCTAGTTAAATTCGAAGCAGTTTTTCTCAGCTTATAAGTGACTTTGAAATTTTTGGTTCCAGGGTCTTTGAAACCTAAAAGCTTGTCTATTATTTTCTAAATTGACCAGTAAGTTCAGACCTTTTCCCATGGACCCTTACCACCCTACAGTATTGAAGGCAATCTGTTAATTAGTCTCCTTCCAAACGGGTGATTGCTTCAGAAGGCACTAACCTTCCAATGCCCCATCTCGAGGCTCCCTTTAATATTCAAAGTAAGGAGCACTGATTGCTAAAAAACCCACAAAGGTGATTAAGCAAATCAGTTACTGGTACTAACTAATTGCACTGCATAGTTTCAAGGGTACGTGTGTGTATGTATGTACATGTCTTCCTCATGTATTTTAATAAGAAGTAATTTTAAAAGAAAACATCCAAACATTGTTATTTTTTAGTGTGTCTTAAGATAACATAGTAATTATTCTGCTTTCTGAAGGATTCATCTTAGCTTTGGCTGAGTTTTACTTGCCCAAAGGGGCATTTATTTCTGTATGAACAGAATCCTGGCTGCATGGATACTCCCTGCAGACTGTGTGACAAAGGATCCTTTTTTTCAGGGACAAGTATTTCTTTTCCTTCTCTTGCTTGATTTTTTTTGCATCTTAATGAAACACAGTGTTCAAAACAAACTAATCTTATCTCCAGCACACCTCTCCCTACTACTAATACTATAGATTAATTTTAGCATACACTATTAGAAGATATGCTCAGAGAACTTGTGTTCCTTAGGATCAGTGCCAGAAGGCAGGAAATGGGCCTCTGAGACATGTTTAACTTCACAGAATTTTCAATTGCACCAGCCTTGACGGCCTTTTGTTTACATAATTTTACAAAGAATAAATCCAGCTTTGGAATGATATTTTCTGGCTGGGAATATAGAAATGTTTCCTGTGTAGACTGACATTTTGAAAGCTGAGGAATAGCTCATAAGTATCAGAGGAAATCAGACAGTATAGCAAGCTCAGGTAGGAACTCTCCAATGCAGTCTAGTCATAAAATAAATTTAATTTTTAGCCCACACATCAAACTTCAGGTCACGGTTAGTGCCCAAACTATAACAAAGATAGTTTTGTCCTTCCTTTTCACTCTTCAGACTGCCAGTGCAAAACAAAACCAAGTACTGCCAAGAGGATAGGAGAAAGGATGGAAAATTGCACAACTGAAAAATTTCACAATTTAAAAATTGTTCAGATTGTAGCAAGAACACTGAGGTGATAAAAACATGGAAAATAAAAACTAAAGTTTAAGATGTTTTGTTTTAAGTTATCTGGCACTTCTAAGAGATTCTGAAAAATTACTACAGAGAATTAGAAAATATGCCTCCTGAACACACCCTTTTAGGGAATTTTTTATGCTAAGATAAAGTAAATCTCTATGAAGAAATTAGAGAAAATAGGTCTGAATTAAGATGTAGCTTCACAGAGTGGAAGAGCTTGGCTGAAAAGAACAGGCACGCTTTTAGGCAGAAACTGGAATCAACTGAACAGTAGACATAAATAATTTTCTGTCAAGTAAGAAGATAGTGAGTAATAATGTCCTTTGAAATATTAGAGCAAAAATGGGTATTGTAAATTATTTGCTCAGTTATGTGAAATAAACAGAGGAGCATAGACTTGGCAATATTGCTGGAAGAAACAGCATTTTTTTTTGCTATTTGAGTTATTTGAAAACTCTGGAAATGTCACAAGTGAGCAGAGGATGGCAAATCGGGCCACGTTAACACTTCAGATCTAAACCATGCTAGCTTAAAATTCATTAACAGTCTACTTCCCAAAAATAAATTTCTCAACTTTTAACATACATTATCATTAGTTATTCACAGCACTCGGTCCTCAGCAGTCATATCCAAAATTATCTGTGAGTTGACAGCACCAGGGGCTTGTGTCTTACAGTTAGCCTTGATGACTAACTTAGTGCTCTTAGCTGGTCCTTGGTGGTCTGAGTTGGTGAAACGTATCACTGTGGCAGATGTCTCCAAGTGCTTTGCTGAACCACACATATGCTGTCACAGGTTTTTTTTCTCAACAGACAAGCAAATGTTGGACTTAGGAATGCAAAACACCTAACTTGTTGCTAGTTACTCACTTCTGGAAAGAAGAAATGGTTATTAGAGGAGGACGAAAACTTCTTATCTTGTTAGAGAGAGTATTTAAGAGAGTAAACATGAAGAAAATAGTTGCTCCTTGAGATATTACACACTAGATTTCAACTGAGATTGGTGACTGAAAAGATGATCTAAATGTCACTAGATTGCCTAGCACAAATACTGCAGATATACACGTAAAAGAAAGTACATCCAGAATGTGCCACACAGAAATCACTGATAGCCTTTCTATTGGGCCAGTAACCTGAAAGTCTCAGGACAACTTTCACTGTTTTATCAAGGGATAAAGAGAACAGACTGCCAGGGTCAGTTGTTCTGTCGGGGAAAAGAATAAATGAAGCATGATATAGGTTTTTTTATTTTCAAAGGTTCACTCTTCTGGTGATAAAGTTAAATGCTTCAGTGACTTTAACTTAGAAGATATAAATTATGCATGTATTGATTGTAAAGTAGCTGATATAAGCAGGTTTTAGACATTTGATTTGGTTGACCCACGTCAAGGTATATCTGAAAGTGTGCTTGCTGCAAATGCATGTAATTTCTTTTGATCCCCCTTTCTGGAAGCTATTACAGTTATTGGAGCCTCTCATCTGACATTAGCTTTAACTTCTAGCATTCCAAAAATATATTTTCTTGCTTGAGCACATGGATTTGCAGAGCAAAGGAATATTTGTAATTCTTTTAGTTTATTTGCTTGTTTGAAGAGCTTTTTTTCTCTTTTCTATATGTTGAAATATTAGCACATTAAAATAAGCCCATTTGTGCTTCTGTGAGATCTAGAAATACCTAATGGGAAGGTTTCAAGACCTTGCTCTTGCTGATTAGTGCTAAAAGACAATAACTCTAGCTCAAAACTCTCAACTCGTGAAAGGGTATTTTGACAACTCACAGAAGTGCAGAACCTCATTATTTGTTTTGGATGTTAATAAATTCAGGGCTTTTTGAAAGGGATTAAACTGATCTGATTGTAGGATTTATCCTGTGATAATGTTCCTTGTCTTGTTCTTTTCAAGTTTTTGACTTCTCATTTCCCTAGGTGCCTGTTATCATATGCAACATGAGAAATAGAGAGACATTCCTCATTTAAAAGCCCTTTTGCAAATTGAGGAGCCCTAATCCTTTCTCTGGACATTCCTGGTAATCCTTTCTACTCATCCCTCCAGTTCCACTAGGTGCCCTTATTTTCATCAGTCATAATGTTTTTGTAAGGTGTCTGCACCAAAGAGATCTACCGAGGAAGAATTAATCTTTCTGCCCTCTTTTTGCCTAATAATTCCTATCTTTGTTTTTACAGTTTTGATCACCATTTAGCTCACATTTTCAGTTAACCATCTAAAAAGACTTCTTGCAAAGTGGTAAAATTTAATGTACAACCAATTATTATGTATATTTATTTAGGGATTTTTTTTCACTTCATTTTTCATCTTTTGCATTTTCAACACTGAAAGAATCTGTCATTTTATTGCCAGTCAGACAGAATTATAAGATCATCAAGCACATCTTATAGACAGTTCCAATTTTTATTATCCTGAATTATAATCTTTTATCAGAAAACTTTCTCATTACTCTTTCTTCATAGTTTTAAAAATGTAGGCTGCAGAGTGAATCTCTTGGACATCCTCTTGGTAGCTGCCCACAAATATGACAATTTGCAATGAATGTATATGTAGCCTTTATCATCTGTGTCCCTACCAGTGAAAGAAGCTTTGAGAGACAATTCCTTCCTGTACCTTCTCAAAGAGAATCTGGGGAAGAACCTTCTTGAAAATAGAAATTGTATGCAGTTGTATACTTCCTGAAGTAACCTTCTGCATGCATTTATGGACTTTAACAGATTTGTGCACTTGAATCCCTGCTCCAAACATTTTGTTGTATCCTTTAAAGGCTATAATAATTACTCATGTATGCATATTGAAATATTTTTTACTTATCATGTTTTTTCAAACTTCAAACTCAAAATATCCTGTCAGTCATAGGGCACCTCCAAAAGTTCCTTTTAAAGTCTGATGGTATGTTTTCCACCTTCCATCCTTTGGCACAGGTTGCATACCATGGTTAGCATTTCAGCACTGTAATACTTCAATAACTTCAGAATAGTCTTATTCAAGCTTTTTTCTTCCTCAAGCTTTCTTCTTCTCATACGTCAGCTGGAGTCTAATTCTCATGCCCACAAAAATAAGACCTCCCTACATTTCTGGGGATCAAATAGTGATGCATTTATTTTGGTTTTCAATCTCTCCCTCCCTCCCTCCCTCCCTCCCTTCCTCCTTCCCTCCCTTCCTCCTTCCCTCCTTTCCTTCCTTCCTTCCTTCCTTCCTTCCTTCCTTCCTTCCTTCCTTCCTTCCTTCCTTCCTTCCTTCCTTCCTTCCTTCCTTCCTTCCTTCCTTCCTTCCTTCCTTCCTTCCTTCCTTCCTTCTTGATCCAAGTCATAGCTCTTTAGTACTTTTGTTTGTTTGCTTTTCAGCAGCAGGTATAAAACCACAACACAGTTAATTCACATTCAGCTTCACAAAATTGATGTTCCTATGTGTTTCTCCCACTACTGGCATTAATCAGCTTCCATATTGCCTGCAAACTTTTAACTTACTATTTGGACGGTCTCAAAGGTAAGAGCCTTGAAATACTCTGCAGTTGGTTGCAATATTTTCAGATTCTTGTTGATTTCTTTATCACATTAACATTGTGACTGCCAAGAATTTAATTTTAGTAAGCAGCTGCAGGTTCTAACAACACAGCTGTTAAGAATGGTAATTGCTAGAAATCTGAGGTGAAAAGAAATTTTTTCCATCTATTTAAATATAAAACAAAATCAAGTCAAAATATATCAGTGACTCCAAAACCCCATTCCCAATTAATGTGTTTGTCAGTCATTTAACTATTTAAGGCTGTCTAAATTGTTAAAACCAAAAAGATGTGGGAAACAGAACTCTTTCAAATCCTCTGTTTTCAGATTTAGAGACCTTGTGTCAAATTACATTCACTCTTCAAACAGTAGTCCTTGGTGGCATGAGCTGTTCTGTTTTTGTGCTGTTCAGATGAGAGGCAAGGTCCATGTGACAGCACTTACAAATGCAAACCATGTATTTCAAGTCCACATGGCATTTCCAGAACTTAGGAACATGGTGTCTCAATATTCATTTTTCTTCTCAGACCAACAACATCAGAGAAAAATTTGAATTCTCCCCTAAGGACATGTGTGACTTTCCTTTCAGTAGAAAAGAAAGACTTAGAAACAAATCGGAAGCAAGTCATTGCTTATTTTTTGTCTGCTTTTCGTCAAGATCAGATTCTGATTGATTATAAAGCTCTCAGCACACATTTGACTTGAAATCCACTGTGGTAAAGAGAAGTTAGTGATTTTTTAAAAAAATTTTCTTCATGTTATATTTTTGTTTCAACTATTGCATTTTCTCCTCCTAATCTCATATAACCAAACCTCCTCCAAAGTCATGCATTTATTGCTTGAGTCCTATAAACCAGTAATTTTGTACTTTGTGTTGATATGTTTAAAAGTAATGGTGGTGTTTAATACTTGATTCACAGGGCTTGATTAGTATTTCCCAACTTACATCACAGCTCCTTTGTCTGTTTTATACTCAGAGTTGACTACGTTACTGACTCAAGCCTTGCCTGTAGGCGTTAGCTGTTCCAGTGGAAACATCGTACACTGAGAAAGGCCCATTAAAATGAGCATTGTGAAAAATGCTACAGGTGGCAGCAAACTGGCATAAGAAAGGGTGGCAAGGTATATCAAGAAGGCAGAAAAGTGAAATTTTATGAGATCAGTTGATGAGAGGTCTTGATTACTTTTCTAAAATATTTTTCTAATATTGTAACATTACTATTAAACTTTCTATTCATAATGTAAATGGAAAATAATATTAGACCTTGACTAAATTCCTTGTACTGACTGTCTTTTTTGATTTAAAATTTGAGATGATGGGGGGCAAGGGGGTGTTACTTGTGGTATTTTTCACTAATTATAGCTATTTTTCATTATTTTGTCGAAAATAATTTTTCAGTCTCAGATTCAAAGACATGGGGTTTTCAAATCAAGGTGTTGTGTAGATGTTTCTGAGCCTCTCTCCTTAAGTTCTCTTCCTTCTGTGAACTTGCCTGGACTAGTGAGGTGCAATCAATAACAGAGGTAAGGGCACAGCAGCAAGAATGTAGTCCACTATGAGAGACCAGTCTAAGGGATCCAGAGACAATGAGTTCTTTGAACTTCTTTGAGCAGTGCAACAGGAAAAACTGATGGAACTTAATTTTAAAGTACCTTGAAACAAATTATTTTGTTTGCCCAACAGAAATATTTAGGCATGCTGAAGCTACCTTGGAGTTACATTCTTTGATGGACATATTTGGTTATATCCAGTTGTTTTACCCTAGCAAGTATTTCAGTGAGAAACGAAAAATGCTGTGGGTGCTTTTTTGGAATTACCTTTGATGGTTTTTTGCTGTACACCTTTGATCACTTGACACAAATGTTAACAAAATGCCTTATAGAGAGGCAGTAAACTTGCAGGAATAAGTAAGAATGGAATATAAGTACAGATCTGCTATTGTTTAATTTATAGCCTTTGCATGGATTATTTATTTATGATCAGCTGAATATCAGCATAACTCACACTCCAGTGAGCAGAGGGGATGCAGAACACTGTAAGCAAATCCCAGGCAGAAGATAGCTGCTCTTCAGAGGCTCCCAGATGGTGTGGGAGGGGACTGGACGAAGCTGAATCCCCAGGGGCTAAGACCACCAGACCATGAAATCTCATCATTTCTCACAAGGGTACATCCCATCCCAGGCCTCATGGTGCTTATGTGAGGCACAGGAGGATCTCTTGAACTATTACTCTTTAGGTACTACCATCTTTGGGAAGACAAATAATAGGAAATTTATAATTTGATTTATATAAGAAGTCACACTCTGTGAAAGGTTTGCTTGAGGAGTTCCAATCCTGTTCTGGGAAGGGCAGGAACTTTATCTGCTTGTTGTGGGAGTTGGTTTTGGACAAGTTCTGTTGGTTGAAAGGTCCTGCAAGTGAGTATGTCATTCTCTTCTCACTGATTTTTGACACTTTTTAAAATCCTACTAGTAATTACTCCCTTACCACATCTTGCTCCCATTTCTAGTCTCTAAAAAAAAACAAAAACAAAAACAAACAAAAAAACCCCAAGCAAACAACAACAACAAAAAAACAGAAACAGAAAAACCCCAAACACTCCCTCAAAACAAAACAAAAAACTGCAACCAAAGAAACATTTGCATTCCTTTATGCTAAAATAATGAACCTCTGTACAAAATGGTAAATCTGGTTAAAAAATGGTTAAGTCCTTATGTCCCTTTCTTATAAACTGACTGTTCCCTATTTCTGTTTATTTTTACATTAATAGAAACCTATTGCTGCATTTTAATCTCCATAATGATAACAAGATTCAATTTTCTTTTAGCTTCAAGCAGAGTCAGAGGATAATATTTTCCAAAAACCTTGTACTGGACATAGAAGATATATAGAATACAATGCACTATTTTCTGTATTATCATATTTAAGTGTCTCTATTAGTTTATGACATTTATTGTAGTGAACATATTATTATCTCATTTAAAAAACTCTTCTACATATTATATGTATTTAAAATCATTTGAGTTCTTCACTCTGGAGGGGTGCCTGGCCAGTGTCAGGGGAATACATTCTCCATTTTACAGCTGGGGAAGGTGAGGAATGCTGATGCAAACTTCAGTTGCAGAGCTGAAAGTAGAGAGGACTGGGAGTATGCAAATGGGAAATGGAGCGCTCTGCATATCAGAAATGAAAGTGAGGCAAAGATCAGTTTGGACCCAGAAAATTTATTTCTTTGTTAAATGGATCTGAAAGTCCTAAAGCCTTTTTTTTCATCTTTGCTTGTGAATATAGGAAAGTGATAAGGTGTCACCCTTGGAAAGTTTTTGTTTTAAAAAGAGATTTGCAAGATTTGGTTCTTACAGCAGGTATTTGAAGATTTATTAATTCACTGTGATCTTAATAGTGTCATAAATATAGAAACAATAAAATATGGAAATAAATTACTTTTAAACCAATTGAACAGAGTATCCCCCCCTTTAAAAGGATTTATGACCCATTTCAACTGTGAGTATGCAAATTAAATGGCTTGGGTTATGAAAAGATATATGTAAGTGATTCCTTGTCGCTTTCTGCAAGCTGACATCTTTAACATCTCTCAGCCAATGTAATTTTTCAGGCCAATATTGAGAGGGTGAAAGGCAGAGCAAACTGACAGCAAGTTTTTGTTTTGTTAGAGTTCATTTTTTTGTAAGCAATGCTAATATTCCTGCTTGACTTCCATTTAAAAACAGGATTTTTCTGTAACAGATTTAGTGTGACACTTGAGGAAGGAACCTGGCAGAAATGATAAATGCAAACTGGGCTCAATTTAAAATGACAGACAACAGTGTAAGCACTTCCCACAGTGCACGTGGATCATAAATCTTTAGTTGTCAAAATAAACCATGCCCAGCTTACATGTTCTCTTGTGAGAAGAGAGGACCTGAGAAGTAAAACTATAGACTATAGTACAGAACAGGTTCTTTTGAGAGCAGAAGTGTACCACAGGAAAGTTTCCTTTGAGGACTTTACAGTTGGGATGGTGTCCATTCTAAAGTAAAGCAGGTCCCCAACATTCAAGCAAAATGAGCTATACTTGCCACAATGATTAAATCCTTAATTTAATATTTGTCATGCTTCTTTTATCTTGTCTCTCTCTTTTATGATAAAGAACAGTGAATCTTTTGAAATCAATCAATCAACAGGCGCTAAACTAATCTATCAAGAAAACAGCTGGCAAATTTAGCCAGTCCTCATCATGAAAGAGCTGAAATGGAATTTTCAGGAGCAGATTCTTAAAAGCTCTGCACTTTCTTCATGTACTCAGTCCGAGCCTTTTGTGCAAGCTTTGCAGGCTTGGAAACAATACGTACAAAAATAATCTCCTAACTTTGGACTCTTTTGGATTGTACACCCAACCTCTGCACACAAGTTGTTCTCTCAGCCCTCCCTATCACATGCAATTCCTCTGCACCTCTGACTAACTCAGCTTTTCCTGCTGGCAGGGTTGGCTGAAAAGACCCATACACCTACTCTCACACTCCCATCCATACTTAGGCCTGGCAAGAAATGTGAAGTTCTCCAAGAACCATAAGGAGATGCTGAAACTTGCCTGAGAATGAGATTGTTGCCTTATGGCTTCAGTCAGAACATTTTTTGAGGGGGTGTGGATTGCAAAGGAGGGGTGTGAGCAGTGTCAAAGCTAGACATAGAAACAAAATGGGAAGTAAAAGTCATGCAATACTAATCAGAAATCCATTCAGCTTCCTAAAACATCAAGAAGCTAAGTCGAGCATGTTGCCTGAGGGAGCCAGAAGGGGATAGTTAATAAAGCACTTACCAGAGCTGCAAGGGTCTGTATCTCATTCAGACTGTGAAGCTACAGATTCCTTCTTTAAAATACTTCCTGTTTGTTTTGCTCAATGGTTCTGACAATCCCAAAGGCCTCTTAAAACTAAAGAAGTAGAAGAGAAACTAATTGCTCACTGAACAGATGCTGTTCATGCTGGGTTGTGACTTACATCCCCAGCAAATAAAACACCATTCTTCCTGGCATACTCAGGCCCCTGCTCAGTTTGGACAAGAGCAGAAGCACACAGATGTGATGAGTGCCAGCTGTAATTGTGTTTTGCATAAAGCGAATCTTATATCTGGAGCATACAAACCATTCCAGTGCAAAATGCATGATCCTGCAAAGCAGAAAGGAATACATGTATTTAAATAGGGAGGAAGAAAAAGTGTGAAGAGAAAATTTAGATTTATTTCACTTACAGTGCAGCAGAACTCCACTGTTAAGTGTAGAGTTCTGTAAGCTTGTACGGAGTGTCTCGGTCAACTTCCTTTAGCAGAAAAGGCCTATGAGGACTCTAATCTCCTCTCTGTATATCTTAATTCCTTTAAATCATGGAATGGATTGTGCTTGAAAAAAGATGTGTGCAGCTTATTCCTAAATTATCAATAGTCGTAATCTTTCTAACAGATGGGAAGTTTTAGCAAGTCCTGAAATAATTACAGGATAAAACCTTCACAATTCTGTATGTGTTTGATTAATTATACAGTTCTGACTAAATTAAAGAACCAAACCAAAATAAAACAAGAAAAGTGCTTTGTTTCATTATGAGTTTCAATCACAAAGAGAATGCATTTGCTGAAATTTCAAATCCTAAAACCCGAATTTCTGTCCCTGGGGAAAATATAATCTTATTACTACTTGAATATTTACACAGATGTTTTTGTCCTGTTCCTAAATAAAGGTACACCATGATGATCACAGTATATCTAAAAGTCCATAAATATATAGCTTTGTCTATTAAAGTTTTGATGCACATTTCAGAACACTAGTAATATTGCAATGTCCTTGAGAACAAGGATTAGGATGTTTATGTTCTCACCTTCAATCTCCTACTTCACGCTTTGGGGTTGCAGTGAATGCAAACTGTATCCCTTGTGAATAAGGGAACATAATCCCTAGTACTTCTGGCAATTCATACATATGATAGATACTTTCTAAAACTGCTATTAAAAATATCTTTTCAAGGCTCCAGGTGATGAAGGCATGGCATGTGCAGAATTCTCCCAGGTAGTAAACATTATATCTTCCCAGTGACTCATCTCCCTAAAACACACTGCCCAGAAAAGCTCATCAAACTAAGTTGAATTTGGAGCCAAAATGTGACACTGTAACTTAGGCCACACTTCCACACTTCCAAATTTCAAGAGGAAATTTGATTACTGGAACTTGACATCTAAACTCACGTTTCCTTTTGTCCTTACCAATAATGGTAGCACCATTTTTGTTACATTTAATTGCAGATATAAATAAAAACAATTAGCTCTCTGGCTGCATGACTGTGTCACTCAATCAGGATAATGTTTCTCTACTAGTATCACTGTCTATAATAATGTGTGATTTCTTGACCACAAAACAATATACTTCTAAGAATTGCCTTCAGTGACTATTCTGAATTGCTTGCATTGTATCCTTTATAATATTTTTTTTCCTCTCTAAATCTTCTACTTATCTTTCATCAGGATCAGGAGTATCAGTGAATTAATTATTTTCTCTTTCTCAAATGGTATTTAACTCAGAAAGAATATAAGATTGAATTTTGAGACTGTTTTAAAACATTCACCTATTCTCTTTTCCTTTTTTTTTTTTATATTTCTGCAGACATGTTCAGTCTTATGTTTTTGGTGTTTCTTTTTTTTTTTTTTTCTTTTAATATCATTTCCAGGGCAAAAAGAACAGATATTGAATTCCTGTGCTAAGCTATTAGCTTTCAGCTTTCAGGATAAATTAAGTGTTGAATTACAGTAATATAAGAAGAGCAGAATAATTAAATGAGGAGAATACATTAATACTTCTATGTTTCTCCTCTATGCAGAACAATTTTTTGTCCTAAATCACAGGGGACCATGGACGCACTATTAAAGGAATAGTTCTTCTCCATTTGCTCCACCATCTATTGGCAGCTATAATAATTTGTACAGGTTACATAGAGGTCTTTATTACACCTACAGGACTATTTTCATCCCAGGCCATTTGAATTCTAGCACTAGTAATGCAAAAAACTTTCTGTTGCTTGATGAGCATCTGTACTCTTGAGAGACACTTAATAAAATTTCTGCTTTTGATTCTGCCTGTTGACATCTTGTCCCAATCTCATCCCAATGACATCAAGGTTAAAGCATGTGAATATTACTACTTTAGTATGCATGTTTTCTACATTGAATGGTCTAAGAGAAAGTACACAGGTTTGGTAAACATTTAACAATTATCTGAAATATTTCTTGTATAAAATTTAGCAAAGAGAATGCAGAAACATGTAATGGCTTGTAATAGTAACCACACTGCACAGCCTCAGAGGTCCTAAAGTATTTTCCATGTGTAAAAGTAGTGACAAATGGATCCTCTTCTTCAGTTCTGTCCTTAAATGACACTAAACAGTGTGAGGGACTGAGCTGGGGAACATGACTGTTCCCAGTCCCTAGTAAGAGGAGACTTACACTTCCTCTTACATTGTCATCTATAAGTGGGGTCCCCAAAGTTGGGTAGAAGATACTGTTGCCACACTGTTTTAAGAGCTACAGAGCTTTAAAGAAATTGTCTTAATTTTAATGTTGTCTGCTGGCAAAGTTGTTGAGTCTTACTGACCTAATACTTCCTAAATAAGGCCATTTCCAATATCAGTAAGGTGAGGAAAGCAGTTTCTGATAGAAAGGATCTCATGGATTCCTGAGACTCAGCTAGCTTCAGTATCTAAATTAAACCATAACCAGTCTCATACTGAGTAGGGCAATGCACTAATATCCTTCCAGAGCATGTGAGTGTTGTCACACATAAAAGTGTACGCAGGTTTAGATGGTACCTTGTTAAGATGAGAGCTAAGTTGCTGCAATCAATTAGTGTGAATGGTCTTCAACTGATTCACTATGGCTAAACTGTGGCAGCACATGCCCAGTCTTAGAAGTCCCATTTTTACCTGGGGCTGGGGCATGGTAAGTGAACACAGTCAGGGACTCAGCTGATGGACACAAATAATTCAAAAATGTTACCACTGCAACTTAGAAAGGTTTAATTCTGTTTGCAACTAATCCTTGATCTCTCAAACCAAAGCATTATTCAGACTGATTCAACTTGTCTCCAGCTCTAGTTTCTTAATAGCTCTTAGCAGAAGAGGAAAAAAAAATGTGATGAGAAGAAAAATTTTCTCAGTGGAAGCACATGAAGTAAGAAAGACATCAATCGCTACCAGTTTCTCTTCTTTACCTGGGAGTTATTTCTTGCACATACTTAAAGAGTTGAATGTTGCTGCAGGCAATCTGTGATGTGAGCCCTGGTTGTGATGCTCCTCCCATTGACTGTACAGCAACAAACCAAAAAAAAAAATCCTTCATCTTGTTCTTTGCTACTCTCATGCTACGGCACATTGTCACCCCTTTGTAAACCATGAAAGAGATCATGGAAGGAGAACAAGGCAGAGTCTTGAAAGAATCTCTTCCTGCTTTCTTGTGTTCAAAGGATACACAATTTTTCTTCAAAATAAAGAAATGTAACTGCAGCTCTCTCTAATGCCTCCCTCAGGAGGGGAAGAAGTAGAAACTAAAGCTTTAGATATTATTTTGATTGCAGTCTAAAACAGCTCCAGTGTAATTGGTTCAAAATATCACTGAAGGAAAACACACACATTAGTCAAATAACATTCTAAACCTGAATATGCCTAAACTACCTAAACTTATGTGTTTGTGCTACTGCCAGGACCCTGCAGATCATGCTGATGAGACATTTCTGAGGTCAGGAGCAATAGGAGTCAAGGCCCCACAATGTATAAAAGAAGTCCCGAGAGAGTGCTGGTGACAAGTAGTGCTGCCAACAAGGGCATGGTGTGGCAGCTTGGGCAGCAGTTCACGTGGAAGAATGTTCAGGAAGGATGCTGAAGCCCTGCCAGCTCAGCCAGAGAGCAATGGCATCCACCCCACAGAAAGCCATGGCTTCTCTGATCTCTGCATGCTCCCTGAATGGCGCAGCTGCTCTGGGAGAGCTCCAGGGCTAACTTGGTGACGCTCAGGTGTCAGCTGCAGGGCATGCTTAAGGAATCAGGAGCACAAGCAATGCTCTCCTCCATCCTTCCTCTTGCAGGGAATGGTGAGAGAAGAAACAGGAAGAGACAGCAGATCAATATCTGACTTTCAGCCTGGTGTCACTGACAGAATTTAGGGAGGATTTTTGACTGTGGGTCAGTTTACAGGCCACCAGGGCTGCTGAATCAGATGTGGTACACCTGTCTCAAAGGTGGTCTAAAGCTGCAGTGCAATGCCTGTGTCCCCATGTGCTCCAGCCTCATTTCACAATGCTAAGGTGTGTAGAGCAGGGACCACCCATTCCTTTGGACCCTAAGATGTTACAGTGGGCAAGGTTAACAGGTGGACTGTGGCAAAGTGTATTTCTTTCTTGTCTATAAAATACTCCATACTGATATACCTTGAAGTCATCAGATAATGGAACCAGGAAAAAGATATATCTCCTCATAAGTCTCCTCTCTTTCCAGGATGTCCTGGTGTAGCTGTAGGATGTTGCATATTTGGGAACACAATTTTGTAGCATAAGAAAAATAGCTCTCCAAATACTCTTCTGGTTGGTGGAAGTAGAGAAGAAGGGACATTGATCAGCTCACTGCCATTGTAACAAACTTTTTTGATCCCATATTAAACCACTGCACCTGAAATGAAATGAAGAGCCTATGGCGATTATTCATAACAAAACACAAATTTAAAGATAGTCTTTATTGTGTATTCAGTCTTTGAAATGCAAATGGATACAGTGTTTTTCAGATTGTTTTAAGGTGTGCTGGTCTAATATATATGCTAAATATATGTTTAAGAGATTTTTTTTTGTCCCATATTTAATCCCCTATGTTTCTGTCACAGCCATTGATGTGATTTGGTTTACTATGCTTGTAGTCAGAACTAGTTTAGTTTAGTGAATTACGGATATATACACTTTAGTAATTACAAATATATATAGTTATGGCAAGATGGGATTTCCCTGATGTATATTATCCTGTTTGTCCACTGAATGTACATTCCTGCTGCCAGAAGACAGAGCTGCAATATAAAAAAGCCCCCTCTGGTAATATCCACCTCATATTTATGTTTTTGGGTTTTGGTGTTCTCCAGCTAGGAAGATGTGAAATCTTTGGCATACCATACCATTTTTATTTCCTATAAAATATGGAAGGGATTTTGCTGGGAAAGTGAGCTGACCCCAGTGCAGTAAATTTGATTGCACAACTGCTAATATATTCTCTGTTATTTCAGTCTTGGGTGTCTACTGAGCAGAAGCTTTTAAAAACATTGACCATGTAGAAGGCTTGATACATTTTTGGTGTGTATGACTGGAAAGAGCATATGGCCTACAAGATTATTTCCTTAGATCAACTTAGAAGTGACAGGCAATTGCACTAAAGTACATCTGCCTTCCTGCTGATTAACAGGAGTTCTTGTCTGGTACCTGGTGCAATATATTATACAGATATATCCTACTACCCCTTCTCCAAGGGGCAGCTGATGTCCTCTGTATGATATCTGCCAGATGTGATAGCAATGAAGCCTGAAGTCAACCTTTAGGATTTTTGGGCTTAAGGATGCCCACAGAAAACTGAGTGACTCTCAGCAGTTAAAGAGCCTTTTCCAGTCTCAAGCAATGAGTTAAAGAAATGGCTTTAAATTTACACAGCTTTGGCAGAGTTGTAAGATGAGAGTAACCCATCCTTCTGTGGACCTAATCACAGAGCAGAGAGCAGAGCATCCACATCCCAGGACAGGTCAGTGGCAGGAACAGGATGGTCCTGTGCTATGAGTGGCTGCCAAAAAAGAGTTCACTACTGTCTCTGGAAAACTGTCCTTATAAAGCAGTGACAGAGGTGGCCTTCAATGAAGTGGCATAGACTGACTGCATCCATACTCCACTGCAGTGGTTCTGAGTCTCCTCACTGCCTCTGTATGATGCTCCTCTGGCACTATGATCCTATGAAGCACTGCTTGTCTTCCATGTATATATTTTAGTTTGGCTTTTTTAATTCAGAGTCTCTGAAATAATGCTGAAGTGACCTCCAGCTTTTCAGACTGGTTTATGGTGATTTTTTTCATAGCATGGAACTGGTGGTATTTTGGTTTTGCTGGAGGACTTTGGAGGAGTGCAAATCGGTCTTGTCTGCACTGCATTTGCAATGGTCTGTGGCACCAACCAGCCCTTAGACTGGACCCAGGGATTGCCTCAGTGAGCTAGTTTTAGTCTAAGCTATTCCCCTGAGTGACACCCAACACTAAGGCAACAGTGTGCACTCAGTCAAGCAGTAGGGATGAACAAAGATTCTTCTCCCACAGTCTATTTTATTCAGCTGTGTAATCAGAGGAGTCCAGCTGCTGGGTTGTTGCCGCCTGAGCATTGTCTGCTGCCAGATCTACACAAACCTACCTTAGGATCACTAGTATCAGTGTTTTCTACAGAGGTCACACCAGGATTCCTGTGCTCAGCTGCTAATGGCTGTGGTGCACAGGTCCTGCTGACACTGTGTACTCTCTGCCACTGGCTTGCTAATAGTCTGCAGCTGCTTTAGGTGATTTTTAGTTTTTATTCCAATTTTGTGATAACAAGAAATCCACACAAACCACGCTTCACAGAATTAAGATATATTTGGCATAATTTCCTTCTTCACAAATAGCCTGTTTCCCCAGAGTGGGGTCATCCTAGTGAGGCAGATTCAAACATTTGCTTAATGCATAAAGATGTCCTTACTGTTTTTTTCAATTCAGTTTTATTTCTATCTTTAAACAGTTTTCTATAGTAATGCACCAGAATGCTGAAAAACCTACATAGCCATGAGAGTACCCCTAGACTGAGTCAGCTCCTGTGCTCTCCAGCAGATATCTTAAAGAGTTTTATTCACCTTCATTCTATCTTCTTATTAGGAGTTTCCTCTTTCTGTCCTTCTTCCTCGTCTGCATGCCTCCAATTTTGTATACCATACCAACAATTCTTTTAAAAACACACACCTCACATTTCCTATGAATACAAATTTCCTCTGAGATTAACATCTTTTTGAACAAGGCATCAATTAATCTGAAGGCTTTACGAATTCTTGTTGCCCTTTAAAATTAAATGAAAATATTTGCAACATTTTATGATAGGGAGATATGGGACATTCCTGTTTCACCCTGATTCAAATATTTGCTGTATTGTGATTAGGCCTCTTGGCTCCATGAGGTTTGCTGGGTACTCTGTACAAGTTCTGCTGACAAGTTTTCTTGTACTGCATCTGGCTTCTGTGGGAGTTCTTGTGAAATTTGCATTTCTCAAACAAAGAAAAATTTCATTATCTGCACCCTTAGAATGCCTGCCTAAATTAGCATGGTACCCAAAAAACTAAGTTTGCCAGCTTCTGCTTTCACATTTTCCAATAGGTTTGGAGATTTTTGTTCCCTGGCTTTCAAATTTTTAAGAAGTTGGGAACAAAAGAGAGAAAACAGAGGGAATTCTCCTCTGAGTACATGTAATTTTCCATGTAATAGCAGAGGGTTGACACTTTTCATAATCACTGTACCTTGCACAGACATTAAAACTTTGAATGGCCCCATGCAGTACAAAAAATTATACCCCAGTCTTGCTCCTATGTTCCAAATTACAGTTAAAACCTTTTATAAGGAGCCCAGGCAACCCTATCATCAAAGCTGAAAAGGCAAACCCTTCATCACATATGATTTAAAAGAATATTAGAATTAAATTTTCGTTGATTCAAAACTCCTTTGTAAATTACTGGTTTAGGGTAAAAGCAGATTTTCCATTAAATCAGTATTTGTGCAAAATCAAGAACAAAAAGAATGTGATAAAATGCTTTAAAATTTCACATAATTTAGGAATATTTTAGCACCATTTCTGTTGAACAGTCACCTTCTATTATTCTATATTTCAGGCTCAGGGAGCCCTTCTATTCATGTGTTGACTACTAAAAGTATTATTTATTGTGAATTTTTCATATTGTAAGTATTATATTTTTGCTATGTTTTTGATAGTTACTGAAAGATCTTTTGGGGGGGATTTTGGTATTAGTGGTGGGGGGAGGGGATGATTTATTTTTCCAGATGAGCTTCTTGAAGAAGTCTCTTGTATTACAATTGATAACTGCCATAATTAGGGAAATGGGTGAAATTAGTGAGTTGTCATTTTTTTAAAGAATAAGAACATTACTAAAACATGCACATTTAAAGGGATGAAGGCAGCCTGCTAGGAGATTTACTTTCACTAAACAAAAGATTCGAGTAAATAAATTAGTTTTCATTCTACGTGCGTATATTTCTTCTCATCATTTTCATAGTAAAGTCAACATGAAGTCAGCAAAGAGAGATCTGAGAATTGGTAAAGCCAGGAAAATGTTTTTTAGGGATTTTTGAGTCAGAGGCAGACTTTATTAGGCAAATTATAATTAGACTTGTGAGGGCTTGAGGCATGCCTGTTTGGTCCATGTTTTTTCCTTGTCCTGTATGAAAGATGATCCCTGTTCTCCCCAGCACCCCTGGAGCAATAGTGGGAAAGAGATCATGGCTTCATTCTGCCTGTCCTAACAGAGGCAGAGTGGGTTACAACTCTGTCTTATATAAGACCAGCTGTGGGATTCAAACTGTCAGACAGTTTTGTCATCCAAAATATGTCGAAGCTGCCATGTTCACATCAACTTTCCCAGTGAGTCAGAGCTTATCTGACATCCCCCACTGATGGTCAGAGTCTGACTTATGGCAGGCTGTGTGTTAAAGTCACCATAAAATCCCATGCAAGTCTTTCACCAGCCACAGTGCCACAGCTGACAGAACAAGCTTTGAATAAGGATTTTTATTTTCAAACTCATATTAATGCCCATGAAACAAGGTCAACAGAAATCACTGCATTTCTAGAAAGAGCACTGCTCATTACCACTAATTACAGAAATGAATCATCTGCAAGCTGCCTGTACTTACAACTGTCTTGCTTAGCTTATTGGATGGCACAGTGCCTGCTCATGTGTTGTTTAGATGTAGTATAGGGAATAGGTGTCAGAAAAAATGATTTTACCAGGATAATTTAAATAGAACAACAACTGTTATCTTGTTAGCAATAATTTCCCTTTTGGTGACAGAGCAAGAAAGCGTTACTCTCCATGAAGCTTTCCAGCCTGCTGGCACCTGCTCCCTGCTGCAGCATCAGGAAGTTTAGTCAGTCAGGCTCCTGGACTGCTGTCTCTGAGATGGGTCCATTCTTGCCAGGGATGCCAGAACATCAAGAACGTGTTTTCGTCTTACTAAAGTTGCAATTCTTGCTTTGATATCAAAGACTAGGAAAGTACAGAAGAGGAAATATTTCCTAGCTAGCAGTTTGGGGTTTTTTCCTCTTCAGTCTCTTGCTGGAGCTAATTCTCCCCAGAGTACTTACTCTTTTCAGCTGGACAAAATGTTCTGAACTTTTAGCATTAAAGCTAAAATTTAGCATTTTTGGATCTTCTGTAAGACTCATCTAGAAGAGGACTTCTAAAGAAGCCTAAGAATGTCCATTGCTTCTGGCTTTAAGCACTCTGAATCAGTTATGAGGGATATACTGATTGTCTCCTTCTAAAGAGGTCAAATAATTGCAGGAATTTGAGTTTAATTATATCTTTCTGATTTCTTTTTTTCCCCCTATTCAAATAAATCAGAACTGTAAACATTAAAACAAAAACAAAAACAAAAACCAATTATTGCTCAGCTTCTCATCATAGTGTATCACAGTCAAACCACTCCACTTCTCAACTCCCACTCAAAATTCAGAAAACAGAGCATCTCACATGAAGCACCTGCCATCTTGCAGAATAGTGCCATATGTGATTATCTACAAGATTTATGTAGAGATGTAGCACCAAACTTAAGACATAGAGGAATATTTCCTCTTACTGGGGGCTCTGGTTAGACACTGCATAAAAATTGTGCAGGTACCTTCGCATCTTATTTTAATTACTGAGAAAGCATAAGTAAGATCTGTCAGAAAAAGTAAGACTGCAGTAAGGTTAAAAATACTTCAGCAGGGATTTGAATTATTGCAGTATGCTACTACTGCTTTGTTTTTGCCTTCATAATCCAATCATATATCTTGAAAATGTCATTTGTTTAGTCATTTTAAGCATGTTCTGATTTAAAAAGCAAAATGTGGATTTTTATTTTCTCTATCTTAGAAAATATGTTAAAAATATTTTTGCAAATTCGTTTCCATTTCAGTTAGCATTTTTTTTCTGTAAAGTACATGGGCATCCAATTTTGTGATCAAAGTCCTGTATTGAGCTCTGTAAATTTTTAAAGAAGATCCAGAGAGAGGGCAGTATGTATTTGTTTTATAAACTGCAGGAGCAAATGTTCTAAACTATATGTATTTAAAGAACTGACTGAAATACAGGCAAATTCATGACATTTTCCTATGAATCATTTAATTTGTTGTCATTATATTGGAGAAAAAAATACCTACTAGATTTTTTTTAACAGTAGCTGCCACCAAAACTGACTTCTAAGGAGAAGTCATTAAAGTTTTTCCCTCACATTTATTCTAAAGAAAGTTAAGGAAATAATGATGCTATACTTAGTGGGGATAATAAGAATGAATAGTATTATTCATAGTAATCTTCATATCTATCATGCATTAGCACATGAACAATAGATATCTAGAATTTTCAGCTACTTTCTTTATTTTCTCTCTCTCTTTGTGTACGGGACATGCCATTGTTTTGAAATTTACATCTCAGTTGACTATGATTAGCTAAATTCTGAAATAATCTGAAAAAAATTAGAGTTCTGGAAGTCAGACATATCATCCATCTGACCAACTGGGGAATTCTTTGGAGTGTGGTTGTATAACAACCACTGAAGTCTTATTAATTAAAATAATTTAAAAATAGAATCTAGGTACAGCTTTTGCTGTAGTCCCAAAGCTGCAGTAATTTATCAGCTGGAAGAAGTGTTAACGGGGACCTGAGTTGATTGATTGAAATGAGCAAGTCTTCATATGCATCTTGAAATTTTAGCGGGATTCTCTGGTGCTATTCATCTTGGTGACAGAGAAGAACTTTCCTGGTGTTCTGCTGCTAATAAATACTATTAAATCCATCTAAATTTATTGCTGGTAGAATACTGTATTTCTAAATTTAAAGAGCTTAAGCAGATGTCCCAAGTATGAAGGAGGACCTGTTCAAGTGTTCTCAAATGACAATTCCCAAATGTACAGCTACACAGATTCCATAGCTCAGGGATAGAGAGGAAAATAGTACAGATGGGTCTTTGAAAGAATGGAAAAGTAATGTGGCTCCTGACCTGCAAATAGAGCAATGTTTTTGATTTTTATGACAATTTTAATGATATTTGTGTTAACATTACTTTTACTCTGCTTGAGACTTGTCCAGGCTCGACTCCCATAAGCATACAAGAGCACAGGGCTTGTAAGAGAAAGAGAATTAACAAAATGGAAATCTGTAAACTACATCAGTGCCAAATTGAACTGGTAGGTGGCAACATGAATCCAGTCTTGCGTATTACAGAGGAGGTGAGAAAGGCAGCACAGTTTCTTTAATCTCACGCTTTCTCTTCCTGCTCGTAGGAAGATCCCAAGTGGTTTTCTCACAAAAAGACATCAAACTCTTCCCCACTGGTTTCTTTTTTTTTCTTTTTTCTTTTTTTTTTTTTTTTTTTTTTTTTTTTTGGGAATGAAGCAAGTGGGAGGAAAGAATACAGCATTGTTCTGCATGGATTGTCATTTTTTCAGAAAAACTGTTTTACCTCATAAAACATAGTGTCTTTGAGCCTAAAACATTTTGTGGAAACATTCCTAGTCTAGAACCAAAGGTCTCCCAGGATTCACAGTAAGGAAATAAATTTTCAGAGGCAGTGCATTATCATCCCAAGAAGTAGGGGGCAATTTCCAGCGGGAAATTGATGTGCTGCAATGCTCAGTGCTACAATTGTTGGTGGCCTGGTACCAGGCCCAGGTGCAGAACGGCTTCAGGAGTGACATTTGCACCCCTGGCTCAGGCACATATGCTTTCCTTGTACTGAATGTGGTGATTACAGGGAGCTGGGGGTGCTGAGGAGGTGGGAGTAAGCCACTAAAGTTGCTGGGAAGGCATGTTTCTGAAGGCATGCAATTCTTTAGGAAACAGGTGAAGCTTCTAACCTATTTTTCTCCTTTTTTTTTTTTAATTAGCCAATTTCACCTCCATGAGGATACAAGAGTATGCGACCTGAGTTACATAGACTTTATGTAACATGAAACAATTTCAAACAGACGATCTTCAGAAATACAGAAACTGCATCTATGTGTTGCAAGGACTCTGGGTGCCCACCAGGTACCCACCTACCCACTCTATCACTCCTCTTTCTCAACTGGAGAAGGAAGAAATTATTATGAGAGCATCACAGTCTGAGCCATCTAAACCCAATACACCCTGCCATGTCAAAACTAAAGGGAAAAAAAGGGAGGGGCAGGTTAAAAAAAAATAGAACAAAATGAAACAAACAAAAACTTAAACAACAAAACCTAAGTAAAAAAAAAAGAACTACAAGCAATGTGTCAAAACTGGGGAAGACAACAACCATTCATTTGACCATCTGCTCTGACTGGTGAAAGGCTGAGGGCCGGGAAAGGATGAGTAGCTGAAACTCTGTCTTCCAACATAAATTGTCTTGTGTTTCTTCAATCCTCTCCACCAGTTTGCTGTACTCCACTCTGCTGGCATGGCTGAGGAACGGGAAAGGAGGAGATGAGTCATTAGTGACATGGATAGGAAGCGTGCAGTGAGGAGTGGCTGTGTCGCAGAGTAAATGCACTCCCCTGTGCTCCCTACACACTGGTGCCCAGCTGCCCACAGCACCCCAGCTCACCTCCCCAGCTCTGCTTTGCTGCCTGAGACAGCTCAGGCCATGGCCTGTCTCTCATGTTGGTTTGGGGTCGGGTGATGGCTGAAGGCACAGTCTGGGGACCAGGACGGGTGGGCATACAGGACTGCCTGGCCAAGCAGGCACATCCACTGACATCTGCCTGAAAATGAACAAGCTGGGTTTGGATGGGGCTTTGAGCAACCTGGTCTAGAGGAAGGTGTCCCCACCCATGGCAGGGGTCTGCAGTAAGGTGATCTTTCCAACCCAAACCAGTCTTTGATTCTATGACCCTACAAGCACTTCTCACTCTGAAGGTGTCTGTATCAATCAGATCCTGAGCTCTGAGGTGAGGTGGGGAATGAATGTGTATTAGGAATTTATTTTCACTTCTGTCAGCAGCTTCTATATCAGCAGTTTGGCATTAGAAATCGAAGTTTTATTGGTGAATAACCCGCCAATCACATTTACAGAATGCACAGGAGGTACTTTTAAATTTTTACATTCTTGAAACATTTGTGATCTTTTACACCTATCTTTTAGCCTCTCTCTTATTACTTGAATAAAAGAAGTGGGAGGATGAAAAAGAGAACAGCAAGGGCTTGAGAATCTTGTTATAAAGATGCAGAACATCATCTGTAGGTGGTGATATAAAAAATTACAAGAAATGTTCCTCTCTGTTACTGTATATAGATATGCCTGGTCAAAGTCTGCCACTACAAACACCAGGATATAACCACGTTGCTGAACGTCATTATCCTGCTTTCTACAGCAGCTTCATTAGTAAGTCTGACGTTGAATACCTTAAGTTTTTCTGAGTGTTTTTGGCTGTCTCAAGAATAAATTTATCAATCACTGGCTTTTGCAATCACACACTCATTCCAGCTAAAATTGCACTAGAATGTTGTTGTCTGAGTTACTTTATAAGTATTTAACTCCTCTCCTTGGAGTCAGTTGGATGTCAATCTGAATTGTGATCTGGTGTTTACTTTAAATGCAGCCACCTGCTTGGTTTTAGTCTTATTCTTCACCCTGGCTTTACAGACCACTGCCAAACTTTTTCATCCTGCTTCTCATTTTGGGGAATTTTTGTCCTGCTGCTGCTTTTTTTAAATTATTATTTTATTTTTTTCTTTTTTTTGCCTCACCAATTTGGTGACATTCTATTTCCAGAAATAATTTAGTCAGAAGTAAGAACTCAACCCTCCAAACAGCATTTCAGCATTTAATCAGGTAAGTATCTGAAAAAATTTACTAAAAAATGCTACCAATGCTGAAATATGCATCTATCAGTTCATATAAAAGAATGCTTTTTCTGTCACTTTAGGATTATCCAAGAGAAAATAGGACTGTCTGGAAAGACATTTTGCAATGAGGTATTGATTTTGAGGAAGTTTTTGCAATAGAAATGTATATGAGATCCAAGGCAGTCTGGTCACTTCTGTCAGCAGATTGGAATATAGATCTGAAATGAAAACCTAGTATTGATCTGAAAAAGATGTCTTCAGTAGGGTGCCATTTTTGAAACCAAAAAGATAGTGTATTGTTCCAATGCAAAACACAGCCCCATTTCTAAATCTTAAGAGCTCATAAAATTGCCACTCTTAGTTGCTAATGAGTTACATGTGAAGAGGGACTTGTGGTTATGAAGATTAGATGGTTTTTTACTCAGTTTTTCCTCACAGAATGTTCTCTCTGAGGAGGAGAAACCCTGAATGGCAGGAAGCAGTGGTGTCATCTCTGTCACAGTGCTCACAGCAAGTAAATGCATCGTTCTTGCTCTCCAGACAATGGCACTTTGAAGGCAGTGGAAGTTCACTCCATCTACTAAAAGCATCTTGAAGTTCAAGGTTGGCTACAAGCCTGGGCAAACCACACTGCTCCCCAGGAAAACAGACTGTTGGGGTATCAGTGCAGCACAGACACTGCTTCTGACTGCTCCCATTTCTCACCCCTGGGAAGCCAGGCTGGCTGCTGCCACTGGCCCTGCAAATGCCAGGTGTGTGCAAAATAGACTGTCCTTGAAGGAGGGTGAGGACGCAGGATGGGAGCACACTTTCAACAGCACCAGCAATTGCTGTGTCTGCATCCCTGAAAGTGTCTGGAAAGAACAAAACCAGCAAGCTGGATTTCCCAGGGCTCTCACATTGTCTCTTGGGTTGGGTTCCCCCAAGCTTTTCCTGTGCCAGGAGCAGGAACATCATGGCTTTGTTTTAGGTCAACGAAATTCAACTTTCTGTGTTTTCCTGAGAAGCCATTTCCTGAGCCCCAGCCCTGATAAGACCTAACATCATCATTAGGGACAAAAATAGTGTGGTGGGCTGACCTCAGTTAGCAGCTAAGCCCCCACCCAGTTGTTTGTTCATGCCCCCACAGCAGAAAGGGGGAGAGAATCACAGGACAAAAGTGTGGAAAGCACATAAGTTGAGATAAAAATCGTTTGAAAAGTGAAGAAAAATAACAAAAACAAAATCAAGCGATGCAAAGGCAATCTCTCACCAGCAGACTGGTGCCCAGCCAGTCTCAGAGCAAGGGCTACTTTCCTGGGCTGTAATCCTTAGAACAGTGCTACAGCAGATGGAACATCTCTTTGGTCAGTTCGGGCCATGTGTCCTGTCTGAATCTCCTCCCAAATATTTGTGCATCCTCAGCCAGCTGCAGCTAAACCACCAATGCTGTCAACACTGCTCTGGCCACAAAACTTGAAACACATCACCCCATGAGCTGCTTACCCCAAGGTATTTCCTTCCCAGCATTCTTGGGAGTAGCACTGGGAATTTTCAGGGAGGTATTTATCAAGGCTAGTAAATAGGGGGAAAAAAAAATAATTTAGGATAAAAACTTAAAATGGGGTTCAAATAAAGTTGAAATATTATATGATTTAGATTCATGTTTCAATGTGGTTTCTATTGCACATAACAATATTGAGTCCCTTCTATGATTCAGAATATCACAAAGAACTTTTCCAAACCTTTTTCCTTTTTAAAGTTGGAATGAGCTGAAATATACTTGTGCTAGCAGTTGGGAATTGGACTAACAAGGGCCAAAATTTATGAGCTTAATGTTGTGTTCAAAATATTAATATTTCTGGGTTTGCAAATATTTATTTTATTTCTTTTACTGATATGGCAGACTCTTTTTCCTATTTTTTTCTAAGATGAATATTCTCACTAATATTCTCACTAATATTCTCACTAAATATTCTCACTAATGAAGATCAATTTGCTTTTATTTCACACCCAGTTATTTTCAATTTTTCTTTATATATTTTTGATCAATATGATAGAACATTTGGAAATTTTTGTTTTCTCACTCCTGAGATCTTTTGTTGTGTGTTTTTCTTGGGGTTTGCATCTTTCTCCAAAACACTGGAACATATACATATACATATACATATACATATACATATACATATACATATACATACACATACACATACACATACACATACACATATACTGGAACACTGTACATATACGTCATTAGTAAATGAATGAATAAATTCTTTGCATTAGGCACTTAATATCACAACCCACTCGTCTCTTGAAAAATTCTCCAATAACATCACTGACATCATTAATTATTATTTCCTTTTCCTAGTAAACGTTTAAGAAGGATGCTGAAAAAAAAATCTTACTTTTCTTGCATAAAGGGAAGGGTTTAAAAATTTCCTAAGTCCCCAAGAGACATTAGCCCCTGAATTTGAAGCCTGTGTAGGTGGCATTACTCTCAAAGTAAGGTTTTTGTTCTTCAAAATGTGTTTTAACGGGAGCTCTCTTTGGAGACCGTTTTAAGGCAATGAAACCAAGTAAAGCCTTGACAGCAGGTTCACTAAGTATGGATGGGCACATCCCAGGGACGAAGGCAATTCTTTCTGTTTAGTCTATCTTTTGAAGCTCTCTCTTCTTCTAATCTTCTGGCAGTACTCTAGCTGCCACCTTTGAGTAAATCTTGCAAAGATTTCTCCCCATAGTAGAAATAAAAACTCGTGTTCCTTAGGAGTGGAGAAATGTATGCAGGTAGGTAGCCAGGCAATCTCCCTGGCTGTGCTGTGCCATGCCATAATTGAGGGATGCTGCATGCTCAGTGACTGTCAGTACAACTTCTCCTAGGAGCTTAAAATTACTCTCTTGAAATCTGGTTGCAGGGGCTCTTTGTCTTCTGTTTGAGTAAGCTGAAACAAGGCACATAGCAGAAGGCAGAGCTAAGCTCAGTCACTCTTAGCTTCAAATCCTAACAGTTATGTGGGGTAGATTTAGTTAAACACAAATGCCACTTAAGAGAATTTGTAAAAATTCTACCCGTTTGAAAAATGTGGATCCGTACAAATACTTAAGTGTAAAACTTTGCCTGATTAACCCTCTGCTTTATCTGAGTTCTGGAACCTTATCCCACGTAATTTCATATCTTACCAGGACATCACTTTGCAGAAATCCCTCAGGGAAAACCCAGCTTCTCATAAGGTGTGTTAGAATCCTTGGAATTTTTTCCTGTGTTTTTAAGGATTTCAACAGAAAAGGTATTTTGCCTCTCTTCTTATATGTAATAAATAGTTATTCTGAGGATGATTAGTCTGCTTTGCTAATGAAGTTTCAACTGTCTCACTTTGATCAACATTAATAATATATGTTTGTGTTGTTACTAGATGTCTAAGAAACTTTATTATTTGTCATATGGTCTAATCAAGCTACTTATAGTCATCATGAACAACTGGCTTAGCTGTGGAGAAAAAATATGCTTTTAAAATTGTTATGGTATGTTATCAGGATAGAGACATGAAAAGCTTATGTCTCATTACAAAGTACTTTATACTGAGACATAAGTTTTTCATGCTTTAAAGCAAAGCCAAGCTACTACCTTATAGCATCTACATTATGGAACAAAGCATGCTTATTTATTATGTAAATTCTACCCTTTTAAAGTACCTTCTCAGTATGACTTTTATGGAAAATGCAGTAGAAGAATTAAAAAATGGGCAAAAGGAATCCCATTTCTTGTCACAGCACTGGGAGAAGGCACGCAAAGGTAAAAGGTGGGAGTTCCTTTTTGGATGACATGCCTGAGAACAGGAACAAATCTGTGTGGACCCTCCCTTTCCTGTTTCTGGGAGTCACTGGTGCCATACACAGCTATGAGACTTAAAAGAGTGCCTCCTCTTTATATTTGATATAGAGGGCTTCAAAATTACTAGATTCTTAATAAGTGCTGTTTTTCATATGAAAGGACAAAGTTAATTGGAATTGTAATTCTAGTGCTGGTGGATTTGCTAAATTAGCTTGAATAAAAACCAAAAAAAACCACAACCATTGCCTACTTTTTGATTTTCTGGCAATGGGCTGTATGAGTGAAATACTAGTCCTGATTGTTACCTTCATCATGTAATGAATTATGAACAACCATCTGGGGTTTTTTTTCCTGCCCTTTATTATTTTTGCCCCCCAGTAAGTACCTTCCAGAACTTTCCTAAATAGGGAAAATGAGAATTTAAAATATCTCTGTAAACAAAAATCTTTCAATGTGCTACCTACTACAGATTTATTTTCTTTTCATTTTTTTCCCAATGCTTGTTTGACCACTCTGTTCTTGCAGTGCATGATGTTACTCAGTTACCAGTGGAATCTGCAGCATCAATGAAGTGGGGTAAACAAAAAAATCCCTGTCCTGTTTCTACAAAGAAAAAATTTCATCTGCAAACCAATCAGTTCTCTGAAGACTGGATAAATATATACAAGCTACTCTAGAGTGGTGCTTTTGCATGTACAATACAATTACCACACCAGCTTGTCACATTTAATTTACTATTACTAGGATTCAATATTTAGACTTGTGGCAGTCTTAGTCTGCAGACACATTCTGCTAACACAGGGCAGAACAATACTGCAAAAAATTTAAAACAAGTAAGGGGAAAATAATCAGTTGTCTTATAAATGCAGATGACACCTAGCAAATGGAAGTCTGGAACAATATTAATTTTGTTAGGAATTAAACTAATATTTCATGTCTTAAACATGGATTTCTCTTCAGGTATTCTATTTGCCCAAATCATTTGGTACGACTTGAGAGCAATTTGCTGTACAAATGAATGCTTTATCATATTCTTTTGCATATACCTGTAGGAGTTAACATATCTCTTTTAAAATGTCCCTTGCTGGGTCTTCTTTTATAAACCTCTGTTCAGGCTGGCCATCTTACATGGCTAATGTCAGTACTTGTGCTGTAAGCACAGCTGTGTCCCCTCTGCTTCTGCAAAGTAGACTTGGTTTTGGGATGACCCCAGTCTTTTAGGCATATCTAGCTAGCAGCCTTATTAGCCTCCAGTCTGCAGGAACATGGGGGCTGCTGATGCTGCTTTTTAAAATCAAAATCTTCTGTAGCTTGTTCAAGTTAGCATCCTGAGCTTTATGTGGATTTTCCTTTAATTTTATAACTAATATACGGACAAACAGTTGCATATTTCAAACAACTTTGTACTAGGCTGACTTTTTTGTCCTTAACAGCTAGATTTATTTCCCTGTATACTCTTCTCCAAATGTTCATATTATAATCATGAAAATTACAACCCACTAACTACAGCTTCATCATCAGCCTCCCAGTATTAGATAGTGACTTATTGAAGGGTCTCAAAGTGACATTTTGAAACTTTTACAATGTAGAAAAGCTCTAGGGATTTGCAAAACATTACCAGATCTGAACAAGTGGTAAGAGTTTTAAACAGAAAGAGAGTAAGTTTAGCTTAGATTTAGGAAGAAATTCTTAACTGTGAGGGTGGTGAGGCACTGGAGCAGGTTGCCCAGAGAAGCTGGGGACACCCCATCCCTGGAAGTGTTCAAGGCCAGATTGGATGGGGTTTTGAGCAACCAGGTCTGGTGGAAGGGTGTCCCTGACAATGGCAGGGGGACTGGAGCAAGATGATCTTTAAGGTCCCTTCCAACGTAAAGCATTTTATAATTCTATGATTTATTTCTTATAAAAGACTTGGAAAAAAATAGAAAAGTTGCTCTTCAGTGTGTAGAAAATTCATTATTGGGTGGGTGGATGGGTGTTTTGTTTTTTTTTTTTTTTTGTTATGGAATGGAAGAATATTTTTCAAGATCTCCATTTTTACCTGGAGAATTATATAAGTTTAACATCTATTAGAAATGGAAAAATGTGATTTCTCTTAAAATACACCAAGACCCTTTCTATGTGGTTCACAGGTTTCTAACAATTATCATTAATACTATTCATGGAATAAAGGTATAATTCATAGAGTAATATTTTTGG